>NW_026652281.1:80840644-81165336 GCF_009828535.3 Hylobates moloch
GGGCAGGGGGGTGGGGGCGGGGGGAGGGGGTTGTTACCTGGAAGATGAAGCTGCTCCAGTTGCTGGGATCCATGGCGGAGGGAGGGAGGGAGGTGGCTCGCGCTCACCCTGGGGCGGGAGGAGGAGGAGGCGGCGGTGGGGGAGGGGGAACCCGGGGAGGAGGTGCGCGGGGCGGGCAGGAGGGGGGAGGTGGAGGGTGGGGGGAGCGGAGCACACTGCGCGCGGGGGGGGCGGGCGGGGGGCGCGAGGACACACAAGAGGCTGGAGCGGGCGCGAGCGCTAGCGCGAGCGCGCGCGTGGCCAGCGGGAGGGGCAGGCGCGAGAGGGACTCTGGCGGGTGGAGGGACGGGGGAGCCACCCAGCAGCCCGAGTCGCCCCGAGCGCGAGACCCCTGAGACGGCTGCTGATTGGCTGACGATGGCGCAGGTGGTGGGCGCGCGGGAGACGGGGCGGCTTCTCTCCTCTTCCCCCCTCCAACGATTCCACCCCCCCTCCCTCCGCCAGCGGCCGTTATTTCGCGCGCACGCGCATAAGGCCGCTGTCGTTGCCGAGCGGGAGAATGGGGGAGCGCGCGCCGGGGGCATGGACGGGGCGGGGCTAATCCCTGAGCGCGCGCCCGCCTAACGGTCGCAGGCGTCATGCTTCGGCTTCCGCTTTTTGCGTCATGCAGGCCACCGTCCTCTCCGCCCAACTCCGGCGGTTTATTTACAATCCTGCGCTGAGTCGTTCACCGAAGATGGCGCCCAGTGAAGTCGCCTGCCTTGCTCGCGGCCCACCCCGAGGCGGTCACACCCCTGTCCCGCCCCCGCAGCTCCAAAAATCAGGCGGAAACACCGGAGCAAAAACTGTATTTACACAACACGGGGTTATACAAAGATTTAAAAAGGCGGAGTGAGGAGACGATGGTCAGGAGGGGCCACAGCGCTGGCCGGCGGCGAGACCCAGGATGTTTGCCTGCAACACAGGAGGGAGACAGCGACGTTAGAGAGGGGCGTGGGGCGCAGGACAGGCAGAGGAGGGGCAGGGCCGTGACTTCACCTTAAGGAAGGACTCCATCTGTTTCCCCGTTATGCCCTCCACGCGTTCCAGGTCCTCCACCTGGCGGGACAGGATCGATGGGGGACAGGGTCTCGGGGGTACCCGGTCTCCCCCGCCCTCCCCCAGTCCAGTGGGCTACTACCTGGCTGAAGGGGCCGTGGAGCTCCCGCCAGCCCACGATTAGCTGGGCCTTCTTCGGGCCAATGCGCTGAAGACTGCGGAGATCTCGGGCTGAGCCTTCGTTCAGCAGATCCAGTATTTTTTGGCGCCCATGAGCCAGTAGCTCTGGGCTGATCTGTAGCTCCCAGCAGTCCTCAGCCTTCTCCTCAGGCTCTAGGGCATCCAGGGACTCCAGCTGGGAGGCAAAGGGAGATGAGTGACACGCAGGGCAGCCAAGTGCTTTGGACTCCTCTGCCAAGACTAGAAGCCCAGCACCAGCTACCTCCTGCGCTCCAGCCTCTTCCTCTCCTGTCAAGTGTGTCCAAAATCCCGCCCTCAGGTCACTCTTAATTCTCATTATACAACTAGTGAAAGAGAGGTACTACTTAGTACCCAGTGGTAATATTAGCACCCCTTCTCATGGAGTTGCTGTGGAGATCAAGTGAGTTAATGAATGTAAAGCACAAAATAAGCTCTTAAATCTGGTCCCTCATCTCTAAAAGGGAAATAAACTGTCTTTCAAAAGTACATGGGAGAAAGTAATATGAATAAATGATAACTCCCCCAACCATCTCAGTTTTTGGGTAGTTCTAGTGGTGTTCGATTCTGGGTATGAGTGTGTGTGGTTTCATGCTTGAGTACTTAGTTCCCTAAGTTTTCCCTCTTAAGCTTGTAGAGGGCAGAAGCCAGGCTACACAGTGGAACATCTGCTCTGCGAGGTACATCCGCATCACTGCCTTCCACCCTAAATACCCTGCAAGGAACCAACCATCACATTCCAGGGGTAAGCAAGTTGAGGTCTGTTAATAGCTGGCGGCCATCACCCAGTTCGTTTAACCCCAAGGGCAACGCTCCTCCCCCTAGAGCCTACTCCCCCTTACTTCTGGGCTCCAGGTGTAGCCTAAGCCCCCAGCTACTTTCACCTTTCTCTTCCGGCCTTTATTCTTCAGGATATGGATCTCGGCATTTGGGGATGCTGCCTGCTCCTGAACTGAAAGTAGGAATTGAGAATTGGAGTCAGGGCAAAGGGTACTTTTCACCCTCCCTGGTAGCCCTTTGGTTCTTCCATTTCTGATTCCCCAGCTCCCCTCCACCCAGAGTTAACCTGTTGTGTTTCCACATGACCTTTTTTATACCCGCATTTAAAGGAATTTCAGTCAGTCTTGCATTATCTTCAATCCTCTACTTGTCTGTCCATCCCACTGTACTAAACGCCCGAGGGCAGAGTACTCCCTGCACTGCCTCAGAGCCTCCTCACCCCTCCCTGGGACTGGTATGTGGTGGGAGAACATGAATGACATGGAGACAGCTGCTCCTAACACTTCCTCCCTTATAGGATCTCAGCTGCCTTGGCCCTGCTAGCCCCTGGAGTCAAACTTACTTAGCTGTAGGGGCATGACCACAGCCTTTTGCAGGGGCTTTGCCACTGTGACTGTGCGATGTGAAAGGGGCCGGAGCATTGTGGGACAATGGTTCTCCTTTTCCTCAGCCTTCTGGGCCAACACCTTGGCCTCCAGTTCTTTTTGCTTCATCTTAAGTCTCTGTTGGAAAGGATCAGGGAGATGTGATCCAGACCCAACTCCAGGGCAGCCTGAAGGGCAGTGGGTTACCAGGGTGAGTATGCAAGGCTCTGAGCCCCCAGAGGGCAGGGCTAGGACCAATGGGAGGTTACCAGGAGACAGGTGGAGCCTAGCATAATTAAGGGCTTTCTGTGATCAGGGGGCTGCCCAGAGGTGGAACAAGCCTCTGCAAATATTGAAGGGAAAGGCTTTTAAAGCACAGTCCTCAATTACTTGAGCTGGGCTTTAGGAAATGTAATGTTTAACATTTGTTGCTTTTACTTTGAACTTTTTCTTCTCACCCCCTCACATCTGACCTTAATTGTCTGTCAAAGTTCAACCACGTTCAGGACATTCAAGCAGAAGCTGGAGAACTTCCGGTGTTGGGAGAAAACTGGACTCTAGTCCAGCCTGAGTGTCCTTCCCTGTCTGAAGATCCAAGGATTGCTTCTCAAGGCCAACAGGAATCCCAGCTCCCACATCCCTAAAACACCTACCTCAATCTCTAGGTCCTTCTCTTCCACTGTCTTCATTAGCACCATCCGCTCTCGCTTTGGGGTACTCAACAGAGGGGCCCCCTGGCTCCCCTGGGAGGCCAGCAGACGGTCCAAGCTCAGGAGGCGCTCCAGCATGGCCGGGTCCATGCTGCTTAGCTTCTGTAGGGGGCTGAGCAGAAAAAGAAGTTGCTCCCCACCTACCTCCTCCCTAATCACCACCTACAGCAGCAGGACTCCCCTCACCACACCTTAACTTGGTATATCCTGTAGCTCCAGAACCTAATGTTAACTTGCTAGGCATCCAGTTTCTCTGGGTGCAGTGTCTTCATCAGGTGAAGTGACTGCTCAGGGATGCCAGGAAATCAGGCGAACACTTGAGTGCCAGGTATGAGAGATCTAAGACACTGCCCTGCCCTAGAAGCACTGTCTACTGAGGAAATCAAGAGACCATGATAAGGTGACAGCCAGGGCAGTGCCTGTCCATTTGGAGGAGCAGTTGCAGAAAACATCACAGAGGATGCCATCTTTAGCAGGGCTTTGAAATCCACTGAAGACCTCAGCTGCCAAGCTTCCCTGCCGTGGGCAGCAGGGAAGGCCTGTTCAAGCAGAGTCCTGACTGACTCTGAGCATGGTAAGGCTTATTTTTTTTTTTGAGACAGGGTCTTGCTCTGTCACCCAGGCTGGAGTGCAGTGTTGAGATCACAGCTCACTATAGCCTTGGCCTCCTGGGGCTTAAGCAATCCCCCTGCCTCAGCCTCCTGAGTAGCTGGGTCCACAGGTGCATGCCACCATGCCCAGCTAATTTTTTTATTTTTTGTAGAGATGGGGTCTCCCTATGTTGCTCAGGCTGGTCTTGAACTCCTGGGCTCAAGTGATCCACCCACCTTGGCCTCCCAAAGTGCTGGGATTACAGGTGTGAGCCACCACGCCCAGTCAGCAACATCTAACATTCATTTATTTTGCCTGGAATCTTGCCCCACACCTCCTCACATCTGTATCAATGATCTTTCCAGGTCAGTTTGATGCCACCTTTCCCATGACGCCCAGCTTAACAATGCATCTCCCTTCCTATGCTGTGAACTGGCTCCTGGAGGACAGGGACACTCCTGTGCTTTCCATGCTAGTGCCTTGGAAAAACAGGATCAGAACATATGTGGGCAAACACTAGAAGTCATCTCTTCCTTCCTGGCTCTCACAGCAGCAGCAGCAGCTACTCCTTCCTGATTCTGAATTCTCCACCTGGTATCACATACTGATGTTCCCATCTGACTTTCTCTCCTGTAAGGCCCCCAAGCTCTGGGTCTGCTGGGTTTGATGTGCCCAACTCTTGAGTTTCCCCTTACTCAGAGTGCCTGTCTGACAGCTTACCTGTGCACATTTCTGGGTGCACACAGCAGTGGGGAGTGCTGACAGATGGTTTGGGAAAGACAAGACTGAGAGATGGGGTCACGAGTGCACAAGCATCTTCTTGTGTGTGGCATCTTCCTTAACTACAGTAGCCCTCTGGGACAGAGTGGGCACTAACCCTTGGCCTCCTCAGGTGACCTCTGTTTAGTAGTTCACAGGCTTTATTTGGGCTAGGGGTAGAAACAGGGCAAAGTTAAAACTGCAACTGGCTCTTGGGGGGTGGAGGGAACAGCGCAAGGGCTAAGTGGCCAGACACAGAAAGCAAGACCCCTGAACAGGGATGACCTGAGGATTAGTACATACTGGGCCATGAGGTGGGGTGATCGGAGTTGGGGCAGGAGGTGACACAAAGGACTTAGTTTAGAGGCTTTATCTGGATTGAGGGTAGAAGCAGTTAGGACAGCAGCTGGCTCCCCGGAGAGTCGTGGAGAAGCTGGGCACTGACACACACACCAGGTGGTCTCAGCAAGACAGCTCTTCCAAGTCTCCTTTGCTTTGCTCTCATGGATCTGAAAGATCTGATCCAGATCACTCCTTGAACCAGAAGCAAAAATGCTCATCCTTGAAACAGCTGTCCCAAAGTGAGAAGTTCTGCTGAGGGCTAAAGGGGTTGGAAAATGGAAAGGATCCCCAGGAGGAGGCCTCCTTAGGTCCCCAAGGCAGCAGCACTGAGGAGAAATTGATCTTAGACTTTAGTGATTCCATGTCACCTAGGCTGGAGTGCAGTGGCATGATCTTGGCTCACTGCAACCTCCACCTCCCAGATTCAAGCAATTCTCCCTGCCTAAGCCTCCCGAGTAGCTGGGATTACAGGCGCCCACTACCATGCCCGGCTAATTTTTGTATTTTTAGTAGAGACAGGGTTTCACCATGTTTGCCAGGCTGGTCTTGAACTCCTGACCTCAGGTGATCTGCCCGCCTTGGCCTCCCAAAGTGCTGGGATTACAGGCGTGAGCCACCGCGCCCAGCCGGGGGTGAATTTATTTATTTACTTTGAGACGGAGTCTTGCTGTGTCGCCCAGGCTGGAGTGCAATGGCCGCAATCTCAGGTCACTGCAACCTCTGCTTCCTGGGTTCAAGGGATTCTCCTGCCTCAGCCTCCCGAGTAGCTGGGATTACAGGCACACGCCACCACACCCGGCTACTTTTTGTATTTTTTAGTAGAGATGAGGTTTCACCATGTTGGCCAGGCTGGTCTCAAACTCCTGACCTCAGGTGATCCACCCAACCTCAGCCTCCCAAAGTGCTGGGATTACAGGAGTGAGCCACCGCACCCGGCATAGGGTGAATTTAATGGGAGAGGAACAAGATCACAGCTCTCTGCTCAAGGATCTGACAGGCATTGCAGCTCTGCTGCCAAGCCACACATCAGGAAGGGGATACACCCAAGGCCCCACTGCTCACCTGAGTTTCTGGGAGGCAGAGGCTGGAGCTGCCATGGGCTCAGGGCTCCCGATCTCCTCTTCCTCAGGGCCTCGGGCCCTCTTTGCCTCTGGTGGACCAAGCAATTCTTTCTGAGACAGCTTAACAGGTCCCAAGACTAGATGATTGGAGGATGGGGCGGAGAGAGGGATTGGGCATGGTCAGCCTCTGTGCTGATGCTTGGTGGTTTCAACAAACTCCCTAATTTCCAGACCCAGCCTTTCCACTCCTGCCTCCCCAAGTTCTCACCATGATGCTGCAGGGTCTCATTGGTAAAAGGCCGGTTGATCACCTCCTTGGACCTGGCAGCAAAGTTGAGTGCGGAGACTGTGTCTAGGTAGAAGCGTCTCTCAGGGGCAATATTGGCAATAAGTATGCTGTGGGCTGAGCCACCCAGAGAGTCCTGAGGGTGAGACCAGGCAGTGGGTGGGTCAGAAGCCCAGCCTTCCTATGCCTCAACTGCTATTCCCCACCCCACAGCAGGCCTGAGAACCTCCTTCTGCAGCCCCTTCTTCCCTGAGACAGGTGGGCCTGACCTGCAATAGGCGAGTGAGCTTGCTGTCCCGATAAGGTACACGAGGGAGGCCCTGATTCAGTGCATCTACCACTTTGCCCAGGACAAACAGGGAGGTGTTGATGGCTCCGCTCTCTTTTAGCCGAAGGCCCTTGTTGCCTGTGCGCCGGTTGTCCTCTGACCCGGCCAAGTCAATCAGGTAGAGTTTTCCCTCTCGCTGGCGAAATGGGGCCAAACGTTCCTGCTGGTCCACCTGGGGGTAAGAACAAAGGTCTCGTGCTTAGATCAGGCTCCTGGGCTTCCCAGGTCCTCACCCGTCTGCGGCCTCACCTTGACCAGGAGCACAGCATGACTGCGGGAGGAGCGCTGGTTGAGCCGGGTGGCTCCTACAGTCCGATTTCGACTGGCTGGCAGGAAGTGCCGCTCAAAATCAGCAAAGCTAGTGATGGGCTTCTGGGTGAGACTCGGAATCAGGATGTTCCCCCGGCAGTCTTCTCGGATCACTAGGTCTCCCGATGCAGGCTCCAGGAGGTCTAATACCTGTGTAAGCAGTGAAGGGGAAGGGCAATTCTCCATAGAGAGGCTGTTTCTTCCTGGGGATCAGTTTCCTTTCTCTGTTCTATTCTCAGAGTTGTACCATCTGCTACCCCAGTCTCTGTCTTTCTAGGTCTCACCTTACCTCCCTGCTACAGCAGAGCTTCATGTTCTAGAACCAGGTCTTACTTTGACCGTTTGTTGCTCCTCTCCCAACCAGTGAGGGGCCTCACCTTCTCCTGGTAGATCTCTAGGTAAGACATGGTGACAGAAAGGGCCCATGGCCGGCCCTCGGCACCCTCCTCCCTTGTGAGCTGCAGGAGGTCCATGAGAGCCCGCGGGATCACCCCAGGTTGCTCTGGGCTGCCCAGCATTGTGTGCGTCTTCCCTGGGAAGAGAGTGGAGAAAACTGTGAGGTTTTCCTCTCCGTTTCCCCAGCCCTTTCTGACCCATAGCTGCTTCTTTTCTGGCTCCCTCACCAGCTCCTGTGGGTCCATAGGCAAGCACGCTGGCATTCTGCCCTTCCAACAAGTGCCTTAGGATGGGCTGCACTGAACCTGCATAGATGTCCTGCTGAGTACTCCTCTCCCCATAGAAGGCATCAAACCTGCAGGAAGAAAGAAACAAATTAGCGTGTGTGTGTGTGTGTGTGTGTGTGTAAGGGGTGGAGTGGGGTGGGGGTGGGTAAGGGATTCTACTCTCATATGGACCTTGGATTTAAGAGAACGTCTCTATCCCCTTTCTTGTACAAAGACCTTAAAAAGCATCCACCTATCACCTACTCCCTCCTCATCTCTCTATTGGTGTTAGGAATACAGAGATGGATCTGATATCCCTGCTCTTGGAGTTTGCAGTCTGGTAGAATAGATATCCACTCTTCGCTGTGACTTAGGAAACAAAGATAAGAACACACTCTCAAAGGAGTAACTGATTCTGCTCAAGGAAGGAAGATTTTGACCCGAAGAAAGAAATTCTGAGAATCAAGAATAGCACAAAAGCAAGGCTTCCCAATCTTTTTCAAATGGCTACATGTGTAGAACATTGTATTTTACACCATAATGGGGAAAATAGAGGATGCTGCTTACGACTGGACTAGACTCCATACACCAATCACCTATTCACTGCGTTCTGGTGGAGAAGCTGCAGCTTAGGCCACAGCAGAGAGTTTAGTATATGTTGAGGGAATGAGGCTGGAAAGAAACTGAAGCCCAAATTGTTAACAGTCTAGTATGGGAGCTAGCAAACTTCTGTAAAAAGGCAGATTGTACATATTTTAGGCTTTGTGGGCCATGTGTTCCTTTTACAACTACTCAAACTCTGACACTGTAGTCAGAAAGCAGCTATAGACAATATGTAAATAAACGATAAAATTTTATTTACTGAAAATCTTACTCCTGATCAGATTTGACCTGCAGGCCATGGTTTGCCAGCCCCTGCCTAGAAAAACAGGCCAAGGAGTTTGAACTTTAAATCCCCAGTAGGATTATAAAGTAGCTGCCCTCGTGAGTTCTGTCCCCAAATCTGGGTGGTCTTCTCTGACACTACCCAGCTGCAGCTTGGGTACGTTGGCTGGCTGGTCTGTGTTCCCCCAACCCTCCTCATATGTCCCCCAGCCTCTACTTGGGGCTCACCTGCTCACCCTCATTGCTCCTCCCTCTCTGTGCACAGTAACGTATGTTTGATTCAGCCTCTCATCTCTCCCTACAGTATCCCAGGGAGGGCCCATCATGGGGGCACCTGTCAACATTTCCTAAGTGAACAGTGAAGGCTCAGGGAACAAAGCAGTGCTAAGAAGGGAGCAAGGATCCTGGGGAGGCAGGTCGGAGAAACTCTCTGGGGAAGTGATAACGTGGGCAGGCCTAGGAGAGGGAGGTGATGGCATGAGGGAAGAGGAGTGGCCTGAACCTTACTGGTATTTGAGAGTCTCCTGGTGGTTCCTCCAGTTAGCAATCTCTAGAGAGCAGCTGTCCATGCCCCGCACACAGGGGGAATCGCTTGCTCCAGCTGTTCCATCCACAAATGGCCGCAGTCGCACAGCCACCCTTACGCGAGCTGGAGGTGGACGACGACTAGCTCCAATCTTGCTTAGCCGACAGCGACCAGCTCCTGGAGGAGAGAAGATCACTTTTAGACATGAAGTATGGTGGTAGCAGAAGAAGCAGGGACCAACTTTGCTGGGTGGGCCAGGGGCCACAGCTCATGTTGGAGAAGCTCATTCTGCCCTGGTCATGTTGTGGACACCCCTAAGCTTGGCCTCAGTGCCTTCCCTGCTCTACGAGCAAGTCCAGCGGGTGTATAGCAGGCTTCTCAGCCTATAATGTATACATAAATAACCTGGAGGATCTTGTGAAAAGTGGATTTGGTCTCAGTCTCCCTGGGGTGATGCCCAAGATTTTGCATTTCTAACAAGCTCCCAGGTGATGCTGGGCACTTAAAAAAATTTAAAAAAGAGAGAGAGAGGGATGGAGTCTCACTAGGTTACCCAGGCTTGTCTTCAACTCCTGGGCTCCAGCGATCCTCCTACCTCAGCCTCCCAAAGTGCTGGAATTATAGGCAGGAGCCACCATGCCTGGCCCAGGACATGTTTTGAATTGCCAAGGGTGAAGTAGACCAGCACCTCACAAGGTTGTTCTAAGGATTAAAAGCGTTGACATCTGACTGAAACCTAAACCAGATAGCGAACTGCCAGAATTTTCTGTGTGTGTGTGTGTGTGTGTGTGTGTGTGTGTGTTTGAGACAGTCTTGCTCTGTCACCCAGGCTGGAGTGCAGTGGCATGATCTCAGCTCACTGCAACCTCCACCTCCCAAGTTCAAGCGATCCTCCCACCTCAGCCTCTCGAGTAGCTGGGATTACAGGTCCCCAACACCACTCCTGGCTAGTTTTTGTATCTTCAGTAGAAACAGGGTTTCACCATGTTGGCCAGGCTCAAGTGATCTGCCTGCCTTGGCCTCCCAAAGTGCTAGGATTATAGGCGTGAGCCACCCCGCCCAGCCTGTACCTCCATTTCTTAACTGGGGTTTCTAATATGTATTGAGATGTATGTATACTCACAGACCCACCCACCCCAGCAAACTGTTAATGATGATGATCTCTTGATGGGGAATTATGTGGGTTCTGCAAAAACCACCGACGTGCAATTCTTCTCTCATGTAAACTTAACCCTGAATTTGCTTCAGATGATTAAATCTTTTTTCTTTTTTTTTTAGAATTGGCAACTGAATTATTTTTATCATCAGAAAACACAATGAAGATAAAACTTAAAAAAAGAAAAGGCCTCTATTTTTGTGGGGGTTAAATGAGCTGAAAATACCTAAGGAGAGTATTACTCTATTTTATGTTGGAGGATAACATACTGTAGCTCACAGTGGAATTCAAACCTAGATCTCTTCCCCTCTAAGAATCTGCTTTTAATAGGATGCTGTATTGCTTCCTTATTATGTACCAACTGAGAAAGCTCCTGGCAGCTCTTTCCCTTCCTTGCTGGTGGTAGCAGCTGGTTGCTAGGAGCCATAGGCCTCGCAGAAGGCAAAAGGCTGGCTGGTATATGTAGCCAACAGAAACAGCAAGACAAAAAGGCAGACGGATGACCCCCACAAAGAATCTTACACCTAAGGCATGCCCATAAGCAGATGGCCTGTTTCAAAAATTGAACCTCCATTCCATCATCTGATAAATGGGGCTACTAATACCATTTCTCACATTATGGTAGCAAAGCACTTAGACATCTAGTTCTCATTTTTTTCCTCGTGGCAATCCTGAAAGTCAGGAGCAAGCAGGTAAAAACCTGCAGATGCACGTGTGCAGGTAGAAAACTGAGGTGCACTGACTTGTCAAAAATGTGTGCAGGACCTTCCTCTGCCTGCTTTCACAGGATGTTTTGGGAGAGCAGAAAGATGGCCGATGTAGAAGCACTTAAGGAAGCTCAGTGATCAATCTAAGGGGAAGGGGAAGTCCGTGATGAGGTAGAGTGTAGACTCTGGTCAGACAGAACTGGACTTCAATTCCAGCTCTGACATTTATTAGCTTGTGACCTTGGACCTTGGTTTCCTTGTCTGTAAAATAAGGTTGGGGGTGGGCCTTGGGCTTTTTGAGAATTTGGCCGGGCGCAGTGGTTCATGCCTGTAATCCCAGCACTTTGGGAGGCCAAGGTGAGCGGATCACCTGAGGTCAGAAGTTCGAGACCAGCCTGGTGGTGAAACCCTGCCTCTACTAAAAATACAAAAATTAGCCAGGTATGGTGGTGGGCGCCTGTAATCTCAGCTACTTGGGAGGCTGAGGCACAAGAATTGCTTGAATGCGGGAAGTGGAGGTTGCAGTGAGCAGAGATTGCGCCATTGCACTCCAGCCTGGGTGACAGAGCAAGACTGTGTCTCAGGAAAAAAAAAAAAAAAAAAGATAATTAAAATAAGTGCCAGATAAAGTGGCAGCACGGTGACTAGCACATAGTAGGTAGGTTCATTATTCAAGGTAAAATGGCCTGGGTTGAAATCCCAGCTCTGCCATTTACAGCTAGCTAAGTAACCTAGGGAAATTATTTTCCATCCCAGTGCCTCAATTTCCTTACCTGCAAAATGGGAATAAAAATACCTCCTTGTTAGGTTGTTAGGAGAGTAATTAAGGTGATTCATGTAAAAGTGCTTAGAACATTATCTGGTATTTGGTGAAAGGCCAGTAAGTGCTTTTTAATGTCCATCTCCCATTTTCCAGATGAGGAAACCTCAGTATAGAGGGGTTAGCTGACTGACCCAGAGTCAACAGCTAGTGAGTGACAGCTTCAAATGAAGATCTAACTCCAAAGTGCTTTACTGAACCCTCCTCAGCCTCCTTAGCCCCTTCATCTTTGCATCTCATAAGAATATGAGAATTCAAAGTAATAATGTACATACAATGTTTAGCGCAGTGCCTGGCAGCAACTGCTCAGTCCTTAGCTGTTATTATTACACCCTTTCTCTTGCTACCCACTCCTCCATCCCCACAACTTGCTTCTGCCCTCACTATTCAGCAGGGTCACCCATGACTTCCCTAATGTTAGATCCAGTAGGCATACTCAGCCTCAATCCTGTTGGACCTCCCAGAAGTATGCGACACTCTTGGGAAACACACTTTTCCCTTCATTTCCATGCCCCCCACCTTCCTGGTTGTCTTACCTAGTTTTCTGTTCACTCCTCATCCTAGGATCCGTCTATCCTTTCTCTAGACCAGCATTTCTCAACTTCAGCACTGCTGACATTTTGGGCTGGCTAATTCCTGTTGTGGGGCTGTCCTGTGCATTTAGACTGTTAGCACACGCTTACTAGATGCCAGTAGCATTCTCCACCCTCACCCTCAAGTTGTAACAACTAAAAATCTCTCCAGACATCTCCAAATGTCCTGTGAGGGACAAAGTTGCCCTGAGCTGAGACCACTCAGATTCATTTCACAGGCAGGTCACCCGCCCTCTTGGCTTCAGTAACATCTTACAGCTGATAAGTCCTATTGCACATTCTGCACAAGAGCTCTCAACTGCAGACCCACGTTCTGAACGGCTGCCCTGACGGCTCCTTTTTTTTTTTTTTTGAGACAGAATCTCACTGTCTCCAGGCTGGAGTGCAGTGGCGCTCTTGGCTCACTGCAATCTCTGCCTCCCTGGTTCAAGCGATTCTTCTGCCTCAGCCTCCCGAATAGCTGGGACTACAGGTGCGTCCCACCACGCCCAGCTAATTTTTGATTAATTTTAGAGACAGGGTTTCAGCATGTTGGCCAAGATGGTCTCGATCTCTTGACTTCATGATCTGCCCACCTTGGTCTCTCAAAATGCTGGGATTACAGGTGTGAGCCTGGCAGACGGCTCCTCTTAAACTCCACCTGTCCTATAATGTACCCTCCTTCCCCATCTCTCTGCAGCCTCCTCCTTTGATCTCTGATGTAAATGAATGGCACCAACCCCAAAAGTGGGAGTCTAACTCCAAGGTCTCTTACCTCACATATTGGTTCATCATTAACATCTGTCAAGTCTATCTCTTTAAATCTCTCTTGAACAAGTCCACTTCTCTCCACTCCCACTGCACTACCTCTGCCCAAGATCATGGTCTTTACAGCCTTCCTTGCTGGTGGTAGCAAGGTTGTCTCCCTGCCCTCTAGTCATTCCCTCTGTTTCCTTCCTTGCAGTGTAAGTTACCAGTCGTGATGAATTTCCTTCACTTCCTACAAAACTCCAAGTTCTCTTGCACCTTTGGATTTTTGTCTACGTTAATCTCTCTCCCTAGAATATCTGCACTGCTCCCCACCCCACCCCACCCTGGAGTGACTGAGGTAAACACATTTTAATTCCTCTTAAAAAACAAAACCAAAAACCCTTTCCTGGTAGACATTAAGGCTTTATCAGGTGCACCCACAGCTCTTGTTAGCCCCTCCATAAGCATTTGTTACACCCCACTATTGCGTGTTTGTCACTTTCTCCACCTGACTGCCAACTGTGAGAACAAGTTTTATCCTGCTCACCTTTCTAACCCCAACACCTGGCGCAGAGTAGGCCCTCAAGAAGTATTTGCTGAAAAAATTAAGATTTAGTGAATAAACTACTAATCACTGGCTTGTTCATTTCCATCATGAAAGTGGCTCACTGCCCTTCCTGCCCCAGAGCAGGAAGGAAGAGGGGAGGGCCACATGTAAACAATTATTTACAGCACAAGAGTCTAGCCCTCTCATGATAAAAGCACCTTGAGCTTGGACCAGGCTAGCAATTATTAATTTTCCCTTCTTTCACAATTCCTAAATTTCATTCACTCTTCTCCCTTTTATTGATGAGGAAATTGAGCTAAGAGAGCATCTTTGGCCTCTTTTACATCATAAATAAGAAAACACTTGCTGTTCTTGTCTTCTTAGTCAAGGCCTGGCAAACTCCTATCCAACCTTTGAAACCCATCTCAAGTATCACTCACTCCCTTAATGAAGTCCTCCCAGAATACTCAAGGGTTTACTTCAGATTCCACACACTCAGTTTATACACATCTCTCATTGTGTTTCGTATTACATCTGCATATGTGACACTCTACTGAAACAGACTGTAAATTCCTCGAGGAAGGGACATTATTCATTCAGGCATTTTCATATCTACCATGCACTGGACACAGTGCATCTTGGAAGGGTAAAGGGAGACTGTGCTCAGCCAGCAGGGATAGCATATACTTGGGCATAATGGTTAAAAGCAGAGGCTCTACACTCATACTCCTTGAGAGCGAATTCAAGCCCCAATATTTACTAGTTGTGTTAACTCTGAACAAACTAACCTCAGTTTCCTGTGTAAAACAAAGACAGTAATAGTAACAACCTCATAGCATTGTGTTGTCAATAAATGGTTCACCACCATAAAATGCCTACAACTGTGCCTGGCACATAGCAAGAGCTCTACATGTGTTAGGCATTCTCCTAAATGTCTGTTTCCCCACGAGGCTAACGAGGGCTCCAATGAATTACTGTGGCGCACACCATCATCACTAACCAGGATTAAGTCTCCGGGTTAGAGAGGCACATGTAAACAAATACATACAAGATTTTGGGTGTCCTAACAGCCTTTCCAACCCTAAAATAGCATTCACTTCCATGCTAGAGTGAAAGGAAACTTTAGTCTTTTATTTCGTTTTCCTGTAATCGCAGAGCATCTTACGCTGTCAACTCAAACCCAGCAGCAGCCGGGTCTGATCCTCAGCCTGCCCTCCTGCATGTCTCAGGGATGTCTCTGCACCCAAACACCATGTCCCACACAGAACCCTTCCCAAAACACGCCTCCGGCTCCCTTCTTCTCGACCTCGTGGCTAGAGCGTCCGCCACTCTTCTCTTGCTTATTCAGGTGATCTCCAGGGATGAGGCCATGACCCCCATTTCACAGACGAAGAAACCGAAGCTCACAAAGGAAAAGTGCGCGGGGTTCAAGCCAAGAGCCTGGGCCGGAGACCTGAGTCTACTGACCCAAGGGGAGAGCAGGAAATAGGAAGAAGGCAGGAGCCAGGCGGGGCGACCGGCTCGCGACCCCACACTCTCACCGTCCCCCTCTCCCCGCCCCTGCGCCATGGCCGCCTCTCCGCGACAACCCGCAAAGCCTGGACCACACTCCGACACATGACTCCCACTAAGCTCCAGACGTCGGTGCCCGCCTTGCCCAGACCGGGCTCAAGTACCTGAGGTCGCCGCCGCTGAAGCTGCCGCCATCTCGCGTCGCCTCTGCTGCGACGAAACCCCCGCGGCCATTCCACTCCCTCTTTGGGCCCGCCTCTCCTATTCGAATTCCCCGGTGCCCCGCCCCCTCTCCCAGGCTCCACCAATCACGACTACGCGCCGCCGGAAGCTCCTGCGTGCGGGTCGCCACTATCCCGCCTTCCAGCGCTCGCCTCCGGGTCCCCGGGAAAAGGTTCCCCTGGTCAGGACGCATGCGCGCGCGTGGGCCGCGCAGCGGTTGATGTCTGGAAGCGCGCTGCGATACAAACCCCTACGCGGAGCTGTTGGCGGCCACCGCTGGGGGAGCTGCTGAGCGCCGCCCGGCACTGGGCTCCCTTGCCCTTCACTTTCTGCAGTTTCTTGCCTCCGTGGGTGGTTGGCGCGTCTGCGGAGCCAGGGTCGTTGTGTGGATCGTGGGACTGCAGCCCCAGCCAAAGGGCTATCACGTCTGGTCGGTTCTGTAGATCTGGGCCCCAGGGGCTGGACTGTGGGCAGTCACGTTGCACTCGCTGCCTGCTGGGCCCAAGGCCACTGTAGGTCCCCTCGCGTCCGTGTCAGCCCAGGAGAGCAGCTTGGATGTTCCTGTCTTTATAACTTGGCACTCAGCACGTCGGCGAAGCGTGGAAAACGCTTAGTCTGTGATTCAGTCCCAGTCGCCCACGGTTCAGGTTCCCAGTCCTTAAGGGTACAGCGGTCCGTTGAGTAGCTCTCTGTCCTTTTTGAAAGGTTGGCTAGGGACGGTCATTCCACTTTTGAGCACCAGGTAGGTGGGGCCCAGGTTTAGGCATTATGTTCCACCCTATTGAACAACAAAACAAAACACAGGCCAGGCGCATTGGCTCAGTCCTGTAATCCCAGCACTTTGGGAGGCTGAGGCGGGAGGCCTACCTGAGGTGAGGAGCTCGAGGCCAGCCTGGCCAACATGGCGAAACCCCGTCTCTACTAAAAACACAAAAATTAGCCGAGGGTGGTGGCGCGCCTGTAGTCCCAGCTACTCGGGAGGCTGAGGCAGGAGAATCGCTTGAACCCGGGAGGTGTAGGTTGCAGTGAGCCGAGATGGTGCCACCGCAGTCCAGCCACGGCGTCAGAGACTCCGTCTCAAAACAAAAAACACAAATCTTAGATCGGTGTTTCTGAAACGTTTTGCCTTGGGATCCCACTACAGTTTTTAAAAATGAGGCCTCCAAAGATATTTTGTGTATATGAGGGTTTTTGTTTTTTTGTTTTTGAGACGGGGTTTCACTTCCATCTCCCAGGCTAGAGTGCAGTGGCTCAATCTCGGTTCACTCCAACCTCTGCCTCTCGGGTTCAAGTGATTCTCCTGCCTCAGCCTCCTGAGTAGCTGGGATTATAGGCGTGCACCACTACGCTCAGCTAATTTTTGTATTTTTATGGAAACAGGGTTTTACCATGTTGGCCAGGCTGGTCTCGAACTCCTGACCTCAAGTGATCCACCCGCCTTGGACTCCCAAAGTGCTGGGATTACAGGTGTGAACCACGGGGCCTGGCCGTATATACTGTGTGTGAAATGAAACCAAATTAAGGTGACATTAATAAATTTTAAAATTACAGTAACAAACCCATAGACATAAAAAGTACATCTAAGTAGTGGTTGCCAGGGGATGGTGAGGGGCTGAGGAACTGGCACTACAGCAATAGATATAACGAGTTTCTTTTGGGGGTGATGGAAATGTTAAATATTTTGGAACGAAGTAGTGATGATGGCTGCGTAACGTAGTACACATACTAAAAACCAGAGAGGTGTGCACTTTTTTTTTTTTTTTTTGAGACATAGTCTCTCTCTGTTGCTCAGGCTGGAGTGCAGTGGCACAATCTCGGCTCACCGTAACCTCCGCCTCCTGGGTTCAAGCAATTCTCCTGCCTCAGCCTCCCGAGTAGCTGGGATTACAGGCATGCACCACCGTGCATGGCTAATTTTGTATTTTTAGTAGAGACGGGGTTTCTCCATGTTGGCCAGGCTGGTCTTGAACTCCTGACCTCAGGTGATCCATCCGCCTTGGCCTCCCAAAGTGCTGGGATTACAGACGTGAGCTACCAAGCCCTGCCTAGACCTCCATCTCTAAAAAAAAAAATTAGCCAGGTGTGGTGGCACACACCTATATTCCCAGCTACTTGGGAGGCTGAGGTGGGAGGATTGCTTAAGCCCAGGAGCTTGAGGCTGCAGTGAGCCGTGATGGTGCCACTGCACTCTGGCCTCAGTGACAGAGGGAGACCTTGTCTCAAAGACAAACAAAAAAACTAGATTCTCATATCTGCTTCTGCATTCATGCTGTTGTGATGTCACATATAATATAGTATTTTGAAAACTCCACTATATACTTGAGAAACAATGCAAGAGAAGTCAATTGGTATCTTAGTTTTATTATGAAAATAGTTTTGAACTTGTAGACCCACTGAAAATGTCTGAGGGACTCCCAGAAGTCTCTGGACCATACTTTGAGAACATCTGACATTGGCAATTGACAGTTTGGTCTTCCTTGCCCATCAGAAAAGCCTGTTCAGTTTTCACATTTGTTGCCAACTCCAGATATGTGGTAAGAAACCTGCCAGAAATAGTGAAAAGAGCATAGATCAAGGAGATAGGGCTTCTATGTTTGAATAAATCGTTTAGGTACAGGGCCTTGGTGCCAGGCTGCCCAGACCAGAGATTTAGCCTCTTTGTGCCTCCATTTCCTCAGATATTAAAAGGGAATAATGTTTGAAATACCTCCTAGGGTTGTTTTAAGGATCTGCATCTGGCTGGTAGAAATTAGAGTGGTTTGGCCAGGCGTGGTGGCTCACGCCTGTAATCTCAACACTTTGGGAGGCTGAGGCGGGCAGATCACCTGAAGTCAGGAGTTTGAGACTAGCCTTGCCAACATTTGGAAACCCCATCTCTACTAAAAATACAAAAATTACCCCGGTGTGGTGGCGCACACATGTAATCCCAGCTATTCAGGAGGCTGAGGCAGGAGAATCGCTTGAACACAGGAGTTGGAGGTTGCAGTGAGCTGAGATCATGCCTGTGCACTCCAGCTGGGGTGACAGAGAAAGAAACAATTGATTTTTAAAAAATAACTTCCAGGCCGGGTGCAGTGGCTCACGCCTGTAATCTCAGCATTTTGGGAGGCCGAGATGGGCCGATTACAGGGTCAGGAGATCGAGACCATCCTGGCTAACACAGTGAAACCCCATCTCTACTAAAAATACAAAAAATTAGCCAGGCGTGGGGCGGGCACCTGTAGTCCCAGCTACTCGGGAGGCTGAGGCAGGAGAATGGCGTGAACCCGGGAGGCAGAGCTTGCAGTAAGCTGAGATGGCGCCACGGCACTCCAGCCTGGGCAACAGAGCGAGACTCCGTCTCAAAAAAAAAAAAAAATCCAAACTATGTCTTTAAAAGAAGCAAAGGAGGTCAGATGTAGTGGCTCATTCCTGTAATCCCAGCACTTTGGGAGGCTAAGGTGGGAGGATAGCTTGGGTCTAGAAGTCCAAGACCAGTCTGGGCAACCTAGTGAGACCCCTTCTCTACAAAACATTTTAAAATTAGCCAAGTGTGGTGGTGCATGCCTGTACTGCCAGCTACTTGGGAAGTTGAGGTGGGAGGATCACTTGAGCCCAGGAGGCTAGGTTGTGGTGAGCAGAGATCATGCCGCTACTGTACTCCAGCCTGGGCAAAAGTAAAACATAGAGTTTGTGCCATAAAAAATAATTAGTGGATGTAGGCCGGGCGCGGTGGCTCACGCCTGTAATCCCAGCACTTTGGGAGGCCGAGGCAGGCGGATCACGAGGTCAGGAGATTGAGACCATCCTGGCTAACACAGTGAAACCCCTTCTCTACTAAAAATACAAAAAATTAGCCGGGCGTGGTGGCTGCGCCTGTAGTCCCAGCTACTCGGAGAGGCTGAGGCAGGAGAATGGCGTGAACCTGGGAGGCGGAGCTTGCAGTGAGCCGAGGTGGCGCCACTGCACTCCAGCCTGGGTGACAGAGCGAGACTCCGTCTCAAAAAAAAATAATAAAATAAAATAATAATAATAATTAGTGGGTGAGGCCGATGATTCTGTCCTTCAAATATATGAAGATTAAATTAAGGTCATCTGGGACACAGCAGCAGTGATGGAGAAGAGAATGGGGGCTGGATGATAGAGGACCAGACCTAGAGGGTCTCGTGGAGAAGGGGTCCTCAAAGAGGTAATGGAGCACCATGGGTGGCCAGGAAGCCATGCCAGTCTATCCCACATGGACACCCTTTGCCTTCACCTTTATGTACTTTGATATAACAGCCGCATTGGCCGGGGCGAGGCACTACCAAAAGGCAGGACTCAGCCTGGGGTCCTGCTTCCCAGTCCCCAGGTAGCTCTCTGTAGAGGGTCCTTCCCTGCAGGCACTGAGCTCCCAGTTTGTAGCGGCTGTGCATGGATTAATTGATGTCTTAATTGGAATGGTGAGGCTGGGTCTGCAGAAGAGGAAAGAGAAAAGTATGTTAATTAAAACTGTCAACTAAAGAAAAACTCAGGCTTTTAAAGAATTAGTTTTATTCAGAAATCTTACCTAGAATGGCAACCCGTGAGCGACTTTGAGAGAGTTTCTGTTGGACTGCTCCAGCCCGTAGTTTGCGTGCCGGTGCTGGTGGGTCTGCCCTGCAGAGAGTTGCGTTAGCAACCACCCCTCCCTCCAGCGCTCGCCTCCGGGTCCCTAAGGAAAACGTTCCCCTGGTCAGGACGCTGGAGCGCGCACGGGCCTCGCAGCCATTCACTACTGGACGCGAGCTGCGGTACAAACCCCGACGCGGAGACGTTGGCCACAGTGGCCGCTGGGTGAGCTGCTGAGCGCCGCCCAGCATTGGGCTCCCTTTCCCTTCACTCTCGGCAGTTTCTTGCCTCCGTGGGTGGTTGGCGCGTCTGCGGAGCCAGGGTCGTTGTGTGGATCGTGGGACTGCAGCCCCAGCCAAAGGGCTGTCACGTCTGGTCAGTTCCGTCACCCACGGTTCCGGTTTCCAGTCGTTAAGGGTCCAGCAGTCTGTTAAGTAGCTCCCTGTCCCTTCTGGAAGCTTGGCCAGGGAAGATCATTCCACCTTTGAGTTCCAGGTAGGTAGGGCCCTGGTTTAGACATTATGTTCCCCTTGATTGAACAACAAAACAAAACAAAACACAAATCTTAGATCAGTGTTTCTCAAACGTTTAGCCTTGGGATCCCATTAGTCTTAAAAAATGAGGCCTCTAGCCTGGGCGCAGTGGCTCACGCCTGTAATCCCAGCACTTTGGGAGGCCGAGCCAGGTGCATCATGAGGTCAGGTATTCAAGACCAGCTTGGCCAACATAGTGAAATCCCATCTCTACTAAAAATACAAAAAATTAGCTGGGTGTGGTGGCAGGCGCCTATATTCCCAGCTACTCAGGAGGCTGAGGCAGGAGAATCACTTGAATCTGGGAGGCAGAGGTTGCAGTGAGGCGAGATCACGCCACTGCACTCCAGCCTGGGCAACAGTGCAAGACTCCATATCAAAAAAAAAAAAAAAAATGAGGCTTCTAAAGATGCTCCGTATATATGGGTTTTGATCCATATTTACTGTATTCAAAATGAAACCAAATTAAAGTAACATCAATGAACTTTCAAATTACAATAACAAACCCACAGACATAGAAAGTACACCTGAGTGGTGGTTGCCAGGGGATGATGAGGGGTTGAGTAATTGGCACTACAGCGAACAGATGTAACCGCTTTCTTTTGGGGGTGGTAGAAGTGTTCTGGAATGAGGTAGTGGTAATGGTTGTACAACACAGTGAATATACTAAAAACCATGAAAATGTACACTTTTTTTTTTTTTTGAGATGGAGTCTCGCTCTGTCGCCCAGGCTGGAGTGCAGTGGCACGATCTCGGCTCACTGCAACCTCCGCCTCCCGGGTTCACGCCATTCTCCTGCCTCAGCCTCTCCGAGTAGCTGGGACTACAGGCGCCCGCCACCACGCCCGGCTAATTTTTTGTATTTTTAGTAGAGACGGGGTTTCACCGTGGTCTCGATCTCCTGACCTCGTGATCCGCCTGCCTCGGCCTCCCAAAGTGCTGGGATTACAAGCGTGAGCCACCGCGCCTGGCCAGTGTACACTTTTAAAATGGCATTTTTTTCTTCTTATTAGAGACAAGGTCTCACTGTGTCACCCAGGTTGGAGGGCACTGGTACAATCATAGCTCATGGCAACCTCGAACTCCAAGGTTCAAGTGATCCTCCTGCCTTGGCCTCTGGAAGTGTTGGAATTACAGCCGTGAGCCATGGTGTTGGGTATTGGGAGAACCAGCCCCCAATATTTCAACATAGGTTCTTTCTATTTTCGCTAAGCGTCAGCCGGTCTGAGAAATAAAGAGAAAGAGTACAAAGAGAGGAATTTTACAGCTGGGCTGGTGGGGGTGACATCACATATCGGTAGGTCCATAATGCCCCACCTGAGCTGCAAAACCAGCAAGTTTTTATTAAGGATTTCAAAAGGGGAGGGGGTGTACAAACAGGGAGTAGGTTACAAAGATCACATGCTTCTGAGGCCAATACAGATCACAAGGCAAAGGGCAAAGCAAAGATCACAAGACAAAGGGCAAAATTAGAATTACTGATGAGGGTCTATGTTCAGCTGTGCATGTATTGTCTTGATAAACATCTTAACAGAAAACAGGGTTCACGAGCAGAGAACTGGTCTGACCAAAATTTACCAGGCTGGAATTTCCCAATCCTAGTAAGCCTGAGGGTACTGCAGGAGACCAGGGCGTATTTCAGTCCTTATCTCCACCGCATAAGACAGACACTCCCAGAGCGGCCATTTGTAAACCTCCCCCCAGGAATGCAATTCTTTTCCTAGGGTCTTAATATTTAATATTCCTTGCTAGGAGAAGAATTTAGTGATATCTCTCCTACTTGCACGTCCATTTATAGGCTTTCTGCAAGAAGAAAAATATGGCTCTTTTTGCCTGACCCTGCAGGCAGTCAGACCTTATGGTTATCTTCCCTTTTTGTTCCATTTTGTTAGGATATGACATATGTGACTCCATTTTGATACTGACAATATTCTTTTTTTTTTTTTTTTTTCAGATGAAGTCTTGCTCTGTCGTCCAGGCTGGAGTGCAGTCGCACTATCTCAACTCATTGTAACCTCTGCCCTTGTTCTCTAAAATCACTGTTATTCTGTTCTTTTTTAAGGTGCACTGATTTCATATTGTTCAAACACACATATTTACAGTCAGATTTCATATTGTTCAAACACACATGTTTTACAATCAATTTGTTAGTTAATGCAATCATCACAGGGTCCTGAGGTGACGTACATTCTCAGCTTATGAAGATAATAGGATTGAGATTAAAATAAAGACAGGCATAAGAAATTATAAGAGTATTATTTGGGAACTGATAAATGTCCATGAAATCTTCACAATTTATGTTCAGGACTGCAGTAAAGACAGCTGTAAGAAATTATAAAAGTATTAATTTTGGGAACTGATAAAATTCCATGAAATCTTCACAATTTATGTTCCCCTGCAGTGGCTCCAGCCAGTCCCTCCATTCAGGGTCCCTGACTTCTTGCAACAGTTGGGCCACCATATCTGTTTATAGAACCAACTGGATGGAGATTTGTCATAAGGGAATCCTCCCTCCTCACCACGGTGCCCCTGCCAAAGAAGAGGCTGGGGCTCTGCAGCTGCTGAAGTCACTGGATAGGCTGGGATAGATAGTCCCAATGCAAGCCAATGGCATTGATTAGGGAATCACTGACGAATCAGAGCATAATGCTGTGTTGCATTTCAGGTAGGGATGACAGATTTCTTGCCAGTCCCACTGCACATGAAGGCTGCTTGAGCCCTAGAAGATCATACAGGGAACTTCAACTCCTCATTTTGCCTACAAACAGGTTGCTATGTTGCCCAGGCTGGCCTTAAACTCCTGGGCTCAAGCGACCCTCCTGACTTGAGCCCCAAAGTGCTGGGATTACAGGTGTGAGCCCCCTTGCCCAACCACCATATCCTTTCTTGAGCCAACTGCATGAAGGTTAATGATAGAGAAGTCCTCATTCCCCACCACAGGGCCCCTGCCAGAGAGGAGGCTGGGGCTCCGCAGCAGCTGCAGTCACTGGGGCAGACATATTGCTAGCCCTGTATTGGCAGTGATGAGGGATCCAGCACTGTAACTGATGAGTTAAAGGACAGCATTGGGGTACAAGAGGATGGCACTAAAACTGGTGCCTGTGTTTCCCAAGAGGCAGAGCAGCTCTTGTCTGTCACAAAGACCAGCTTCCTCAGGTAGTGTGTGAACCTGCCTGATCTGATGCCCAACATGATGGGTGATCCTTTCACCTGACCTTGGTCCACAGACTCTGCATCTCCCTGCCATTGTCTGCTGATTCTCCACCCAGTCCTCCGTGGTGTTATCAGGTACAACGCTAAATTTAGGTGTCAGCTTGGTTCCATTTTGTTAGGTATAACATATGTGACTCCATTTTGGTACTGATAACATTCCTTTTTTTTTTTTTTTTTTTTTTTTTTTAGATAGAGTCTCACTCTGTCATCCAGGCTGGAGTGCAGTCGCGCTATCTCAACTCATTGTAACCTCTCCTCCAGCATTCAAGTGATTCTCATGCCTCAGCCTCCCAAGTAGCTGGGATTACAGGTGCCTGCCACCACACCTGGCTAATTTTTGTATTTTTAATAGAGACAGGGTTTTACCATGTTGGAGGCTGGTCTCCAACTCCTGACCTCAAATGATCCGCCTGCCTCGGCCTCCCAAAGTGCTGGGATTACAGGTGTGAGCCACTGTGCCCAGCCATATACTGATAACTTTCACAAAACTAACGTATACCTTCACTCGTTTTAATTTTCTTCCCTTCTTAAAATTTCTTTCCCCAACTGCATAAACCATCCTCTTCCATCTCTTTTGAGACCTCATCGGTGATCTTTCAGAATCTCCAGCCTCTTTCTCTTTCTTCCTCTTTATCATGTGAACATGCTCATGACTCTCCTGTCTAGGATTTTAAAAAGACACAAAACCCTTGTTCCCTACACCCCCGATAACTGACTTGCCTATTTCTGGCAAACTAGAGCCAAACTTCTTGAAACACTCGATTCTTGCTGCCTGTGTTTTCTCACCTCCCATTCATTCCTTAATGAGTTCAGCCTAGTGTCAGCCTCCCCCAGTCCACTGTAACCTTCTGATGGCTAAAGCCTAAGAGCGTAGTGTGGGCGGGGTTTCCACTGCTGAGAAGGTGGTGGCTTCCTGAGGAAGGAGGAATCCCAGATCTGAGAGGGCTTAGCAAGACACCCGGGCTCATGGGTAGAGGTGAGGAGGAACTGGGCCTGGTAACAGGGCAGGGTCCTCGGGCACAGACTTCAGCTAAGTTTCAGGAGTTAGGTGGGTTCCAGGAAAGAACAAAGGCTAATGGTCCTGGCCACCCACACACAGCAAGTGAGTTCAGCACTTTCTCAAGGGGAGGACTAGGGGTGAGGAGAGCTGGAGAGTGGGACATCTGGGGTTTTGGTATAAGCCACAACTAGGCCTTCCCCTCAGACCCATGACTCCAGTTTGGATCAATGTTCTAAGGAGCTGTCCTTGAAGAGCATTGATGCAAGCCAGAATCTCATCTCCTCTTGATAAATTATAGCACAAAGCCCAGGATTATTACACACCTCTCCCTCATCTTCCCACTCTTCCAGACAGATGTCCAAAGCCAGCCAGAAGTGAGATTTGCACGTCCCTGGCTGAGTCAAGAGGCAGATATCCCAGCCACAGATGCCCCCACACACACTAGCCTTAACCATATTTTTTTATTGAGCCATTTGGATGGGGGTTAGTGATAAGGGAGTTGAGTTCTTACTCCTCATCACAGTGCCCCTGCCAAGGAGAGGAGGCTCAGCATTTGCTGCAGCTACTGGGGTAAACATCCCAGTGCAGGCCAATGGCATCGATGACGGAACCAGACCGGCCACTGATGAAGCGGAGCACGGTGTTGGGGTGCAAGGGGACGGCATTGAAACTTGTGCCACTGTCTTTCCCAAAAGGCAGATAGCGGCCCTTGTCTGTCACAAATACCAGCTTCTTCAGGTACGACTTGTACTTCCCAGAAACCTGGATCACTGATTCCCCAGGGTGCAGAAAGATCTCCTCCAGGTCTCCGTTGCGGCCACCCACATAGTCACTCCACACCGTGCCATAGCGCACCTGGAGACTGAGGAAGAGGGGAGGAAGGAAGGAGAAAGAAAGGTGATGATAGGGATGACAAGTCTGCAGCTAGTCCTACAGACTGTGAAGCCTGGGTGAGCCCTGGAAGATCCTACAGGGAACTTCAACTCATTTTGCCGACAAAGAGACTGTGTCACCCAGGCTGGAGTGCAGTGGCACGATCTTGGCTCACTGCAGCCTCAACATCCTGGGCTCAGGCAATCCTCCCGCCTCTCCCTCCTGAGTAGTTGAGGCTACAGGTACTCACCACCATGCCCAGCTAATTTTTTTGTTTTTCTTTGGTAGAGATGGGGTCTTGGTATCTTGCCCAGGCTGAGCTAGAACTCCTGGCCTCAAGCAATCTGCCTCTGCCTCCCAAAGCATTGTAATGACAGATGTGAGCCACCACGCCCAGCCAGGAATTCAAAGAATCTTACCCTACGATGTAGTATTTGTTGACTCGGACCCGGAGGGCAGTGATGGGGCCGTCCAGCTGGTTGCCAGAATGAGAGAATCGCTTTCCACCACCACCTCCATACTCTCCACTATAGGAGGAAGACCTGGCCTGAACTGGAGGGGCAAGCAGGAGTTGGAGGGAGAAATCTTCCAGGAGTTCAGTTTCTCTGCACCACCCCTGTTCCTCCCACAACTCAGCTCCCCACCCCAAGCCAGCCTCCAAAAGCCTTGGCCAACAGCAGTGCCCAAGGCTGCCTTCCCAAGTTCCCATTACCAGGCTCCTGGTATCTCACTTACTGGCAGCATCGGTAGAGGCTGAGGCACAGAGAAGGGCTAGGAGAGTGACTATCAACATTCTGGGGCTGGAGTGGGAAGAAAAGAGCAAATGAAGATTCACCTTCTTCCTTGTTGACTTGATTGACCCAGGCACTCCTGACCTGCAGCTCAGACCAAGGCTTTTTCGTCCTTCAACTTAGACCTAGCAGACCCAGTCTTGAGCTTAGAAATGACTGTCCATAGCCTGTGGTCCTGTTCCTCCCTGGTGCTACCTTCTATGTCCCTGACCCCTCCAGCTCTCCCTGGTCTGGCTGTAGCCAAGCCCTCCTCTTTTCTCTCAAGCCTGAAGATGAACCCTAACTATCTGGATTAAGCCTTATTCCATCCTGGCATAAAGCAGAAAAGTTTTCTGAAATCAACCAAGCCCAGGTACATTTGGGTTGGTATGGCCATAGCCAGGAAAGGAGTTTTCTAAGGAGGGAGTAGAGGACCTCTCCCAAGCAAAGAGATGGCTGAGTTTGCCGAGCCCAGAGGCTGAGCAAAGAAAGTCTCGCCATCCGTGGTGAATTGGCCTGGCTTATGGGGCAACTAGAGCATGCTTTAAATCCCTGGCATCCACCTGGTCTCAAGGAAAGAAGCATTTTAGAGGTGCCTCTATGTCACCTGGGGAGCAAAGTTGGTGACAGAAGGGACTGTGCCAGCACCAGTATCCAAGCAGTGCTGGTGGAACTAGGACAGACAGAGAAGTTGCAGAAGGAGTCGGGACCAGCTCAAGATATTAGACCCCAGGTGCCTGGTCTATGTGTCACTATTATTTTCTCCACTAACAGACATCTGGCCATTTCCATTCTCCTGAACATCCTAGGTGTCCCCAGTCCTTCAGCAGAGACCTAGACAGCTTTGCACCTGAGATTAGTGCAGACCCAGAAGCCCCAATTAACTCAAGTCTTTCCTGCCATTCCTTCCAGGCATCCTCTTCGCCAGCTCAGATTTGAATTCCCCCAACTCAGATTCAGGCATCTCTGTCACCCCTCACCTGACAGTTTCAGACGCAAAGCAGCCCCTTGGAAACTTCCAGATGTTTTATACCAGGTCCAAGCCCTCCCCCTGCCCTTTATTGTGTGAACCTCACCTCCTGAGCAAACATGAGCAACCTCTTCGGATCAGGTGTCAGGCAGGGTCTGGAACACCTTATCCTGCCTCTCCCCCATAGTCAACAGATATTACAGCATAGGGTAAGAGTCTCTGAGTTCCTGGCTGGGCATGGTGACTCACACCTGTCATTACAATGCTTTGGGAGGCAGAGGCAGATCGCTTGAGGCCAGGAGTTCTAGCTCAGCCTGGGCAAGTGTGTGAGACCCCATCTCTACCAAAACAACAAACAAAAACAAAAATTAGCCGGGCATGGTGACGAGCACCTGTAGCCTCAACTAATCAGGAGGGAGGTGGGGAAGATCACCTGATCCCAGGACGTTGAGGCTGCAGTGAGACAAGATCACGCCACTGCACTCCAGCCTGGGTGACAGGTGGCAAGGTGGAGTCCACTCTGGGCCAAGTGCCGTATACCAGGAAGAACATAGTAAACTTAAGGTCACCACCAGAAGCTCTGGGTGGGCAAAGTAGCTTATCACCTCTAGGCTTGGTAGGTGCTCTCACCTGAAATCTGCCATCTGTCAGGACAAACAGAGCCCTTCCCAGGCATTCGAAATGTGGATTCTCCCAGAAAGGGAATATATTCCCAAAATCTTATACTTAGGAGTGCTGACTATTTGCCAGAAATTTTTTTGTTTCCCTTTTCTAATATTATGAAAAATCAAAGCACATATAAAAGTTTAAAGAATTGTACAGTGGCTGGGTGCGGTGGCTCACACCTGTAATCCAACACTTTGAGAAGCTGAGGCAGCTGGATCACCTGAGGTCAGGAGTTTGAGACCAGCTTGGCCAACATGGTGAAACCCCATCTGTACTAAAAATACAAAAAGTAGCTGAGCGTGATGGCAGGTGCCTGTGATCCCAGCTAGTCAGGAGGCTGAGGCAGGAGAATCACTTGAACCTGAGGGGCAGAGGTTGCAGTGAGCTGAGATCACGCCACTGCACTCTAGCCTGGGCGACAGAGTGAGACTCCATCTCAAAAAAAAAAAAAAAGAAATGTATAGTGAGGCTGGGTGCAGTGGCTCATGCCTGTAATCCCAGCACTTTGAGAGGTCAAAGCAGGAGGACTGCTTAAGCTCAGGAGTTCAAGACCAATGTGGGCAACATAGGGAGATCTTGTCTCTACAAAAAATAAAACAATTAGCCAGGCATGGTGGCACACACCTGTGGTCCCAGCTAGTCAGGAGGCTGAGGCAGGAGGATCACTTGAGCCCAGGAGGTTGAAGTTCAGTGAGCCATGATTGAAACATCAAGTCTCAAAAAAAGGGGGAAAAAAAAAAGAATTGTGTGGTGAACACTCATATAACCACTGTATAGATTCTACTATGATTAATATTTTGCTGTAATTGCTTTTTTTTTCCTTCTTTTTGGAGACAGAGTCTTGCTCTATCTCCCAGGCTGGAAGGCAGTGGCGCGATCTTGGCTCACTATAATGTCTGCCTCCCGGTTTCAAGCGATTCTCCTGCCTCAGCCTCCTGAGTAGCTGGAATTACAGGCGTGCGCCACCACGCCCAGCTAATTTTTGTAATTTTAGTAGAGACAGGCTTTTGCCATGTTTGCCAGGATGGTCTCGATCTCTTGACCTCGTGATCCGCCTGCCTCAGCCTCACAAAGTGCTGTGATTACAGGCGTGAGCCACCGCGCCTGGCCTACATTTTTTTTTCTCTCCACTCATCTATTTATCCCCAATATGCCAAACCGTTCCCAAACCATTTCTCTCTGAGAATGATGACTGGGGCTGCAGGTGCACAGTGAACACATGCCTATTGCCCCACAGGGAACAGAGTCAGTCCAATGGGAAGTGCAAAGCTGAGGATCCGAAGGTCTACAGATGTTCCTCTGGGGGTAATTCTGGGCTTTGGGCCCTCAAGTCTCCTGGCTTGAATGAAGCCATGGCTTCATTCCATACCATGGCTGAATCTTCCTGGGGCTGTAGGCCACCCAGGGCCATTGCTTCCTTCTTAGGTCTGTAACACCCCCAGGAGTGATGTCATAGATTTTTTTTTCTCTGTATGCCCTTCACTTTCAGGACTGATTCCTCTCTGCCTAAAATCCCTAGGACTGACTCCAGGGACCTAGTGCCTGACCCCTCCTGGACTGGCCCTCTGACCTCTCTGAATCAGGAGGTCCAAGAAGAGGGAAGGATGGAGGACTGGAAGGGGCTGGAATAAGTGCTGTCAATTACAAATGACTAGTCAGGCATTCAGAGCACCCCACCCCTCACAGGTTTACCATCTGGGGCCAAGGACTCATCCCAGATAGCAAAGGCAATCCCGGCCTGAGGATCTGGAAATGGAGGGGGAATCCAGGGTGGTGAGTTCTGGGAGTGAAACAGAACAGCAACCAAAGATGCCACATTCACTCCTCCCTTCCCCTCTCTTTTTCTCCAAGGTCAGTGTCAGCACATCCTGCTGCTATAACTTTCATCTCATTCCAGCCATTTTGTTTTGTGTCTCTCTCCCTCTCTCTTTCCCAGTGACTCTCCTTCCCTTTATGTCTTCATCTTTCCCTGCTCTGGGGAGGATTTTTCTTTCTTTCTTTCTTTCTTTTTCTTTTTTTTTTTTTTTTTAGATGGAGTCTTGCTCTGTTGCCAGGCTGGAGTGCAGTGGCGTGATCTCGACTCACTGCAACATCTGCCTCCAGGGTTCAAGCAATTCCCCTGCCTCAGCCTCCTGAGTAGCTGGGACTACAGGTGCACACCACCACACCCAGATAATTTTTTCTATTTTACTAGAGATGGGGTTTCACCATGTTGGCCAGGATGGTCTCAATCTCCTGACCTTGTGATCCACCTTCCTCAGCCTCCCAAAGTGCTAGGATTACAGGCATGAGCCACCACATCCGGCCTTTTTTTTTTCTTTTTTTTTGAGACAGAGTCTCACTCTGTTGCCCAGGCTGGAGTGCAGTGGCCCAATCTCAGCTTACTGCAACCTCTGCCTCCAGGGTTCAAGCGATTCTCCTGCTTCAGCCTCCCGAGTAGCTAGAATTACAGGCACCCACCACCATGCCTGGCTAATTTTTGTATTTTTAGTAAAGATAGAGTTTCACCATGTTGGCCAGGCTGGTCTTGAAATGACCTCAGGTTATCCACCCGCCTTGGCCTCCCAAAGTGCAGGAATTACAGGCATGAGCCACAATGCCTGGCCTAAGGTTTTTTCTTTATATTCCTTCTCTCCATGCCTTTTTCCTTCTGCCTCTTCTTCCCTTGTCCCTACATCTCTCCCAAGCTCTCTCTAGCTCTTTCTGCTCTCTAATCCTTGCCTGTCTTCTTCTGTTTAGGGACAGACCACCCCTAGTCTGTGATGAAACACAGGAAGTCAAAGATGGCAGCTCAGAGAGGTCGAGGTGGGCACCTTGGAAGGACGCCCTCATGTTCCCAGGCATGACACATCCAGGACCCTCAGGACAGAGGCGCCCACATTTGCCACAGCTCCACTCCGTTGCACCCACCCTGCCTGTATGGAGATCCAGCATCTCCTCCATTGCCGGAGACTGCTCCTCGTTCCACTATAGCAAGTCTTCAGTCTCCAGAGTGCAAGAGATGCTTTCCTATGGTGGGAGGGGTCAAAAGGCCCATTTTCTGTCCATCCCAGAAACAAGGAAAGCTGCCCTATCGCTAATGCTGGCACCTCTAGGGCGCACTCTGATATGGGGACTGAGGCAGAAGGAAGAACGTGAAGGCAGTGAGACGACAGGCCCCCATCTCTGCTTCTGCCTTATCAGATCCTGTTTGAGCCACTTTACATTTAACCCACTTGCCAGCTGTGGGCCTACCTGCCCCTTTTAAACTCTAGATGAAGTTGCCTTAAACCTCATCCTGTACCCGGGCCTAGACGCGTGAATGTCCAGAGCCCTTCCAGAGCTTTCTGCCACTCAACAGAAAGCAACTCAACACATGTTTTTCTTGTTTGTTTTTGTTTTTGTTTGCTTGTTTTTTATTTTTTTTTTCAAGATGGGGTCTTGCTCTGCTGCCCTTTCTCGGCTCACTGCAACTTCCACCTCCCAGGTTCAGGCGATTCTCCTGCCTCAGCCTCCCAAGTAGCTGGGATTACAGGCATCCACTATCACGCCTTGCTAATTTTTGTATTTTTAGTAGAGACGGGGTTTCACCATGTTGGCGAGACTTGTTTCTAACTTCTGACCTCTTGATCCACCCTCAGCCTCCCAAAGTGCTAGGATTACGGGCGTGAGCCACTGTGCCCGGGTCAACACGTTTATCAAGCATCTCTACATTGGAGGCACCATTCTAGATGCTGAAGAGACAGCAATGAGGAAGAATCAACAGCCGACCTCAAGGAGCTGTAGGGCCAAGGGAAAGCTTCCTCTCTGCTCTCTAGCCCTATAAAGGCTCCCTGAAAAGGAACTGACAATTGGCAAATTAATAGGAGAAAAAGGTGTACAAAATTTATGTCACATGGACAAGCACAAGGAAACCACAGGAGAACGATGACCTAATAACCCAATGTGGTCCAGATGCTTATGTAGCCGCCTTCTTCACAGGGGAGGGGAAATGGGGGTGCAGCAATGTTGAGAGGTAGTATGTGATTTTGTAGGGAAATGAATGGGGCCAGGTGCAATGGCTCACACCTGTAATCCCAGCACTTTGGGAGCCAGAGGTGGATGGATCACTTGAGGTCAGGAGTTCGAGATCAGCCTGACCAACATGGTGAAACCCCGTGTCTACTAAAAAATACAAAAATCAGCCAGGTGTTGTGGCACATGCATGTAATCCCAGCTACTTGGGAGGCTGAGGCAGGGGAATTGCTTTAACTAGGGAGGTGGAGGTTGCAGTGAGCCAAGATCGCACCATTGCACTTCAGCCTGGGCAACAAAAGCAGAACTCTGTCTCAAAAAAATAGCCGGGCGCAGTGGCTCACGCCTGTAATCCCAACACTTTGGGAGGCCGAGGCAGGCGAATCATGAGGTCAGGAGATCAAGGCCATCCTGGCTAATGGTGAAACCCCATCTCTACTAAAAACACACACAAAAAAATTAGCTGGGCATGGTGGCGAGTGCCTGTAATCCCAGCTACTCGGGAGGCTGAGGCAGGAGAATCGCTTGAACGCAGGGGGCAGAGGCTGCAGTGAGCAGAGATTGCACCGTTGCAGTCCAGCCTGGGCCACAGAGCGAGACTCCGTCTCAAAAAAAAAAAAAATTAGCTGGGCATAGTGGTGCACACCTGCAGTCTCAGTACTTGGAGGACTGAGGTCGGTGGATTGCTTGAGCCCAGGAGTTTGAGGCTGCAGGGAGTTATGATCATGCCATTGCACTCCCGCCTGGGTGACAGAGTGAGACTCCGTCTCAAAATAAATAAATAAACAAAAAAATAAAAAAATATTTTAAAAGGAGAAATGAATGGACCTGAGAGATAGGAATTAACTTGTAAATGATTCTCTTTGGAATTTGAATAAGCCCGAGAGACTGACTATCTTGTGAAAAAGTCTATCTACGTTTGGTCACATTCTTCAGTCTTATTTTCTGCCATAATGAGGTTATCTGCCATAGATAATGAGCTGGAAGTGTGATGAATTTGGAAATAATGAAGAGAGGAGGGTGGCTGGAGGGAAACGAGGGAAGCCGACCCGTGAGGCCTGGACAGCAGCCAGTGGGCAGAGGTTGCAGGGCCTCGGAGGTGTGGTCAGGAGTTTGGCTTTTTGGTTTTTTTTTGGAGATGGAGTCTCACTCTGTCACCAGGCTGGAGTGCAGTGGCGCAATCTCAGCTCACTGCAACCTCTGACTCCCTGGTTCAAGCGATTCTCCTGCCACAGCCTCCCGAGTAGGTGAGATTACAGGCACGCGCTATCACGTACAGCTAATTTTTGTATTTTTAGTAGAGACGGGGTTTCGCCATGTTGGCAGGATGGTCTCGAACTCCTGACCTCGTGATCTGCCTGCCTCGGCCTCCCAAAGTGCTGGGATTACAGGCGTGACCCACCACGCCCGGCCTGGAGGAGTTTGGCTTCTTTTCTCACAGTGAGGGGAGCCATGGAAGGGTTTTGAACAGAGGGGTACATGCTCATATTTGCATTTTAGAAGGATTGCTCTCTCCTGATTTTGATAAAGTGGAGGAGGGACTTGGGCAGGGTAAGAGTGGAGACAGGCATGGCAGATGTGGTGTGACCTTCTCCCCTCTCCTCTAGAATTCCCCTGAAAGCTCCTCCCTCTCTCAGGTGAAGCAGCTTTGCCCTCTTTTCAAAGTTTTGATGCAATTTCAGATCTATGGTGGGGATCTGCCTCTCCACCCCCATCCAGAAGGTTTCTGACACCTGTGGCTCATGCCTGTAATCCCAGCAATTTGGGAGGCCAAGGCAGGACGATAGCTTGAGGCCAGGAGTTTGAGACCAGCCTGGTCAACATAGCAAGACCCACCCCCATCCCCACAAAAACTAAAAAACTAATTTAAAAAAATTATTTGAGGGCTGAGCACTGTGGCTCATACCTATAATCCCAGCACTTTGGGATAGGCCAAGGCAGGCAGATCATTGAGGTCAGAAGTTCAAGACCAGTGTGACCAACATGGTGAAACCTTGTCTCTACTAAAAATACAAAAATTATCCAGGCATGGTGGTGGATGTCTGTAATCTGCTGCAGCTATTTGGGAGGATAAGGCAGAAGAACGGCTTGAACCCAGGAGGCAGAGGCTGCAGTGAGCAGAAATCACACCATTGCAGTCCAGCCTGGGCCACAGAGCGAGACTCCATCTCAAAAAAAAAAAAATTAGCTGGGCATAGTGGTGCACACCTGCAGTCTCAGTACTTGGAGGACTGAGGTCGGAGGATTGCTTGAGCCCAGGAGTTTGAGGCTGCAGAGAGTTATGATCATGCCATTGCACTCCAACCTGGGCAACAGAGTAAGACCAGGTCTCAAATAAATAAATAAATAAAAATAAAATAATAAAAATGTTTTGGCCGGTTGCGGTGGCTCACACCTGTAATCCCACCACTTTGGGAGGCTGAGGCTGGCAGATCACTTGAGGTCAACAGTTTGAGACCAGCCTGGCAAACATGGTGAAACCCTGTCTCTACTAAAAATACAAAAATTAGCCAGACGTGGTGGCAGGCACCTATAATCCCAGCTACTTGGGAGGCTGAGGCAGGAAAATAGCTTGAACCCAGGAGGTGGAGTTTGCAGTGAGCTAAGAGCACGCCATTGTACTCCAGCCTGGGTGACAAGAGTGAAACTCTGTCTCAAAAAAAAAAAAAAGTTTCAAAATATATTTCCAAACAGTGGGAGATCTGTTTCCTAAGAAAAAAACATTATCTGCTTCCTATTTATACACTGGGCCTTGGTGCATGCTGTGCATGTTTTCATTTGGACGAAGGGTCTGATGGCATGAGCGCTGCTTTTCTGTTCACTCTTAGTTGCTCCAATGATTAAAGTGTAATGGGCAGAAGTGACTTCACCAGGTTGCCAAGGGGATGGCAGCCTCCAGGTTATTCAGAGGGGACCACCGCCACCCACCCTTCTCACAGGAAGGCCTCAGCTCTCTTCTCCTCCCAGCTCCTCCTCTTCAAATAGAATTCATCATTCCTTTCTTTGGCTTCTGTGTGTTTCCTACATTACTCTGTTATGGTTCTAATTACCCTGCACTGTAATTTATCTGTTTACATGTAAGCCTTCTCCACTAAACTGAGAGCTCATTCTAAGGCAGGGGCCATGGCTCAGTCATCTCCAAATTCCCAGCATCTGGCATCACACCTGGTACAGAGTAAGCATCCATGGATGATTGTCCAGTGAATATAGCACCTTGGGTCCAGGCTACAACGAGACTTCTATGAACCGTTCCTCCTTTGTCTTTCCTCACCTCTCTGTCTCTCTTCTTGCAGGGTTGGTAATGGGTTTGCTTTCTTATTCACTTTTATTTATTTTTTTCTTTTTTGAGACAGGGTCTCACTCTGTACCTCAGGCTGGAGTGCAGTGCCACTATTACAGCTCACTGTAGCCTCGACTTCCTGGGCTCTGTTGATCCGTCCACCTCAGCCTCCCAAGTATCTGGGACCACCCCCAGCAAATTTTTGCATTTTTACTTTTTGTAGAGATGAAGTCTCACTGTGTTGCTCAGGCTGGCTTGAACTCCTGGGCTCAAGTGATCCTCCCACGTCAGCCTCCCAAGTGCTGGGAATACAGATGTGAGCCACCTTGGTTGGGAAACCTCAGGGCAGCTTGGGTGGCCACAGTAGTATGAGAGAGGCCGCAGGGGCTCAGATTCAGGGTAGGTAAGGGTACATTGTTAATCATTTTTTAAGCCAGAAACCTATAGCCATGTACCAAGCATTTGTGGACAAATGTTATAAAGAGATGTTAAGTAAAGTTATGGGAGGCTGTTTTTCTGGCCTGAGCTCCTGAGCTAGACCCCAAAAGACCAAACCAAAATGGAGTCACCCATGCTAAATGCTACATAATCAAACTGAAACTTCAAAGAAAGCAGAGAGACCCCAAAACAGACCAGGTTTTTCCTCCTGAAAACAAATTCCAGCATAATAAGAAACTCCCCTCTGCTCCAACCCATCCCAAAAAAGTAACCTGGAATAACGAGGTTTTTTCCTATTGCTCTATTTCCTTATTCCCACCTTACAACACCCAGTGCTCTGTTTCCCAGTGGGATTTTAGACCAAAAAAGTCCATTCATGATGGTGACAGAGTGACATCAATGCCTAAAGTTTTTATCAGTCTCTCAAAATTGAAAGTTGGCCCAGAAGAGATAATTGGTTTTCTTTGTTTTGTTTTGTGTTTTTGAGACTGAGCTTAGCTCTATCGCCCAGGCTGGAGTTCAGTGGCACAATCTCTGCTCACTGCAACCTCCACCTCCTGGGTTCAATCCATTCTTGTGCCTCAGCCTCCCAAGTAGCTGGGATTATAGGCACCTGCCACAATACCCAGCTAAATTTTGTATTTTTAGTAGCGATGGGGTTTCACCATGTTGGCCAGGCTGGTCTCGAACTCCTGACCTCAGGTGATCCGCCTGCCTTGGCCTTCCAAAGTGCTGAGATTACAGGCATGAGCCACCGTGCATGGTCAAAAGAATTGTTAAATTAAGTTTAGCCTAAAGCTGCCTCCTTACATATTTTAATTTAGGCCTAAAGGTTTCTCCTCACCTAGTGGCCTAACTGGACATGTAAATAGGCTATAACCTTCTCTTATACCAATCACAGAGTTTTGGCCAATCACAAGTGGCCAACTGTTCAATCCATGTTCAAATAAGGCAAGTGCCACACCTTAACCAATCTGGCTATTTCTGTACCTCATCTCCATTTTCTGTATGTCACTTTCTTTTTTCCGTCTGTAATTATTATCCAACCATATGGCAGCGCCAGAGTTTCTCTGAACCTATGCTGGTTCAGGGAGCTGCCTGATTCGTGAATTGTTCTTTGCTCAATTAAACTCTCCTAAATTTAATTTGTCTTAAGTTTTTATTTTAACAGATACATGAGTTTAACACTTGGCTCCAGCCCTTACCTACCATGTAACCCACTGAGCTTCAGTTTTTGTTTTTTGTTTTTTTTTGAGATGGAGTCTCGCTCTGTTGCCCAGGCTGGAGGGCAGTGGCGTGATCTCGGCTCACTGCAACCCCCGCCTCCCTGGTTCAAGCTATTCTTCTGCCTCAGCCTCCCGAGTAGCTGGGACTACAGGCAAGTGCCACCACATCTGGCTAATTTTTGTATTTTTAGTAGAGAAGAGGTTTCACCATATTGGCCAGGCTGGTCTCCAACTCCTAACCTTGTGATCCGCCTGCCTTGGCCTCCCAAAGTGCTGGGATTACAAGCATGAGCCACCGCACCTGGCCTGGAGCTTCAGTTTTTTTCATCTGTAAATTGGAGATAATAAGACCCACCAATTTTTGTCAACCTCTTGGTACAGGCCTGGCATGTGGTAGGTAGTGAGTGAAATGTTTATTCTCCCTTCAGATTTTCACGAAATACTCTGGTCTTTCTTTCGGCCTCTTTCAGATAAAGATCTGGACAGCCTTTATCTTACTCACCTACCATTAGCTATATTTCATGGGTTATCTTGAGTAGATACTGGAGATCTCGCCAAATGCATCGTAAGACTGGAAGAAGAATTTTGTGTACGTTGATTTGGACAACCGAAGCTCCTGGTTTTAATTTTCTGTTTTTTGTTTGTTTTTATTGTGGTGTAATTTACATGGTAACTTTAACTTTGGAGTTTTTGCTTCACAATTTCCACATCTACTGAATTGCTTTGCAACTGCAATCCTTTGGTTTTGACCTTTGTTTAATTTATTCCCCCTTTGTTCCCTTTATTAGTTTTCCTCCTCAGAAGAGTGATCACTGTCTAGAACATATGATAATGTGATATTCTAAGGCATCAACTTAAAATCCGGAGATCTGGCCAGGCACGGTGGCTCATGCCTGTAATCCCAGCACTTTGGGAGGCCAAGGCAGGCAGATCACTTGAGGTCAGGAATTTGAGACCAGCCTGCCAACATGGTGAAACCCTGTCTCTACCAAAAATACAAAAATTTGCTGGGCATGGTGGTGGGTGCCTGTAGTCCCAGCTACTTGGGAAGCTGAGGCAGGAGAATGGCTTGAACCTGGGAGTCGGAGGTTGCAGTGAGCCGAGATTTTGCCACTGCACTCTAGTCTGGGGGACAGAGTTGTGACTCCATCTCAGGAAAAACAAACAAACACGGAGATCTACAAATTTGGAGAGGAGACATTATTTCTTATCAGGGGTTGCGGTGGTAGCGTGGCCATCTTGACAGGCTGGGAAGTGTAGCCTCTGGCATAGATCATTTTGAGGGAGAGAAAGATGAGACAGGAATTTATGCTGAATGGGTTGACAAGGTGTACGTATTCAACAGGTTATAAGAGGACCTATGAATATTCATGAAGCTCCACCATGCTCATAGCCTGGTGGACTGGATAAAAGCCACTGCTAAGTGTGTTGGCCAGGTACAGTGGCTCACGCCTGTAATCCTAGCATTTTAGGAGGCTGAGGTGGGTGGATCACTTGAGCTTAGGAGTTCAAGACCAGCTTGGGCAACATGGTGAAATCCCATCTCAACAAGAAATAAAAAAATTAGCTGAGCATGGTGGTGAGCCCCTGTAGTCCCAGCTACTTAGGAGGCTGAGGTGGGAAGATTGCTTGAGCCTGGGAGGTTGAGGCTGCAGTGAGCTGTGATTGCACCACTGTACTCCAGCCTGGGTGACAATGTGAGACCCTGTCTCCAAAAAAAAAAAACAACACATATATTTACCCTCAGAAGGGAACTGCCCAACTTCCCCTATAAACACCAATTGGAGCACCCCTGATGAAGCAGCTGATATGCTTTGTATACAAGTAATGTGCAACTGGCTTTGTGGTGACAGGAATATTCACCCACTGAATATGCCCATTACACAGGTTATGATAAATGCTGTGGTCATAAGAGGGCCCCTTCTCTATGGGCACCCCATGTTACTCCTGCAGAATCTACCAGTTCCTGAAGCCTTATCTTATAGATGCTGATAAAAACATCAGGTTAGGGCCAGGAGTGGTGGCTCACACTTGTAATCCCAGCACTTTGGGAGGCCAAGGCAGGCGAATCACCTGAGGTCAGGAGTTCAAGACTAGCCTGACCAACATGGTAAAACCCCGTCTCTACTAAAAATACAAAAATTAGTCAGGCATGATGGCAGGAGCCTGTAATCCCAGCTACTTGGGAGGCTGAGGCAGGGAGAATTGCTTGAACCCGGGAGGCAGAGGTTGCTATGAGCCGCTACTGTACCACTGCACTCCAGCCTGGACAATAGAACAAGACTCTGTTCAAAAAAAAAAAAAAAAAAAGACAAGACATATTAAAATGTGCTTAGCCAATTGTCAGGGACATAGAAGACAAAGAATCTAATATGGCCGGGGCAGGCTGGGCATGGTGGCTCATACCTGTAATCCCAGCACTTTGGGAGGCCAAGGTGGGTGGATCACCAGAGGTCAGGAGTTTGAGACCAGCCTGGCCAACATGGTGAAAACCTGTCTGTACTAAAAATACAAAAATTAGCCAGGTGAGGTGGTGCATGCCTGTAATTCCAGCTACTTGGGAGGCTGAGGCAAGAGAATCACGTGAACCTGGGAAGTGGAGTTTGCAGTGAGCCAAGATCACGTCACTGCACTCCAGCCTGAGCTACCGAGTGAGACTCTGTGTCAAAAAAAAAAAGAACAAAAAAACGAAAGAAACAATTATGTCCAGGACAGTAGCACAGGACTGGAGATGTTTGGACAGAGGAGAAAGATCAGCAGTGGGTACACAATGAACACATCTTCCTTTGCTTCAGGAGAAAAGGATCAGGACAGCTGGGGCTGCAGGCCCTGGAGGGCTCACTACCCTGGGGACAGGAAAAAAAGGAGGCAGTTGTATAGATCCAAGGTAGAAGATTTATGGGTAGGGTGTGGCCGACAGACCAGGTTGGCAAAAGCAGTCGATAAAGTGAACATTACAGAAGAAGCCAAGTAAGGTCAGGGCAGGTGAGTCCAAACGGACTCCAGGTTGCAGGATCCAGTGCTGTCAGATGGGCTGGCAGGTGCAGCGGGAGAAAAGAGAAGCTTGGTGCCCAGGGAATGTGATGGCCAAGGCAGAGCAAGCCTGGATGGTGACCAGGTTTCAAGTGGGTCCCTGAAGTGGAGGAGCGGGTCCCTTTGTGGTCTTTCAGAGATGACAAGCAATGCTGGGTCAAGGTGAGAGGAAAGAAAGCATTGCGTACCCACTTTATGAAGTGGTTTATCTAAACTAGTATTATCCAGGCCGGGTGCAGTGGCTCACGCCTGTAATCCCAGCACTTTGGGAGGCCAAGGCAGGTGGATCACTTGAGGTCAGGAGTTCGAGACCAGCCTGGCCAACATGGTGAAACCCCATCTCTACTAAAAATACAAAAGTTAGCCAGGCGTGGTGGCACACGCCTGTTATTCCAGCTACTTGGGAGGCTGAGGTAGGAGAATCTCTCAAACCCGGGAGACGGAGGTTGTAGTGAGCCGAGATTGCGCCACTGCACTCCAGCCTGGGCAACAAAGGGAGACTCTGTCTCAAAAATAAATAAATTAATTAAATTAAATAAAAATAAATAAATATTATCCCCCGACAGCTATTCACACTGGGAATTAGTGAAAAATAGAAATTCAGACCCAAATTAAGTAGTTGCTAAGAGTCTCACAGCTATTAAACAGAGAAGCTCAGATTTAATTTTAGGGCTAACTGGCTGCAAAACCCAGCTTGTTCCACCCCGGAATTCCTTCAGAAAGGTGGCACTTGGGACCTTTCTAACTCATTCCCATTGTTTTTCTCACCTCTCAAGTTTGGAATCTTGACAGCCAAGGACAGGAGAGACCTGGCCAGTCTGGGCCAGTGACGGAACTCTCCTGATCTCAGCTCTGACTTTGTTCCGTGCTGACAGCAAGAAGCCCCTGAGTAAGGCTGGAACTCTTAGCTGCGTTAGGACCCCCTGCAGAGGGGCGAGGGTAATGAGAAGATCAACAGGAAGCCCTGGACCCTCTTCTTGAAGATTTAAATGTCTCATGGGGCCAAGCGTGGTGGCTCACATCTGTAATTCCAGCACATTGGGAGGCCGTGGCAGGTGGATCACCTGAGGTCAGGAGTTCATGACCACCCTGGCCAACATGGTGGAACCCTGTCTCTACTAAAAATACAAAAAAATTAGCTGGGTGTGGTGGCGGGCGCCTGTAATCTTCTCAGCTACTTGCAAGCCTGAGGCAGGAGAATCACTTGAACCTGGGAGGCGGAGGTTGCAGTGAGCCGAGATCATGCCATTGCACTCCACCCTGGGTAACACAGTGAGACTCTGTCTCAAAAAAAAAAAAAGTCTCATGGGATTAACATACTTGGTAAGTAATTCATTCAGTGGATGGAGGGACTTTGGAGATGGTCGGATCGGGGTTCAGATTCTGCTCTGGCCAGGTACAGTGGCTCATGCCTGTAATCCCAGCACTTCGGGAGGCTGAGGTGGGAGGATCACTTGAGTCTAGGAGGTTGAGGCTGCAGTGAGTTGAGATCATGCCACTGCACTCTGGCCTGGGTGACAGAGCAAGACCTTGTCCCTAAAAAATAAAACAAAAAGGAGGTCTAGTGTGGTGGCTCACGCCTGTAATCCCAGCACTTTGGGAGGCTGAGGTGGAAGGATCACTTGAGCCTAGAAGGTTAAGGCTGCAGTGAGCCGAGATCATACCACTGCACTCTGGTTTGGGTAGCAGAGCAAGACCTTGTCCCTAAAAAATAAAAACAAAAAAAGGTCTAGTTTGGTGGCTTAAGCCTGTAATCCCAACACTTTGGGAGGCTGAGGCAGGACGATTGCTTGAGCCCAGGAGTTTGAGACCAGCCTGGGCAACATAGGGAGATCATGTGTCTAAAAACAATTTTTTCTTTAATTTAAAAAAAGAAAGAAAGCAACAAAATGACCCAGAATTCTGGTCACATAGGAGGAGGTGTTTTGGCTTCAGCAGCATGAGTGGCATGAGTATGGCAGGAAGAGAACCAGACACGGTCTCCTGGAGGACCTGCGTCACCTGTGTTGGTGCTTTTCCTTTTTCCTTTTTTTTTTTTTTTTTTTTTTTTAGAGAGAGGGAGTCTTGCTCTGTCACCCAGGCTGGAATGCAGTGATGCGATCTTGGCTCACTGCAACCTCCATCTCCCAGGTTAAAACAATTCTTCTGCCTCAGCCTCCCGAGTAGCTGGGATAACAGGTGCCCACCACCATGGCCGGCTAACTTTTGTATTTTTAGTAGAGACAGGGTTTTGCCATGTTGGGCAGGCTGATGTCAAACCCCTGACCTCAGGTGACCTGCGTGCCTCCGCCTCCCAAAGTGCTAGGATTACAGGTGTGAACCACTGCGCCCAGCCTGCTGGTGCTTTTCTTGCAGGAGGCTGGTGGCCTCCAGGCTTTTCCCAGTAGCCTGGTTTGTGGTAGTGTTTAACAGTGTGGACGAGGGAGGTGTGAAAGCTATCACTGCTATAGAAGTGTGAGTTCCGTGGAGAAAGTAAGAAGTGGATGAACTTAGCAGTTGTAAATTGGGCCACCCACAGTTCCTCAAAAAGTTAAACATAGATTTACCATATGACCCAGCATTCTACTCCTGGGTATACACCCAAGATAAACTGAAAATATATGTCCACACAAAAACTGGAACATCAATTTTCATAGCAGCATTACTTGTAACAGCGAAAAAGTGGAAACAACCCACATATCCATCAACTAATGAATAAACAAAATGCAGTCCATCCATGCCATGGACAAGGAGCAGTGCAGTGGCATGGGTGAACCATGAAGCATCAGGCCACTGGAACCCAGCCAGGCACAAAGGATTACAGGGCATGATTCCACTCACGTGAAACATCTAGAATAGATACAGCCACAGGGACAGAAAGCAGATGGGTAATTGCCAGGGGCAGGGGGTAGGAGATCCTGATGTTGCTGATTCCTTTTTTTGTGTATGTGTGTGTGACCCAGAGTTTCGCTCTTGCCGCCCAGGCCAGAGTGCAATGGTGCCATCTTGGCTCACTGCAACCTCTGTTTCCCATGTTCAAGCGATTCTCCTGCCTTAGCCTCCCAAATGGCTGGGATTACAGGCGCCTGCTACCACGTCCGGCTAATTTTTTTGTATTTTTAATAGAGACGGGGTTTCATCATATTGGCCAGGCTGGTCTTGAACTTCTGACCTCAGGTAATCCACCCAGCCTCCCAAAGTGTTGGGATTACAGGCATGAGCCAGCACACCTGGCCTTGATGTTGCTGATTCTAAGACCACACTCTGCATAGTGCCCAAGGTCCTACCCATCAGCAATGTCCAACAGAGCTTTCTGGAATAAATGCAGGCAGGCAAGCAATCCCTAAAACTGGGGCTTAGCCCAAGAGGGTCCTTGGCTTTGCCCAGAAAAGAATTCAGGGGTGAAATCTTCAGCAATCTTTTTTTTTTTTTTGAGACAGAGTCTCGCTCTGTCGCCCCAGGCTGGAGTGCAGTGGCGTGATCTCAGCTCACTGCAAGCTCGGCCTCCCGGGTTCACGCCATTCTCCTGCCTCAGCCTCCCAAGTAGCTGGGACACCTCCCGAGTAGCTGGGACTACAGGCGCCTGCCACCACACCTAACTAATGTTTTTTTGTATTTTTAGTAGAGATGGGGTTTCACCATGTTAGCCAGGATAGTCTCGATCCCCTGACCTCATGATCTGCCCACCTCAGCCTCCCAAAGTGCTGGGATTACAGGCGAGAGCCATCGCGCCTGGCCAATCTTCAGCAATCTTTTATCGAACTGGAGCTGCTCCTTGCTGAGCAAGGCTAACTCATAGGCAGGGTGCCCAGAACCAGGCTTGTGGGTTGGTGGCAACTGTATTTATATCCACTTTCAATTGCATGCAAATTAAGGGGTGGGTTAATGCAAATCAAGAGGCAAGTTATTCGGAACTTTCTAGGAAAGGGGTGGTAATTTCTGGGTCATTGTATGGAAATGGCAATAGTCTCTGGGTCATTGCCATGGCATTTGTAAACTGTCATGGCGCTGGTGAGAGTGTCTTACGCTAATGAGCAATGAGGGCAGCTAGGGATGGCTTTTTTGGCCATCTGCTGGCCTGCCGGTTTTTCCACCTTATCCTTTTAGGACACAGAAACAGCTCCTGCCAGTTTCCTAGTTTCTTTTTTTTTTTTTTTTTTTTTTAATTTTTGAGACAGAGTCTGGCTCTGTCCGCTGGCCTGGAGTGCGGTGGCGCTATCTCCGCTCACTGCAACCTCCGCCTCCCAAGTTCAAGCGATTCTCCTGCCTCAGTCTACAGAGCAGCTGGGATTACAGGCCAGCACCATGACACCCAGGTAATTTTTGTATTTTTATTAGAGACGGGGGTTTCACCATGTTGGCCAGGCTGATCTTGAACTCCTGACCTCAAGTGATCCGCCCGACTTGGCCTTCCAAAGTGCTGGGATTACAGACATGGGCCACCATGCCTGGCCTCTTTTTTTTTTTTTTTTTTTTTTTATGAGACGGAGTTTCTCTTTCGCCCAGGCTGGAGTTCAGTGGTGCAATCTTGGTGCAATCTCCGCCCCCCAGGTTCAAGCAGTTCTCCTGCCTCAGTCTCCCGGGTAGTAGATGGGATTATAGGCACCCACCACCACGCCTGCCTAATTATTTTTGTATTTTTAGTAGAAACAGAGTTTGGCCATGTTGGCCAGGCTGGTCTCAAACTCCTGACCTCAGATCTACCTGCCTCGGCCTCCCAAAGTGCTAGAATTACAGGTGTGAGCCACTGCATCTGGCCTCCTGTGGAATTTCTCAGCCAATTCCATGCCCTTGCTGCTGCTGCACTCCCTCTCCTCCTCCCCACTCCAGGCCCTCATCCGTGTAAGAATCTGGCAGAGCCAGGTCAGGAGAGCCTAGGGATGAAATATGACCAGCCCCCACAGGCCACTCACTCAGTAGGGCCACCCTCACCCTCACACACCTGGTGAGAACCCTTGAAGTCGAGTGCTCCAATTACCAATTTCTATGCCATAAACCACCCCCAAACGTAATGACCTCAGATAGCAATACTTATCTTTCTCACAATTTGCACTGGGCAGGGCTCCGTGGGGCACAGCTCATCCCTACTCTATTTGGCACCAGCTGAGTGGCCTGAAGGCTGAGGCTGGAATCATCTGAAGACTGGCTCCTTTACATGTTATAGTTGATGCTGGCTGTCACTTGGGACCCTAGCTAGGACTTTAACCAGGGCACCTGCATGTGTGTTGGACTTGATGGTGGCTGGGTTCCAAAGGTGAGTACAGGGAGGAGAGGGAAAAGGGTGGGGATAGAGAGAAAGAGAAAGAAAGAGACAGAGGAAAGAGAGCTTTGCCCCTTTTATATTTTCAACCTAGCCTTGGAAGTTACAGTGTGACACTCCTGATGCATTCTACTTGTGAGGATTCAGTCACTAAGGCCAGCCCATATTCAAGAGGAGGGGAATTAGACTTAATATTTTCAATAGGAGGAGTGTTAAAAATTTTGCAAACATGTTTTAAAACCACCATGTAGGCCAGGTGTGGTGGCTCACGCCTGTAATCCCAGCACTTTGAGGGGCCGAGGTGGGTGGATCACCTGAGGTCAGGAGTTCAAGACCAGCCTGGCTAACATGGTGAAACCCCATCTCTACTAAAAATGTAAAAACTAGTCGGGTGTGGTGGTAGGTGCCTGTAATCCCAGCTACTCGGGAGGCTGAGGCAGGAGAATTGCTTGAACCCAGGAGACGGAGGTTTCAGCGAACTGACACAGAGCCACTGCACTCCAGCCTCAGCAACAGAGTGAGACTCTATCTCAAAAACAAACAAACAAAAACCCACCATATAGACTCAGGAACCAAGAGTGCCAAGGACACAACTCCAAGGAGCATAACTATTTTGTTTTTTTTTTTTTTGAGACAGGGTCTTGCTCTGTTGCCCAGGCTGGAGTACGCTGGTGCGATCATAGCTCCCTGCAGCCTCAAACTCCTGGGCTCAAGTGATGCTCCCACCTCAGCCTCCAAAGTAGCTGGGAATACAGGTGTGTGCCACCACATCTGGCTAATTTAAAACAATATTTTGGCTGGGCGCAGTGGTTCACGCCTGTAATCTCAGCACTTTGGGAGGCCGAGGCAGGTGGATCATGAGGTCAAGACATCAGGACCATCCTGGACAACATGGTGAAACCCCGTCTCTACTAAAAATACAAAAATTAGCTGGGCGTGGTGGGGGGGCCTATAATCCCAGCTACTTGGGAGGCTGAGGCAGGAGAATCACTTGAACCCAGGAGGCAGAGGTTGCAGTGAGCTGAGCTCGCGCCACTGTACTCCAGCCTGGGGACAGAGTGAGACTCCATTTCAAAAAAAAAAGGCCAGGTGCAGTGGCTCACGCCTGTAATCCCAGCATTTTGGGAGGCCGAGGTGGGGGATCACGAGGTCAGGAGTTCGAGACCAGCCTGGCCAACATGGTGAAACCCTGTTTCTACTAAAAATACAAAAATCAGCTGGGCGTGGTGGCTCACACCTGTAATCCCAGCTACTCTGGAGGTCGAGGCAGGAGAATTGCTTAAACCCGGGAGGCAGAGGTTGCAGTGAGCCGAGATCATGCCACTGCACTCCAGCCTGGGCAAGCAAGACTCCATCTCGGGAAAAAAAACAAAACAAAACAAAACAAAACAAACAAACAAACAAACAAACAAACAAAAAAATATATATATATATATAGTAGAGATAGGGTCTTGCTACGTTGTCCAGGCTGGTCTTCAACTCCTGGGCTCAAGCAATCCTCCCATCTCAGCCTCCTGAGTAGGTGGGACTACAGGTACATGGCACCATGCCCAGCTAATATTCTTTCTCTGCCTTTCTTTCTTTCTTTCTTTCTTTCTTTCTTTCTTTCTTTCTTTCTTTCTTTCTTTCTTTCTTTCCTTCTTTCTTTCTTCTTCTTTCTTTCTTTCTTTCTTTCTTTCTTCCTTCCTTCCTTCCTTCCTTCCTTCCTTCCTCTCTCGCTCTCTCACTCTCTCTCTTTCTCCTTTTGGGGTCTCATGTTGTTGCCCAGGCTGGAGTACAATGGCATGATTATAGCTCACTGTAGCCTCAAACTCCTGGGCTCAAGGGATCCTCCTAGCTCAGCCTCCTGAGTAGCTGGGACCATAGGTGCACACCACCACACTTGGATAATTAAAAAAAAAAAAAATTTTTTTTTTTTAAAGATGGGGTCTCACTATGTTGCCCAGGCTGGCCTCAAACTCCTGGCCTCAAGTGATCTTCCCACCTCAGCCGCCCAAAGTGCTGGGATTACAGGCGTGAGCCACTGTGCCTGGCGTTGTTGTTGATCTTTGTTCCTTTACCTCCCTGAAAACATACATTGTTTGCTATGGCATACGTATTCCCATTGCACTATTCCCAAATAAACATCATTTTCTTTTAAAGACCCTCTGTTATTAGGTAGATATACATGGTATATCTATATATAGAAATGGTACCTGAAAAGATCACTATTAGAAGGAATTGATTTTTTTTTTTTTTTTTGAGACGGAGTCTAGCTCTGTTGCCCAGGCTGGAGTGCAGTGGTGTGATCTCGGCTCTCTGCAACCTCCGTCTCCTGGGATCAAGCAATTCTCCTGCCTCAGACTCCTGAGTAGCTGGCATTACAGGCGCCTGCCACCATGTTCAGCTAATTTTTGCATTTTCAGTAGAGACGGGGTTTCACCACATTGGCCAGGCTGGTCTCAAACTCCTGACCTCAGGTGATCCGCCTGCCTCAGCCTCCCAAGAATCAATGATTCTTAGAACTGGCATGCAGCACTCACTGAAGGCTGTGAGCTCTCTGCTTCCACAACAGGCCTGTTCTGCCCTGCTGAGTCTTCTCTCAGGCTGAGCCTCCCTCTTTTTTTTTTTTTTTTTTTTTAATTTTTTGACGGAGTTTCCCTCTTGTTGCCCAGGCTGGAGTGCAATGACGCCATCTCGGCTCACTGCAACCTCCGCCTCCCGGGTTCAAGCAATTCTCCTACCTCAGCGTCCCAAGAAGCTGGGATTATAGGCATGCGCCACCACACCAGGCTAATTTTTTGTATTTAGTAGGGATAGGGTTTCACCATGTTGGTCAGGCTGATTTCGAACTCCTGACCTCAACTGATCCACCCGCCTCGGCCTCCCAAAGTGCTGGGAACATGAAACCCGGCCACCTCCCTCTTTTTGATAGAAGCTCACAACTTTATTTGGGATCTGATTTGGATAAGGCTGCCTTAATAAAAGAATATACATCCCTCCTGGGATGATAAAAGATTTTTGTTTTTTTTGAGACAGAGTCTCGCTCTGTTGCCCAGGCCCAAATGCAGTGGTGTGATTGCAGCTCACTGCAGCCTTAAACTCCTAGGCTCAAGTGATCCTCCTGCCCCAGCCTCCCATGTAGCTGGGACTACAGGTGTGTGCCACCACATTCAGACAATACTTTTTATTATTTTGTAGAGATAGGGTCTTGCTATGTTGCCCAGGCTGGTTTTGAACTCATGAGCAGAAACAATTATCCTGCCTTGGCCTCCCAAAATGTTGGAATTATAGGCATAAGCCATGCCACCCAACTGATAAATGACTTTCTGTCTTTTCTGATAAATCCTTTCTGATGTAAAGACAAGTGTCCTTTGGGTTGAGTACTCTGATCTATACAGAATTTACACTCTGGGTTGGGCGTGGTGGCTCACGCCTGTAATCCCAGCACTTTGGGAGGCCAAGGCAGGTGGATCACCTGATGCCGAGAGTTCAAGACCAGCCTGGCCAACATGGGGAAACCCTGTCTCTACTAAAAATTACAAAAATTAGCTGGACCTGATAGTGGGCGCCTGTAGTCCCAGCTACTTGGGAAGCTGAGGCAGGAGAATTGCTTGAACCTGGGAGGTGGAGGTTGCAGTGAGCCAAGATCATGCCACTGCACTCCAGCCTGGGTGACAGAACGAGACTCCCTCTCAAAAAAAAAAAAAAACTTATATTCTGTTTGTGAGGGATGTCTTCTAGTAAATTTATTTTTGCTTTGGTCTGCGTGCCCAGTTTGGATTAAAATTTTTGTGAACACTCTTATCTTGGTTTCTTTGGATTTGGTTTGACTCTTTTCTCTTGCTTATTTCTAAAAATCTCCCAAGAGCAAAAATAAACATTCCAACCAGTGGGTGCAGGATGGCTAACATAAGCCACTAGGGTGGTTCCTGCTGTCTAAAACACCAGACTAAACTCCTAATATCCCATAAATTACAGCATTTATAGCGTTGTCTTTGCTCTCAAGTGATGAATAAGAAATGGAATGGGGATGGCGTGGTGGCTCACACCTGTGATCCCAGCCCTTTGGGATGCAGAGGCAGGTGGATCACATGAGGCCAGGGGTTCGAGACCAGCCTGGCCAACATGGTGAAATGCCATGTCTACAAAAAAATACCAAAAAAAAAGAAAAAATTTAGCTGGGCATGGTGGCGGGCACCTGTAATCCCAACTACTCAGGATGCTGAGGTAGAAGAATCACTTGAACCCTGGAGGCGGAGGTTGCAGTGAGCTGAGATCGCACCCTGCACTCCAGTCTGGGCAACAGAGCAAGACACTGTCTCGAAAAAAACAAAGAGAAAGAAATGGAATGGGATTCTCAAACGTCAAGGCGTACCAGGATTTCTGGGTTTTGTTGTTGTTGTTGTTTTGGTTTTTCTTTTGAGACAGAATTTCACTCTTGTTGCCCAGGCTGGAGTGTAATGGTGCCACCTTGGCTCACCACAATCTCCACCTCCCGGGTTCAAGCGATTCTCCTGCCTCAGCCTCCAGAGTAGCTGGGATAACAGGCATGCACCACCACACCCGGCTAATTTTGTATTTTTAGTAGAGACAGGGCTTCGCCATGTTGGCCAGGCTGCTCTCGAACTCCTGATCTCAGGTGATCCACCCGCCTTGGCCTCCCAAAGTGCTGGGATTGCAGGCTTAAGCCACCACACCTGGCCAATGCAAGGATTTCTAGGACTCCAGCCAGCTACATGTTATGGCTCATTCTTGTGCACATTTTAAAACTGATGAGCAAAATTACATCAAGGAAAATTCAGAGCTCAAATGGTCATTATTCATAAAACCTGCAACTATAGAGTTAGCATGGAGAGCCTTCTAAGTTCTCTTTCTCTCTCTTTTTTTTTTTTTAGATAATACTTACTGCTTATGGCATTCAAGTCAAGATTAAACAAAAGTCTTAAAGGGCTTTCAAATTACAACTCCATGGTAAACAACAACCTAGATAACTTTTTTTTTAAAGACAGTATCTTGCTGTGTTGCACAGGCTGGAGTGCAGTGGCATGATCGTAGCTCACTGTGACCTCAAACTCCTGGGCTACAGCAATCCTGCTGCCTCAGACTCCGGAGTAGCTAGTACTAACAGGTGCACAATATTCAGACCAGTTGGCCTTTTTTTTTTTTTTGGAGATAGTCTTGCTCTGCCACCAGGCTATAGTGCAGTGGTGTGATCTCGGCTCACTGCAACCTCCACCTCCCTGGTTCAAGCGATTCTCATGTCTCAGCTTCTCGAGTAGCTGGGATTACAGGCACCTGCCACCACACCCAGATAATTTTTGTAGTTTTGGTAGAGACGGGGTTTCACCATGTTGGCCAGGATGGTCTCGATCTCCTGACCTCATGATCTGCCCACTTCGACCTCCCAAAGTGCTGGGATTACAGGCGTGACAGCTAGCCATGTTTTAAAAACATAAAATTAGGTTTGCCTAACAATTGCTTAGAGTGATGAAACACTTAATTGAAAAAGTAATAATCTAAAGAAAAAGGCTGGGTGTGGTGGCTCACACCTCTAATGCCAGCACTTTGCGAGGCCGAGGCAAGCAGATCACTTGAGGTCAGGAGTTGGAGACCAGCCTGCCCAACATGACGAAACCCCGTCTCTACTAAAAATACAAAAATTAGCCAGGTGTGGTGGCACATGTCTATAGTCCCAGCTACTCAGGAGGCAGAGGTGAGAGAATTGCTTGAAACCAGGAGGTGGAGGTTGCAGTGAGCCGAGATCGTGCCAGTGCACCCTGGCCTGGGCGACAGAGCGAGACTCCATCTCAGAAAAAAAAAAAAAAAAAAAAAGAAAGAAAAGAAAAAAAGAAAGAAGAAGAGAGAAAGCGAGAAAGGAAGAAAGAAAAATAACTAGACAAATGTTTATAAGGCCAGACACGGTGGCTCACGCCTGTAATCTCAGCACTTTGGGAGGCTGAGGTGGGCAGATCACGAGGTCAAGAGTTCGAGACCAGCCTGGCCAATATGGTGAAACCCCATCTCTACTAAAAATATAAAAAATTAGCCAGGTGCAGTGGCACGTGCCTGTTGTCCCAGTTACTCGGGAGGCTGAAGCAGGAGAATCTCTTGAACCTGGGAGGTGGAGCTTGCAGCGAGCCGAGATCGCGCCACTGCATTCCACCCTGTGCAACAGAGCAAGACTCCGTATAAAAAAAATAAATAAAACACCAAAAAAAAAGTTTATAAAAGTTAGACTCTCTTAGATCAAAGAAGTTGAAACCTGGAGCTCAGAGCAATAATGTAAGGTATCTCTGTCCAGCATAAAAATGTTGCTTTTTCTGCCACACAGAGGCCGAAAGGCAAAAGCATAAACAAAATAAAACAAAACACCTGCTAAAATTCTTTCTTGCCCACATTTGCTAATCAACCCAGATCAGCAAACAAAACGTAGATGTGTTACTAGTTCCAGGGCACTTAGATATTTTTTGTATTTCTTATACAATTTAGCCAATCCTGGCTAAAATGTAAACAATTGAAAATTTAACCCTAAACTCATTTGAAACTGATAAAAAAAAGTTTTTTGAGACAGTCTCACTCTCATGCCCAGGCTGGAGTGCACTGGCACAAACACAGCTCAACCTCCTGAGCTCAAGCAATTTTCCTGCCTCAGCCTCCCCAGTTGAATCTTGAGCTCAGACTGCAGGCATGCACCACTATGCCCAGGTAATTTTCTCATTTTTTGTACAGATGAGGTCTCACTTTGTTGCCCAGTCTGGTCTTGAGCTCATGGGTTCAAGCAATCCTCCCACACCAGCCTCCCAAAGTGCTGGGTTTATAGGCACCAGCCACCTCACTCAGCCGAAACTGAAAAAAATTTTTTTTCTTTTTTTTTTTTTCAGGCTGGAGTGCAGTGGCGTGATCTCAGCTCACTGCAATCTCCGTCTCCTGGGTTCAAGCAATTTTGCCTCAGCCTCCCGAGTAGCTGGGATTACAGGCACATGTGGGCCACCACGCTTGGCTAATTTTTTGTATTTTTTTTTAGTAGAGATGGAGTTTCATCATGTTAGCCAGGATGGCCTCAATCTCCTGACCTCGAGATCCACCCACCTTGGCCTCCCAAAGTGCTGGGATTACAGGCATGAGCCACCGTGCCCGGCCGTAAATCTTTAATCTTTAATAAATAAGCTGGTTTTAAAACTATTGGTAAAATAGGCTGGGCTCAGTGGCTCACACCTGTAATCCCAGCACTTTGGAAGGGTGAGGTGGGTGGATCACCTGAGGTCAGGAGTTTGAGATCAGCCTGGCCAACATGAGGAAACCCTGTCTCTACTAAAAATACAAAAAAGGTAGCCGGGTATGGAGGCAAGTGGCTGTAATCCCAGCTAGTTGGGAGGCTGAGGCAGGAGAATTGTTTGAACCTGGGACACAGAGGTTGCAGTGAGCTGAGATCGTGCCACTGCACTCCAGCTGGTGTGACTGAGGAAAACTCTCTCTCAAAAAAAAAAAAAAAAAAAGAAAGAAAGAAAAAGAAAAGAAAAAAAGTTTTGGTAAAATAAAAATAGAAATGTCTTCAGAATTGTCAGCATACATTTTTGCTTGGGTTTACTGGCCAGACAGTTTTATATTTATCTCTACTAGATGTTTTAAGGTGTCAGAGTCTGACACAAGGGTTATAGGACTATAAATCCTTCCTTCCTTCCTTCCCTCCCTCCCTCCTTCCTTCCTTTTTTCTTTCTTTCTCTCCTTCCCTCTGTGGCCCAGGCTTCAGTATAGTCGGCTCACTGCAGACTCCCTGCCTCCGGCTCCCGTGATTCTCCTGCCCCGGCCTGCGGGCTGCCTGGAATTGCTGACGCGCGCCACCCCTGCCTGCTTTTTCTCCTTTGACTGGAGGCGTGGTTTCGCCATGTTGGCCAGGCTGGTCTCCAGCTCCTGACCTCGAGTGGTCTGCCTGCCTCGGCCTCCCGAGGTGCTGGGACTGCAGACGGAGTCTCACTCACTCGGTGCTCAGTGTTGCCGGGGCTGGAGTGCAGTGGCGTGGTCTTGGCTCGCTGCAGCCTCCACCTCCCAGCCGCCTGCCTTGGCTTCCCAGGGTGCTGGGATTGCAGCCTCTGCCCAGCCGCCCTGTCTGGGAGGTGAGGAGTGCCTCTGCCCAGCCACCACCCCGTCTAGGAAGTGAGGAGCGTCTCTGCCTGGCCGCCCATTGTCTGGGATGTGAGGAGCACCGCTGCCCGGCCACCCATCGTCTGGGATGTGAGGAATGCCTCTGCCCCACCGCCACCCCATCTAGGAAGTGAGGAGCGCCTCTGCCCGGCCGCCCCGTCTGGGAAGTGAGGAGCGCCTCTGTCAGGCCACCCCGTCTGGGAAGAAGTGAGGAGCGCCTCTGCCCGGCCGCCCCACCTGGGAAGGAGTGAGGAGCGCCTCTGCCCAGCTGCCCCATCTGGGAAGTGAGGAGCGCCTCTGCCCGGCCGCCCCGTCTGGGAAGAAGTGAGGAGCGCCTCTGCCTGGCCGCCCCGTCTGGGATGTGAGGAGCGCCTCTGCCTGGCCGCTCCCTCTGGGAAGTGAGGAGCACTTCTGCCTGGCCACCCCATCTGGGATGTGAGGAGCGCCTCTGCCCAGCCGCCCCGTCTGGGAAGAAGTGAGGAGCGCCTCTGGCCGGCCGCCACCCCATCTAGGAAGTGAGGAGCGTTTCTGCCCGGCCGCCCGGTCTGGGAAGTGAGGAGTGCCTCTGCCCGGCCGCCCCGTCTGGGATGTGGGGAGCGGTCTATCCTGGAGTCATACTCTAATTTTTTCTATTTTCCTCCCTTTCTGATCTTTTATCCCACTTGCTTTTTCTTCCTCTTCCTTCTCCTTCTTCTTTGTCAAATAGAGGATTGAGTTATTATCATTGATCCATACAAAGTCCCTCTCTCATTTATTTTCTTTAATTCCCACCCCCCATTTCTATTCCCCATCTTCCTATGTGCAACCTTCCTAATATATTTGATATGCATCTTTTTGTTTGTATGTATTTTTAGAAAATGTTTATTGTTTTGTGTGCCAAAAAAATTAATAATAAAAAAGAAAAAAAAAGACTATAAATCCAGTTTTAAACAAAATGATCTGTGTTTGTATAATTTTTTGTTGTTGTTAGAGACAGGGTCTTGCTCTGCTGTCCAGGTAGCATGATATAACTCATTGTAACCTCGAACTCCTGGGCTCAAGTGAGTTGCCTCCAGCCTCTTGAGTAGCTAGGACTACAGGCACATGGAACCATGCCCAGCTAATTTTTTTTTTTTTTGGTAGAGATGGAGTCTCACTGTGTTGCCCAGGCTAGTCTTGAACTACCATCTTCAAGCAATCCTCCTGCCTCCCAAAGTGTTTAGATTAGGCTAGGTATGGTAGCTTATGCCTATAATCCCAGAACTTCAGGACACCGAGGTGGGAGGTCTGCTCCAGGCCAGGAGTTTGAGACCAGCCTGGGGAACATAGTGAGACCCCATCTCTATTTAAATTAAAATGGCCGGGCGCGGTGGCTCACACCTGTAATCTCAGCACTTTGGGAGGCCAAGGCGGGCAGATCACCTGAGGTCAGGAGTTGGAAAGCAGCCTGACCAACATGGCAAAACTCCATCTCTACCAAAAATACAAAAATTAGCTGGGCATGGTGGTGGGCGCCTGTAATCCCAGCTACTCGGGAGGCTGAAGCAGGAGAATCACTTGGACCTAGAAGGCAGAGGTTGTAGTGAACCGAGACCATGCCATTGCACTCCAGCCTGGGCAACAGAGCAAGACTCCATCTCAAAAAAAAAAAAAATTAGCCAGGCGTGGTGGTGTGCACCTGTAATCACAGCTACTCAGGAGGCTGAGGCAGGAGAATCATTTGAACCCAGGAGGCGGAGATTGCAGTGAGCTGAGATCAAGCCACTGCCCTCCAGCCTGGGCGACAGAGTGAGACTCTGTCTAAAAACAAATTTTTTTAAATTAATTAAAAGAAAAAGTGACACAGGGCGTGGTGGCTCACACCTGTAATCCCAGCACTTTGGGAGCTGAGGCGGGTGGATCACCAGGTCAGGAGTTTGAGACCAACATAGTGAAACCCCATCTCTACTAAAAATACAATAATTAGCCAGGCGTGGTGGCACATGCCTGTAATCCTAGCTACTCGGGAGGTTGAGGCAGGAGAATTGCTTGAACCTGGGAGGCGCAGGTTGCAGTGAGCTGAGATCATGCCACTGCACTCCAGCCTGGGTGACAGAGTGAGACTCCGTCTCAAAAAAAAAAAAGAAAAAAGTAAAAGTGTTGCCAGGCACGGTGGCTCACGCCTGTAATACTAGCACTTTGAAAGGCTGAGGCGGATGGATCATGAGGTCAGGAGTTTGAGACCAGCCTAGCCAACATGGTGAAACTCCATCTAAAGATTAAAAAAAAAAATAATAATAGCCGGGCGTGGTGGTGCATGCCTGTAATCCCAGCCACTTGGGAGGCTGATGCAGGAGAATCACTTGAACCTGGGAGGCGGAGGTTGCAGTGAGCTGAGATCGTGCCATTGCCCTCCAGCCTGGGCAACAGGGCGAGACTCCGTCTCATAAAAAAAAGAAAAAAGAAAGAGAAAAAGTGTGATTATTATGATTACAGATCTGAGCCACCACGCCCAGCCTGTGTAATTTTTGATAAGTAACACTAATTTAATATTTTTCATTTAGTAAAAACATCTGTATCAGCCTGGCATGGTGGCTCAGTAATCCCAGCACTTTGGGAGGCCAACGTGGGTGGATCACCTGAGGTCAGGAGTTCGAGACCAGCCTGGACAACATAGTGAAACCCCGTCTCTACTAAAAATACAAAAATTAGCCGGGTGTGGTGGCGGGCGCCTGTAGTCCCAGCTACTCAGGAGGCTGAGGCAGGAGAATCGCTTGAACCCGGAGGCGGAGGTTGCAGTGAGCCGAGACTACACTACTGCACTCCAGCCTAGGAGACAGAGTGAGATTCCACCTCCAAAAAAAAAAAAAAAATTTGTATCTCCTGAGTTATCAAGAAATTACTCATATGTTTAAGCTTCTTACTTAGGTGAATACCTGATTGTCACAGGCTATAAAAATGATTAACAGGGAAGTAACTTGAAATAATGACTATCCTTGCCTAATATCTCAGTTTTCATAAATAATCTAGGGAAACTGTTAAAAATAAAGTATGTAATGGATAATTTATTATAAATAAATTTTTCATGTAATTTTAAATCTTCTATTATGTTCTACGAAATTAACTATTATTCATTAGATGTGTGTATTATTTCCAAGTAAGAAGAAATAACTGAAACAAATTGCTGAACATAAATGTTTTTGGCTGGCTTCTTAAATTTTATAGAATGACTAAATATACTTGGTCTTTTTTGTTGTTGAGACAGTGTTTTGCTTTGTTTCCCAGGCTGGAGTGTAGTGGTACACTCATAGCTCACTGCAGCCTTGAACTCCTGAGCTCAACTGATCCTCCCCTCTCAGCCTCCCAAGTAGCTGAGACTACAAGCACATGCCATCATGCCTGGCTAACTTTTTGATTTTTTGTAGAAATGGGAGTCTTGCTATGTTACCCAGGCTGGTCTCAAACTCTTGCCCTCAAGCAATCCTCCTGCTTCAGCCTCCCAAAATTGTGGGATTACAAACATGAGCCACCTTACCTGGCCTTAAACATTTTTTTTTTTTTTTGAGACAGAGTCTCGCTCTGTTGCCCAGGCTGGAGTACAGTGGCATGATCACGGCTTACTGCAACCTTTGCCTCCTGGGTTCAAGTGATTCTCCTGCCTCAGCCTTCTGAGTAGCTGGGATTACAGGCGTGTGTCACCACACCTGGCTAATTTTTTTTTTTTCCCCCAGACGGAGTCTTGCCCTGTCACCCAGGCTGGAGGTCAGTGGCATGATCCCGGCTCACTACAACCTCCACCTCCCGGGTTCAAGCTATTCTCCTGCCTCAGCCTCTCAAGTAGCTGGGACTACAGGCACCCGCCACCAAACCCAGCTAATTTTTGTATTTCTAGTAGAGACAGGGTTTCACCATGTTGGCCAGGTTGGTGTCGAACTCCTGACCTCATGATCCGCCCGCTTTGGCCTCCCAAAGTGCTGGAATTACAGGCGTGAGTCACCTTGCCCAGCGTTTTTTGGTATTTTTAGTAGAGACAGGGTTTCACCATGTTGGTCAGGCTGGCCTCAAACTCCTGACCTCAGGTGATCCACCTGTCTTGGCCTCCCAAAGTGCTGGGATTACAGGCATGAACCATTGTGTAGGGCCTAAACTTTTAAGTGATAAAAGAATCAAAACAGCCACTGATATCTTAGTAAGAAAAAACCATGTCTGATCTTTCCAGTTTTTAATAATGGTAACTCTTCTAAAAGTTTGTTTAAAAAGAAAGATTAATTAAAAGAGAACATACAAGTTTTCAGGTTTTGTTTATTTTGATTTTTTTTTACAATAAATCATTGTTTGATCGTAGGGAAATACACATAACTGCCAGGCACGGTGGTGCACACCTGTAATCCCAGCTACTTGGATGGCCAAAGCAGAAGAATCTTGCACCCGGGAGGCGGAGGTTGCAGTGAGCCAAGATTGCGTCACCGCACTCCAGCCTGGGCAACAGAGACAGACTCCGTCTCAAAAGAAAAAAAGAAACACATAACATAAAATAACATCAAAGTTACTATCATTTTTCTATATTGACCTCTAGAACAGCCAGAAAGAACATCTTAGTTATTTTTAAGCGTGTTGTTCGCTGGCATTAAGTTCACGTTTGATTTTAAGGCTTGTAATCTGGTAAAATTCTAGCCTCCTCAGGTTTCTGCGAGTGTCCTGAGCCTTAGCTTCCCCATGTAACTGCTGAAGGGGTTCACCTTGCCCACTGCCTACACATAGCCGATTCATCAAGACAGCTGAATTGCAATAGAGAAAGAGTAATTCACACAGAGCCGGCTGTGCAGGAGACCGGAGGTTTTTTTTTTTTTTTTTGACAGTTTTGCTCTTTTTGCCCAGGCTGGAGTGCAACGGTGCCACCTTGGTTCACTGCAACCTCCGCCTCCAGGCTTTAAGTGATTCTCCTGCCTCAGCCTCCTGAGTAGCTGGGATTACAGGCACGTGCCACCACACCCAGCTAATTTTGTATTTTTAGTAGAGACAGTGTTTTCTCCATGTTGGTGAGGCTGGTCTCAAACTCCCAACCTCAGGTGATCCACCCGCCTTGGCCTCCCAAATTGCTGGGATTACAGATGTGAGCCACTGTGCCCAGCCAGGAATTTTATTATTACTCAAATCAGTCTCCCTGAGCATTTGGGAAATAGAGGTTTTTTGTTTTTTTTTTTAAGACGGAGTCTTGCTCTGTCACCCAGGCTCGAGTGCAGTGGTGCAATCTCGGCTCACTGCAAGCTCCGCCTCCTGGGTTCATGCCATTCTCCTGCCTCAGCCTCCCGAGTAGCTGGGACTAGCTGGGACTACAGGCGTCCACCAACACGCGTAATAAATTTTTTGTATTTTTAGTAGAGACGCGGTTTCACCATGTTAGCCAGGATGGTCTCGATCTCCTTGTGTCCAGAATTTGTGGGTTCTTGGTCTCACTGACTTCAAGAATGAAGCTGCAGACCCTCACGGTGAGTGTTACAGTTCTTAAAGGTGGCATGTCCGGAATTTGTTCCTTCTGATGTTTGGACGTGTTCAGAGTTTCTTCCTTCTGGTGGGTTCATGGTCTCGCTGGCCTCAGGCGTGAAGCTGCAGACCTTCATGGTGTTACAGTTCACAAAGGCAGTGCAGACCCAGAGTGAGGAGCAGCAAGATTTACTGCAAAGATCAAAAGAACAAAGCTTCCAGTGGGGAAGGGTAGCCGGAGTTGCCACTGCTGGCTCTGGCAGCCTGCTTTTATTGCCTTATTTGGCCCCACCCACATCCTGCTGATTGGTCCATTTTACAGAGAGCCGACTGGTCTGTTTTATAGAGAGCTGATTGGTCCATTCTGACAGCGTGCTGATTGGTGTGTTTACAAACCTTGAGCTAGACACAGAGTGCTGATTGGTGTATTTACAATCCCTTAGCTAGGCATAAAGGTTCTCTAAGTGCTGGCTAGACTCAAGAGCCCAGCTGGCTTCACCTAGTAGATCCCACACCTGGGCTGCAGGCAGAGCTGCCCACCAGTCCTGCGCCTGCACTCCTCAGCCCTTGGGCAGTTGATGGGACCAGGCGCCGCAGAGCAGGGGGCAGTGCAGGAGCCCACCGCACAGGAAGGCTCGGGCATGTCAGGCTGCAGGTCCCGAGCCCTGCCGCTCGGGGAGGCAGCTGAGGCCCGGCGAGAATTCGAGCGCACCTGCCGGCCGGCACTGCTGGGGGACCGGGCACGCCCTCAGCAGCTGCTGGCCCGGGTGCTAAGCCCCTCACTGCCTGGGGCCAGTGGCGCCAGCTGGCCTCTCCGAGTGCAGGGCCCACCGAGCCCAGGCCTACCCAGAACTCACGCTGGCCCGCGAGCACCACGCGCAGCCACAGTTCCCGCCTGCGCCTCTCCCTCCACACCTCAGGCAAGCAGAGGGAGAGGGCTCCGGCCTCGGCCAGCCCAGAGAGGGGCTCCCACAGTGCAGTGGCAGGCTGAAGGGCTCCTTAAGCATGGTGATAGTCGGTACCAAGGCAAGGAGCACCCAGAGTGAGCGAGGGCTGCCAGCACACTGTCAACTCTCATCCTGACCTTGTGATCTGCCAGTCTGGTCCTCCCAAAGTGCTGGGATCTGGGAGTGCAGATTGGTCAGAGATGAAATCATCAGGAGTCAGAGCTGTCTTCTTGCAGCGTCAGTTCTGGGTGGGGGGGTCACAAGATCAGATGAGCCAGTTTATTGATCTGGGTGGTGCCAGCTGATCCATCAAGTGCAGGGTCTGCAAAATATCTCAAGCATTGATCTTAGGAGCAGTTTAGGGAGGGTCAGAATCTTGTAGCCTCCAGCTGCATGACTCCTAAACCATAATTTCTAATCCTATGGCTAATGTTAGTCTAGTCCCCAGGCAAGAAGGTCTGCTTTGGGAAAGGGCTGTTACTGTCTTTGTTTAAACTATAAACTACAAACTAAGTTTCTCCCAAAGTTAGTTCAGCCTACACCCAGGAATAAACAAAGACAGCTTGGAGATTAGAAGCAAGGTGGAGTCGGTTAAGTTAGATCTCTTTCACTGTCTCAGTCCTAATTTTGCAAAGGCGGTTTCCCCCGGACTCTCCATCTCCACCTCCTCCCACCAGGGCTCAAAACCACCAGGACGGGGCAGTCTGACTGAGACTGTCTTTTCATTCCTTTATTTATTTAGAGACAGAGTCTCACTCTGTTGCCCAGGCTGGAGTGGAATGGCACGATCTCAGCTCCACTGCACCAGGTTCAAGTGATTCTCCTGCCTCAGCCTCCTGAGTAGCTGGGATTACAGGCGTGCAGCACCATGCCCGGCTAATTTTTGTATTTTTAGTAGAAACGGGGTTTTGCCATGTTGGCCAGGCTTGTCTCAAACTCCTGACCTCTGGTGATCCCCCCACCTCAGTCTCCCAAAGTGCTGGGATTACAGGCATGAGCCACCTCGCCCAGCCCAGGGATTTCTATCTGTTCTTCCACCACCCTGTTTGCTACATGCTCGCCCACACATACATTGGTCTTGTGACTTTGGTCATGTCATCTCCTTTCTTTAGGTCTTACTCTTGTCATCTGTTGATGAGTCAAACTAGAGAATCTCAGAAAGTCTCCTGGACTCCAGAGCCTGATGACATCTCGTCACACTCTGTTCCAGGCTCCTCCCACCCTCAGCAGCAGGAAAGAGGGACAGACATGAGGATGGTCAGGGTTTTGGAAACAGGCCCACGCCTGTTTTTATACCCTGGACTCCTCTCAGAGGCTTGACATTTTTGTTACCCAAGCCTCACCTCACTGATATTTTCCAACCAAAATGGGGGCTAAGTGGTCTGAAGAGAGAGAGACTTACGTTAATTAAAAGTATGAGGCAGGGGCCAGTGTGGTAGCTCACACCCGTAATCCCAGCACTTTGGGAGGCTGAGGCAGGAGGATCTCTTGAGGCCAGGAGCTTGAGACCAGCCTGGGCAACATAGCAAGAGCCCATCTCTACCAGAAAAAAAAAAAAGTGTGAAGCAAGCTGGCCAAGCAGGGGGTGCCTGTGGGGGCTGGATGGCAGGAGCAGATCTGGGGAGGCACCATGGATAAGACAAGGCAGGATGAGGCACCCTGGGGTCTGGATCTCAGCTCACTGCAACCTCCAAGTCCCAGTTTCAAGCGATTCTTCCTGCCTCAGCCTCCCGAGCAGCTGAGATTACAAGTGCCCGTCACCATGCCCAGCTAATTTTTGTATTTTTCAGTAGAAATGGGGTTTCGCCACTTTGGCAGGCTGGTCTTGAACTCCTGACCTCAGGTGACCTGCCCACCTTGACCTCCCAAAATGCTGGGATTACAGGGGTGAGCCACTGTGCCTGGCCCTTGCGTCCTCTTTCTCAGCTTTTGGGTGAATGTTCTGGGGCCCAGGGCCTGGCTATGGGGTGACACTAAGTTCAACAGAGCCATTGCCCGTTCCAGCCCCACCTTACCCCAGGAAAAGCCTCCTCACCGCAGTGACCACATCCCCTTGGGTTGCTTTGGAAACAAACACTCCCCGGGGGCAGGCGAGTTGGGGCACAGTTGCCCAGCAACAGGCGGTGCCTTCCCTTCCGCCCTCATCCGAGTCCGGGCCTCTACGTCTGAAAGGCGGACCGCCCTGCACCCTCCAACCTGCACCTCTTAGTCTGGCACCAGGAAGAGTGGCTCTAGGAGGGAGAGGAGCCCAGGGACTGACCCAAGGTGAGTTGAGGGGTGCAGGAGGCCCCTGCAGATGGAGGATGTGGGGGACAGAGAGGTGTGCAGGGACAAACAAGAGAGATAGAGACAGGCCAGAGCCTGGGCAAAGCTGGGGAGCCCGGGAGGGGTGCAGAGGCGCCTCCAGAGGCCTGGCCCGGCCCGGCAGCAGATTCTACGGAGCCTATGAGAGCAAGATCAAGTCCGAGGAGAATGGTGAGGGGCGAAGGAGCCTCAAGGGGCCAGTGGAGGTGCTGGCGGGAGGCGGTGGGGGAGACACACGCAAGGGAGCCAGTGGGAGGGGAGGTTCTCATTTCTTCACCCACCACTTCCTCTCTAGGTCTGAGCAAGACTTGAGGGGGCCGAGTGGGGAGGAAAGAAGCCCTTGAGACCTTTCTTTTCTGAGGCACCCTGGGGTCTGGAAGGGAAATGGGGCTTCTGGAAAGGCCTGGAGAGCCGGGCAGGAGGGTCTGGCTGTGCGCCGAGGTAGGCTGTCTGTCCTCCCACCCCACCTGGCTCACGCTTACCCTTTCTGGTCCCCCTTGCTTCTCTGTCTCTCCAGAATGTTCTTTTTCTTTTATGAGAAAGGGTCTTGCTCTGTTGTCCAGGCTGGAGGACAGTGGCACAATCGGGGCTCACTGCAGCCTTGAACTCCTTGGGCTCAAGTAATCCTCCCACCTCAGCTTCCTGTGTAGCTGGGATTACAGGTGTGAGCCACCATGCCCAGCTAGTTTTTAAATTATTTATAGAGATGAGGTTTCACTGTGTGTCCAGGCTGGTCTTGAACTCCTGGGCTCAAGCGATCCTCCCGCCTCAACCTCTCAAAGTGCTGGGATTCCAGGCATGAGCCCCTGTGCCCAGCCCCTCTCCCAGGCTTTCCTGGACACCTGATGCCTCTCTCTCATCTTGGTTGTGCCCCCTCTGCCTCATTTACTTCCTCTTCTCACCCCTGTGTCTCTCAGATGCCGTTGACTCCAGAGCCGCCCTCTGGGCGTGTGGAGGGGTCCCCCGCATGGGAGACAGCCCCATGGCCCTCACTGCCCTGTGGGCCCTGCATCCCCATCATGCTGGTCCTGGCCACCCTGGCTGCGCTTTTCATCCTCACCACCGCTGTGTTGGCTGAACGCCTGTTCCGCCACAGTCTCCACCCAGACCCCAGCCACCGTGCACCCACCCTGGTGTGGCGCCCAGGAGGAGAGCTGTGGATTGAGCCCATGGGCACCCCCCGAGAGCGCTCTGAGGAGTGGTATGGCTCTGCGGTCCCCCTGCTGACAGACCGGGCCCCTGAGCCTCCCACCCAGGTGGGCGCTTTGGAGGCCCGAGCAACCGCCCCACCTGCCCCCTCAGCCCCAAATTCTGCTCCCAGCTCCTTGGGCCCCCAGCCCCTACCAGAGGTCCCAGCCCGGAGCACCTTCTGGGGGCCCCAGCCCTGGGAGGGGAGGCCCCCCACCACAGGCCTGGTGAGCTGGGCTGAACCCGAGCAGAGGCCAGAGGCCAGCGTCCAGTTTGGGAGCCCCCAGGCCAGGAGGCAGCGGCCAGGGAGCCCGGATCCTGAGTGGGGCCTCCAGCCACGGGTCACCTTGGAGCAGATCTCAGCTTTCTGGAAGCGCGAAGGCCGGACCAGTGTGGGGTTCTGAATCCCCAGGGTTCCCCAGAGACCCCCGAGGAAGGCCTTGCCTCAGTGGGACCGGGGACCCCAGGATCCAGCATTAGGATTGAGACTGCCCCAGGGAAGCTGCCCATCCCAGGCCCCTTCCACCTGGAGTCCCCCTGCCTGGGTCTGGGTGGTAGCCAGGCTGTGTGGACTAGGGGAAGCCCAGCAGTGCCTCTGCTCAGCTACCTAGGTTGTGGCTCAGAGACCTGGGGGTGGAGCCAACGCCAGGCCAGAAGCCTTCAAGATCGCATCCCGATGAAGAACCCAAGGTACCAGATAGTCAGGAAATGGCATCGACCAGCCACCTCCACCTTCTTTCAGTGTTTACCAAAGCCGCCAATACCAAAGAGAAAGGGTCCCATGGTGCTGAACAGCCTCGGTGTGGCGGTGACAGCTGGCAGGAGATGACAGGAATCCAGTTTCCCAGAGCCACAAATCCTGTTCTCCTTGGCCACTCACCCACTGTGAGGTCCTCTAGGAAAATACACAAAGAGAGGACCAGACCAGGCAGAGGAGCATTTTGTTTCAAATGAATTGCGGCTTTGACCCCCAAACTGCAAGGAGGAACTTGCTGGGCCAAGCTGGAGCGGCGCTGTCTTGCTGGAGTGGGGACCTGGAGTCAGAGAAAACCCACAGGCTCCTCTGCCCATTCTCCTCCATCTGCACACACCTCGGCCTTGGACCCTCACCACTCCATGGTGAGGAAGGCCATGGCCAGGGAGAACTGAGTTTCATCCAATGTGGAGAGGAGCGTTGTCCCAGAGCAGGGCAGCTCCCAAACTGTGCCCTCTGATCATCGGCCCTTCCAGCTTGCTGGAGTGTCCAGAGAGACAGATTTGCCACAAGCTAGGCTTACTTATCATGCTCCGCCCCACAGAAATGGGACCCCAAGTACCCGATCTCCCCTTTAGGAGAGGCAGGTGGGTGAGCAGCAGATGTAGTTTCCATTTCCCTGGGGGTCTAATTTTTCAAATTTCTTTTTCTTTTTTTTTTTTTTTTGAGACAGAATCTCAACTCTGTCACCCAGGCTGGAGTGCAGTGGCACAATCTCAACTCACTGCAGCCTCGAACTCCTAGGCTCAAGCGATCCTCCCACCTCAACCTCTAGAATAGCTGGGACTACAGGTGCATACCACCACGCCCAGCTAATTTTTGTATTTTTTTGTAGAGACAGGGTCTCACCATACTGCCTGGGCAGGTTTCCAACTCCTGGGCTCAAGTGATCCAGCAGCCTTAGCCTCCCAAAATGCTAGGATTACAGGCATGAGCACTGCACCTCGCCACTTTTTTTTTTGTTTTGAAACAGGGTCTCACTCTGTTGCCCAGGCTGGAGTACAGTGGCACAATCTCAGCTCACTGCAGCCTTGAACTCCTGGGCTTAAGTGATCCTCCCACCTCAGTCTCCCCAGTAGGTGTAACTACAGGCATGTACCACCACACCTGGCTTTTTTGTTTTTTTAGAGACAGGGTCTTGCTATGTTGCCCAGGCTGGTCTTGAATTCCTGGGCTCAAGAGAGCCACTCATCCCCACCTCCCAGAGTGTTGGGATTAGAGCCATGAGCCACCATGCCCGGCCAAACTTCAGCCTTGAATATTAGTAATTTTGCCATATTAGTTTACCACCTGTACTATTATCTGCTTTATATTTTCTTTAAATTGGCTCATTATTCACTTAATAAAATTATTGCAACAGGAATCTTTTGTATCACTTCTGTAAATGGAAAACCAGTCTCATTTGCCATCAATAGAAGGTAAAACATGAAAATAAATACAATGTAAACAAAAGTGTTAAGATCTAAATTCTATTCCCTGTTGGAAGCATTGACCTAAAACTCTGCTCTTTGTTTTTGTTGTTGTTTTTGAGACGGAGTCTCACTCTGTTGCCCAGGCTGCAGTGCGATGGCCTGATCTCTGCTCACTGCAACCTCCGCCTCCCAGGTTCAAGTGATTCTCCTGCCTCAGCTTCCTGAGTAGCTGGGATTACAGGCACCTGCCACCACGCCTGGCTAATTTTTGTATTTTTAGTAGAGACGGGGTTTTACCATGCTGGCCAGGCTGGTCTCGAACTCCTGACCTCGTAATCTGCCCGCCCCAGCCTCCCAAAGTGCTGGGATTACAGGTGTGAGCCACTGCGCCTGGCACTGCTCTTTGTTAACAAGAAAAGGGAATGATGATCTGCAAGTCAGAAAGTGTTAGATACTCTAGCACCACACTGAGAACTTCTGGAAGTGCCAAGGCAGACAGACAGCCCTGCACAGGGGGCGGGATGCTGTGTTGTTTAATGCTGTCCAGGAAGTTCACCCACAGCCAGGAAACACTCGCTTCTTCCTGCACAGCGGGCTAAGGAGCACTTGGAGCCTCTCATCCAATCCCTTGACCTCCCCTCTGATTTTTGGGATGTTGGAAGTTGACGGAGCAGCCAGAAACCCCAGGCAGAGGGACCGAGAGCCTAGTCCAGCCTCTTCTCCTAGGTGTACTCACTGACCAGCATCCTAAGCACTGTTTCTGAGCTGGGCACTGGGAGGGGAGGAATCAGACCTGGGCCCTGCCCTCAAGGAGCTCACAGTCTCTCTAGCAGCAGAGTGGGGAACAAAGGTAGGGGTGAGCTAAGATATGGACACAAAACTGACACCAGGTAGAGACCAGGGCCCTGTCCCATCTCTATCACTCATGAGCTGGGTAATGACATTCCTTATCATCACCATCAGTTGACAGCACTGGGTTGTGGGGACTCTGCCCACGAGGAGTGAACAGACCTCAGAGAAACAGAAGATAGAGGCAGGTGTTCAGAGGTTAGATGCTTCCATGCCATGGGCTCAGGAAACGCACTGCAGTGTGGAAGAAATGCAGGGACAAGAGCCCGGTTCATGATCTGGCTCCATCAGCTTATTCACTTAGAGACTTCAGAAAACAGTTTTGTATTATGGGGCCTCATGTGCTTTTTTCATGTACAAAAAGACAGCTTAAAGTTGAATAAGATGTTCTATTGGGACTTTTCTAGCTGTGACATTTGAAGATGAGTGAAGGGGGCCGGCCCCTCCACACCTGTGAGTATTTCTCGTCAGGTGGGACGAGAGACTGAGAAAAGAAATAAGACACAGAGACAAAGAGAGAACAGTGGGCGCAGGGGACCGGCGCTCAGCATACGGAGGACCCGTGCCGGCACTGGTCTCTGAGTTCCCTTAGTATTTATTGATCACAATCTCTACTATCTCAGTGAGGCAGGACTATAGAGTAATGGTGGGGAGAGGGTCAGCAGGAAAACATGTGAGCAAAAGTCTCTGTGTCATAAATAAGTTTAACGAAAGGTGCTGTGCCTCGATATGCACTTAGGTCAGATTTATGTTTAACTTTACACAAACATCTCAGTGCAGTAAAGAGCAGTATTGCCGCCAGCATGTCTCACCTCCAGCCATAAGACGGTTTTCTCCTATCTCAGTAAATAGAATGTATGATTGGGCCTTACACCGAGACATTCAATTCCCAGGGACGAGCAGAAGACAGATGCCTTCCTCTTATCTCAACTGCAAAGAGGCCTTCCTCTTTCACTAATTCTCGTCAGCACAGATCCTTTACGGTGTCAGGCTGGGGGACGGTCAGGTCTTTCCCTTCCCACAAGGCCGTATCTCAGGCTGTCTCAGTGGGGAGAAACCTTGGACAATATCCAGGCTTTCTTGGGCAGAGGTCCCTGCGGCCTTCCGCAGTGCATTCTGTTCCTGAGTACTCGATAATGGAGAATGGCAATGACTTTTACCAGGCATATTGCCTGCAAACACATTTTTAGCAAGGCACATCCTGCACAGCCCTAAATCCATTAAACCTTGTGTCAACACAGCACATGTTTCTGTGAGCACAGGGTTGGGACTAGGGTTACATATTAACAGCATCTCAAGGCAGAATTTTTCTTAGTACAGAACAAAATGGAGTTTCTTATGTCTTCTTTCTACAGAGACACAGTAACAGTCAGATCTCTCTTTCTTTCCCCCACAATGAGTAAAATGAAAGATGGTTGGATGGATGGATGGATGGATAGATGGATGGATGGATGGATAAATGAATGGATGGATGACTAGACAGATGGATGAATGGATGGATGAATAAATGGATGGATGGATGGATGGATAGATGGACAGACGGACAGATGGATGGATGAACAGATGGATGGATGGATGGATGGGAGAATGGATAGGTGAAAAGAATGGATGTGTGGATGAGTGGATCTATAGATAAATGGATGCATCAATACTTGGATTTGTGCATGCGATCTTCCTGAGGCAGAGTCTAACTTGCTATCTGCAGAGTCATCTTTATATTTCCAGACTCAGAACATGGTCTAAAATATAATAGGAGCCTAATGAACGGGGAATGAATAAGTTGATAGATTAACAGGTGCATTCATTTTACTCTTTCTTCTTTTTATTTTAAACCTCTGCTGCTCACTTTTTTTTAGACACATTCATTGACCGGAATCCCACTCATTTTTAACACCATCTTATTTCTTTCTCATATTGATGCCTTCTTTTATATCTTTACAAATTTAAACCACACTTGCTGTATGGTTCTTTACCAGATAATGCTATTCTCTGGAGTTCTGGAGTTGGAGCTAATCCTGCTATATGCTGTGTCTGCTTACTGTCATTCATGAAGATTGTTTCCTCTTATGTTTTGTAATTTTGAGCTGTGAATTCAGCTTCAGCAGGGTGTTATCAGTGGGAACGCACATGCCCAACAAGGTTCAAAGAGGTTTCACATCTGCTTCTGCTGAGAGCTCTTCATGGATGTTACCAACCCTGGACTACATTATTATTATTAATTATTATTATTATTATTATTATTTTGAGACAGAGTCTTGCTCTGTTGCACAGGCTAGAGTGCAGTGGTGCGATCTCAGCTCACTGCAACCTCCACCTCCCAGGGTCAAGCAATTCTCCTGCCTCAGCTTCCCAAGTAGCTAGGATTACAGGCGCCTGCCAATATGCCCAGCTAATTTTTGTATTTTTAGTAGATACGTAGTTTCACCATGTTGGCCAGGCTGGTCTTGAAATCCTAACCTCAGGTGATCCTCCCACCTCAGCCTCCCAAAGTGCTGGGATTATAGGCACGAGTTACCACACCTGGCCTGGACTATATTATTTGTTGACATTTGGGCTTCCCAGACCATGCAGATGATGTAAACTTGAAACCCAAGTCCAAGTGAGGCCAAGCCTTTGGTTATGAATTCTCAAAAGAGACCGTTTATTGTCACCAAATCTCAGAGTGAAACAGACAAGGTCCTTTTATGCTCCCTGAACTGGAGGCAGATTTTTTTCCTGGTTTACTCTTTCACCGAGGATGTCACCCCTTAAGGGTACAAGCTTTCTATTAGTGTCTATGTTTACAGTTCCCCAGACAAGGCCTCATCTCTAGGTAGGTGTAAAGCCCTAGGCCCTTCAATGCCAAGATCACAGCCGCCCAGCAGGTTGCACAGCTCTAGTGTTCAATTTCCTCTTTGTGCCTCCTGGGGATTTCCCTTTCTTTCTTGCAACTAAGCTGCATGTTTTAAAGGATGTTTGTTTGGTTTTATGCAGCACTTCTAGATGCATAGTGGTGGACATGCTTGTCAGGTTATTCCATTCACAATGTCACCCAAAAGGCTATTTCCCCATATAAATAAGTTGACATCTCTCCCACCTTAAAACAACCAGCCAACCAACAACTCTTTTTTTTTTTTTTTCTGAGATAGGGTCTTACTCTCTCACCCAGGCTGGAGTGCAGTGGTGCAGTCACAGCTCACTGCAGCCTCAACCTCCTGGGCTCAAGCCATCTTTCTGCCTTGGCCTCCCAAGTACCTGGGGTTACAGCACATGCCGCCAGATCTAGCTAGTATTTTGAGTTTTGTAGGCATAGGGTCTCGCTACGTTGCCCAGGCTGGTCTTGAACTCGTAGCCTCAAGCGATCTTCCCTTCACGGCCTTCCAAAGTGCTGGGATTACAGGGGTGAGCCTTGTCCAGCTCCAACAACTCATTCTCTACCTCTCACACACAGCACGACCTCTCACCTCCTTCACAGTCAAACATCTGGGAAGAGCCGTCTGTCCTAGCAGTCTACACGTTCTCATCTTCCCCTCCCTCTGCAACTGGTTGCAGGCTTCCATGGGCTGCCAGCACTCTACAGAAGTGACCGCCATCAAAATCATGACCTGTTCTTTTAATCAAAGGACACTTTCAAGCCTCCTGCAGACAGCACTGGACACTTCTGGAAACGTTCTCTCCCCATGGCTCTGTGGCTTTACACACACCTGCTTTCCCTCCCCCCTCCCCAGCCATCCTCTCTGACTCTCTTTGCTGGTGGCATGCCTTCTCAGAGGTCAGTCCTGGGCTGCTTTTCCCCTCCCTCTGCACTCCTTCGGGAAATTTTACCCAGGCCCAAGGCTCCAATTGCCATCTCTTTTTTTTTTGAGACGGAGTTTCACTCTTGTTGCCCAAGCTGGAGTGCAATGGCATGATCTCAGTTCACTGCAACCTCCGCCTCCTGGGCTCAAGAAATTCTCCTGCCACAGCCTCCCAAGTATCTGGGATTACAGGCACACACCACCATGTCCAGCTTTTTTTTTTTTTTTTGAGATGAAGTCTCGCTTTTGTTGCCCAAGGTGGAGTGCAATGGCATGATCTCAGCTCACTGCAATCTCCGCCTCCCAGGTTTGAGCGATTCTCCTGCCTCTGTCTCCCAAGTAGCTGAGATTACAGGTGTCCACCACCATGCCCGGCTAATTTTTATATTTTTAGTAGAGATGGGGTTTCACCATGTTGGCCAGACTGGTCTTCAACTCCGGACCTCAGGTGATACATCCACCTCATCCTCCCCAAGTGTTGGGATTCCAGGCATGAGCCACCGCGCCCAGCCTAATTTTGTATTTTTTTTTTACTAGAGACGGGGTTGCACCCTGTTGGTCAGGCTGGTCTTGAACTCCTGAGTTCAAGTGATCCACCTGCCTCAGCCTCCCAAAGTGCTGGGATACAGGTGTGAGCCAACTGCACCTGGCCCCAATTACTATCTCATATCCTGATGTTCCCCATGTCTCCATCTCCAACGGTGACAGATGTGGTCCTCCTAGATCTATTCTTGCATTATTTTAAAGGAACAGCACTACCTCTGATATGGTTTGGCTGTGTCCCCACCCAAATCTCATCTTGAATTGTAGTTCCCGTAATCCCCACGTGTCGTAGGAGGCAATTGAATCATGGGGGCGGTTACCTCCATGCTGTTCTCACGATAGAGTTGTCACAAGATCTGATGGCTTTATAAGGGGCTTTTCCTCCTTTCGCTCAGCACTTTTCCTTGCTGCCGCCACATGAAGAAGGACATTTTTGCTTCCCCTTCTGCCATGACTGTATAAGTTTCCTGATGCCTCCCCAGCCATACTTAATTGTGAGTCAATTAAACCTCTTTCCTTTATAAATTACCCAGTCTCGGGTATGTCTTTATTAATAGCATGAGAATGGACTAATACAACCTTTTCTTTTTCTCTTTCTTTTTTGAGACAGAGTCTTGCTCTTTTGCCAAGATGAGTGCAGTGGTGCAATCACAGCTCACTGCAGCCTTGACCTCCTCAGGTTCAGGTAATCCTCCTGTGTCAGCCTTCCAAGTAGCTGGGACTACAGACATGTGCCACGACATCTGGCTATTTTTTGTATTTCTTGTAGATATGGGGTCCCACTATGTTGACCAGGCTGGTGTTGAGCTCCTGGGCTCAAGTGATCCACCTGCCTCAGCCTCCCAAAGTGTGGGGATTCCAGCCGTGTGCCATGCACGTTGCCAGCACCATTATTTTTAACTGGGCTTGTGGCCACCCAGAGGAAAAGCTGCATTTCCCAGACCCCCTTGTGGCTAAGGGCATCCATGCGACTGGTTCTGGCCCCTCTTCCCCACTCCTCTTTCTCTCTCCGCTATTTAGAATCCGGACATGATGGCCGGGTGCGGTGGCTCACGCCTGAAATCCCAGCACTTTGGGAGGCCGAGGCAGGTGGATCACGAGGTCAGGAGATCAAGACCATCTTGGTTAACACAGTGAAACCCCGTCTCTACTAAAAATACAAAAAATTAGCCAGGCGCCGTGGCGGGCACCTGTAGTCCCAGCTACTCGGGAGGCTGAGGCAGGAGAATGGTGTGAACCCGGGAGGCGGAGCTTGCAGTGAGCCAAGATGGCGCCACCGCAGTCTGGCCTGGGCTAAAGAGCCAGAATCCGTTGCAAAAAAAAAAAGAATCCAGACATGATGGTGAGATATGGTGGACAAGGGCAGCATGCCAGGGTTGGCTGAGCCAGGAGATGGAAGGAGCTTGAATCCCTGCAGCCAGCACAGGAGCCCTGAACTGCCTGCCTTGGTGTAATTACATGACAGAGAACTAACGCTTTCTTTTGTATAAATCACTGTCCTCCTGGGTCTCTGTAATATGAACCCAAACCTATGTCTTAACCTATGTCTCTCTCCTGACTTCAAACCCTATCTCTCTAACAGCCGCCTCAATATCCCCCTGTGAAGACCTCAAAATTATTTTAGGATGTGTGACCACCCCTACCAAGCCTAATCGTCTTCTTTCTCCTCGGCTCCTTTCTGCCCCCCATCAGCACCTCCAAACACCCATGACTTCTGCCTGCTTCTCCTCATGCTTACTTCTTCATCCTGGTTCTGCTCCACTCATTGCTCCTAGACTGCGCTTAAATGGTCCCCCGTCTCCATTTTCCACATTGCACCTGGAGTAAGCCTGCAAAAAAAAATGCTTAAAAGGGTCGGATGTGGTGGCTCATACCTTTAATCCCAGCTACTTGGGAGGCTGAAGTGGGAGGATCGCTTGAGACCACGAGTTCGAGACCAGCCTAGGCAACGTAGCAAGACCCGGTCTCTGCAAAGAATTTATTTTTATTTATTTTATTTTTATTTTTATTTTTTGAGACAGAGTCTTGGTCTGTCACCCAGGCTGGAGTGCAGTGGTGCAATCTTGGCTCACTGCAGCCTCCACATCCTGAGTTCAAGCGATGTGCCTCAGCCTCCCAAATAGCTGGAATTACAGGTGTGCACCAGCACACCCAGCAAATTTTTGTATTTTTAGTACAGACAGGGTTTCTCCATGTTGGCCAGGCTGGTCTCCAACTCCTGACCTCAGGTGATCCACCCGCCGAGGCCTCCCAAAACGCTGGGATTACAGGTGTGAGCCCCCACACCTGGCCAGGTCTATACAAAAAATTTAAAAATAAATTAGCCAAGCATGATGGCTCATGCCTATAATTCCAGGAGGCTGAAGAGGAGGATCCCTTGAGGTCAGGAGTTCAAGGCTACAATGAGCTATGACCATACCACTACACTCCAATGTGGGTGACAGAGAACCCATCTCTAAAGAAAAGAAAAAGGCTTAAAAGATTTTCCAACTTCTGATCATTTCAACAAACACTCCCTTCTTTTTGCAACATCCATCTTCCTCCCTCCCACTACTTCATCTTGGCTAATTCTTACTCTTTAGGTCTCAACCTAGCTGTCACTTTCTAGGGCTGTCTTCCTCATAGGCAAAACTAGTAGAAAATGAGGCTATCTGTAAAGTCTAATGTGGACCATGTGTCATTAGGAATGCCCTAGGCTGCAAGTAGCAGAACAATGACTAAAGCAATGAAGTCATAAAGTGTGGAGAGCTGATACACGGAGCACGGTGGAATGGTGGGTTGGAAAAAGTTTAGGGGCCAGGCACAGAGGCTCATAGCCTATAATCTCAGCACTTTGGGAGGCCGAGGCAGGAGAATCACTTGAGCCCGGGAGTTTGAGACTAACTTGGACAACATGGCAAAACCCCATCTCTAAAAAAAGAAAAAACAAAAATTAGCCAGGCATGATGGCGGGCACCTGTAGTCCCAGCTACTCAGGAGGCTGAGGTGGAAGGAACACTTGAGGCTGGGGGGGTCAAGGATGCAGTAAGCTGTGATCGCATTATCACACTATTTCACTACAGCCTGGGTAACAGAGAGAGAGAGATCCTGTCTGGAAAAAAAAAAAAGGCAGGGCACGGTGGCTCATGTCTATAATCCCAGCACTTTGGGAGTCCAAGGTGGGTGGATCACTTTGGTTTTCTTCGTTGTTGTTGTTTTGAGACAGAGTCTTGCTCTGTCACCCAGGCTGGAGTGCAGTGGTGCGATCTTGGCTCACTGCAAACTCTGCCTCCTAGGTTCAAGCGATTCTCATGCCTTGGCCTCCTGAGTATCTGGGATTACAGGTGCATGCCACCACGCCCGGCTAATTTCTGTATTTTTTAGTAGGGATGGGGTTTCACCATGTTAGTCAGGCTGGTCTCAAACTCCTGAGCCTCCCGAGTAGCTGGAACTATGGTGCATGCCACCATGCCTGGCTAATTTTTGTATTTTTTTGTAGAGACGGGGGTTTTACCATGTTGTCCAGGCTAGTCTCAAACTCCTGACCTCAAGGGATCCACCCGTCTCCACCTCCCAAAGTGCTGGGTTTACAGGCGTAGGCCACCGCGCCTGGCCTTTGAAATATCCTTTATAATAACCAAACTGGTAAACAGGTTTCTCTGAGTTCTGTGAGCCACTCTAGCAAGTTAATGTCACCCAAGGGCAGGGCCGGGAGAACACTGATTTATTAGCCAGCTGGTTAGAAGCGCAGGCACAAAAACCTGGGGCTTGCAATTGGCATCAGAAGTGGGGGGCAGTCTTGTGGGATGCAGCACTCACTCCATGGGATGTGACGCTATCTCCAGGTAGATGATGTTATAATTGGATTAAATCAGAGGACAGGCCGGGCGCGGTGGCTCACGACTGTAATCCCAGCACTTTGGGTGGCCAAGGTGGGCGGATCACAAGGTCAGGAGATCAAGACCATCCTGGCTAATACGGTGAAACCCCATCTGTACCAAAAACACAAAAAATTAGCTGGGTGTGGTGGGCAGGCGCCTGTAATCCCAGCTACTTGGGAGGCTGAGGCAGAGGAATCGCTTGAACCCGGGAGGCAGGGGTTGCAATGAGCCAAGATTGCACCACTGCACTCCAGCCTGGACAACAGAGTGAGACTCCATCTCAAAAAAATAAAAAATAAATAAAAATAATAATCAGAGGACACCCAGCTGGTGTCTGCAGCAGAACTGATTGCTTGCTTGGTGTGTGATATGGTTTGGATCTGTGTCCCCACCCAAATCTCATGTCAAATTGTAAACCCCAGTGTTGGAGCTGATGTCTGGTGTGGGGGTGATTAAATTGTGGGGGTGGTTTCTCATTATTTAACATGGTTTAACACCATCCCCCTCGGTTCTGTCGTCGTGAGAGTGAGTTCTTGTGAGATCTGGTGGTTTAAAAGTGTGTGAAACTGGCCGGGTGCGGTGGCTTATACCTGTAATCCCAGCACTTTGGGAGGCTGAGACAGGTGAATCCCCTGAGGTCTGGAGTTTGAGACCAGCTGACCAACATGGTGAAACCCCATCTCTACTAAAAATGCAAAAAATTAGCTGAGCGCAGTGGCTCACGCCTGTAATCCCAGTACTTTGGGAGGCCGAGGCGGGTGGATCACAAGGTCAGGAATTCGAGACCAGCCTGACCAACATGGTGAAGCCCCGTCTCTACTAAAAATAAAAAAATTAGCTGGGTGTGGTGGTGCGCCCCTGTAAACCCAGCTACTCAGGAGGCTGAGGCAGGAGAATCACTTGAATCAGGGAGGCAGAGGTTGCAGTGAGCCGAGATCGAGCCACTGTATTCCAGCCTGGGAGATGGAGTGAGACTCCATCTAAAAAATAAAAAAAAAATTAGCCAGGCATGGTGGCACAAGCCTGTAATCCCAGCTACCTGGGAGGCTGAGATAGGAGAATTGCTTGAATCTGGGAGGTGGAGGTTGCAGTGAGCCGAGATTGTGCCATTGCGCACCAGCCTGGGTGACAAAAGCAAAATTCCACCTCGAAAAAAAAAAAAAGCGTGTGTGACACCTACCCCTTCACTCTCTCTCTTGTTCCTGCTCTGGCCATGTAAGACGTGCCTGCTTCCCCTTTACCTTCTGTCATAACTGTAAGTTTCCTGAGGCCTCCCTGGAAGCTGAGCAGATGCTTTCTTTACAACCCGAAGAACCGTGAGCCAATTAAACCTCTTTTCTTTATAAATTACCCAGTCTCAGGTATTTCTTTATAGCAGTGTGAGAATGGATTAATGCAGTGTGCAATCCACACACATCTGACATCAGAAGCAGGCTGTGAGAGTTTCAGGAGAAACTGAGCTTGTTGTTTGTACTCATTTATTTTAGAAACCAAACTTGAAACTGAAAAATCGAAAACACAACTTAGTAATATAATAAATTATGAAAATATTCTATCATAAAAACAAATGTGGGGTCGGGTGTGGTGGCTCACGCCTGGTTCCCAGCACTTTGGGAGGCTGAGGCAAGTAGATCACCTGAGGTCAGGAGTTCAAGACCAACCTGGCCAACATGGTGAAACCCCATCTCTACTGAAAATACAAAAAATTAGCTGGGCATGGTGGGGCACATCTGTAATCCCAGCTACTCAGGAGGCTGAGGTAGAAGAATCACTTCAACTGGGCAGGCAGAGGTTGTAGTGAACCAAGATCGCACCACTGTACTCCAGCATGGGCAACAAGAGTGAAACTGTCTCAAAACAAAACAAAACAAACACAAATGTGGGCATTTTAAGTAAAATGAGAATACTCCTTTTGATGTGATGTTAGCCAAATCTTTGGTGAGTTTTTTTTTTTTTTTTTTTTGAACCCGGGTTTTCTTTTTTCCCCCGGCGGGGGGGGCGGGGGCCGTTCTAGCTTTTTGCAAGCTCTGCCTGTTAGGCAACAGGGGTACGTTAATGGCGCCAGTTCCAGGTTCTTCTCCCCTCCTTGACCGGGCACTGTCTGAACCCGCCAAAGGAGGGCCAATCGGAAAGAAGCATCTCCCGCCTTCCCTTGGGCCCGCCCCATGTAGGCCCAAGGGATATAAAACCCAGCACACCAGCAGCTCTCTCTCTCTCTTCTCTTCTCTCTCTCCCCTGCGTGACCTGACCTCTACCTCTCCAATAAAGATCTCTTGGCTGCCACCGGTGTCATCTCTGACTAGCCTGTTGCCCTTCATTTTGGTGCTGTGACTCGGATTGGGATTCCCCACCTTTAGGTGGGACTCCGATCCCCTTCCCAAGCTCAGTCTAGACCTCCGGCCAGCCTTCACCCATTTTCCTGTTCGCTGAGCTCTTCGCCCACCACTGGCCTCATCTCGGTAAGTTTTCTCCTCCCAGGCCTACCTCTCAGGCAAATCACCAGACCCTAGCCGCTCCCGTGATGGACACATTTTTGCCCGACGCCCTTACGGCAGTGGTAGGCCCCTATCATTCACTTCTGCCTCGGCCTGCAGGGAATGGAGTTTTCTCCCTCTCCTCCTCGCGTCTCCGGCCTGGGCCCCTCTCCTTCGCTCATTAAAATCCTGGTACCAGGTGACCCACAGCCTCCCGCCTCTCAGAGGCTCCTCAGTCCTTCTGTTTCGGTGACGATCAATCCGGAGGCTCTGACTCGCTCCGCGGCAAGCAGCTAGCAGGGGACGCCCTGCCTAGCTCGTCGCCGTCTATTCCTTCCTCTCATTATGGGAGGCTCTGCATCCCTGCCGGCTGACTCCCCCCTACAATGTCTTTTAAATAATTTGTTGGCCCTTGGCCTCGCCTCAGACATCAAACCAAAATACCTAATTAAATTTTGCACTCAAAACTGGCCCACCTATCCCCTAGACAACCAAAACAAATGGCCTCCTTATGGCTCTCTCGATCCTGATCTTCTTCGGGATCTCTACAACTATTGCGTGCGAACAGGAAAATGGGTAGAGATCCCATATATTCACGGCTTCTTCCTCCTACGGGACAGATCTAACCTCTGCCTCCCTTGCGAACCCCAACAGCTCCTTGCCACTCTTAAACTGTCAACCCCTCCCTCTGCCCCCGACTTCGACCCAGCCGACGAGCCCCCACCATACCACCACCCTCCGCCCTGCCTTCCAGCCGCCGCCCAACCCCAACACCCAACAGCTTCCCCTCCCCCCACTTCCGCCTCCTCACCTTCCTCACTGCCCACTCTCTCCTTGTCGTTTAGCCCTCCCATTACTCGCTCAAAATCTTCCCACCCTGTTCTCGCCCCCCTCAGAGAAGTGGCTGGGGCAGAGGGCATCGTTCACGTCCACGTCCCTTTCTCCATAGCTGACCTATCTCAAATCGAAAAACATTTAGGTTCTTACACCTCTGACTCTTCTTCATACATCAAAGAATTTCAGTACCTTTGCCAAGCTTATAGCCTCACCTTCCATGACATTTACACAGTCCTTTCTAACACCCTTCTTCCTGAAGAGTGTAGGCGAGTTTGGGAACATGCTCATGCTCATGCAGATGAGGTCCACCAAACAGCCCCAGCCCTGCCACTGGGGGCGCAGGCGATGCCAGAACAGGAGCCCAACTGGGACTATAACACACAAAACAGCACAGCAGCCTGAGACCATTTCGCCACTTGCCTAATAGCTGGACTGCGTAAAGCAGCTCAGAAGGCAGTCAATTTTGAAAAACTTCATGAAATAATACAGGACAAACATGAAAACCCCTCCGCTTTCCTTGACCGCCTTACAAAGGCACTTCAACAATATACCACTATAGCTCCTGAAATCCCCGACGGTAGACAACTCCTCATGTCCCACTTCTTCACCCAAAGCTTCCCTGATATCTGAAACAAATTTAAAAAGCTAGACAGAGGCCCCTTCACTCCCCAATCTGAGATATTAGCAATGGCGTTCAAGGTCTATCATAACCGGGACGAGAAGGCAAGAAAACAAAAATACCAATTATTAGCACAGGCCCTCCAGGCCCCTTCTCAGCCCATAATAAAATCACACAGCCACAAGGCATCATCTGGCCATCGGCCCATACACGAGCCCCCTGGGCCCTGCTTTAAATGTGGAAAGGAGGGACATTGGGCCCGGCAATGCCCAAATCCCAGGCCCCCCAACAAGTCGTGCCCCAAATGCCACCTGTCTGGCCACTGGGCCATAGACTGCCCTGGCCCCCAAAGGGGAGCCGGGCCAGCCTCCAGCTCTACACTTGACCTCCTAGGTCTGGCCATTGAAGATTGACGGGGCCTTGGGACTCCTCTCCCGACACAGATCATCACTGCTCAGGAGCCCAGGGTCTCGTTAACAGTAGAGGGACACTCTATTATATTTCTCCTTGACACCAGAGCTACCTTCTCAGTTTTAAGGGAATTCTGGGGTGTCACTTCCCTTTTTGGATCTCCTATAGTCGGGGTTGGAGGCCAAACCATACATCCGAGAGCCACCCCTCCTCTCTCCTGCACCTTCTCCGGCCACATATTTTCTCACTGTTTCCTAGTCAAGCCCCAATGCCCCCTCCCCCTACTAGGAAGGGATATCCTCTCTAAATTCAAAACCTCTATCACCTTTAATCCAGCCACCCCCCCCAAAATCCACCTCACTCATTGCCCTAGTTGCTGATTCCATATACCAGGCTCCTGCTCCTCCTCTGCCCTCACTCCGAACAGGCATCAATCCTGTAGTTTGGGATACTACCACCCCTTCGTTAGCACTATGCACCCCCATACAAATCTCCCTAAAAAATCCACATCACTTTCCCAGCCAACCCCAATATCCTCTCCCCCCCTCTAGTCTGAGGGGATTACAACCAGTTTCTCCGATCTCCTCAGGAAGGGGTTCCTTAGACCAACCCACTCACCATTCAACACCCCCATTCTTGCAGTAAAAAAATCCAATGGCACATTCTGCCTTGTTCAGGACCTCAGGCTCATTAATGAAGCCATTAAACCCATTCACCCCCTAGTCCCCAACCCCTATACTCTCTTGTCCTCAATTCCTCCAAGCGCCACACACTTCTCAGTAGTTGATCTCAAGGATGCTTTCTTCACCATTCCTCTCTCCCCCCAATCACAAGATCTCTTTGCTTTCACCTGGACTTACCCAGACACCAAACAGTCACAACAACTGACATGGACCGTTCTTCCCCAAGGGTTCAGAGATAGCCCTCACATTTTTGGCCAAACCCTAGCTTCAGACCTAAAAACACTGAGACTTCCCCAACCCGTCCTCCTGCAATATGTAGATGATCTCCTTTTGTGCAGTCCTTCTCTAGCCGTCTCCTAGGCTGACACTACTTTCCTTCTCAATTTCCTCGCAGACAAAGGCTACCGAGTATCCCCTCAAAAGGTCCAACTCTCATTAACACAAGTCACCTATCTAGGAGTCCTTCTCTCTCAAGACTCAAAGGCCATCACACTAGATTGCAAAAGCTTCATCAAAAACCTCCCCATCCCCAAAGCAAAACAAGAAATCCTCTCATACTTAGGACTAGCAGGCTACTTTAGAACATGGATCCCTAACTACTCCCTCCTAGCAAAACCCCTCTACGACCTGTCTCGAGGAGCCCCATCCGAGCCCATAGACCCCGCAGCCCAACGACCTTTCCACTCACTTCAACAAGCACTGTTAAGAGCTCCAGCTCTACACCTTCCAAATTTAGACAAACCTTTTGTTTTATACATCCACGAGCACCGTGGCCTAGCCCTAGGTGTCTTGGGACAAATGCAAGGACCCACATTCGCTGCAGTAGAATATTCGTCCAAACAACTGGACCCCACTGTGTGAGGGTGGGCCCCTTGCCTCCAGGCCTTGGCGGCTGCCTACTTGCTGGTCGTAGAGTCTAAAAAACTCACATTTGGGGCCAACGTTACCATCACCTCCCCCTACCAACCAAAGGACCTTCTAACATACAAGAGCCTTCAAACACTCCCCCCGCCGCATCCTGTCACTACTTGTCTCTTTCCTACACGATCCTACTGTTTCATTCCAATCCTGCGTGCCCCTCAATCCCGCCACCCTCTTACCTCTTTCACAAACCCGCCCTTTACATAAGTGTATCGAGACTTTAGAGTCCCTCCTACCGTGTCCTAGCCACATCTCTGAAGGACCTTTAGATAGCCCAGATCACACGTGGTTTACCGATGGTAGCTCCTTCTCATTAAATGGACAGTGCCTAGCAGGGTATGCTATAGTCTCCCTAACCCAGACCATCGAAGCCACATCTTACTCTCCCACTCTGCTATTTGGAAAGAGAGAGGACTACTCACAACAAAAGGAACATCTATCACCAATGCTACCTTCATCACATGCCTTCTCCAAAGCCTCTCTACTTCCTACCAAAATAGGAATAGTCCACTGCAAGTCCCACCAAGCCGACTCATCCCCAATAATGCAAGGCAATAATAAAGCTGACCAAGAGGCAAAACAGGCAGCGCTGTCGTCTCTGCCCCGCACAATCATGATAACAACAAACAGAGTTCCAAACCCTTCACAGTACACACAAGACCCTCCACAACACTCACAGCCACCTAACCTCCCAAAGCACACCCTCTTTTCATACCTCCACTCTATCTTCCATACAAGACCCCAATCATTAAAAACATTTCTAAGCTCCTTCTTCACCCTCGATTCTTCAGATCTACAGTTCCTCCAACAGCTTACATCTACCTGCTCCATTTGTCAACGTACAAACCCACAAACCCCACTAAGCCCAGGACCTTTCCCAACTCACCAATCCAGAAGACATATTCCGGGAAGTGATTGGCAACTAGATTTCACTCATATGCCCCCCGTAAAAAAACTTAGCTATCTCTTAGTCCTCGTAGATACCTTTTCCGGGTGGGTTGAAGCATTCTCGACCACAAACAAAAGAGCCAGCACAGTTGCCTCTATCCTTTTATCAGAAATTATCCCAAGATTCGGAATCCCAACCTCTCTCCAAAACTGACAATGGCCCTGAATTCACTTCCCACATTTCACAAGACATAACAACTGCACTTAATATCCCCTGGCACTTCCATATCCCATCTCACCCCCAGGCCTCAGGGAAAGTTGAATGAACCAATCGCACACTCAAAGAGACCCTTTCCAAACTCTCCTTAGAATTACATCTAGACTGGGTTAAGCTATTGCCTACAGCTTTGTTCCGACTCCAAGTTCTGCCAAAAAAGCCTTCCCCTGTGTCCCCTTTTGAAATCATGTACGGTCACCCGGCACTCCCACCTGGCATTGAGCCCACTTCAAAAATAGTCCCAGCAGGCATCAGCTACCCCCTCCTGTCCTTCATCCGTTGTGAGCTATGGAAAAGGCAAGACTGCCTCCTTCCCGATGCTACCAACCCACAACCTCCATTTCCCCTCAAGCCAGGAGAATGGGTTTTCTACTCTCTACCAAGCCACACACAAGTAGCCCCACTAACCCCAAAGTGGAAAGGGCCCCTCCAAATTGTGCTTTGCACCCCTACTGCCACTAAGCTCCAAGAATCACCAGGGCGTCTAACTCCTTGGCTTCACATTTCCAGGTTAAAACCAGCCACGAACCTGGATCAAACAAGAAGTCTAGCCGCCTCCTCACATTCCACAAAATACACTTGCACACCCATACCTCACAGCCCTCTCAAACTCCACATTTCCAAAGTGCCATCCCTTCCACCCATTCCAGAAGCCTAAAGTCCCACCACCATGCATGTTCCTCCTCTCATGGCTTGGTTTCTTTCCTTCTTAAACCTTTCCTTCTTAAACCCCCTCTCATGGCTTGGTTTCTTTCCTTCCTAGGCCCATTACTGGGGGCCCTAGCGTTCTGTGCTCTACTCCCTTGCCTTACTAGGTTCAATATTTAACCAAACGTTTAACCAGCTTCTCCTTAGAAACTACCAACTTCTAGCAATGTGTGAAGACAACTGGCTCTAGAGAAAACCTCACAGAGTGCTGACACCCCGTCCATCAATAGCTCGCCTTCACAAGTTGCCTCTGCAAGGCGATGTCTGCTTAAAGCCTCCTACAACCCACACCCTAAATTAAACTGTCATTTTATTTTCCTACAGCTCTATAGCCCACTCCCAAGCTATTAAAGACGGACACTAACCCGTTCCATCAGTTCCTAACCAATCTCCACACCGACAGCTGGCTCATCGATGACCCAACCTTACCTCTAGGGTGGCTCACCACACTCAACAACCTCTACCTACAAGGTGGAATCATACTCCTACTATACCCCAACCCTCCCAAGCCAAACTCCCTTCCACTTTCCCCCTCACAACGCCCCTTCTCAGCAGGAAGCAGCCAGATAGATGATGACGCCCACTTTCCATTTTAAACCAATAAAAAGGGAGGAATGTTAGGCAACAGGGGTGCCTTAATGGCGCCGGTTCCGGGTTCTTCTCCCCTCCTTGACTGGGCACTGTCTGAACCCGCCAAAGGAGGGCCAATCAGAAAGAAGCATCTCCCGCCTTCCCTTGGGCCCGCCCCACATAGCCCCAAGGGATATAAAACCCAGCACACCAGCAGCTCTCTCTCTCTCTTCACTTCTCTTCTCTCTCTCCCCCGTGCGACCTGACCTCTACCTCTCCAATAAAGATCTCTTGGCTGCCACCGGTGTCGTCTCTGACTAGCCTGTCACCCTTCACTGCCTCCCAGGTTCATGCCATTCTCCTGCCTCAGCCTCCCAAGTAGCTGGGACTACAGGCGCCCGCCACTACGCCTGGCTAATTTTTTGTATTTTTAGTAGAGACGGGGTTTCACCATGTTAGACAGGATGGTCTCGATCTCCTGACCTCATGATCTGCCCGCCTCGGCCTCCCAAAGTGCTGGCCTCCCAAAGTGCCTCCTCACAGGCATGAGCCACCGCACCCAGCCTGTTGAGTTTTATAACTTCCCTTTCTCTGCCCACCTCCAACCCAGCTATTGGGTTTCTCTGTTGAACAATGTTAGCACTTCACTAAATACTGCTGCCTGGATGTGAGGGCGATCTGGCTGCAACATCTGTTACCCCATTGATCGCCAGGGTTGATTCAGCTGACCTGGCTGGCTAGGTGGGTGTCCCCTTCCTCCCTCACTACTCCATGTGCAACCTCCCAAAGCTGTGTGCTCAGTCGAAGAGGACAACCATCCCTGATAGACAAGGACCCATCTTCGGTCAAGGGCATACAAGTAGCTGTGCTCCCCTGCTAGACCCTCCCAACAAGCTCTCAAGACTGCTGTCTGCCAGTCTGTATCCAGAGTTGGAAAACAGAAAGAAAAAAAAGAACTTGTCTCAGAGTGTTCCTTACCAAGTTATAAATTAGTTGTAATTTGGAAAGGGAACATTCTGTGGTAGATAGTGATGGAAAATTCAAAGATCAAAATATTAAACGATGTATATTCTGAGAAAACTTGCATTCACATTGTAGTTTTACTTTTGTTTTTGTTTGTTTTGAAACAGGATCTTGCTCTGTAGCCCAGGCTGGAGTGCAGTGGTGTGATCTTGGCTCACTGCAGCCTTGACCTCGTGTGCTCAAGCAATTCTCCCATCTCAGCTGGGACCACAGGTGCACGAAACCATGCCCCAGTAATTTTTAATTTTTTGTAGAGATGAGTGTCGCACTATCTCACACAGGTTGGTCTTGAACTCCTGAGATCAAGCGATCCTCCCATCTCAGCTGCACAAATTAGTGGGATTACACGCCTGGCCCAGAACAAATTTTAAAAAAAGTTGTGTGTGTTTTTCAATATCTCACGATGCAATACTAGAGAACAACATATATATATATATATAAATCTATCTCCCTATAAAAGCCAAACAAGACAAGCCTGGGCCACATGTGGCTCATGGTCTGTCAGCTGGAGGTGTCTTCTTTTTTTCTTTTTTTAGAGACAGAGTCTTGCTCTGTCACCCAGGCTAGAGTGCAGTGGCATGATCTCGGCTCATTGCAACCTCTGTCTCCCAGGTTCAAGCGATTCCCCTGCCTCAGCCTCCTGAGTAGCTGGGATTACAGGTGCTTGCCACCTTGCCTGGCTAATTTTTGTATTTTTAAGTGTATTTTTATGTTTTAATATTTTATTTATTTATTTATTTTTTGAGTTTGTGTGCCCAGGTGAGTGCAGTGACTTCTCACTGCAACTCCACCTCTGCCTCAGCCTCCTGAGTAGCTGGGACTACAGGTGTGTGCCACCACACTCGGCTAACTTTTTGTATTTTTGGTAGAGACGGGGTTTCACCGTGTTAGCCAGGATGGTCTCAATCTCCTGACCTCATGATCCGCCCGCTTTGGCCTCCCAAAGTGCTGGGATTACAGGAGTGAGCTACAACGCCTGGCCAATTTTGATATTTTTAGTAGAGACGGGGTTTCACCATCTTGGCCAGGCTCAAACTCCTGACCTCATGATCCACCTGCCTTGGCCTCCCAAAGTACTGGGATTACAAGCATGAGCCACCACACCCGGCCTGTTGGAGGTGTCTTCTAAGCACAACTGGGGGCAGTCATGGCATTCAAGACCAGCCTGGGCAACACGATGAAACCCCTTCTGTACAAAAAATACAAAAATTATCTGGGTGTGGTGGCAGGCGCCTGTAATCCCAGCTACTTGGGAGGCTGAGGCAGGAGAATCGTTTGAACCTGGGAGGCGGAGGTTGCACTCCAGCCTGGGCAACAGAGCAAGACTCCGTCTCAAAAAATAAATAAATAAATAAATAAACACAATTGAACAAGCTCCCTTGGAAGTTCCCTGAAGTGGCTGTGGAGGGGCCCTCCTTATCTTGGCCTTTGGTGGTGAGAGCAGGGGAGCCTGCACTCAGATGGCCTTAAATCAGAGTGTCTCTGACTGATGTGCTGTGAACATGTTGGGACAGCTGATTCTTAATCGTTCAGAGGCTCTCCTGCATGTCCATCCACTAGGTGTCAGAAGGATCCCCCTAGCTGCCATAATCAAAAATATCTCCTGACATTCCCAAATGTCCCCTGGGTGGGGCGAAGGGAACAAAACCCACCTAACTGAATGAAGCATTTTAACCAATTAACAGACCTGCCCGCGGAGCTTGCAGCCAGTTCAGGAAAAGGCCTCCCGGGGAACCAGACCCACCCGGCTGCAGGGAGATCCACTTGGGTCTCCTCTTCATTTCAGTGCCACCAGAGAGGAGTAAGATGAATAGCAGATGGTTGGGTGCAGTGGCTTACACCTGTAATGCCGGCACTTTGGGAAATTGTTTGGAAATTAAGACGCACCTTGCCAATGACCAAACCATCTCCAAAAAAAGCGGTGGCACATACCTGGCCACAAACGCTGGGCGCGATGGCTCATGCCTGTAATCTCAGCACTTTGGGAGGCTGAGGCTGGATCGTGAGGTCAGGAGATCAAGACCATTCTGGCTAACACGGTGAAACCCCATCTCTACTGAAAATACAAAAAAAATAGCCAGGCGTAGTGGCGGGCACCTGTAGTCCCAGCTACTCGGGAGGCTGAGGCAGAAGAATGGCGTGAACCCAGGAGGCGGAGCTTGCTGTAAGCCGAGATCACTCCACTGTGCTCCAGCCTGGGCAACAGAGTAAGACTGTCTCAAAAAAAAAGAAAAAAAAGAAAGGAAGAATAGCAGAACACTAGCCCTGGAGGAAAGGAATGAATAAGATAATGCACCATGAATAAAGAAGAGGCTTCTGGGAAGATGCTGCAATTGGAGAACAAGACAAAGTTCTGGAAGTTACAAATATGACTGACCAAATTAAAAAATCCATCACAGCCTGGGCAACATGGCCAAACCCCATCTCTACAAAAAATAAAATAATTAGCCAGGCATGGTGGAGTGCATCTGTACTCCCAGCTACTCAGGAGGCTGAGGTAGGAGGATCGCTTGAGCCCAGGAGGTCAAGTCTGCAGTGAGCTGAGATTGCACCACTGCACTCCAGCCTGGGTGACAGAGTGAGACCTTGTCTCAAAAATAATTAATTAAGTTAAATAAAAAATTGATCAAAGGAAGGTATGGGTGGAAAAGTTTTGAAACACCTCTCAGGATGTAGAGCAAAATGCCAAAAAAAAAAAAAAAAAGAAAAAGAAAAGAAAGGAAAATATGAAAGAAAAGAGATGGAGAAGCAATTCAATCCATATTTGTTTAACAGAAGTTCCAGAAAGAGAGAACATAGCTGGACATGATGGCACGTGCCTGTGGTCCCAGCTACTCGTGAGGCTGGGGCAGGAGGATTGTTTGAGCCCAGGAGGTTGAGGCTACAGTGAGCCATGATGGCACCACTGCACTCCATCCTGGGCAACACAGCATGACCTTGTCTCAAAAAACAAAAACAAAGACAAAACTCAGAAAGAGAGAACAGAGAAAATGAAGGGAAGGGAACAACGAAAGAAGATTCCATTCGATTGAGAGATATTTCAAGCAGAGGAGTCTCTGCAAGTGGTCCTCACCTCAGCGACCCCTGGAATCACCTGAGGAGCTTTGAAACCACTGATTCCGAGACTCCTGCTTCCAGCCAAGATGAAGTCACAGGGGCTGGGCCCGCCCTCCTGTCTGAAACCATCACCACCACCACAGTGACAAAAACAGACCCAATACATGGAACAATGGTGTTCAAAACGCTGAACATCAGGCAATGAGAGACAGTAACAAAAGCGATGAAATCCCAGAGAGAAAGGACATCATCAGTCCTTTTAGGACTGTGCAGCTTACTGCTTCGAGAGCATTTCCAAAGTGTGGGGCAGGGCAAGGGGGATGTGGATTGGAGCCCAGAGGATTCGCAGAGTTGAGGAAATGGAGTGGCTGAGTCTGAGGAGACCACAACAGCTAGAGCTTAGATAATGGAACACCTACAAGACAGAGCTGCACAGAGAGAGAACCCCAGAGAACTTCAGAGGATTCAGCAAAGAACTAATCAGCACATGTGTGTGAAGAAACTCTCCAAGGCCAGGGAAAGAACCAGCTGAAAGGATTTGAGGAAACAACGCCCAAGATTCACATGAGGTAGGGCCAGGACCTCTTCCCACCGGCCAGCTGGAAAAACTGATCATTCGCTAGGCATGGGGTGGAGCGCTCAGGAAGGTCTTGTCTCAGTAATGGGGAATTAAACCCAGACTTCCGGTGCAGTGGCTCATGCCTGTAATCCCAGCACTGTGGGAGGCTGAGATGGGTGGATCACTTGAGGTCAGGACTTTGAGACCAGCCCAGGCAACACAGCAAGACCACATCTCTTAAAAAGGCTGGGCAGGCACGGTGGCTCACACCTGTAATCGCACTGTGGGAGGCCAAGTTGGGGAGATCGCTTGAGGCCAGGAGTTCAAGAGCAGCCTGGCCAACATGGTGAAACCCACTCTCTACTAAAAATACAAAAATTAGCCAGGCATGGTGGCGTGTGCCTCTAGTCCCAGCTACTCAGGAGGCTGAGGCAAGAGAATCACTTGAACCCCAGAGGCAGAGGCTGCAGTGCACTGAAATGGCACAACTGCACTCCAGCTTGGGCAACAGCGAGACTTTATCTAAAAAAAAAACTAAGCCTACACCAAGCATTGGTCCGGACCGGTCTAAGAAATCATAAAGATTACACAAATATTTGGTGTTCTACAAGGTAAAATTTACAACGTCTGATAAGCAATCCAAGCATAAGGAAAAAATTACCAGAATGAAGTGATAATTTACAGATTGGGAGAAAACATTTGTAAGCAATACATCCAATAAGGTGTTAATACCCAAAATATATAAGAAACTCAAAAAACTCAGAGTGGAAAAAAACAAATAAGCTGATTTAAAATGGGCAAAGGACCTGACCAGATATTTAAAAAAAAAAAAAAAAAAGACACAGAAATGGCCAACAAATATATGAAAAAATGTTCAACAGCACTAACCACTAGGAAAACGCAAATTAAAAGCACGATGAGATATCACCTGTTGGTGTTGGTGTTGGTGAAGATATGGAGAAAAGGGAACCCTTACCCACTGTTCGTGGGAATGTAAATTAGTACAGTCATTCTGGAAAATTATATGGAAGTTCCTCAAAATATAGGCTGGGCGTGGTGCCTTGCATCTGTAATCCCAGCACTTTGGGAGGCTGAAGTGAACAGATCACTTGAGCCCAGGAGTTTGAGACCAGCCTGGGCATCATGGTAAAACACCTGTCTCTACAAAAAATACAAAAATTAGCCAGGCATGGTGGCATGCACCATAGTTCCAGCTACTCGGGAGGCTGAGGTGGAAGGATTGCATGAGCAGGGGAGAGGTGGAGGTTTGCAGTGAGCCAAGATAGTGCCACTGCACTCCAGCCTGGGTGATAGAGCCAGACTCATTTAAAAATAAAGAAAAAACTAACAAAACGAAAAAACTAAAAACTAAAAGTAGACTTACCAAATGATCCAGCAATCCCACTTCTGGGTGTATATCCAAAGGAATTGAAAAATCAGTGTGTCAGAGATATCTGCACTTCCAGGTTCACTGCAGTGTTATTTACAACAGGCAAATCATGAAATCAACCTAAGCATCCATCAGCAGATGAAAAGATAATGTGGCCAGGCGCTGTGGCTCACACGGGTAATCCCAACACTTTGGGAGACCAAAGCAGGCAGATCACTTGAGGTAAGGAGTTTGAGACCAGCCTGACCAACATGGTGAAACCCCCATCTCTACTAAAAATACAAAAATTAGCTGGGCATGGTGGCAGGCATCTGTAATCCCAGTTACTTGGGAGGCTGAGGCACGAGAATCGCTTGAACCTGAGAGGCAGAGGCTGCAGTGAGCCGAGATTGCACTACAGCACTCCAGCCTGGCTGACAGAGTGAGACTCCATCTCAAAAACAAAAAACAAACAAACAAAAAACAGGCTGGATGTGGTGGCTCACGTATGTAATCCCAGCACTTTGGGAGGCTGAGGCAGGCAGATCACCTGAGGCCAGGAGTTTGAGACCAGTCTGGCCAACAGGGTGAAACTCTGTCTCTAATAAAAATACAAAAATTAGCCAGGCATGTTACGGTGCACTCCTGTAATTCCAGCTACTTGGGAGGCTGAGGCACGACAATCGCTTGAACCCAGGGGGGCGGAGGTTGCAGTGAGCCAAGACCGAGTTACTGCACTCCAGCCTGGGCGACAGAGCAAGACTCCGTCTCAAAAAAAAAAAAAAAGGAGATGAAAAGATAGAAAAGATAAAGAAAATGTATATATATACACATTTGAATAGAATACCATTCAACTTTAAAAAGAAGCAAGAAAAAAATCCTGTGATTTGCAACTACATAGATGAACCTGGAGGACATCACGCTGAGTGAGTGAAATGAACTAGGCCCAGAAAGACAAATACCACATTCCGGCATGTTTTCACTTAAATGCGTAATCTGAAATAATTGAACTAATAGAAGCAGAGAATAGAATGGTAGTTAGCAGAAACTGGAGGTGGGGAGGAAATGGAGTGACTGGTCAAAGAGTACAAAGTTGCAGCTAGACAGAAAAGATGAGGCCGGGCACGGTGGCTCATGCCTGTAATCCCAGCACTTTGGGAGGCTGAGGCAGGCAGATCACGAGGTCAGGAGATCGAGACCATCCTGGCTAACATGGTGAAACCCCGTCTCTACTAAAAATACAAAAAATTAGCTGGGCGAGGTGGCGGGTGCCTGTAGTCCCAGCTACGTGGGAGGCTGAGGCAGGAGAATGGCATGAACCCCAGGGGGTGGAGCCTGCAATGAGCCGAGATCGCGCCACTGCACTCCAGCCTGGGTGAAAGAGCGAGACTCCGTCTCAAAAAAAAAAAAAAAGAAAAGATGAGTATTTAAGATGATAAACATGTTAATTAGCTTGATTCAATTACTTATGCTGTATCTATATATCATAACAGCATGGGGTACCCCATAATTGTACATGATTAAAATTTATAGAATGCTTTTCAAAAATTGGAATATGAAGACGAACTTCAATGGCAAAAAAATTCTTTTTAACCCAAAAGATGGGATTGGTTTAAAAGCTCCCCACTCTTAAGAAAAGATTACCAGGCAGGCAAAGAGGCAGAAAACATGACCATATTAAGAAGAATAATCAGTTAATGGAAACCAACCTAGAACTGACACAAATGTTACAATGAGCAGAAAACATTAAAATAGTTTTATAACCAAATGCCATATGTTAAAAAATTAAGTAGCGATAAGGAGATAGAAAACAAAGGCCCAAGTGAAGCATCTAAAAGATTACAATGTCAGAGATGAAAAGTACACTAAATAGGGTTGATAGTAGATTAGACATTGCAGAACAACTTAGTGAAGTTGAAATCATAGCAAAAGAAATCCAAAATGAAACACAAAGAAAAAACAATTTTTTTTTTTTTGAGACAGGGTCTCACTCTGGCTGGGATGCAGTGGCACCGTCTCAGCTCACTGCAGCCTTGACCTCCTGGGCTCAAGCGATCCTCAGAAAAAAAAAAACATTTTTTTTTAAAGACGGAGTCTCACTCTTGTCTCCCAGGCTGGAGTGTATTGGTGCAATCTCGGCTCACTGCAATCTCTGCCTCCTGGGTTCAAGCGATTCTCCTGGCCCAGCCTCTCGAGTAGCTGGGATTACAGGCATGTGCCACCACACCCGGCTAATTTTTGTATTTTTAGTAGAGACAGGGTTTCACCATGTTGGCCAGGCTGGTCTCGAACACCTGACCTCAAATGATCCACCCACCTCAGCCCCACAAAGTGCTGGGATTACAGGTGTGAGCCACAGGGCCAGGCAGAAAAAACAATTTTAAAGAATGAAAAACATGGCTGGGCACAGTAGCTCACACCTGTAATCCCAACACTTTGGGAGATCAAGGCATGAAGATCACTTGAGGCCAGGAGTTTGAGACCAACCTGGGCAACATAGCTAGACCCCATATCTACAAAAAAGAAAAAGTTAGTTAGGTGTGATGGTGTGCACTCGTAGTCCCAGCTACTTAGGAGGCTGAGATGGGAGGATTTCTGGAGCCTAGAAGGTAAAGGTTGCGTGAGCTGTGAGTGTGCCACGACACTCCAGCCTGGGTGACAGAGCAAGACCCTGTCTGGAAAGTAAAAAGAAAACCACATCCGTGAGCTGTGGAATAACTTTATGCAGGCTAATATGTGAGTAATTGGAGTTGAAGGAAAGGAGAGATAGAGGGGCATAGAAAAAATACCTTAAGGACTAATAGCTTAACAGTTTCCAAATTTGATGAAAATCATAAATCTACACATCCAAGAAGCTCAACAATTCTCTAACACAAGAAACTACACCAAAGCACATCATAATCAAATTGCTGAAAGCCAGTGATAAAGTGAAAATTTTAAAGTAGCCAGTATCTAGGTGCAGTGGCTCATGCTTGTAATCCCGGCACTCTGGGAGGCCAAGATAAGAGGAATTCAAGACCAGCCTGGGCCACGTAGCAAGACTTTTGTCTCTTCTTTCTTTTCTTTTTTTTTTTTTTTTTTTTTTTTTGAGACAGAGTCTCACTCTGTTGCCCAGGCTGGAGTACAGTGGCATGATCTCGGCTCACTGCCAGCTCAGCCTCCCGGGTTCATGCCATTCTCCTGCCTCAGCCTCCCCAGTAGCTGGGACTACAGGTGCCTGCCACCATGCCTGGCTAATTTTTTGTATTTTTTAGTAGAGACGGGGTTTCACTGTGTTAGCCAGGATGGTCTCGATCTCCTGACCTCGTGATCCGCCCACCTTGGCCTCCCAAAGTGCTGGGATCACAGGTGTGAGCCACCGTGCCCGGCAGCAAGATGCTTGTCTCTACAAAAAAAAAAAAAAAAAAAAAAAATAGACCGAATGCAGTGACTCATGCCTGTAACCCCTGCACTTTGGAAGGCCAAGGTGGACTGATCACTTGAGGCCAGGAGTTTGAGACCAGTCTGGGCAACATGGAGAAACCTTGGCTCTACTAAAAATACAAGAATTAGGCCAGGTGTATTGACTCACACCTGTAATCCCAGCACTTTGGGAGGCCAAGGTAGGCGGATCACCTGAGGTCGGGAGTTCGAGACCAGCCTGACCAACATGGAGAAACCCCGTCTCTACTAAAAATACAAAATTAGCCGGGCATGGTGCCGCGCATGCCTATAATCCCAGCTACTTGGGAGGCTGAGGCACGAGAATCGCTTGAACCAGGGAGGTGGAGGTTGCAGCCGAGATCACACCATCACTGCGCTCCAGGCTGGGTGAACAGAATGAGATTCTGTCTCAAAAAAAAAAAAAAGCCAGACGTGGTGGCGTGTGCCAGCTAGTTGGGAGGTTGAGGCAAGAGGATCACTTGAGCCCAGGAGTTTGAAGCCAGCCTAGGCAACATTATAATGAGACCCCCATCTCTTAAAAAAAAAAGGGAGGGGGGTTAAGAGAGTGGATTAGTGGTTGGCAGGGCTAGGGAAGAGAGGGGAATGGGCAGTGACTATTGGGCATAGAGTTTTGTTTTGGGTTGATTAAAATGTTCTGGATAGTGGCATAGGTTGCACAACTTTGTGAATATACTAAAAACCACTGAATTGTACTTTTTTTTTTTTAGATAACATCTCACTCTGTTGCCCAGACTGGAGTACAGTGGTGCAATCATGGCTCACTGCATCCTTGAACTGGGCTCAACCAATCCTCCTGCCTCAGCCTCCACAGTAGCTAGGACTACAGGCACAGCTAATTTTTTTTTTTTGAGACAGAGTTTCGCTCTTGTTGCCCAGGCTGGAGTGCAATGGCGCGATCTGAGCTTACAGCAACCTCCGCCTCCCAGGTTCAAGCCATTCTTCTGCCTCAGCCTCTGGAGTAGCTGGGATTACAGGCATGCGCCACCATGCCCGGCTAATTTTGTATTTTCAGAGGTGAGGTTTCTCCATGTTGGTCAGGCTGGTTTCGAACTCCCAACCTCAGTTGATCCGCCCACCTCGGCCTCCCAAAGTGCTGGGATTACAGGCATGAGCCACCGCACCCAGCCAGGCCCAGCTAATTAAAAAAAAAAAACAAAAAACTGAGTGTGTAGGCTTGACATGGTAACTCACGCCTGTAATCCCAGCACTTTGGGAGGCCGAGGTGGGTGGATCACGAGGTCAGGAGATCAAGACCAACCTAGCTAACACGGTGAAACCCTGTCTCTACTAAAAATACAAAAAATTAGCCAGGCGTGGTGGTGGGCACCTGTAGTCCCAGCTACTCAGGAGGCTGAAGCATGAGAATGGTTTGAACCCGGGACGCGGAGCTGGCAGTGAGCTGAGATTGTGCCACTGCACTCCAGCCTGGGTGACAGAGCGAGACTCCATCTCAAAAAACAAACAAAAACGAGTGTGATGGCACACGCCTGTAATCCCACCTACTCAGGTGGCTGAGGCAGGAGAATCGCTTGAACCTGGAAGGAAGAGGTTGAGTGAGCTGAGATCATGCCACTGCACTCCAGCCTGGGCGATAGAGCAAGACTCCATCTCAAAAACCAAAACAAAACGAAGGAAGGAAGGAAGAAAGTGAGGGAGGGAGGGAGGGAAAAGTTATCAGAATTAATAAGTTACTTTGGCCAGGCTTGGTGGCTCACACCTGTAATCCCAGCACTTTGGGAGGCCGAGGTGGGTGGATCACAAGGTCGGCAGTTCGAGACCAGCCTGGCCAACATGGTGAAACCCCATGTCTACTAAAAATACAAAACTTAGCTGGCTGTGGTTGCATGCGCCTGTAATCCCAGCTACTCTGGAGGCTGAGGTGGGAGAATCACAGAAGGTAGAGGTTGCAGTGAGCCGAGATCATGCCATTGCACTCCAGCCTGGGTGACATAGTGAGACTCCGTCTCAAAAAAAAAAAAAAAAATTACTTTCACTTTGTAGGATGCATGATGGATATATAGAATATATCTAAGTAATAAAGCTTCGATGAGTGGAGGAACACCAGGGCTCCTGTTTCGTGGGAATTAGATAAAACCACACGGACACACATGGAGTGGTTTTAAGGAGCGGAGAGTTTAATAGGCAAGAAAAAAGGGAGCAGAAAGAAGGAAGAAGCTCCCCTGTACAGAGACAGAGGGAGGAGTGCTCCAAAGCCAAGAGAGGAGACCACAAGTGCGGCAGATACCAGCCAGTTACATGAGTAGGCTGGAGGAGGCGGCGTCTGATTTGCATAGGGCTCAGGGGATTGGTTTGACCAGGCATTTTATTCATGTAGCCCTTGAAGAAACTGGCCTTCCCACCCTAGCCTATTAATATGCAAATGCAGGGTGCAATGATGTTTTACACAAGTGGGGATATGTGGGGGCATGTCCTCTGGTGGTTCAGTTTGCACCATTTGGAGTTAGATGGCTTCTAGGCAAGAGGAAACAATTTGAGTTACAGTATTGAGTATACAGGGTTCAAATATTAATACAAGACATATAAACAAGAGAGGGCTTAATAAAGGGGTTAACCAATTCCATAAAGAAGACAGGAATTCATTAAAGAGGGATTGTAGCCACCAGGGGCTGAAGCTGGCATTTTCCCTGAGCCTGTCAATGATTTTGATTTCATCTTTAAGTACCTGTAGATTTTCCTCTACTTTATTTATTTATTTATTTATTTTTTGAGACGGAGTCTCGCTCTTTCACCCAGGCTGGAAAGCAGTGGTGCGATCTCAGCTCACTGCAGACTCCGCCCCCAGGGTTCACACCATTCTCCTGCCTCAGCCTCCCACGCAGCTGGGACTACAGGCGCCCACCACCTCGCCCGGCTAATTTTTTGTATTTTTAGTAGAGACGGGGTTTCACCGTGTTAGCCAGGATGGTCTCGATCTCCTGACCTCGTGATCTGCCCGCCTCAGCCTCCCAAAGTGCTGGGATTACAGGCGTGAGCCACCGCGCCCAGCCATTTCCTCTACTTTAGTAGAGGTTTTAATCCAGAAGCAGCATGTTTCGTTTAAAAGTGCATCACTAAACCCAGTAAAAAGTCCTGGCAGATTTGGTGATAGTAACTTTTATGCTTCCTTTTCGTTAGTAACTACTATCCCTGCTATAAGGATAATAAGCAGAATACTACAGCAATGGAAACTCTGTCCAATATTTCAGCTTTAAGGTGCTACCATGTATAACCCTATTGAAAAGAGTGGAGTGAGTACAGCAATTCCCACAAGTGTGCTATAGTAGATAATTTCCATTTAAAATTTTACTTGCCAAGATACAGAATTTACCTTTGGGGGTTTATGAAGTTCTTTTGTTTTATTTTCCCAAACAGAGAAATCTCCAGGCTATGGGCACGCTACTCACTTTTTTTTTTTTTTTTTTGAGACGGAGTCTTGCTGTGTCGCCCAGGCTGGAGTGCAATGGCGTGATCTCAGCTCACTGCAAGCTCCGCCTCCTGGGTTCACACCATTCTCCTGCCTCAGCCTCCCGAGTAGCTGAGACTACAGCTGCCCACCACCACGCCCAGCTAATTCTTTGTATTTTTAGTAGGGGTGGGGTTTCACCGTGTTAGCCAGGATGGTCTTGATCTCCTGACCTCATGATCTGCCTGCCTTGGCCTCCCAAAGTGCTGGGATTACAGGTGTGAGCCACCGTGCCTGGCCCCTACTCATTTTTATTACCTGACAGAATTTATAGGATAATTGCCCAGAACCAGTATATTGATTCAGATTTTTACATTCTCCATTCCTTTTTTTTTCTTCCAAGCTGCAGATCACCACTTGATTTACAGGAATAAACAGGGTTAGTCTAAAATGTAGGCAAAAAGCTTAAAAACAATTAATGAGACTAGGGTTTAATGACAAATGTATGATAAGCTTTGGAGCACAATTTCTCCAGGTCTCATTTTTGGTAAAAACAAATTATGATAGGACCATGTGTGTTGTTTGTAGAATAAACTTTAGTTTTATACTTGGCCTGATTATTTGCATGAAGTGCAGCAAGAATGATTATTTCTTTTTTCTTTTTTTGAGACAGTTTCGCTCTTGTTGCCCAGGCTGGAGTGCAATGGGGCAATCTTGGCTCACCGCAACCTCTGCCTCCCAGGTTCAAGCTGTTCTCTTGCCTCAGCCTCCCAAATAGCTGGGGTCACAGACGTGCACTGTCATGCTCAGCTAATTTTGTATTTTTAGTAGAGACCAGGATTTCTCCAGGTTGGTCAGGCTGGTCTCGAACTCCCAACCTCGGGTGATCCACCCGCCCAGCTTGGCTTCCCAACAGCTGCGATTACAGGCACGAGCCACCGTGCCTAGCCAGGAATGGTTATTTCTATTATTTCTACATAGTCCTTTTGGATTGGCTTTGATGAAACTTTGTTCCACAAGGAATTTCAGATAAGACCTTTAAAGCCGAGCCCAATTATGGGTTTGTATCCTCAAATACCTGCGAGTTGGGTGATCCTCCCCTCTTGAGGTTCCAAGATAAACTTGGAGCTCCCAGGCCTGTTAGAAAGTGACACTCTTTACTGACCATAGGTTAGGAACCCTGTGCAGGGACTGTGTAGACTAGCTATGAGGCCAGTTCTCTCCAAGGGGCTTTTATTGGGTCTGCATGTCAAGCTTGATTCCTTAAAGGGAAACACACCCTTTCAGTGAAAGCCTTGGTAAAATAACCAGTTTTTCCAATTATGTCCTGTTGACAAAGAAAATTGACTCTTATTTCACTGATGCAAACAACCTTACTGCCATAAGTTAAGAGTACTGACAGATAGTCTCCACATTCTAGAGGAACCAAGCAGAGAAAAACAAACATGCTCCAAACTTTGTTCATAGGCATATACCTTACTCAATTATTTATTTTATTTTATTTTATTTTGAGACGGCGTTCTGCTCTTGTTGCCAGGCTACAGTCCAATGGCGTGATCTTGGCTCTGCAACCTCCACCCTGGGTTCAAGCAATTCTCCTGCCTTCGCTTCCTGAGTATCTGGGATTACAGGCATGCACCACCACACCCAGCTAATTTTGTATTTTTAGTAGAGATGGGGTTTCTCCAAGTTGGTCAGGCTGGTCTTAAACTCCCAACCTCAGGTGATCCACCCTCCTTGGCCTCCCAAAGTGCTGGGTTTGCAGGCTTGAGCCACCGCGCCTGGCACCTTACTTAATTGTTAAAGGCCGTATATAGTTCAAAATAAGTTTTCTTGACTCTGAAAAACAAAATAAGGATCCCTAAGTTATCTTAGGGACTCTTATGCATATTTGCAATATTCCAAGCAAAAGTTAAAAAGGTTGCTTTGGCCAGGTGCAGCAGCTCACACCTGTAATCCCAGCACTTTGGGAGGCTGAGGGGGGTGGATCATGAGGTCAGGAGTTCGAGACCAGCCTGGCCAACATGGTGAAACCCCGTGTCTACTAAAAATACAAAAATTTATCGAGCGTGGCAGTGGGCGCCTGTACTCCCAGGCTGAGGCAGGAGAATCGCTCGAACCCGGGAGGCGGAGGTTGCAGTGAGCCAAGATTGCACCATTGCACTCCAGCCTGGGTGACAGAGCGAGACTCTATCACACACACACACAAAAAAGCTGCCTTAACTTTTTGAGTGCAGTCCATTTAGTTAACTTTTGTTTTGCTTGATATTTGTGAATATGTCCATTCTTTGTGAGTCCTGTACTTTTTTTATTGCAATGTTACAATCTTCAAAGCTATTAAAAACCCGCATTTGAGAACACCTGTTAAAGTCCTTAATATAGCTTGATTATAAACCATTTTTTGAGAAGGAACAAAGCAAGACAACAATTGTTTGCGAATGACAAAATTTCCAGGATAGTTAGTTAAATCTTTACAAATCTTTTATAACCTTTTTACCAAAGGACAGATTAGTGTTTTAAGACCTCCTTGCTATGCTTTTATTTCAATGCTCAATTTATGAAAAGACCATATAGATACTATGAGAGAAGACAGTGTAGTGTTTCTACCATGCATTTCATTGCAAGGCAACCCAAAGCCAATTGGCTTATTTCGGTAATTAGCCCATTCCGCATGGTAGTCTCATCTCTTTGTGGGGGGCGGGGATGTCTTTTAGGTGCCCAAGAGCATGCTTTTTGATTTATAACTAGTATTAGCATCCTTTACAGTGTATTTTCTACCTAGTTATTATGCATCAAAGCTCTTTTATAATGTGAAGTAATTTGATACCCCCAAAACTCAAAATGGTAGATAACACAGTACATAACAGAACAGAGCCTTTGGTTTTGAGAGGGAACTATCTGCTTTTAATTTTGAGGGTTTCATGAGGAAAACAGGTTTTTTTCCAAAACGGGGTTTGTGGCACCTCCTCTGTTTTTCCCAAGGAGTTCCATGCTGTCAGAAGTTATCTTAGGGACTCTCATGCATGCATTAAGAGTGGTTAAGACAAAAATGGAGAAAAATAATTCAGTTGACTGAGAAGAGCCTTTTTCCAGAAAACAAGATTCAAGAAGAGAAAAACATAAGGGCCTTTTAAGTATACCTATAACTTGAATATCCACTTTTAATTAAGCTGAGTGCTCTTAACAAAAGCCTTCAAAATCCCTTGTTACTTGACTTTAGCCATGCCAAGCAGTTAAGATTTTTGGCTTTTGAACTTTACAAAAAGTAACCTCACAGGTGAAACCAATGAGCCTTCATTAGGTTATGACTTGACCACAAGTGTAGAAGGTATTTTCAAAGGAGTGATAGGCAGCTTTTGAAACTGTCATTGCAAAACTGTGACTGAGACAGTGAAAGAGAAGAGATCCGACTCAAACAACTCCATTTTTTTTCCAGCCCCCAAGCTGTCCTTGCCCAACCCTGGGTGTAGGCTAGACCAACTTTGGGAGGGGCGAGTTTACAGTTATTAAACTATAGATAGTTTATAGTTATTAAACTGTAGATAGTTTAAAACAAAGATGATATCAGCCCGTTCTTAAGATATACTTCCCTCTTGCCTGGGGACCAGACCAAGAAACTAGCCATAAGATTAAAAACCAGGTGGGGCGCGGTGGCTTACGCCTGTAATCCCAGCACTTTTGGAGGCCGAGGCGGGTGAATCACAAGGTCAGGAGTTCGAAACCAGCCTGGTCAACATAGTGAAACCCTGTCTTTACTGAAAATACAAAAGTTAGCCAGGTGTAGTGGTGCGCGCCTGTAATCCCAGCTACTTGTGAGGCTGAGGCAAGGAGAATCACTTGAACCTGGGAGGCGGAGGTTGCAGCAAGCTGAGATTGCGCGACTGCACTCCAGCCTGGGCAACAGTGCAAGACTCCATCTCAAAAAAAAAAAAATATATATATATATATATATATATATTAGAAACTATGGCTTAGGAGCTATGCACCTGGAGGCTGCAAGATTTTGACACTCTCTAAACTACTCTTAAAATGAATGCTTAAGACATTTTGTAAACCCTGCCCTTGATGGATCAGCTGGCACCACCCAGATTGACAAACCGGCTTATATGATTTTGTGGCCCTCACCCAGGAACGGACTTAGCACCAGAAGACAGCCACCATTATAAAATGGTGGAGACTCAAAGTATTGCCACGTGGTTACAGGTCATGTTTCCAAGGACATGAAACAAGATGAAGGCCTGTAGCCAAGTTTGTTAGTGACCATTTTGTTGGGCTCGCTTGAACACTAGGCTTATGGGGTCCTAGGCCTGCATCCTAACCTAAGATACTCTTTCTTAGGGAAAGACATGCAAAGCACAGAAAGACATGCAAAGAACACCAGATTGTTTACAGCTTAAGACCAACCTCACAAATCCTTTTTTATTAATTATAAATTTACAGAGAATATAAACAATGATCCTTATTATCCCTTTTACTGGTTTGCACAGGGAGAAGCCAAAAGGCCATCTGGTAAGAAACGTTTACCCTTTTGCCAGCATACCAGGCTTCTGTGTTCTCTTCCCCTAGCTTAACTCTAAGCCAAGCATTTTAACGTTTGGAAAATTAACTTTTCCCAGGTTGGAAGAACATTATAAAAGAGATAGAAGCCATTTTAAACCATGAAAGAAGGAAAAACACCATAGAAAGGAGTTCCAATTAGGGTCGCCAAGAGGTATTGCCTCTTTTCCTATTGGAAATATTGTTTCCCCTATTTCTTTGTCTTCTCTATTTTTTCTTTCCCTTTTTGGCCTACTATAGGAGACCCATTGCTTATCTCCAAAATTTTCTTCTGCTTGCAGAGCTGCCTGTTTTAGCTGCAGTTAGGGTTTGGCTTAACAGCAGCATAACATTCCTCCATGAGAGGTTAAATACCTGAGTTAAATTTTGGAAACCTTCTGTATACCTATCAGGGTCATTAGAAGATTGGAAGGGCACAGTGGCTCATGCCTGTAATCCCAGCACTTTGAGAGGCTGAGGCGGGTGGATCATCTGAGGTCAGGAATTCAAGACCAGTCTAACCAACATGGTGAAACTGTCTCTACTAAAAAAAAAAAACAAAAACCACAAAATTAGCTGGGCATGGTGGTGCACGCCTGTGAATCCTAGCTACTTGGGAGACTGAGGCAGTAGAATTGCTTGAACCCAGGAGGCAGAGGTTGCAGTGAGCCAAGATCATGCCATTGCACTCTAGCCTGGGCAACAAGAGCAAAACTATGTTTCAAAAAAAAAAAAAGAAAGAAAGAAAATCGGCCTAAGTCTCCCTTTGCTTGCCTAAGGTCCTATAATGAGAAGGGAATTGAAGGGGCCCCAAATAAAGGAATCCTCAGGCGGTTCGCCTGGAACTGGCTTCTCTAATTTTGGGTAATCATTCTTTTTGGGCCTGCCTAATATGATTGCTAAAAGAGCTAGGTTGATTTTGCAACACTTGCAGAAGTTTAGTAAAAAGGCCACACCTGGCTGGGGGCAGTGGCTCAGGTCTGTAATCCCAGCACTTTGGGAGGCTGAGACGGGTGGATCACGAGGTCAGGAGATCGAGACCATCCTGGCTAACACAGTGAAACCCCCGTCTCTACTAAATATACAAAAACAATTAGCTGGGCATGGTGGCGGGCGCCTGTAGTCCCAGCTACTTGGAGGCTGAGGCAGGAGAATGGCGTGAACCCAGGAGGCAGAGCTTGCAGTGAGCCAAGATTGCACCACTGCACTCCAGCCTGGGCGACAGAGCGGGACACGGTCTAAAAAAAAAAAAAAAAAAAAAAAAACACCATGCCCTTGTGTAAAAGAAAATAAGCCACTCTTTCTTCAAAGTTTCAGGGTTGAAGGAGTCCCAGTGCTTTAAAATACACTCGAGGGCAGCGCATGTTATACACGATCTATTTCCCATCTAGAAAGAGAAGTGAGAATAAAAGCGTTCTTCTAGTCTCCTTCCTTTTGGTGTGTGATCCAGGATGGAGACAAAAGCAGTAAAGGGCATTCCCCCAAATATCTTCTCTCCGTGGTTTCTGGATTCCCAGCACCTATTTAAATGTGTCACTCGTGACCTGTGACTGCAGGCATGACCCTCCAAGCCATGACATCAGAGGAACTCAACTTTTGGGCCTTAGTCATGCTTTCCTCAAGCAGTCTTAGTCCTCTGCCTTTTATTTCCCTTTGACCTCCCAGACTTGTGTGGGCTTTGTGCCTTCCTAAAAAAATGGATTTCAAGAAAAATCATGTAATTGGGCAAGACCCCTTTAAGGGAGGGGGCATGCTAGATTGAACTCTATATATGGGTAAACATTTACCCATAGGAAAATGGTTCCGGTTAAATTCCAGACTTAAAATTTCCTTACTAATTAAGTACTATCTTAACTGGAGACAGAATAGGTGCCTTAAAAGAACATAGGAAGCAAGTGGACATTTTTCTACTGATGGGACAATTTTAGGACTAAAATCTGGCTGCAGAAGACATTTTACTCCTAACTGTTAAAAGCAGAGCCTTCCCGTTCACATAAATAGCAGTAGAAAAGCACAAAATGGAAAAGTCGCAAAGCTGCAATGTACTGTAGAGAACCAGCAATATGTCTCATGAAGAGGATTTGTATTTCCACTAGGTGGCTTAGAAATACCAAGTGCTCGCCAGAGAAACCATAGAGAAACGTTTATTGAGTTACTGGCTGCCGTGATTCACGATCTCTTCTAACAGACCTGTTTCCCTGAACTGTAAAGATTCCTGCACATTAGGCACACAGAGAGGGTAAGAGACCATGGATAGAGACAGAAAGAAAGTTTGGCCACAGGATAGTTGAGGATTCTCTACCAACACCTGGCTGTCGGAAGCTGCGTCCAGTCCAGAGGCCTTTGAATCATGCCAGAGTGTGCCCTGACCAGAAATTCTCAGTTGCCTCAGAACTTTTCCCAGCCTTGCATGATGGCAAGGTCTCCCCGTGAAAATGTGGAATACGATGAGGTTTCTCTTCAAATAATCTCATCAATCTTTTATTCTTTAATTCATAGTACCACCCCCTTTTTCTCCTTCTTTCTCCTTTTTTCTGTTTCGCCTTTGTTAGATGCTCAGGCACACCACAGTACCAAGCGTTATCAGTACCAGCTCACATCCCTTTCCTTATTTGGAAAAATGACTAACTTTCTAGCTCATTACAGACACCCCTTCCCCTTCCTCTCCACTTGATTTTATGTGCCCACTCTATCTTAAAAAATGAAATGTTTAGCCAATCAGGATTAGTTTAGATTGTACAACCCAACCCCAGCCAATGGGGAAAGGGTACAGGGGCAGGACTTACATCAGGAATAAAGGCTTTCGTGCCCCTTTGTTCAGGTGTGCTTTCATGGCAACTGGCCAAGGAGGCAACCCTCTGTGCAGAAGTAAAATTGCTTTGCTAAGAATCCTGTGTTTGAGTGTTCAATTTCCTTAGGATTTTGAGCGTTATCCCTAACAAAAAGAAGCTAGTTCAAACATGGCCAACATTCCCAGTACCTGTGGGTAATGGGGGATTCTCCATGTTCTCCCCAGCAAGCCTCATATCCGAGTCTTTAGTACGGCAGCCAATGCTAAGCGTATGTATTAGGCTGATGGACGCCCGTTTGATTTATTTTAATATAGAGACTAAGAGCACCTCGTAATGATAGAACAGATTTTAGGATTGTTCCCATACTCACCACTCCAATGAAGGCTGTGCTTTGGATTTTCCTGGCCCATGCACCAAAATGATATGGCTCTGATGAGTGGAGGAACACCAGGGCTCTCGTCTCATGCAAATTGGATAAAATGACACAGATACACGTGGAGTGGTATTAAGGAGTGGAGAGTTTAATAGGCAAGAAAGAAGGGAGAAGAAGAAAAGAAGAAGGCACCCCTGTACAGACACAGAGGGAGGGGGGGTTCCAAAGCCAAGAGAGGAGACCACAAATGCGGGGGATACCAACAAGGTATATGAGGAGGCTGGAGGAGGTGGTGTCTAATTTGCATAGGGCTTAGGGGATTGGTTTAACCAGGCATGTCATTCATATAGCCCACGAAAAAACTGGCCCTCTCACCCTAGCCTTTTAAGATGCAAATGCAGGGCACCATGATGTTTTACACAGGTAGGGATATGTAGATGTAGCCGTGTTGCCAGGCACATGTGGGGGCAAGGGCAAGAGGACAACGGTGGGAATCGCCATGTTTGGGTGGACCCAGTTTCTAATGGTCTGCATTTGCATATCAAATGCTGGCTGGGATCTAAGAGCCTGGGCTTTCCTGGTAAACCAGAAATGTTTCTGGAGTTGCTTTAAAAGAAACAACTTTCCAAGGAGCCCTTTTCCTCTCCATCTCCCTAAAGTAATTTTTTAATAACTTCTATAAGTACATGAAAAGATGTTCAACATCATCAATCATTAGGAAAACACTGATCAATACCACAATTAGATACTACATCACACTCACTAGGATGGCTATAATTAAAAATATGGACAATAACAAGTGTTGACAAGGATGTGGAGACATCAGAACCCTTGTGCATTGCTAGTGGAATGTAAAAGCAGCAGCTTTGAAAACCAATGTGGCCGTTCCACAAAAAGTAAAACATGACTTTTTTTTTTTTTTTTTTTTGAGACGGAGTCTCACTCTGTTGCCCAGGCTGGAGTGCAGTGGTGCAACCTCTGCTCACTGCAAGCTCCACCTCCCGGGTTCACTCCATTCTCCTGCCTCAGTCTCCTGAGTAGCTGGGACTACAGGTGCCCACCACCACGCCTGGCTAATTAGCCAGGATAATCTCGATCTCCTGACCTCATGATCCGCCCGCCTCGGCCTCCCAAAGTGCTGGGATTACAGGCATGAGCCACCGCACCCAGCCATCATGATTTTCTAATTCTATTCCTAGGTATACACACAAGAGAAATTGAAAACGGGTGCCCACACTAAAACCAGTACATGAATTTTCATAGCAGCATAATTCATAATAGCCAAAACGTAGAAACAGCCCACACATCCATCAACTGAAGCATGGGTAAAGAAAATGTAGTATATCCATGCAATGGAAACCATTAAAAGGAATGAAGTACAGACAACATGGATGACCCTCAGAGACATGCTGAATGGAAGAAGCCAGGCACAAAGGCCATGTGTTGTATGATTCTGTAGCAGGACGAACCGCAGACAAAACCTCTCAGACACCAAGTTGTAGAAGGAAAGGCTTTATTCAGCTGAGAGCATCAGCAAGCTACTGCCTTAAAATCCGAGCTCCCTGAGTGCACAATTTCTGTCCCTTTTAAGGTCTCACAACACTAAAGATTTCACATGAAAGGATCGTGATTGATTTGAGCAAGCAGGCAGTACATGGCAGGGGCTGCATGCACTGGTGGTCAGAGAGAAACAGAACAGGGCAGGGAGTTTCATAATGTTCTTCTCTACAATGTCTGGAATCTATGAATAACATTGGTTTCTAAGTTATGAGTTGATTTTTAACTACTGGGTTTAGGCCAGGCAGGCCCAGGCCTGGTTTCGGGCCTGGCACCGGGCTGCCTGTCTTTGGTTTTACTTTCTTGTTGTTGTTGTTTTTTCTTAAAACAGGTACTGAGTACAAAACAGTATAAAACAATATGAGAAGGTCTCTCTCTTCCCTCATTTCCCCCCTTTGAGACTCTCACTTTTTATTAGTGGAGTTCTCACTCTTATTTTTGCTACTTATGTCTTTTTGTGCAATAGATTGAGAGTGATTTATATAGTATGCTTGTGCTGAAGCATTTTGGTGAACTTAGGTAGTGATGAAGTTTTTTATCATTTGGAGAAATGCAGGTGTCAGACAAGGGAGTAGTAAGCAGGTTCTTATTACTATTATTACTCTTATTATAAGAGTTTTAAATCTTCCTATTGCTGGGAACCAAGTCCCAAACATGGCTCCTGGATTGAGTCCATGCCACACTTGCATGGGTACATGTGCCAGTTTTGTTATATTTTTAACTATATCCTCAACTACTTGCCCCTGATCATCTATGTGTAGGTAGTAATTAGTAAGGTTAAATTTCTCACAAACTCCTCCTTCAGCTGCTAGCAAGTAGCCAAGAGCTAGTCTATTTTGATAGACAGCATTTCTCATCAGAGTCTCTTGCTGGGCAAGAACAGTCAAGGTTTGACCAGTTTTATTAGTAATAATTTCTAAAACAGCTTGCAACCATATGATTCGGTTGAGCATGTAGATGGGGGTTCAATATCCTCATGAGCCATCTTGTGCCTAAGTGGCGGGTCTATAGTATTGTCTGATTCATTTAGGGGGCCATTTATTATTTTTCTAATCACCTATGGCTATGCTTCATTTTTCGTGGGAAGCATAGACGGGGAAGCCTAGAAATTCACCTGTTTTCATGGGCAGTAAGAAGAAAGATGGCTTAATGGTGCCAATTACACAGCTACCTGTCTGCTGATCAGGCAGCTTAGCACAAGCTCTGTGTCCACATATCCAGTATAACCCAGTGGGGGCCATCCAGTCCCGGTGGAATTCTGGGTGGGCCTAAACAGTCTGCAACTTTGGAAATTTACTGAATGGATTTCTTTCTGTGTAACTGGAACTCCACCATGTAACTGTTTTTGTGGCACCATTATACAGCTTTTGCCTAAGACAACTAATCCACCCTACAGGATGAGTTAATCCTTTCCTTTTTCTAGCTATGCAATATTGTCTAATAATTGAGACTTTTAGAACTTAAAGATTGTCAGGGTGGTTCTTTGGGGCTGGGAATTCATCAGGAACTCGGTCTGTAGGAACTAATTCTCAGGCTTCCCATGGCCATTGATCTCCTGTTACAGTTCCTCCACAAACATAACATGAGGTGACTTGCAGAGACTGCACTACATGTTTGGCTAATTGCAAAAACAAATTTTTAGTTTTTCCTGGAATCTCAGGTACTGACACATTTAGTGCATCATAGAAAGTCTGAAATATGGTTCTGGAGAGTGTTTTTGAACCTCTCCTTTTATTAGGATGCTTACACTAGGATCTAGTTCTTTTTCATCAATGCCTAATGTTACATATTTTTCTTTATTTCACTTTGGGTTTGAGGGGTTTGTGATTATCAATTCTAAAAGGTTGCAGCTCCTACTCATGCAGGAGGGAGGGGCTGACTTTTCCTTTTTGGAGCCAAACAGGATCTTTTTAATCTTTTTTTCTAAGTAGCCTAAATGACACACAACCAGTATTGACACATCTCACATAAATATGATTTTCTTATTTTCTGCTGTGTAACTTTTTTTTTCAATTTAGAGAACCGCCTATTCTATGCTGCTTACTATCAACAGTGGCACAAGCATCAAATTTTAAGGTTACGCTTTTGGGGACCCCTCTTTCTTTTGTTCTAGCTATTACCTTACTTGTGTCACCTAGAAAAGGACCAGTCCTTAATTTTATTTTAAAAACTGTGATCATGGGAGGCTTAAAATTGGTCATAACACACATCAGGTTGGTTATTTCCTGGGCTACTTACCTTGGATAGAATAGCATTATACACACAAGTTTCTTTTAGAGTCCTGGTACACTTATAATAACCATAAAATAATAGGACTGTAGCAGTCTTTTGTCCTGCCTCAGTGACTTGATGTATTTACTGGAAATAGTTCTCAGTCTGAGGAAGGTCAGTTGAAGTCTTTACTGTACAAGTCCAAATTTTAAGGAAAATGAGTCTCGCGATCAGTTTCCTCATGCTTCAGCCGTGTGTGGACCAATCAGCTTCTGGGTGTGACTGGAGCAGGGCTTGTCGTCTTCTTCAGAGTCACTTTGCAGAGGTTGGTGAAGCTGCTTCCAGCCACGTACAGCTCCCAGTCTACTGATGTTTCAGCGTGGTCTCAGAGGTTGGGCCTAATAGAATAAACTGAGTCCAACACCTGTACACAGTTTATGTTTAACTGGGCTCTCTGATACCAGGAGAAGGGTGGCAGGGTTAGGGTGTTGCAAACTTGAATGGTTATGCAGGAATTTTCACAGAGCAAGCTTTGGTATCTAGTTAGTCTAGCATTCATTAGCTAATGGTGTCCTTCGGTATTTATTTTTTAATTTAATTTAATTTTATTTATTTTTTTTGAGACGGAGTCTTGCTTTGCCGCCCAACCTGGAGCACAGTGGCATGATCTTGGCTCACTGCAAGCTCCGCCTCCTGGGTTCACACACCATTCTCCTGCCTCAGCCTCCTGAGTAGCTGGGACTACAGGCACCCACCACGATGCCCAGCTAATTTTTTTGTATTTTTAGTAGAGACAGGGTTTCACTGTGTTAGCCAGGATCGTCTCAATCTCCTGACCTCGTGATCCACCCGTCTCGGCCTCCCAAAGTGCTGGGATTACAGGCATGAGCCACTGCGCCCGGCCGTCCTTTGGTATTTATTAAAACCACCACAGCATGGGGGGACTTTAGGTTTTGCGTAAGAGTTAGCTTATTTGCTTCTTGCACTAACAGGGCCATTGCTGCCAGGGCCCTTGGGCATGGGGACCAGCCATTGGAAACCCCGTCTAATTGTTTTGAGAGATAAGCCACTGGCCTTGGTCAGGGCCTTATTGTCTGGGTTAAAATTCCAACTGCCATTTTTTCTCTTTCTGACACATAGAGTGTAAACAGTTTTGTCAGATCAGGTAGCCTCAGGGCTGGGGCCGACATGAGTTTTTCTTTTTCTTTTTTTTTCTGGTTGATGAAATGCCAGGGTGAAAGGCATAGCCAAATGGACTAAAGCACAAGTGCCACTCCAGTTACTCAGCAGAGCGCCCAGTAAAGGTCCACCACAACACCACCACACATCAGCTTAGCGATTAACAAGGGCTGACTGACTGATAAGCTCTTGAAAATTCTTAAGCTTGGCGGGGCGCGGTGGCTCAAGCCTGTAATCCTAGCACTTTGGGAGGCCGAAGTGGGCGGATCACGAGGTCAGGAGTTTGAGACCATCCTGGCCAACATAGTGAAACCCTGTCTCTACTAAAAATACAAGAAAATTAGCAGGGCGTGGTGGCGGGCGCCTGTAGTCCCAGCTACTCGGGAGGCTGAGGCAGGAGAATGGCATGAACCCAGGAGGCAGAGCTTGCAGTGAGCCGAGATGGTGCCACTGCACTCCAGCCTGGGCCACAGAGCCAGACTCTGTCTCAAAAAAAAAAAAAAAGAAAATTCTTAAGCTCACTGCATCCTTTCAGGTCTCCAAGGAATGCTAAGTCTCCTCCCTGCTGTGAGAGACACAAAGTGAACTTAGTGTTGGGAGACGGAAGCTGGATGGCCCTGGGGGGCTGACCAGCAGGGACTTCGGTATGTAACAGAGAGAGCTTGGCATGACTTATTACTCCAGGCTGTAGAATCCTGGAAAAGAGCCACCATGCAGCCCATGCCTGGTTGACTGGAGGACCACCTTAGTGGAAGGGGGACAATCAGGGCCTCTGGCCTGCCATGTGCACAAGCATAACAATTGCTTTTGTTTAATGTGCAGATGGAATATTTGATCTATTTCAACCAGCCATTTGCATCTTGGTATGCTGTCTTAATTGCTAAAGTTTGTTTTTAAGTCTTTAACTTCTATGGTCTTCTAGTAAAATGAATGTTTCTTTTAGCACTTATTTTTATTAGTTTTTAGACTAAAGAAAGCTAAACACCATTTTATATTTAATAATGCTTCTTGTATGATTTTTATACCAGATAAGCTAAATTTTATTTTTATATTAGTGTGTCATTAATGTTAAACTTAATTTTAATAAAACTTTGTAGACATATTTATCTAATTTTTCATGTTTGACTATAAGGTAAGATTTTATAGACTCTTCTTGAATTTTTATAATTTTTGTTAAAGAGTAGGTTGATGCTTTAAGAAAAACCTGTTGCATTTTTACTTTAATGTCCAGTTCACAGAAAAACTGGATGATACCTTTTTAACTTTAGCTAATATGTTTACACACAGAATTTTCTTTAGAATTAACATTTTAAAACTTGCTTAAACTTTTAAAACAATAATTTTTTTAACCTTTTAATGTAGGTAAAAATCCACATTCTTATGCCCCTTTATAATCTTTTTACCAAAGGTATATTTTACTTTTCTTATATACCTTGCACATAAACTGTTTTTTTTTCATAGTACTCAGGAGGCCTTATTACTTTTAAATTATACAACAATTTTTGCATAAAATTGTTTTATAACTTTTTTCTTTTATGACTTTTGAAGACAATTTTTTAACATGTCTTAACTTTTTGACTTATTACAAACTTTTTTCTTTAAACAACCAGTTAATTTATTTCAGGACAAGAATTTACCGTATAACACTCTTTTTACATAAATTCTGCTTCCCCTCCTTTTTTTTTCCTTTTTTCTAAAGTGAACTTTCTTTATGTCTTTGGACTAGACTGTCTAAGGCCACAAGATTAGAAGTTACCATAATACATGTTACACTGTTAACTTTTAGCAAACTTCACTTTTGTTGAAAACCTTGTAAGTTTGGGATTTCAATTATCCTTTGCTATTAATAAGACCTTATTTAGTCTAAATTAACTTAGAATTGGTATAGGTGGCCTCTTTTTCTCTCTGCTGGTCTTTCCTTGCCTCTGCCAGCTGCTTATGCTGCTGTTCTCTTAACTACTGTGTGGGGGAAGGGGGGTCTAAAATCAGCTGTAACTGTCTATGTATGGAAACTGGTCTGGGTGCCTTGGCTTACAGGTTACCTTGTGTCATACCTTTGAAACAAGGGATCTGTCCAGGCTTCCTTCTGATGGCCAACCCATCTCTAATGCTGGCCAGTCTATTCACACAAAGTTCTAAGTTTTCCTGGTGTCACAGTAACACCGTAATCTCCCTTAAATTCTTTCTTGAAATTTTTTTTAACATAGTTCCTAGTGGAGTGGGCTTATTTGTGCCTGACCCATGCTTCTTTGAGACAAAACACCATGCTCACACCACACGCACACCACAAAACAAAAAACAGGTAAAAAGGGCACACACACACTTTCACAGTTTACGCCAAACCAAAATCAAAACAAAAATCAGAGTATCCAGAAATCCAAGCCAGGTCAAAACCAAAACCAAAGTATCACGCAATCTAAGTCAAGTCAAAACCAGAACAAAAGTGCCAATGCAGGCATGCCATGGGTGGTCAGGCCACGCTTCCACTCAGATGGAGTGGGGCAAGTTCCAAAGACTAGTCTTACCAAGTTTCAGATGTCTGGACTCCAAGTGCCAGTTCCTTCCCGGTGTTCAGCCACTGTGTTAATACTCTGCGGGGGCCTGCTACGCACTGCTCTGGTGAGGCGTTCCACTGGGGCAATTTCCTACCTGGGAGCTCTCTTTGGATCACGTCACTCAGGCTGGCCGGAGTCCCCCGCAGGGACACTCCACAGGGCAGGCCTAAGCCGCCTAAGGGGCTGCCTCAGCCTTCCATCAGTTTCCTCATTTCTCGGTCAGGGAACCAAGAAATGTAGCAGGACGAGCCGCAGACAAAACCTCTCAGACACCGAGTTGTAGAAAGAGGGCTTTATTCAGCTGGGAGCATCGGCAAGCTACTGCCTTAAAATCCGAGCTCCCGGAATGCACAATTTCTGTCCCTTTTAAGGGCTCCCAACACTAAAGATTTCACATGAAAGGGTCGTGATTGATTTGAGCAAGCAGGCGATACGTGGCAGGGGCTGCATGCACCGGTGGTCAGAGAGAAACAGAACAGGGCAGGGAGTTTCACAATGCTCTTCTACACAATGTCTGGAATCTATGAATAACATTGGTTTCTAAGTTATGAGTTGATTTTTAACTACTGGGTTTAGGCCAGGCAGGCCCAGGCCTGGTTTCGGGCCTGGCGCTGGGCTGCCTGTCTTTGGTTTTACTTTCTTGTTGTTTTTTCTTAAAACAGGTACTGAATATAAAACAATATGAGAAGGTCTCTCTCTTCGCTCAATTCTATGTATATAAAATCCATCAAGACAGAAAGTAGAATAATGGTTGCCATTGGCTGAGAGGAGGGAGATGTATTTGATGTCACAAGAAGGGAGTTTCTTTCTGGGGTTATTTTATTTATTTATTTATTTATTTTGAGACAGAGTCTCACTCTGTCACCCCGGCTGGAGTGCAATGGCACAATCTCAGCTCACTGTAACCTCCGCCTCCCAGGTTCAAGCAATTCTCCTGCCTCAGCCTCCTGAGTAGCTGGAATTACAGGCATGCACCACCATGCCCGGCTAATTTTTGTGTTTTCAGTAGAGATGGGGTTTCACCGTGTTGGTCAGGCTAGTCTCAAACACCTGACCTCGTGGTCCACCTGCCTCGACCTCCCAAAGTGCTGGGATTACAGGTGTGAGCCACTGCGCCCGACCTTTCTGGGATTATTAAGATGTTCTTTTGGCTGGGTGCGGTGGCTTACACCTGTAATTCCAGCACTTTGGGAGGCCGAGGCATGCGGATCACAAGGTTAGGAGATTGACACCATCCTGGCTAACACGGTGAAACCCCCTCTCTACTAAAAATACAAAAAAAATTAGCCAGGCGTGGTGGCGGGTGCCTGTAGTCCCAGCTACTCAGTAGATGGAGGCAGGAGAATGGCGTGAACCTGGGAGGCGGAGCTTGCAGTGAGCCGAGATTGCGCCACTGCACTCCAGCCTGGGCAAGAGAGCGAGACTCTGTCTCAAAAAAAAAAAAAAAAAAAAAAAAAAAAAAAGGAAAAAAAAAAAAAAAAAAAAAAAAAAAAGGATGTTCTTTTTTTTTAAGAAGGGGTCTTGGCCGGGAGTGGTGGCTCACGCCTGTAATCCCAACACTTTGGGAGGCTGAGGCAGGCAGATCATGAGGTCAGCAGTTCAAGACCAGCCTGGCCAATACGGTGAAACCCCATCTCTACTGAAAATACAAAAAATTAGCTGGGCGTGGTGGTGGGTGCCTATAGTCCCAGCTACTCAGGAGGCTGAGGCAGCAGAATCACTTGAACCTGGGAGGCGGAGGTTGCAGTGAGCCTAGACTGCGCCATTGCACTCCAGCCTGGGCAACAGAGCGAGACTCTATCTTAAAAAAAAAAAAAAAGAAGGGGTCTTACACTGTTTCCCAGGTTGGAGTGCAGTGGTGCAATCACAGCTCACTGCAGCCTCGAGCTTCTGGCCTCAAGCAATCCACTTACCTTAGCGTCCCAAGTAGCTGGAACCACAGGTGTGTGCCATCTTGCCCAGCTCATTTTTACATTTTTTGGTAGAGAGCGAGTCTCACTATGTTGCCCAGGCTGGTCTCAAAAATTCCTGGCCTTGAGTGATCCGCCCCCTCAGCCTCTCAAAGGGCTGGGATTACAAGTTTCAACCACCATGCCCAGCCTGAACCCTTTAAAGCAGTGAAGTATATGGGATGTAAATTATATCTGAATTTTAAAAACGATGCTTCAGGCCAGGCGCAGTGGCTCACGCCTGTAATCCCAGCACTTACTGGGGATTTTTTTTTTTTTTTTTGAGATGGAGTCTCGCTCTGTCGCCCAGGCTGGAGTGCAGTGGCTCCATCTCAGCTCACTGCAACCTCCGCCTTCTGGGTTCAAGCGATTCTCCTGCGTCAGCCTCCCAAGTACCTGGGATTACAGGCACACACCACCACGTCTGGCTAATTTTTTGTATTTTTATTAGAGAAGGGGTTTCTCCGTGTTAGCCAGAATGGTCTGGATCTCCTGACCTTGTGATTTCCGCCCGCCTCAGCCTCCCAAAGTGCTGGAATTACAGGCATGAGCCACCATGCCCGGCCAGTCCCAGCAGTTTGGAAGGCCAAGGTGGGTGGATCATTTGAGAACAGGAGTTTGAGACTAGCCTGGCCAACTTGCTGAAACCCCACCTCTACTAAAAATACAAAAATTAGCTGGGCATGGTGGCAGGCGCCTGTAATCCCAGATACTCGGGAGGCTGAATGGGGAGAATGGCTTGAACCCAGGAGCCGGAGGTTGCAGTGAGCCAAGATCACACCTCTGCACTCCAGCCTGGGTGACACAGTGAGACTGTCTCAAAAAAAAAAAAAATAAATACAAGTAAAAAATAAAAATAAAAACAATGCTTCAAGAAAAGGGGATTAAATATATCATTTAAAATTGTAACTAGTAGCAAGACTACCAGTAAAAACAGCACAAAAAAATAAAGAAGAAAAAAAGAATGAGTGAGATACATTCTTTGCTCTTCACATCAGGGAGTCAATAGCACTTAAAACCACAAATGATCATCTTTTCCACTCAAGTGTAGATGCCAGGAGAACTAAAAACACAGAGCTCCTTAAACGTGGTTACCTCATGGAAATGAGAGTGAATGGATACTTTTTACTTTTTCATTTTGTACTCTGATAACTAAATTAATTAACAAATGAGAAAGCAAGAGGAGGTGGATAAGTTAACTATGCTAGAAAATTTATGAATGAACTTTATTGTTCTATTTTTACTTTTATTTATTTTTTTGAGACTGAGTTTCAGTCTTGGTGCCCAAGCTGGAGTGCAATGGCACAATCTCGACTCACTGCAACCTCCGCCTCCTGAGTTCAAATGATTCTCCTGCCTCAGCCTCCCAAGTAGCCGGGATTACAGGTGTGCACCACCACGCCTAACTAATTTTTTGTATTTTTAGTAGAAAAGGGGTTTCACCATGTTCACCAGGCTGGTCTCAAACTCCTGACCTCAGGTGATCTGCCCTCCCCGACCTCCTAAAGTGCTGGTGTGTCTGGAATTGGTTGGTTCTTGGTCTCACTGACTTCAAGAATGAAGCCGCGGACCCTCGCGGTGAGTGTTACAGCTCTTAAGGTGGTGTGTCTGGAGTTGTTCGTTCCTCCTGGTGTTCGGATGTGTTCGGAGTTTCTTCCTTCTGGTGGGTTCGTGGTCTCGCCGGCTCAGGAGTGAAGCTGCAGAACTTCACGGTGAGTGTTACACCTTTTAAGGCAGCACGTCTGGAATTGTTCGTTCCTCCTGGTGAGCTCGTGGTCTCGCTGGCTTAAGGAATGAAGCTGCAGACCTTCGCGGTGAGTGTTACAGCCCATAAAAGCAGTGTGGACCCAAAGAGTGAGCAGTAGCAAGATTTATTGCAAAGAGCGAAAGAACAAAGCTTCCACGGGGTAAAAGGGGACCCAAGCGGGTTGCGGCTGCTGGCTGGGGCAGCCTGCTTTTATTCTCTTATCTGGCCCCACCCACGTCCTGCTGATTGGTAGAGCCGAGTGGTCTGTTCTGACAGGGCGCTGATTGGTGCGTTTACCATCCCTGAGCTAGATATAAAAGTTCTCCAAGGCCCCACCAGAGCAGCTAGATACAGAGTGTCAATTGGTGCATCCACAAACCTCGAGCTAGACACAGGGTGCTGATTGGTGTGTTTACAATCCTTGAGCTAGACATAAAGGTTCTCCACATTTCCACCAGACTCAGGAGCCCGGCTGGCTTCACCCAGTGGATCCTGCACGGGGGTGCAGGTGGAGCTGCCCGCCAGTCCCGCACCACGCGCTCGCACTCCTCAGCCCTTGGGTGGTTGATGGGACTGGGCGCTGTGGAGTGGTGGCACTCGTTGGGGAGGCTCGGCTGCACAGGAGCCCATGGAGGGGGTAGGAGGCTCAGGCATGGGGGGCTGCAGGTCCCGAGCCCTGCCCCGTGGGAAGGCAACTAAGGCCTGGTGAGAAATCAAGTGCAGCGCCGGTGGGCTGGCACTGCTGGGGGACCCAGTACACCCTCCGCAGCCCCTGGCCTGGGTGCTAAGCCCTTCATTGCCCAGGGCCAGCAGGGCCAGCCGGCTGCTCCGAGTGGGGGGGGCCGCCAAACCCATGCCCACCCGGAACTCCAGCCGGCCCGCAAGCACCGCACGCAGCCCCGGTTCCCGCTCGTGCCTCTCCCTCCACACCTCCCTGCAAGCTGAGGGAGCCGGCTCCTGCCTTGGCCAGCCCAGAAAGGGGCTCCCACAGTGTAGCGGTGGGCTGAAGGGCTCCCCAAGTGCCACCAAAGTGGGAGCCCAGGCAGAGGAGGCGCCGAGAGCAAGAGAGGGCTGTGAGGACTGCCAGCATGCTGTCACCTCTCACTGGGATTACAGGTGTGAGCCACTGCGCCTGGCCCTATTTTGATTATTATACGCAGAGGGTCACTAAATTGACGACTCTGGTCATGTAAGCAGCTCTTCTGCATCTTCTGTGTTTTCTCCAATGAGTGTTTCATTCACTGGAATTAATTAGGTTGGAATGGAAAGTGCAGGACTTGGTTTAGTCCTCAAAATCTTACATCCATCGGGGAAGTCACTATACCAATAATCTAAAAATGTATTCACTATAATCCTCCACCTAAAAGGCTGCCAAACCACAGCAAACCCCCCTTCTGGTTCACAGCTTATTAAGAAAACTAAGCAGATCATGCAAAAAATAAAAATTAAATATTTTTTGTTTCTTAGTGAGATTACAGTTAAGGGGCTTTTTTGAGATGAAGTTTTGCTCTTGTTGCCCAGGTTGCAGTGCAATGGTGTGATCTTGGCTCACTGCAACCTCCGCCTCCCAGGTTCAAGTGATTCTCCTCTCTCAGCCTCCTGAGTAGCTGGGATTACAGGCATGCGCCACCACACCCAGCTAATTTCGTATTTTTAGTAGAGATGGAGTTTTTCCAAGTTGGTCAGGCTGGTCTTGAACTCCTGACCTCAGGTGATCCACCCTCCTTGGCTTCGCAAAGTGCTGGGATTACAGGCATGAGCCACTGTGCCTGGCCTCAGTTAAGGGACTTTTTACATTTTTATTTATTTATTTATTTATTTATTTATTTATTTATTTATTATTTTGAGATGAAGTCTTGCTGTTGTTCCCCAGGCTGGAGTGCAATGGCACGATCTTGGCTCACTGCAACCTCCGCCTCCCGGGTTCAAGCGATTCTCCTGTCTTGGCCTCCCAAGTAGCTGGGATTACAGGCGCCTGCCACCATGCCTGGCTAATTTTTGTATTTTTAGTAGAGACGGGGTTTCACCATGTTGGCCAAGCAGGTCTTGAACTCCTGACTTCAGGTGATCTGCCTGCCTCTGCCTCCCAAAGTGCTGGGATGACAGGTGTGAGCCACCACACCTGGCCTTTATTTATTATTTTCAAGACAGGGTATCTCTCTGTCACCCAGGCCGGAGTGCAGCGGCGCAGTCATGGCTGGTTGCAGCCTCAAACTCCTGGGCTCCAGCAATTCTCCCGCCTCAGCCTCCTGAGTAGCTGGAACTACAGGTGCACATCATCGTGCCTGGCTAATTTTTAAATTTTTGGTCAAGATGGGGTTTCTCTATATCGCCCAGGCTGGTCTCAAACTCCTGGCCTCAAGTGATCTCCCTTCTGGGCCTCGCAAAGTGCTGGGATTATAAGTATGAGCCACCACCTCCGGCCTTCCTTCCTTCCTTTCTTTCTGCCTTCCTTTCTTCCTTCCTTTCTCAAAAAAAAAAAAAAAAAAAAGAAGTCAGTGTTATCTGACTGGTATTGTCTGATTACCTGCATATATTGATATATTATTCCAATAAAGATGCTTGCTTTTTCCTTTGGTTAAAAAGTGTCCGGCCAGACGCGGTGGCTCACGCCTGTAACCCCAGTACTTTGGGAGGCTGTGGTGGGTGGATCACCTGAGGTCAGGAGTACGAGACCAGCCTGGCCAACATGGTGAAACCCCATCTCTACTAGAAATACAAAAATTAGCCAAGTGTGTAGTGGCATGCACCTGTAATCCCAGCTACTTGGGAGGCCAAGGGAGAAGAATTGTTTGAACCCGGGAGGCAGAGGTTGCAGTGAGCCAAGATCACACCATTGCACTCCAGCCAAGGCGACAAGAGAGACTCTGTCTCAAAAAAAAAAAAAAAAAAAAAGCATCCAAAACCCTGGCACAGTGGCTCACTGCTGTAATCCCAGTTACTTGGAAGGCCAAGGCAAGAGGATCACTTAAGGACAGGAGTTCAGGACCAGCCTGTGCAACATAGCAAGACCCCCGCTTAAAAAAAAAAAAAAAAAGCGTCCGAATATCTAGAACAATGCAACTTGTGGGATAGCTCCTTCTTGTTGCCAAGGCTCCTGAATCTTTTAGCTGAAGAACTAGGAGACAGGAAAGAGGTTATCCAAGGACCCACTGAACTAGAGGTATGTATTATGATTTTTTTGCCCTTGATAATTTCTGGGGGTGTTATAGTAGAGTCCCATGATCTTAAGCGCAAGGCATACCTGAAATAAATAAAGCCTGCGTTATCTGGCCTAAATCGGATGTGTACAGTGATGGATGGAGATGTTATTCACAGCCACATAGGCAGATTTTCTTCAGTACTTCGGTCTTAGAATGCTGAGCTACTTAGGGCCTCCGGAAGCAGGTCTTAAATGTTGCTGAGTAATTGGCAAAACAATCAATTACTCAGGAAGTCATTGGAACAAAGTATAGAGGCGGTGAACATTTATATAATTTTACCCACATGGTTGTCATGAAGGGCTAGCCATAAATTAATGTATGTGTCTGCAGCATAATGCCACAGCGGGATTTTTTTAAAGATCCGACGTTGAATTGTTTGCAGATAGTTGGTTTGCTAAGAGTGTCTTGCTGTTGTGTTTTTTGTTTGCTCTGGGTTTTTTTTGGGACAGAATCTCACTCTGTCGCCCAGGCTGGAGTGCAGTGGCATGATCTCAGCTCACTGCAACCTCTGCCTTTGAGGGTCAAGCGATTCTTGTGCCTCAGCCTCCTGAGTAGCTGGGTTACAGGCACCTGCCACTACGCCTGGCTAATTTTTGTGGGTTTTTTTGTTTTTGTTTTTTGAGACAGTTTCGATCTTGTTGCCCGGGCTGGAGTGCAGTGGTGTGATCTTGGCTAACTGAAACCTCTGCCTCCCGAGTTCAAGCGATTCTTCTGCCTCAGCCTCCCAAGTAGCAGTAGCTGGTACTACAGGCACATGCCACCATGCCCAGCTAAATTGGTATTTTTAGTAGAGCCGGGATTTCCCTATGTTGGTCAGGCTAGCTTTGAACTCCTGACCTCAGGTGATCCACCTGCCTCGGCCTCCCAAAATGCTGGGATTACAGGCGTGAGCCACCGTGCCTGGCCTTGCTGTTTTTAAATGCTTTTACCTTTCACAGCCTCAGCACACTAAAACTCATATCCACTGAGGTGACTCACTGTCAATCTGGTTTGACCTCTTGCCATCTTTTTTTGTTTGTTTTTTTTATTTTTTATTTATTTATTTTTTTTGAGATGGAGTCTCGCTCTGTCCCCTAGGCTGGAGTGCAGTGGCACGATCTCGGCTCACTGCAACCTCCGCCTCCCGGGTTCACGCCATTCTCCTGCCTCAGCCTCTCCGAGTAGCTGGGACTACAGGCGCCCGCCACCACGCCCGGCTAATTTTTTTTTATTTTTAGTAGAGACGGGGTTTCACCATGGTCTCGATCTCCTGACCTCGTGATCCGCCCGCCTCGGCCTCCCAAAGTGCTGGGATTACAAGCGTGAGCCACTGCGCCCGGCCACCTCTTGCCATCTTTGACCTCTAGATTGAGTGCCCCAGTTCTGGGCTCCTGTAGCATCGGATGGTGGATGGGCAGAGGGGTGGGAAGAGGGATGAGTGGATGGAAGCACAAGGGGGTGGACAGGATGGGTTGGGGGTGGACAGGATGGATGGGGGTGGACTGGATGGATGGGGGTGGACAGGATGGATGGGTGTATTACCGAAACGCCAGGGGTTCAGTCTAGGTCCCATTGCTTACTGCACAGAAAGCTGATCTGGGATCCTGGGATAATGAGTATCGCCAGGAAAGAAGGCTTTATTCAGGTGACATCAGCCAAGGAGACAGAAGATAAGTCTCAAATCCATCTCTCCAACAAACTCCAATTGGGGGTTTATATAGTGGGGAGCGAATGTAGCTGCAGGCGGGAAAACAGGAATTAGAGGGGGGTAAAGAAAAGGAGTTTCAGTTCCTTGATGCTGTCTGGGAGGCCTGAGGGTCAGTTTCCTGGGGAAGGAACTCAGATAAGACAAATTTAAGTTTCAAGCTTTAAGATCAGGAATGTCAATTTCTGTGTTTATCCAAAAAAAAAAAAAAAAATCTATGGGACAATTTGGCCAGTTTCAGGTGGGCAGGACAGCAGGTGGAAGGGGCGCGGGTGGGTGGCTGAGGAGGAGGACAGGCATCAGCTGAGTGGATGGATGGGTTTGATGGGTAACCCAGACAGTATCTGGGAGGGGATGGTGGCTGGGAGTGAATGTGAGTTGCTGGTGAATGTAGAGTACACGGGGCTTTGAAAAGTCACTGGGGTACCCTGGGCAGTTGGATGGGGGTCTGATGAGGGGATGAGGCTGGAAAAGTGGGTGGAGAAAAAACTGCTGCCAATGCCTCCTCGCGTTCATTCTTGAGCGGATGCTATGCTGCGTATTCATAGCCTCCTTGGCTATTGTCTTCGGAATCTGGAAAGGGAGCTGGAATTAGAGACGAAAGGAGGGCCGCGTGGTTGCAGTGCCCTCTGGTGGCCATGAGGGGAGTTGACAATTGGTGTCTACATATTTTCCTTAAGTATTTTTTCATTGTCTATTCTTCCCCGCCCCCACCCCAACCCCAACATACAGACTCTGAGGACAGAGATTTTTATCTGTTTACTCGTTGTATGTTCACTGTCTAGAATAGTGCCTGGCACATAGTAGATGCTCAGTTAAATATTGAATGACACAATTCAAACTGCTCCACCACTTTATATATTTTTTTATTTACTTTTTTTGTTTGAGATAGGGCCTCTGTCACCCAGGCTGGAGTGCAGTGGTGCAGTCACAGCTCACTGCAGCCTCAACTGCCCAAGCTTAAGCGATTCTCTCACCCCAGCCTCCTGAGTAGCTGGGATTACAGGTGTGTACCACCACAGCTGGATAATTTTTTAAAAATAGAAATGGAGTCTCACTGTGTTGCCCAGGCTGGTCTTGAACTCCTGGGCTCAAGTGATCCTCCTGCCTCAGCCTCCCAAAGTGCCGGGATTACAGGTGTGAGCCACCATGATTGGCCTCTACCACTTTATTGATGAGTGACCCTAAGCAGCTCTCTTAACTTCATAAAGCCTCAGTCTCCTCTTCGGTAAGTGGAAAGGCTAACGCCCACCCCCACGAGCATTAACTGAGGGAAGGGGACCCGCACACCCTGGATGAAGGTGCTCCCTGCTAGCTCCCGTCTCATGCAGTAGCCAGCATTGCTGGCACATCACGTACTCACAACAGCATATCATTTTCATTAAACAAACTGCTATGATGGGCACATTTGCCGCTGGGTGTGGGGCAATGATCCCAGCTTGGTCCTAGGCTGGCCAGGCAAAGAGGAAGTGTAGCCAGATGGACAAGGGACCGGGAGGTGACGCATAAGAGTCCTCGCCTGCCATGCATGCCCCATTTCCCCACCCCCAGTCACACCCAACTCTTCCAACTGCCTTGAGCCATCGGACTCCCTCTGCCTTTTTAGAAGCTCTGAAGACACTGTATCACTTCTTTCCAAACCCCATGGCCATGACCCACGCTCAAGTCCTCTTCCACAGCTCCTCCTGGCTGGCCTCCCTGCAGCCGCTCTAGCCCCCTCAAATGCATCCTTCTGGAACAGAGAAGGATTGAAGCTGCGAATAAGCTTATCTGATTTTCCAGCTTGATTTCCAGCTCACTCCTGGGACAGTCCAAATCCTCCGACCTACCATTTTGTGGTCTGGACCCAGCCCATTTCCTAGCCACCTCCTGATCACAGCTTCAAATCTTACAGCAAACAATCCGAGCCACCTCTGCCCATGCATCTCCACTGCCTGGAAATCCATTTCCCTGCAAGGAGGGCATGTGTTGCCCTCGAGTGCCCAGAATCCATTTCCTGTTCCCCCAGTAATGGAGTGCCCTCCCCAGCTCTCAGAGCTGGAGGATCCTGGAGGGCTAACCCATTTATGGGTTCAAGGGGAGCTTAAGACTCAGCCAGGCAGGTTCCTTTTGCTTTTTAAATGGAATGCTGTGGCTGCAACGAGCATTTTCCGGTTGGCCACAGTTCACCCCCACTTTGTCTTATTCCAGTTCCACCCATTTATTTTATCCGAATAGGTCCTGGAGGCACCGAGTTTGCAGGTCCTGGTACCCACTCCTCCCTTCTGTTCTGTCAGGTCCCAATGCCTGCCCAGATCCCACGTGTTTTCCCTTCCGGTTCCCAGATCACCCCTGGGCTCAACTTTCCTCCCTTGATGCCCAGTGGCACCCCTGGTCCCATGGGGCTTCAGTGTCCCCAGTTCAGGCATAAGAAGCTGGGGTTCACCTGAGCGTGTCCATGTTTCCCCTGGAGGAAGGACAGGAGCAGACAGGGTGGAGCTGGGATTAGAGGGGACAGGGCAGCTGCAGGTGGCACCTCTGGGCTGTGTCCTATTGTAGCAGGACGAGCCACAGACAAAACTCCTCAGGCACCAGATTAACGAAGGAAGAGGTTTATTCGGCCAGGAGCATTGGCAGTCTTGCATCTTAATAGCTGAGCTCCTTGAAAAATAAATTCTTGGCCATTTTAAAAGGCTTATAACTCTAAGGGGTCCACGTGAAAGGGTCGTGATATTTCAAGCAAGCATGGGGAATGTGACTGGGGGCTACATGCATCAGCTAACAGAGCAGAAAGTTTTGCAGTGCTTTTTCATACAATGTCTGGAATTTACAGATAACACAAGTAGTTTAGGTCAGGGGTTGATATTATTATTATTGTTACTTTTTTTTAACTACCAGAGCCGGGTGGTAACGCCAAGGTCTTCTGGCTATTTATCTTACTTCTGTTTTGTTTTGTTTTCTAACTTTTTGCTTTCTCTCTTTCCTCCTGTCTTGTAAACTAGGCAAGGTGGGGGGAGGAGGGCAGCAGGAGTAGTAGTGGTCTCCGTCCTTGCTGTGGGACTGGCCCCTTTTGTTTAGGGTATCACCAAAGGGAGCATCCAGGCCAGCCCAGCATGTCTGCCCAGCGAACCTCCGTCTGCTGTGCACTCAGAGCCAGGCCATGCTGGTGTTTGGTACAGGTTGGGTGCATGAAGGATGAAGGTTTTGGCCTGTTTGGGGCTTTTGCCTGCCTTTCTTCCTTTCTTTCCATCCTTCCTTTCCCTCCCTCCCCCTCTCTCTCTCTTTCTCTCCTTTCTTTCTTCTTTGGAGACAGAGTCTCGCTCTATCACCCAGGCTAGAGTGCAGTGGCACCATCAGCTCACTGCAACCTCCACCTCCTGGGTTCAAGCGATTCTCCTGCCTCAGCCTCCTAAGTAGCTGGGATTACAGGAGCGCGCCACCACACTCAGCTAATTTTTCTATTTTTGGTAGAGATGAGGTTTCACCATGTTGGCCAGGCTGGTCTCGAACTCCTCACCTCAAGTGATCTTCCCGCCTCAGCCTCCCAAAGCACTGGGATTACAGGCATGAGCCATCGTGCCCGGCTGTCCTAGGTAACGTCTGACATTTGCTGACCCCTCACTACGTGCTCATTATCACCGCAGAACCCCATGTGGTTGATCCTTTATTAGACCCATTTTACAGATTAGGAAACTGAGATGAGCAGAGGTGAAGTCAGCCCTGACAGGTCACAGGAGCGGCAGGTGGCAGAGCCAGAGTTGGGCTCAAGCTAGTGCCAAGTGTGCCCCATTGGGCCTAAAGATGTGTGACCCGGAGGGTCCTGAGGAGCCACGTTAACCCATGGCTGGTGTCGTCCTCTTCCGGCTTAGGACCAGTGGATTTTGGGCACTGGAGCCGCCTCTTTGGCAAACAGCTTGAGGGAGAAATCAAGGGCTGGGGCCGCCTGGGTCAGCATCCCCATAGAGATGACGTCTATGTGCGGCCCGCAGAACTGGGGGAGGTTGTCCAGGGTGATGCCCCCACTGGCTTCCACAGCCACACTCGGGAACTGGGCCTTCAGCACGGTGGCCGTGGGGTGCAGCTCCTGCGGGACACAAGCCGAGGGGAGGTAAAAGCCCACCACAGACCCCTCCCCAGAGGCAGAGCCCACCTTACCTCCGGCTTGAAGTTGTCCAGCAGGACAAGGTCGGCACCCGCCTCAGCCGCCTGCACGGCCTCCTGCAGACTGCTGCATTCCACTTCCACCTTCAGAGCGAAGTCGGCCGCCTGCCGGGCCGCCCGCACCGCCTGCTGGGCAGCCGGGAGGACGAGGGTGAGGACTGGGCCCAGCACCTGGCACTGGGGCGCAGGGAGCCGGGAGGGCGAGGGTGACGATAGGGCCCAGCACTGCAGCTGGGGCGCTGGGAGCCGGGACTGACATTTGAAAAGCTCTGGATGGACCATGAGCTTGGGGTTAGTAAGGAAACCAGACATTGGGGTTTTTTTGTTTTGTTTTGTTTTGTTTTTGAGACAGGGTCTCATCCTGTCGCCCAGGCTGGAGTGCAGTGGTGCAGTGACAGCTCACTGCAGCCTCCACCTCCTGGGATCAAGTGATTCTCCCACCTCAGCCTCCTGAGTAGCTGGGACTACAGGTGCACGCCACCACGCCCAGCTAATTTTTGTATTTTTAGTAGAGAGGAGGTTTCACCATGGTGGCCAGGATGGTCTCTAACTCATGACCTCGTGATCCACCCACCTCAGCCTCCCAAAGTGCTGGGATTACAGGCGTGAGCCACCACGCCCGGCCACTGTTTTGTTTTTGAGTCAGGGTCTTGCTCTGTCGCCCAGGCTGGAGTTCAGTGCAGTCATAGTTCACTGCAGCCTTCACCTCCTGGGATCAAGTGACCCTTCCACCTCAGTCCCAAGTGGCTGGGACTACAGGGGCTTGCCCACAAGCATGGCTAATTTTTTCATTTTTCGTGGAGACAGAATCTTGCTATATGGCCCAGGCTGGTCTCAAACTCCTGGACTTAAGTAATCCCCCACCTGGGCCTCCCAAAGTGCTGGGATTACAGCCATAAGCCATTGAGCCAGGATGTTTTACTGTAGGTTAAAATGACCACTTTTGTGGGTCAAAAAGTGGATGAATATCAGCAATATTTGGCATTTGGACCTGAGCTCAATTTGACTCAGAATATTAAAATTAGAAGGGGTCTTTAAGGACATTTCACAGATGGGAAATGAGGTGCAGAGGGCTAGAGAGATGGGCTCAAGGCTGTGGGGCCAGTGACACTGGCTTCCCCCGTGTTGTCCTTTGCTCTTGAGCATCACACCACGCAGCAGCAGAACAAAGATAAAGAACCAATTCCAAAACCAGGCATGGTGGCTTATGCCTATAATCCCAGCACTTTGGGAGGCCAAGGTGGGAGGATCACTTGAGTCCAGAAGTTTGTGACCAGCCTGGGCAACATAGACCCCAATCTCAAAAAAAAAAGGCAGCTGGGCGCAGTGGCTCACTCCTGTAATCGCAGCACTTTGGGAGGCTGAGGCAGGTGGATCACCTGAGGTCAGGAGTTTGAGATCAGTCTGGCCAACATGGTGAAACCCTGTCTCTACTAAAAAAATACAAAAATTAGCCGGGCAAGGTGGCTGGCGCCTGTAATCCCAGCTACTCGGGAGGCGGAGGCAGGAGAATTGCTTGAACCCAGGAGGCAGAGGTTCCAGTGAGCCGAGATTGCGTCACTTCACTCCAGCCTGGGTGAAAGAGTGAGACTCCATCTCAAAACAAAAAAAAAGCAAAAATTAGCCAGTGGGGTGGAGCATGCCTGTATATCCAGCTGCTGGAGAGACTGAGGCCTCATCTCCAGAAAAAGAAAAGCAGGCCCAGCTCCCCTTTAGCTTAGCTGGATGAGCTCAACTGAGCCCGGCTCAGATGGAGGAGCTGAGGTAGGAAGAGTCTTGTGTTGCTGACTCCAGGCCATGGCTATTCACCGGGTCATGGCTGGAGGCTCTGGGGAGGGGAGAGAAGGGGTGTGCTGAGGGTGGGGTTGGACCAGGGACAGGCAGGACCAGCACCTTCTCCACGCCACCGGCGGCCACCACATGGTTATCCTTCACCATCACCAGCCCTCCCAGGTCGTAGCGGTGCGAGGCGGCCCCGCCCACCAGGAGCCCGTACTTCTCCACCAGCCGGAAGCCTGGCGTGGTCTTCCTCGTGCCGGCCACGTGCCCAGTCCAGCCGGCCCCCCTGGCGGCCTCCACTGCAGCGGCGGCAGCACTGGCAATGCCACTGCAGCGGGCCAGCATGTTGAGGGCCACCCGTTCCCCCAGCAGCAGGTGGTGGGCAGGGCCCCGGACCTCGGCCACTCTGGCCACCGGCACCAGCTTCGATCCCTCGGGGAGGAACCAGGAGACTTGGCAGTTGAGTTGGGTAAATATGGCATCGAAGAAAGGCTGCCCTGCCAGTACCCCAGGGGATTTGGCCCACAGCACCGCCTGTGAGGGGCCTGCCCCGCTGACCAAGGCTGCGTAGTTGAGCCCTGGGCAGTCCTCTCGGAGCCAGCTGTCCACCAGGGCTGCCAGGGTGACGGGCGGCAGCAGCAGCGCCAGGCCTGGGGGAAAGAGAGAACAGGTGTTGAGTTTGGCTGCCTCTCCTGCTGTCAGGGGTCACTGTCAAAATATTTAACAACCAGTGAAACTGGGCACTGGCCCATCAGCCTCAAGATCTAGGGGTCCCAGGGGAGGGACTGCGGTGAGGAAGGGGGGTTTGGGGGGAAGAGGGGTTGTGGGGGCGAGGGTTGGGGAGTGCTGTGGGCTGGACGAGGTCACTCGGCACCTAGTTAAATTTAAACTTCTGGGCCGGGTGCGGTGGCTCACGTCTGTAATCCCAGTACTTTGGGAGGCCGAGGCAGGCGGATCATGAGGTCAGGAGATCAAGACCATCCTGGCTAACATGGTGAAACTCGTCTCTACTAAAAATACGAAAAAATTAGCCAGGCTTGGTGGTGGGCACCTGTAGTCCCAGCTACTCCGGAGGCTGAAGCAGGAGAATGGCGTGAACCCAGGAGGTGGAGCTTGCAGTGAGCAAGATCACGCCACTGCACTCCAGCCGGGGTGACAGAGTAAGACTCCATCTCAAAAAAAAAAAAAAAAAGTAAACTTCTGGCCAGGTGCTGTGGCTCATGCCTATAATCCCAACACTTTGGGAGGCTGGGGCAGGCAGATCACTTGAGGTCAGGAGTTCGAGACCAGCCTGGCCAACATGGGCTCTACTAAAAATACAAAAATTAGCCAGGCTTGGGGGTGGACACCTGCAATCCCATCACAGTTTGTTTATCCAATACTCACCAGCTGCAGCTTTCAAATTCACTTAAAAAAAAAATCAGTCTGGCCAGGCGCGGTGGCTCACGCCTGTAATCCCAACACTTTGGGAGGCCAAGGCAGGAGGATCACCCAAGGTCAGGAGTTTGAGACCAGCCTGGCCAAAATGGTAAAACCCTGTCTCTACTAAAAATGCAAAAATTAGCCGGGTGTGGTGGCAGGCGCCTGCAATCCCAGCTACTTGGGAGGCTGAGGCAAGAGAATTGCTTGAACCCGGGAAGCGGAGGTTGCAGTGAGCCGAGGTTGTGCCACTGCACTCCAGCCTGGGTGACAGAGCAAGACTCCATCTAAAAAAATAGTAATAAAAATAAAAAATAAATAAAATGAGGATGATGGGGCTGGGCACAGTGGCTCATGCTTGTAATCCCAGCACTTTGGAAGGCTGAGGCAAGTGGATCACCTGAGGTCAGGAGTTCAAGACCAGCCTGGTCAACGTGACGAAACCCCGAAAAAAAATTAGCCAAGTATAGTGGCGCACGCCTGTAACCCTAGCCACTCGGGAGGCTGAAGCAGGAGAATCGCTTGAACCCAGGAGGCAGAGGTTGAAGTGAGCTGAGATCGTGCCACTGCACTCCAGCCTGGGTGACAGAGCAAGACTCTGTCTCAAAAAAAAAAAAAATGATGGGGAGGTGGGGAAGGTTAATGTGTACATAAAAAATAGAATGAATAAGACCTACTATTTGCTAGAACAACAGGTTGACTATAGTCAATAATAACTGTACATTTCAAAATAACTAAAAGAATGCAATTAGACTGTAACAAAGGATAAATGCTTGAGGGGATGGACACCCCATTCTCCATGATGTAATTTTTTTTTTTTTTTTTTTTTGAGACAGAATCTCACTCTTGTTGCCCAGGCTGGAGTGCAATGGAGTGATCTCGGCTCGCTTCAACCTCCGCCTTCCGGATTCAAGCGATTCTCCTGCCTCAGCCTCCTGAGTGGCTGGGGTTACAGGCGCCTGCCACCACACCCGGCTAAATTTTGTATTTTTAGTAGAGACAGGGTTTCACCATTTTGGCCAGGCTGGTCTGGAACTTCTGACCTCGTGATTCGCCCGCCTCCGCCTCCCAAAGTGCTGGGATTACAGGCGTGAGCCACCGCGCCCGGCCTAACTTTAATACTTTTTATTTATTTATTTTTTTTGAGATGGAGTCTCGCTCTGTCGCCACTGTGGCGCCTGCAGTGGCCTGGCGACTGCAGAGGCACGATCTCGGCGTCAGCCCATGATGTGATTATTATGCATTGCATGCCTTTATCAATGCGCACCCCACAAATATATATACCTATGTACCCACACATTTTTTTTTTTTTTTTTTTGAGACAGAGTCTCGCTCTGTCGCACTGGCGCGATCTCGGCTCACGGCAAGCTCCGCCTCCCGAGTTCACGCCATTCTCCTGCCCCAGCCTCCCGAGTAGCTGGGACTACAGGCGCCCACCACCACGCCCGGCTAATTTTTGGGGGGTTTTAGTAGAGACGGGGTTTCACCGTGTTAACCAGGATGGTCTCGATCTCCTGACTTCGTGATCCGCCCGCCTCGGCCTCCCAAAGTTCTGGGATTACAGGCGTGAGCCACCGCGCCCGGCCAGTACCCACACTTAAAAAATAATAAATAAATAAGGATGGTGGACTTCGTGAAGGTCCCTCGCGCCCTAAGCATAGCCCGTGGTGGGCCCTGCATGGCTGCGAGCAGAGGCAAACCCAGGCGCGGTGCAACAACGCCATCTATCGGCAGGGAGAAGACCTGCAGCCTAATGGACCCCCGTCATCTGTGGACTTGGCTTCCCGTTAAGGGGAACACAGCCAGTGAGGGTGTTGATTTCGCGCGCACACACGTGCACGCACACGCACATGCACGCGCACACAGCACACTTCTGCTCCAAGTGGAAGTGAAGGCCAGACATCCTGGCTTGCTCTGCTCTCCGAAGCAGGCCCTCTCTTGTCTACTTCCCCAAAGCCAAGTTGCTGAGTCACCACCCACTCACCCCACCTCCCCTCCGAGCCACAAGCCTCCTTGACTGCACCCGGCTCTCCTTCGCCACATTCTCTCCCACATCTGCCCCAGATGGCTCCTGTCCCTCCGCTAAGAGCTAGCTATACTGAGGCTGGGCACTGTCTCTGTTGGTCACATCCAGCTACGGAAAAGGCCTGGGAGCAAACGGCAGGGAGGAGAGCCTAATCCCCCACTCCCATTCCATTCAAACTAGGTGCAGTGCAGTGGCGCGATCACGGCTCACTGCAGCCTCAACTGCCCAGGCTTAAGCAATCCTCTCGCCTCAGCTTCCCAAGGAACTGGGACTACAGGCGCACACCAACCATGCCCGGCTAATTTTCGTATATTTTTTGTTGTAGAGATGGGGGTCTCACTATAATCCCCGGCTGGTCTTGAACTCCCAGGCTTAAACAATCCTTGCACCTCAGCCTCTCAAGGTCCTGGGATTACAGGAGTGAGCCACTGTGCCCACCTTGGTTTTTTTTTTTTTTTTTTTGATACAGAGCTTCACTCTTTTGCCCAGGCTGGAGTGAAGTGGCGTGATGTTGCCTCACTGCAACCTCCACCCCGCGGGTTCCAGCAATTCTGCCTCAGCCTCCCAAGTAGCTGGGATTACAGGCGCCCGCCACCACGCCCGGCTAATTTTTGTATTTTTAGTAGAGACAGGGTTTTACCATTTTGGCCAGGCTGGTCTCAAACTCCTGACCTCGGGTGATCCACCTGCCTCGGCCTCCCAAAGTGCTGGTATTACAGGCGTGAGCCACCACGCCTGGCCAGCCTGATTTTTTTCTTTTTTTTCAGGCTGATTTTTTAAAAATGAATTTGAATTCCGCAGCTGGTGAGTATTGGGTAAACAACCTGTGATGCAGGCTGGGCACCAAAGCTCACGCCTGTAATTCCAGCACTTTGGGAGGCCAAGGTGGGCGGATCACGAGGTCAGGAGTTCAAGACCAGCCTGGCCAACATGGTGAAACCCCATCTGTACGAAAAAATACAAAAACTAGCCAGGCATGGTGGCACGCACCTGTAATCCCAGCTACTTGGGGGGCTGAGGCAGGATAATCACTTGAACCAGGGAGGCAGAGGTTGCAGTGAGCTGAGATCATGCCACTGCACTCCAGCCTGGACGACAGAGTGAGAATCCATCTCAAAAAAAGAAGAAACCAACTACTGATACAGGCAACAATAGGGACCTGTCTCAAATGTATCAGTCTAACTAAAAGGAGCCAGATCCAAAAGGCCGTATGATGCCATTCACGCAGCATCCTGGGAAAGGTAAAACTATAGGCACAGAGCAAATCAGCATTGCCTGGGGAGTGGGAGGAGTTGACCACCGAGATCTGGCGAGGTTGCAGAGAAAAAGGAACACTTAGATACTGTTGGTGGGAGTGTAAATTAGTTAAACCATAGTGGAGGACAGTGCAGCAATTTCTGAAAGACCAAAAACCAGAAATACCATTCCACCCAGCAATCCCATTACTGGGTATATACCCAAAGGAATGTAAACCATTCTGTTATAAAGACACATCACAGTACTGTTCACCACAGGAAAGACATGATTCAACCTAAATGCCCATCAATGGTAGACTGGACAAAGAAAGTGTGGTACACATACACCATGGAATACTATGCAGCCATAAAAAAGAATGAGATTACGTTCTTTGCAGGGACATGAATGGAGCTGGAGGCCATTATCCTTAGCAAGCAAACGCAGGAACAGAAAACCAAATACCGCATGTTCTCACTTATAAGTGGGAGCTAAATGATGAAAACACATGGACACATAGAGGGGAATAACACATACTGGAGCCTATTGGAGGGCGGAAGTTTGGAGGAGGGAGAGTGTAGCAGGACGAGCCGCGGACAAAACCCCTCAGACACCAAGATAGTGAAGGGAGTGGTTTAATCAGCTGGGAGCATTGGCAGGCTAGCATCTTAAAATCCAAGCTCCTCAGTTGCTCAACTTCTGTCCCTTTTAAGGGCTCACAACTCTAAGGGGGTCCGCGTGAGAGGGTCGTGATCGATTGAGCAAGCCAGGGGGTACGTGACAGGGGCTGCGAGCACTGGTGGTCAGAGTGAAATAGAACCTAACGGGAGGTTTCACAATGTCCTTCCATATAATGTCTGGAATCTATAGATAACAACAGTTGCTAGGTCAGAGGTCGAATTTTAACTACCAGGCTTAGGTCAGGCAGGCCCAGGCCTGATTTCGAGTCTGGTTCCTTGGTTTCTGGTCTGGTTCCTAGGCGCCGAGCTACCTGCCTTTAGTTTCGCTTCTCTTTCCTTTTCTGAGTATAAAACAATATGAGAGGGTCTCTCTCTTCCCTCAAGAGGATCAGGAAAAATAACTAATGGGTACTACACTTAATACCTGGGTGACTAAATAATGTGTACAACCCCCATGACACAAGTTTACCTATATAAGAAACCTGCACATGTACCCCTGAACTTAAGATAAAAGTTAAATTTAAGGCCGGGCATGGTGGTTCATGCCCGTAATCCCAGCACTTTGGGAGGCCAAGGTGGGTTGATCACCTGAGGTCAGGAGCTCAAGACCAGCCTGTCCAACATGGCAAAACCCCACTTCTACTAAAAACACAAAAATTAACCAGCCGTGGTGGCAGGTGCCTGTAATCCCAGCTACTTGGGAGGCTGACTCTCTTGAACCCAGGAGACAGAGGTTGCAGTGAGCTGAGATTGCACCACTGCAATCCATCCTGGGTGACAGAGAGAGATTCGGTCTCAAAAAAAAAGTTAAACTTAAAAACAAACAAAAGGCTTGGCATGGTGGCTGACGCCTGTAATCCCAGCACTTTGGGAGGCTGAGGCAGGCAAATCACCTGAGGTCAGGAGTTTGAGACCAGCCTGCCCAATGTTATGAAACCCTGTCTCTACTAAAAATACAAAAATTAGCTGGGCATGGTGGTATGCACCTGTAGTCCCAGCTACTCGGGAGGCTGAGGCAGGAGAATCGCTTGAACCCAGGAGGCAGAGGTTGCAGTGAATCGATACCGCACCATTGCACTCCAGCCTGTCCAACAAGAGCAAAACTCAGTCTCAAAAAAAAAAAAAAAAAAAGAATAAAAACAAACAAAAAATTAGCCTGAGGTCAGGAGTTCAAGACCAGCCTGTCCAACATGGCAAAACCCTGTCCCTACTAAAAACACAAAACTTAGCTGTGTATGGTGGCATGCGCCTGTAATCCCAGCTCCTCGAGAGGCTGAGGCATGAGAATTGCTTGAACCTGGAAGGCAGAGTTTGCAGTGAGCCGAGATAGCACCACTGTACTCCAGCCTGGGCGACAGAGTGAGACTCTGTCTCAAATAAATAAATAAATAAATAAATAAATAAATAAATAAAGTAACTTTGATGGGCACCCTCAGAAGTTCTGTCTATAGCCAAACCTCACTCAGGTTCCTTCAGCTCTTTTCCAGTTAGGCCTTGGACTTCCGTGTTCACCTCTGCATCGTCCAATTTTAGCAAGAATCCTGCTAAGTCAGCTTAGCCAGTCCCTCATCCTCCACATCTGATTGCCCCTTGATCCCTAATGGGGGTCCTCATCCTCCACCCTCCCCCAGGGGGGTCCTCATCCTCCACCCTCCCCCAGGCGCTGTCTGACCACCTTGGCCTGCCCTCAGCAAGAATCCCTTTAGGTTGGTCTTGTCAGAATCCCCCCAACCCCCAGTGCTTTCTCATGGTAATATCCCATCCACTGCCCCCCAACTCTGCTCGTTGGCTATAACCCCCATGGTGTACTCCTCGAGTTCAGCCCAGTTCTGATCTAAGGTCACTCTTCCCCTACAGCAATAGTCTGGAATGCAATATGTTTTTGCTATTTTAACGACTGTCTAGTTCTGGTTTTCTTTGATCACTCTCCTGCTGAAGACTGACCTTTCATGGTTTCAGCTCCAGTTCTCTTGACTTTTTTCTTTCTTTCTTTTTGAGACAGAGTGGAGTGCAGTGGTGCAATCATGGCTCACTGCAGCCTTGAACTCCTGGGCTCATGTGGTCCTCTCACCTCAGCCTCCTGAGTAGCTGCTCCACCATGCCAAGGTAATTTTTTTTTTTTTTTTTATAGAGACAGGGTCTCAAACTCCTGGCCTCCGCCTGTCACCCAGGTGAGTTCAGTGGTTGATTTGGGTCATGCAACTCCCCGTTCCACCCATTTCCTGCCTCAGCTCCGTCCGCCACCACGCCCGGCTAATTTTTCGTATTTTTAGTAGAGACGGGGTTTCACTGTGGTCTCGATCTCCTGACCTCGTGATCCGCCCGCCTCGGCCTCCCAAAGTGCTGGGATTACAAGCGTGAGCCACTGCGCCCGGCAACTCCTGGCCTTTTAAACATTTTTTTCTTTTTCTTTTTTTTGAGACAGAGTCTCACTTTTTTGCCCAGGCTGGAGTGCAGTGGCATGCAATGGAAAAGGGATGGAGCCCTGAGCTTTGGCAGTAACTGTAGACTCACTGCAGCCTCTGCCTCCTGAGTTCCCCTGCCTCAGCCTCCTGAGTAGCTGGGATTACAGGCACATGCCACCATGTCTGGCCAATTTTTGTATTTTAGTACATTTCTGTATAACAGCACGAGGAGGTCATTACTGTCATCCCTGTCACAGATGAGGAACCCAAGGCACCTGAGGGTTGTCTCTGGTCCACAATCACTTAGTGACAAGTGGCAGAGCCAGGGCTGGACCTCAGGTGTGTGGCCCCAGAGCCTGGGCTCTGATTCACTATGCTACGCAACCTCTCTGATGGGATAAGTATTCTAGCTCACATACTATGAAGCTAACCAATATAAAATTGCCAATATTTGGCCGTTTTGACCAATAAAAGCAGCAAATTTATATGGTTCAGTATGCGAAGCACTTGGATATAGCAGAAAACTCAATGGCCAGACAGTCTTTGCCCGCCGAGAGGAAACAGCCGTAGACGTGATGATGGGGGAAGAACAGGAAGCACAGAGGGACCAGGATCTAACGTCGGGGCGTGTCTGTGAGGCCCCTGCTGAGGAAGTGATGTTTAAGGGAAGACCTGCAAGAGGAATAAGCTGAAGGGGGAGATTGGGGATGAGGATAAGGGAAGGGGCTTCCAGGCCAAGGCACAGTCCTGCAACAGCATAGGCTAAAGCCTGACAAGTAAGAGAAAGAGCTGCCCACGCTGTTGCCTCCATGCCTAGCAATTATTAACACTCCGCACAGTGCAGGTGCTCAATGAGGATGTGTCAGAGAATCAGTGAAAAATGGAAAGAAGTTGCCAGGTGTGGAGGCTCATGTCTGTTATTCCCAGCACTCTGGGAAGCCAGGGTGGGAGGAAGACAAGGCCAGGAGTTGGAGGCTGGGCAGGGTGGCTCACGCCTATAATCCCAGAACTTTGGGAGGCCGAGGCGGGTGGATCACTTGGGGTCAGGAGTTCAAGACCAGCCTGGCCAAGATGGTGAAACCCCGTCTTTACTAAAAATACAAAAAATAAAAAAAATTGAAAAAAAAAAAAAAAAAGCCAGGCGCCTGTAATCCCAGCTACTCAGGAGGCTGAGGCAGAGAATTGCTTGAACTTGGGAGGCAGAGGTTGCAGTGAGCCGAGATTGTGCCACCGCACTCCAGCCTGGGCGACAGAGCGAGACTCCATCTCAAAAACAAAAAACAAGACTTTATATTTGAAAGCCCTTAGGAACAGTTCTAGCACAGGATAGGCGTGTTCACTAAGAAATGAAGCATTTCTCAAGTGTGGTGGACTCATGGAATAAATGACTAGGTGTCTCTGAGGACCGGTGAGTGATGTTTGCCAGGCAGAGGTGTGGGGTGGGGCCGACATTTGGGGCTGAGAAAACTGATCTGCTCACCCGCAGACAGTGGTAGGGTGGGGGCAGTGTGGGATTCACAGGTGACATGGTGGGAGGGGAGGCCACAGGGAGAAAGAACTAAACTATTTAGTGGAGGAATTTGGCCAGATCGCAGAAGCCATCATAAAATTTCATTTTATTGGCCGGACATAGTGGCTCACGCCTGTAATCCCAGCACTTTGGGAGGCCGAGGTGGAACGATCACCTGAGGTCAGGAGTTCGAGTCCAGCCTGACCAACATGGTGAAACCCCGTCTCTACTAAAAATACAAAATTAGCCAGGCATGGTGGCACATGCCTGTAATCCCAACTACTCAGGAGGCTGAGGCAGGAGAATCGGTTGAACCCGGGAGGTGGAGGTTGCAGTGAGCTGAGATCCCACCATTGTATTCCAGCCTAGGCAACAAGAGTGAAGCTCCATCTCAAAAAAAATTTTCTTTTCATTTTATTATTTTTAAGTAGAGATCGGGGGTCTCACTATGTTGCCCAGGCTGGTTTTGAACTCCTGGGCTCAAGCAGTCCTCCCACCTCAGCCTCCCAAAGTGCTGGGATTACAAGTGTGATCCACCATGCCTGACCCATCACAGAATTTTAAAAGAAGGAGTGATATGCTTATGGTTTTGCTCCAGAAGGCTCACTTCAGCCACCAACTGGAGACAGATTGGGAGGCAAAAAAAAGGCTGAGGTAGTCTTGGCCAGACAAAAAGTAGGCTGGGCGCGGTGGCTGTCGCCTGTAATCCCAGTGCTGTGGGAAACCAAGGCAGGAGGGCCACTTGAGGCCTGGGCAACATAGTGGAACCCTGCCTCCACAAATAATTTTCTTTTGTTTGAGACGGAGTCTCACTCTGTTGCCTGGGCTGGAGTGCAATGGTGTGATCTCAACTCACTGCAACCTCTGCCTCCGGGGTTCAAGTGATTCTCCGGCCTCAGCCTCCCGAGTAGCTGGGATTACAGGCATGCACCACCATCCCTGGCTAATTTTTGTATTTTTGTAGAGATAGGGTTTCACCATGCTGGCCAGGCTGGTTCTCGAACTCTTGACCTCAGGTGATCCACCCGCGTCGGCCTCCCAAAGTGCTGGGATTACAGGCGTGAGCCACTGCACCCAGCCAACAAATAATTAATTTGAAAAAATATTTTCAAAGAAACCAAAAGAGATGGAGCCCTGAACTTTGACAGTAGCTCTGGGGTAGATTTGAGAGCTATTTCCAAGAGGGGATCTACCAGAATTAGCAGCTAAACAGATGTGGGAGCCTTGGGCCTCCGTCCTGGGTAGCTGAGAGCTGGCAGAAGGAATCATTCCGGGAGAAGAGCAGGCGGGGTGGAGGTGGGGACAGCAGGAGGGGGCGGTGACCCCACTGAGTGCCGTGGCGTGCCAGCCGTGGGCACCCCTGTTCCCCTTTGTGCTCTCATTTGGAGCTCACCACAGGGATTCTTCCCATTTCACAAGAACAGAAGCTGAATCCCAAAGCGTTTCCTGAATCGTGCCCTGGTGAAACAGATTAGCATCTGCAGAGCCGGAGAGAAAGAATGGATTTGGTTTTGCAGAGGTTAAGGCTGAGGCGGCAGCAGGAGATGTGGATGGTGGTGCCCAGAGGGTGGTAGGGGTTGGCTCTGGAGTTCAGAAGAGATGCTGCCATGGCCAGGCGCGGTGGCTCACGCCTGTAATCCCAGCACTTTGGGAGGCCGAGGCGGGAGGATCACGAGGTCAGGAGATCAAGACCATCCTGGCGAAAACGGTGAAACCCTGTCTCTACTAAAAATACAAAAAATTAGCCTGGTGTGGTGGAGGACGTCTGTAGTCCCAGCTGCTCAGGAGGCTGAGGCAGGAGAATGGTATGAACCCGGGAGGCGGAGGTTGCAGTGAGCCGAGATGGCGCCACTGCACTCCAGCCTGGGCGACAGAGCAAGACTCATCTTAAAAAAAAAAAAAATAAAAGCGGGAGGTGGGGGGGACCGGTCGTGGTGGCTCACGCCTGTAATCTCAGCACTTTGGGAGGCCGAGGCAGGCGGGTCACAAGGTCAGGAGATGGAGACCATCCTGGCTAACACGGTGAAACTCCGTCTCTACTAAAAAATACAAAAAAAATTAGCCGGATGTGGTGGCAGGCGCCTGTAGTCCCAGCTACTCCGGAGGCTGAGGCAGGAGAATGGCGTGAACCCGGGAGGCGGAGCCTGCAGTGAGCCAAGATGGCGCCACTGCACTACAGCCTGGGTGACAGAGCAAGACTCTGTCTCAAAAAAAAAAAAAAAGAGATGCTGCCCTGAGGAGTGGGGATTGGGGAGCCGCCAGCGCATGCGGATGGTGACTGCATAGAGCAGCAAATGCAATCGCCTAGAGCAGGGAAGAAGAGGGGAAGGGATTTGGGAAACATTAGTTATTAAAAGACAAGATGAGTGCAGGGGCTCATACCTGTAATCCTAGCACTTTGGGAGGCTGTAGCAGGAGAACTGCTTGAGCCCTGGAGTTGGAGACCGGCCTGGGCAACAGAGTGAGACCATTGTCTCTACAAAATATAAAAAAGGAAAACGTATGGCCGGACACAGTGGCTCATGCCTGTAATCCCAGCACTTTGGGAGGCCGAGGCAGGTGGATCACCTAAGGTCAGGAGTTCAAGACCAGCCTGGCCAACATGGCAAAAGCCCATCTCTACTAAAAATACAAAAATTAGCCAGGCATGGTGGTGGGCGCCTGTGATCTCAGCTACTCAGGAGGCTGAGGTAGGAGAATTGCTTGAACCTGGGAGGCAGAGGTTGCAGTGAGCCGAGATAGTGCCATTGCTCTCCAGCCTGGGCAACAAGAGCAAAACTCCATCTCAAAAAACAAAAGAAAAAAAAAAGTTAGCTGGGCATGGGGGTGCACGCCTGTAGTCCCAGCTGCTCGCCAGTTACTGGAGAGGCTGCGGCTTGAGTCCAGGAGTTGGAGGCTGCAGTGAGCTGTGATTGCACCACTGCACTCCAGCCTGGGTGACAGAGCAAGCCACGGTCTCTAAAATAAAATAATAAGATAAAGAACCCACAGGGCATGTCCAACAAAAAGAGAAGCAGCATCAGGAGTGGGTGCCTGGGAAGGAGAAGAGGGTTTTGGGAGGTGAGCAGAAGTAAATAGAAGGAAGACTGAGGATGGGGCTCTGCACTTAGCAACTGTGAGGCTTGTGCCAGAGCGGTTCTGGTGCCAGGTGTCAGGGGCAGAAGCCACATTGTCATGCTCGAGGAGTGCATGGGAGGCAGGGAAGTGGGGGTGTGGGTGTGAATCACTCCTTTGAAGAGAAGTGGACACAGTGGGGCCTCTGCCTGGGCTGCACACCAGAATCATGGGAGCTTTTCAAACTCTCAGATGCTCAGGCCCATTCCAGACCAAGTGAACCAGAATCTCTGGGGGTAGTTTCCAGGGATCCAGGTTGGGGAAGAGCCAGCCCCCACCCTGCTCTGTGACTCAGATGCACATGAGGATCAAGAATCAATGCTCGGCCGGGGCAGTGGCTCACACCTGTAAGCCCAACACTTTAGGAGGCCGAGGCAGAAGGATCGCTTGAGGCCAGGAGTTTGACCAGCCTGGGCAGCATAGTGAGATCCCATCTCTACAAAAACAATTATAAAAATTAGCTGGGCATGGTGACACCTGCCTGTAGTCCAGCTATTCAGAAGGCTGAAGTGGGAGGATCCCTTGAGCCCAGGAGTTGGAGGCTGCAGTGAGCTATGATGGAGCTACTGCACTCTGGCCTAGGCAACAAGGTGCGACCCTGCCTCAGGGGAAAAAAAAAAAAAAAAAGAACCAGTGCTCTCATAAGACCACATATTGGCTGGACGCGGTGGCTCACACCTGTAATCCCAGTGCTTTGGGAGGCCAAGGCGGGCAGATCACCTGAGGTCAGGAGTTCGAGACCAGCCTGGACAACCTGGTGAAGCCCTGTCTCTACTAAAAAAATACAAAAATTTGGCCGGGCGCAGTGGCTCACACCTGTAATCCCAGCACTTTGGGAGGCCGAGGTGGGCGGATCACGAGGTCAGGAGATCGAGACCACGGTGAAACCCCGTCTCTACTAAAAATACAAAAAATTAGCCAGGCGTAGTGGCGGGCGCCTGTAGTCCCAGCTACTCGGGAGGCTGAGGCAGGAGAATGGCGTGAACCCGGGAGGCGGAGCTTGCAGTGAGCCGAGATTGCGCCACTGCGCTCCAGCCTGGGCGACAGAGAGAGACTCCGTCTCAAAAAAAAAAAGAAAAATACAAAAATTAGCCGGGTATAGTGGTGCAGGCCTGTAATCCCAGCTACTGGGGAGGCTGAGGTGAAAGAATCACTTGAACCCAGGAGGCGGAGGTTGCAGTGAGCCGAGATTGTGCCACTGCACTCCAGCCTGAGTGACAGAGCGAGACTCTGTCTCAAAACAAACAAACAAACAAAGTTCGAGAATTGGTTTGCTTTAAGATAATACTGGAAGGTAGAGAGAAGGAGGGTGGGACTGGGCTGGCCGCACACTGGTGCTTTTTGAGGTTGGTGGTGGTTTTGTGGGGGTTCACCATGCTTTTCTATCTACTTTCGTGTATGTTTGAAATTCTCGATAATAAAAAGTGAGAAAAACAAGGAAAGGAGAGAGAGAGTCCCCACTTGAGACAGGGTCATGGAACGTTCTTTTAGGGTGACGTACATTAAAAAACCAACAGTGTTTCTTTTCTGTATGTTCACTCAACACAGAATGCTTCTGCGACCAGTTATATGGCGTTTTTCCCCCCACATCAACCAATTCTCCAACAATAGCTGCGTGTCCTACAATTCACTTCAATTGTGACCATAACCAGAGTTAGTGCAGACCCCACAGCAAAAGGGCTCAGTCCCACAAGACTGTCCCCCACTTCAGACGTCAGCCTCAAGTAGTAAGAGATTCTCAGGCTACCCACAACTTTTGTGTGACTTGGTTACAAATCAGAGGTTCCCATGACTCCTGCTTGTATTTGATCTTTACTAAAGCAGCAATCCCCGAAAGACAGTTTACTTACTATTGCTGGTGTATTACAACACTTTTTTTTTGTTTTGTATTGTTTTGTTTTTTATTTTTTATTTTATTTATTTATTTATTTATTTTGACGAAGTCTCACTCTTGTCCCCCAGGCTGGAGTGCAATGGCGAGATCTCAGCTCACTGCAACCTCCACCTCCCGGGTTCAAGTGATTCTCCTGCCTTAGCCTCCCGAGTAGCTGGGATTACAAGCACAAGCCACCACACCCAGCTAATTTTTGTATTTTTAGTAGAGATGGGGTTTCACCATGTTGGCCAGGCTGGTCTCAAACTCCTAACCAAGTGATCCACCTGCCTCCGCCTCCTGAAGTGTTGGGATTACAGGCATGAGCCACCGTGCCCAGCTTGTTTTGTTTTTTGGACAGTGTCTTTCTACGTTGCCCAGCTGGAGTGCAGTGGATATTCACAGGCTCGAGGATAGCACACTACATGAGCACTCTTCAGCTCCTGGGCTCAAGTGATCCTTCTGCTTCAGCCTCCTGAGTAACTGGGACTCTAGGTGCGCCACCACACCTGGCTTACAAAGGCATTGTCAAATGACACAAATGAACAGCCAGCTGGGAGAAATACATAGGGCAGGGTATGGGGGAAGGGGCTTCCATGCCCTCTCCTGGGTACCACCCTCCTCCTGGCACCTTTACCCGGCCTATAACACAGGAGCTCTCTTAACATCTTATTTCAGCGATTTCTATGGAGGTGTCATCACACAGGCATGATAGTTAAATCAATCTCTAGGCCCTCTCCCCTTCCCAGAAGGTGGAAGATACTGCTGAGAGTTCCAAGCTTCTAATCATTGCAGTATCTCTCTGGTGACTGGCCCCCTTCCAGAAGCCCACCAAGAATCACCTCATTAGAACAAAAGACCCCCTGATCACCCAGAAATTCCAAGGGATTAGGAGTTCTGTCAGGAACTTGGGTCAAAGATCAAGTATTAGGCCCAGTGTGGTGGCTCATATCTGTATCCCAGCACTTTGGGAGGCCAGGGAGAGGGAGTCGCTTGAGGCCAGGAGCTCGAGATCAGCCTGGCAACATAGCACAACTCCATCACTACGTAAATTTTATTTTGTTTTATTTTATTTTTTGAGACGGAGTTTTTGCTCTTGTTACCCAGGCTGGAGTGCAATGGCATGGTGTTGGCTCACTGCAACCTCCGCCTCCCAGGTTCAAGCGATTCTTCTGCCTCAGCCTCCCAAGTAGTTGGGATTACAGGCGCCTGCCACCACGCTCGGCTAATTTTTGTATTTTTAGTAGAGACAGGGTTTCACCATGTTGGCCAGGGTGGTCTCAAACTCCTGACCTCAGGTGACCCTCCCCCCTCAGCCTCCCAAAGTGTTGGGATTACAGGCGTGAGCCACCGCCCCTGGCCAACTACACAAATTTCACAAATTAGGCATCATGGTGGCTGACAGCAATAATCCCAGCACTTTGGGAAGCCGAGGCGGGCAGAACACTTGAGCACAGCAATTCAAGACCAGCCTGAGCAACATAGCAAAACCCCATCTCTACAGAAAAATTAGCCGGGTATGGTGGTGCACACCTGTAGTCCCAGCTACTTGGGAGGCTGATGTGGGAGGATCCCTTGAGCCCAGGAGTTCAAGACTGCAGAGAGCCGTGATCACACCACTGCACCCCAGCCTGGATAGCAAAGTAAGATCCTGTCTCAATTTGAAAAAGCAATAACGGCCAGGCCCAGTGGCTCACGCCTGTAATCCCAGCACTTTGGGAGGCCGAGGCGGGCAGATCACCTGAGGTCAGGAGTTCGAGACCAGCCTCAATATAGAGAAACCTGTCTCTACTAAAAATACAAAATTAGCCGGGTGTGGTAGTGCATGCCTGTAATCCCAGCTACTCGGGAGGCTGAGGCAGGAGAATTGCTTGAACCTGGGAGGCAGAGGTTGTGGTGAGCCGAGATCATGCCATTGCACTCCAGCCTGGGCAACAAGAGCGAAACTCCGTCTCAAAAAAAAAAACAAACAACAACAAAAAACCAACAACAACAAAGATCAACTATTAGAACAAAGGATTCTCCTTGCTCCTCTATTGCTCAGGAAATTCCAAGGATTCTAGGAGCTCTATGCCAGGAACCAAGGATAAAGAGCAAAATACATAATTCTTATTATAAATCACAACACTATTGGGTAGGGCAGCGGTTCTCAACCTCTGCTGCACAGTGGAATCCTATGGGGAGCTCCAGGCCCCACCCTAGAGATTCTGATGTAATTGGTCTGAAATATGGCAAAATAATTCTAAGTTGTAAAAGAACCGAGAACTTCTGAGCCACAGGAAGACAATAATAGCTACCATGCGTTGGTGCCTACTGCGTGCCTGGCGCTTCTCATGCCTCCTCCCAAACCTCACCTACAGGGCCTCAAAGTGGATGTTGTTCGTATTTATTGGTGGAAAACTGAGACTGGGCACAGTAGCTCACGTCTGTAATCCCAGCACTTTGGGAGGTCGAGGTGGGTGGATCACTTGAGGTCAGGAGTTTGAGACCAGCCTGGCCAACATGGTGAAACCCCATCTCTACTAAAAATACAAACAAACAAACAAAAAACTGGCCAGGCGCAGTGGCACACGCCTGTAATTCCAGCTACTCAGGAGGCTGAGGTAGGAGAATTCCTTGAACCTGGGAGGTAGAGGTTCCAGTGAGCCGAGATCACCCTATTGCACTCCAGCATGGGCGACAGAGCGAGACTTCATCTAAAAAAATAAAATAAAATAAAATAAAAATAAAAAATATAGGTGGAGAACCGAGGCTCAGAAACATAAAGAGGAATTATCTAAAGAGCAGAGCTAGAAAATGACGCAGCTAGACAATGGTAAGTATGAGCCCAGGTCCTCCCTTTCCATAGCTGGGTACTTTAGAACATCATAGCTGCTGGCTGGGCATGGTGGCTCATGCCTGTAATCTCAGCACTTTGGGAGGGCAAGGTGTGTGGATCACTTGAGGTCAGGAGTTCAAGACCAGCCTGGACAACATCGTCATACCAAAAAAAAAAATATATATATATATATATATTAGCCGGGCATGGTGGCATGCACCTGTGGTACCAGCTACTCGGGAAGCTGAGGCGGGAGGATTGCTAGAGCCCAGAAAGTTGATGCTGCAGCAAAGCGTGATTGTGCCACTGCACTCCAGCTTGGGCAACAGAGGGAGATGCAGTCTAAAAAATAATAATCAAATACATAAAATTTAAAAGATTAGCCAGGCGTGACGGCATGCAGTTGTAGTCCCAGCTACTCTTGGGAGGCTGAGGCAGAAGGATCACTTGAGTCTAGGAGGTTGAGGCTACAGTGAGCCCTGATCCCGCCACTGCACTCTAACCCGGGCAACAGAGCGAGACTCTGTCTCAAAAAAAAAAAAAGGCCGGGTGCGGTGGCTCACGCCTGTAATCCCAGCACTTTGGGAGGCCAAGGCGGGTGGATCAGGAGGTCAGGAGATCAAGACCATCCTGGCTAACACAGTGAAATCCCGTCTTTACTAAAAATACAAAAAATTAGCCGGGCGAGGTGGCGGGCGCCTGTAGTCCCAGCTATTCTGGAGGCTGAGGCAGGAGAATGGTGTGAACCCCGGGGGGGCAGAGCCTGCAGTGAGCCAAGATCGCGCCACTGCACTCCAGCCTGAGCGACAGCGAGACTCTGTCTCAAAAAAAAAAAAAAAAGAGAACATCAAAGCTGCTTCCATGTGCAGGGGTCCCCCTCTTGCCCCCTTCTTGGAGCTCAGTCATTCTGATCATCTAATAGAGAGGGGAACAGTTACACATTCCATGTTCTATTTGTGAAAAATAAATAAACACATTTGGGTGGTTTTTTTTTTTAGGCCCTCACTTTCTCATGCATTTCCAACAAAAGGGATTCCTGTGGGTAGCTTTGAAAATACCGGGCTCTCCTAATTAGCAGCTGTTACTGAAAGGCACTTCAGAGAGGGGAAGGCGCTTTTACAGCTGGCAAGGGGGAGTTGGCCCAACAGAGAAATGCCAGGCAGGCTGCCACGTGCACGGAGGAGGCAGCTGCACCCTCCCTGTCCAGCGGCCTCCTAGCTTTGCAGCTGGACATGTAAAAGGTCTCCTAAGATGCCTGGACTTCAGAGATTAGAGTTTTATCCTGTGGGATGTAACCTTGATCACTCAAGGCGATCCTTTCTTAATTGGTTGTCCAGAGTTAATAAAACTCTAATAAAATTGGCATATTTAAGGCTGGGCACAGTGGCTCATGCCTGTAATCCCAGCACTTTGGGAGGCTGAGGTGGGCGGATCACTTGAGGTCAGCAGCTCAAGACCAGCCTGGTCAACATGGTGAAACTCCGTCTCTACTAAAAATACAAAAATTAGCCAGGTGTGGTGGCGGGCACCTGTAATCCCAGCTACTTGGGAAGCTGAGGCAGGAGAATCGCTTGAACCCAGAAGGCGGAGGTTGCAGTGAGTCGAGCCTAGGTGACAGAGCGAGACTTCATCTCAAAGAGAAAAAAAAAATTGGTATCTCTGCTCGGAGGGGATCAGGGCATCTTGGGGTATTATTTGTACATCTTTTCTCTTTTCAAATCATGTAAAGATACAGATTACTGACAACTCTGGCATAATAGATAAAGATTTTCCCCCCTCTGGCACTGTTGCTGTTGTATTCTGGATTGTTTACTGATTTGTTGTTGTTGTTGTTTACTGTTTTTTGTTTTTGTTTTGTTTTTAGAGACAAGGTCTTGCTCTGTCGCCCAGGCTGGAATGCAGTGGTACAATCACGGCTCACTGCAGCCTCAAGCTCTTGAACTCAAATGATCCTCCTGCATCAGGCTCCCGAGCAGCTGGGACCACAGATACACGCCACCACGCTCAGCTCTTTACTGTGTTTCTATGTTACACCTAACCTACAGGCTGGGTGACTCAGGCAACGCGCTAACCTCCCTGAGTGTCAGTTTCACGTGGAAATTCCAGGGCTGCTGGAAGGACCGAAAGAGGCAATTCACATAAAGCACCTGAGCCAATGCCTGGCCAGGAGCCTCAACCCAGGGGTCTGACTCTGGCAGCTATGTTCTTCCATCTGTTCATTTGTTGACTCATTTGGCAAACACCAGATGGAGACAGAGGCTGGTCAGCACCTCAGGTCCCAGATAAATGTCCTTTTCCCCTCCGTTCACTCCGTGGAGAAGAGAAGTGACCTCCAAATACGGCCAAATGTGACCACCCTGCACACATACGGTAGAATGAGTCACAGAATCTGAGTATGGATAAGAGAAGCCAGAAAGCCTGGTTCTGAGAATGGGCTGGAATTGACAGGAGAGGAAGGCTCGCCAGGCAGAGAGAATGGAGAGAGCGCAGGCCAGGCAGCAGAGGCACAGGGCACATGCAGGTGACGGTGCCCAGTCTTGGGCATGGGGAAAGAAGGCTGAGTCATAGGACGGGGCCAGAATGAGCAGGCCGTGGTTGAGAGGAAGAGTTAGGCTTCTCTCACTAGGCAATGGGAAGTCACTACAAAATTTCGATCAGAAGTCACACGATCAAAATGAACTGGGCTGGCTGAGTGGCTCACGTCTGTCATCTCAGCACTTCAGGCGGCCAAGGCAGGAGGACTGCTTGAGCCCAGGAGTTCAAGACCAGCCTGGACAACATAGCAAGACCCCGTCTCTACAAAGAATTTTTATTTATTTATTTATTTTTCTACAAAGAATTTTTTAAAAATAGTTGGGCACGGTGGGGCACCCCTGTAGTACCAGCTACTCAAGAGGCTGAGGCAGAAGGATCTCTTGAGCCCAGGAGATGGAGGCTGCAGTGCCACTGCACTCCAGCCTGGGCAACAGAGCAGGATCTTGTCTCTTTGGAAACAAAACAAATCAAAACAAAACAAACAAACAAACAAAAAAACTTTGAAGTTTATTTGTTTATTTTATTTTAGTTTTTTGAGATGGAGTCTTGCTCTGTTGCCCAGGCTGGAGTGCAATGATGCAATCTTGGCTCACTGCAACCTCTGCCTCTGGGATTCAAGTGATTCTCCTGCCTCAGCCTCTTAAGTAACTGGGACTACAGGCGCCCACCACCATGCCCAGCTAATTTTTGTATTTTTTAGTAGAGACAGGGTTTCACCATGTTGGCCAGGCTGGTCTTGAACTCCTGACCTCAAGTGATCCGCCCACCTTGGCCTCCCAAAGTATTGAGATTACAGGCGTGAACCACCATGACCAGCCAACTTTGAAATTTAAACATTTAAACTGCGTCTGGAGTTCTTGATGGATACAAGATGGAAAGCTGTTGTGAGCCAAGGTGAAGTGTAGGAAAAGGCCACCTGGACTCCATACCCATAAGATGCTGGGACTGGCCCTGCTGCCCACACCTGGCCCCTGGTGGACCACTCTGCCTCTGCCCACTGGCCTCGCATTGGTATGTACCCACGCTGGACTCCCCTGTCACTTCCCAGCCTCTGCCCCATCCCGGGCTCATCTCTTCTCTCCTGGGTCCATGATCCCAGCGCCAACCCTCCTGGCCCAGCCCAGAGTTCAGCGTCAGCTGTCGTCACGTGCGTGAAGGCAGCAAGGAGAAGGAAGCTTCAAACAGGCTGCTCCCGCAGAGGGAGGAGGTGTGGAAACAAAGGAAGAGGGTCAGGCGATGTCATGAAGGTAAGTCCAGGGAACATGTGGGGACTCTTTGGATCCTGAGGTATAAGGGAGGGTGAGTGGTCAAAGGTGACCCTGAGGTTTCCAGTCTGAGTAGGAGGCTGGTGAGGCAGGAACAGAAATGGAGACGTCAGGCCGGGAGCTGTCGCTCACGCCTGTAAATCCCAGCACTTTGGGAGGCCGAGGCGGGCAGATCACTTAAGGTCGGGAGCTCAAGACCAGCCTGGCCAACATAGTGAAACCATGTCTCTGCTAAAAATACAAAAATTAGCTGGGCGTGGTGGCGTGCGCCTGTTATCCCAGCTACTCAGGAGGCTGAGGCAGGAGAATCACTTGAACCCGGGAAGCAGAGGTTGCAGTGAGCCAAGACTGTGCCATTGCACTCCAGCCTGGGTAACAGAGTAAGACTCTGTCTCAAAAAGAAAAATAAAAAGAAAGAAATGGAGACGTCAGAAGGAAAAGCTGGTGGCAAGGGAAGATTTTGAATGTGACACATCAAGAGAGACGTCAGGTGGAAATGGACAGTCAGGGGTTTTAAAAACAGAGCTGGAAGCCAGGCGCAGTGGCTCATGCCTGTAATCCTAGCATTTTGGGAGGCCAAGGCGGGTGGATCACGAGATCAGGAGTTCGAGACCAGCCTGGCCAATATAGTGAAACCCCGTCTCTACTAAAAATACAAAAAAATTAGCTGGGTGTGGTGGTGGGCGCCTGCAATCTCAGCTACTCAGGAGGCTGAGGCAGGAGAATTGCTTGAACCCGGGAGGCAGAGGTTGCAGTGAGTCAAAATTGTGCCACTGCACTCCAGCCTGGGCAACAGAGCTAGACTCCGTCTCAAAAAACAAAACAAAACAAAACAGAACTGGAGCCTGGGGAGGGCTCAGAGCTGGAGAGACAAATGTGAGGAGCCAACAAGATCAACAGCAAAACCATCGCCAAGTGACATTTTTTTTTAATACAGGGTCTCATTCTGTCACCTAGGCTACAGTGTGGTGGCACAATCATGGCTCACAGTAGCCCCGACCTCCCAGGCTCAGATGATCCTCCCACCTCAGCCACTCAAGTAGCCAGGACTACAGGCATGTGCCACCACGCCTGGCTTATTTTTGGATTTTTTTTTTGTAGAGATGGGGTCTCACCATGTTTTCCAGGCTGGTCTCGAACTCCTAGGTTCAAGCAATTATCCTGCCTCAACATCTCAAAGTGCTAGGATTACAGACGCGAGCCACTGTGCCTGGCTTACCAAGTGATTTTTGTCTGTCAGGTGCCAGACACATAGCATCTTATTGAATCCTTACCACAGTCCTATGGGAAGGCACATTCACACTTTATCAATGAGGAAATAAAGGCACAGTAAGGCTAAGCATCTTGTCCAAAATCATAAAGTTATCAAATGGTGGGAATGGGACTGGGACCCAGGCATTTGACTCCAAGGTCATTTCTAAACTACACAGTGGGCCAGTCACAGTGGCTCATATCCATAATCCTAGCACTTTGGGAGGCCAAGGCAGCAGGATTGTTTGAGCCTGGGATTTTCTTTTTTTTTTTTTTTTTTTTTGAGACGGAGTCTCGCTCTGTCGCCCAGGCTGGAGTGCAGTGGCGCAATCTCGGCTCACTGCAAGCTCCGCCTCCCGGGTTCACGCCATTCTCCTGCCTCAGCCTCTCCGAGTAGCTGGGACTACAGGCGCCCGCCACCACGCCCGGCTAATTTTTTTGTATTTTTAGTAGAGACGGGGTTTCACCGTGGTCTCGATCTCCTGACCTCGTGATCCGCCCGCCTCGGCCTCCCAAAGTGCTGGGATTACAAGCGTGAGCCACCGCGCCTGGCCGAGCCTGGGATTTTCAAGACCAGCTGGGGTAACATATCAAGACCTTCGTCTCTGCAAATAAAACATTCAAAAAAGTAGCCAGACACAGTGTTGCACAACTGTAGTCCTGGCTGCTCAGAAGGCTGAGGCGGGAGGATCACTTGAGCCCAGGAGTTCGAGGTTGCAGTGATCCTGCCACTGCACTCCAGCTTGGGCCACAGAGTAGGACCCTGTCTCTGAAAAAACAAAAAACCCACACCGGGTGCGGTGGCTTACGCCTGAAATCTTTGGGAGGCTGAGGTGGGCGGATCACCTGAGGTCAGGAGTTCGAGACCAGCCTGACCAACATGGTGAAACCCCATCTCTACTAAAAATACAAAAAAAATTAGCTGGGCATTGTGGCAAGTGCCTGTAATCCCAGCTACTCGGGAGGCTGAGGCAAGAAAATCGCTTGAACCTGGGAGGCGGAAGTTGCAGTGAGCCGAGATCACGCCACTGCACTCCAGCCTGGGCAACAAGTGCAAAACTCCGTCTCAAAAAAAAAAACCCAACAGAAGAATTACATGGTGGGAAGGCCACAAGGTGGGTATGTCATCCCTGAGCAACCCTGACATGTTTTTTTCTTTTTAGAGGCGGGGTCTCACTATGTTACCCAGGCTTGTCTCGAACTCCTGGCCTCAAGGTATCCTCTCGCCTCAGCCTCCCAAAGCACTGAGATTACAAGTGTGAGCCACCGCGCCCAGCTTCCATCCTTGACTTTTTGAGGTTTTCCTTTACTCTGTTAAGAATCTGGGCCGGATGCGGTGGCTCACGCCTGTAATCCCAGCACTTTGGGAGACCGAGGCAGGCGGATCACAAGGTCAAGAGATCGAGACCATCCTGGCCAACATGGTGAAACCCTGTCTCTACTAGAAATATAAAAATTAGTTGGGCATGGCAGCAAGCGCCTGAAGCACTGTAGTCCCAGCTACTCGTGAGGCTGAGGCAAAATAATCACTTGAACCTGGGAGGCGAAGGTTGCAGTGAGCCGAGATCCTGCCACTGCACTCCAGCCTGGCGACAGAGTGAGACTCCATCTCGAAAAAAAAAAAAAAATCTAGATCTTCTAGCCTGCCTAACATGAACATGGTGACACCCCATCTCTACTAAATGTACAAAAATTAGCTGAGCATGGTGGTTTATGCCTGTAGTCCCAGCTACTCGTGAGGCTGAGGCAGCAGAATCGCTTGAACCCGGGAGGCGGAGGTTGCAGCGAGCTGAGATCATGCCACTGCACTCTAGCCTGGACAACAGGGCAAGACTCTGTCTCAAAAAAAAAAAAAGAATCTGGATCTGATGAAAATTATGGATCTCCTTCCCAGAAAAATGCATAACTGTGTTCTCACAAAGACACACAATTTCACGTGCAAATTCTGGGGTTCATGAACTCCCCCAGAGCCCATCCATGATCCCTCAGTAAAGAATTCTGGCTCTGAAGGAATCAGGTCGAGACCCCTTGACATCTGCTAAGGTATTTAATCCTCATTACAACCCCGTGAGACCAGTGCCACCAACTCCATTGTCCAGATGTGGAAACGGGCTTCTACAGGTTACAAAACTTGCCAGGGTTTCCACCGCTGCTGAGTGGCAGTCAGGATTCACATCCAGGTCGGTGTTGTTTCAAAAGAGAAAGACACAATGGAGATTGAAAGGTGTTTGGCATGGCATCCTGCATGGGCCCCCCGAGAGCTGGTTCCACAGCAGAGCCAGAGGGACCAGGTGTGTGCGGCCAGCAGGCACCCCAAACGTGGAAGAGGGTCTAGGCACCTGTGCCTCCCATCCTCTGTCCTCCCCACAACCTTCTGAGCAGGGAACTATTATTTTATTTTATTTTTTTTTTTTTTGAGATGGAGTCTCTCTGTCTCCCAGGCTGGAGTGCAGAGGCCTGGTCTCAGCTCACTGCAACCTCCACCACTGGGGTTCAAGCAATTCTCCTGCCTCAGCCTCCCAAGTAGCTGGGATTACAGGTGCGCACCACCACACTCGGCTAATTTTTGTACTTTTAGTAGAGACGGAGTTTCACCATGTTGGCCAGGCTCGTCTCAAACACCTGACCTCAAGTGCTCCACCCGCCTCAGCCTCCCAAAGTGCTAGGATTACAGGCATGAGCCACCGCGCCCAGCCAGAGCAGGGAACTATTATTGTCATTTTACAGATGGAAGAAAACAAGGCTCTGAGAAGCCAGGACCCACCCACAGTCACACAGCCCCAACACTGGTGGAGCCTTCTGAGCGTAGAGCATGGCCCCCTGGGTTTCTGCTGGTGGAAGGGTTTACAGGGTGCCAGTTTAGTCAGCCACCCCTGTGTAGGACACCTATGGAACACCATAGGGGGCCTCTGAGGAGAATCATCTCCTTATTGTCATTGTGTCCCCAGGCCAGTGAACATGACCTGCTCTGCGGCTTTACACAGAATGCTCTAGGCTGAAACACTCCCTTGAAGCATTGGAATGTGACCAGACATCCTGGCTCCTTGTAAAACCCACTCCCACCAGCTGCAGCCGATAAGTTAAAAGATTATCTTAGTTGGCCAGGTGCTGTGGCTCACACCTGTAATCCCAACACTTTGGGAGGCCTAGGCGGGTGGATCACGAGGTCAGGAGATGGAGACCATCCTGGCCAACATGGTGAAACCCCATCTCTACTAAAAATACAAAAAATTAGCCAGGCGTGGCGGTGGGCGCCTGTAGTCCCAGCTACTCGGGAGGCTGAGGCAGGAGAATGGCATGAACCCGGGAGGCGGAGCTTGCAGTGAGCTGAGATCACGCCACTGCACTCCAGCCTGGGAGACAGCAAGACTCCGTCTCAAAAAAAAAAAAAAAAAAAAAAAAGATTATCTTAGTAGTTAGACATATGCTTTGAGCTTAAAGGAAATTCACATAAACCACCACTGCTATACATATTTCAAATGACGCACACACCCCTACCTTCACCGTTTCACCCCGTACCATCTGCTTCTTAGATCAAAAAATTGTACTCAATAAATTGTCAGGCAACCAGGGCTCTGCAGCCTTCACTTTAGCAACTGGCCCCCTGGGCCTGCTTTAAATCTTAACTTGTCTTTTCTCATTCCTTTGTTGCCACCAGACTTCGTGGTTGGGGGTTGGGACTAATCACCCCAACAGTTTGCATACAGCTCCCTCCAGGCAGGGAATCACGGGACTCAAGCCCCCTCCCCCACCCGGCTGCAGAAGGGACAGGACTTTGTCTCTGCTTCTCCCCAGCTACTAGCGAGAGCAGAAGTCCATGCTCCTCCCCCATCCAGCCTCCCACTTCCAGCCCCCACTGCCCCCAGGAGATGCCACCTCCTCCAGGCCACTCTGCCCTTTTCTAGGGCTTAAGCCCCTTCCTTCCCCAGAGCTCCTTGGGGACTCAACACAGGAGAAAGAAGAGTGAGAAGGGGCCTTGGGGGGTTGAGCAAGGCTGCAGGGACATGGGGTAGGTAAGGGAGTCGATGGCGGGACCAGAGGAGAGATGACTCCAGAGGAGGCGACGAGGGGCTGAGACAAGCCAGGATGTGGGCAGGGGTAGGCAGTGGGGGGATGGGTGCAGGGACACGGCAGAGAGTGTCCCTTTACCTTCAGCGTCCATGGTGACTTGCAGCTGTCTGGGCTGGTGTGTTGGTTGCTCAGGACCAAGGCTCCCAGAGGCCCCAGGCTGGGGGTGGGACCGTGGAGGGAGGGAGGGCCCATCGAGCTGTCAGCCAGCCCTTCCCAGGCTCCCCAGGCCTCCCTCCTGTCTCTGCCAGGCCTGCAGATTCCTCTGCAGGCCCCTGAAAGTCAGAGGAGGGGCTCTGACAGGGAACTCAGAAGCCCTGCCCCAGCCAGTGAAGGAGCCCGAGACCCTGTTCTCGCCCCACACCCAGCCCTCCTGGCCCTAACCCGAGGTCCAAGGCTGTGAATGTAAGCGTGTGCTCCCTGGTGAGGGCAGGCAGGCATTTTGGATGGTGTGCTGGGAAAATCATGGGCCCTGGACCTGGGTTCAAATCCTAACTCCATCCTTTTTGATCTCAAGTACCTTTTTACCTTTTCTGTGCCTCAGTTTCCTTAGCTTTAAAATGGCATAACAGGGCCGGGTGCAGTGGCTCACACCTGTAATCCCAGCACTTTGGGAGGCAGAGGCAGGTTGATCACCTGAGGTCAGGAGTTTGAGACCAGCCTGGCCAACATGGCGAAACCCCATCTCTACTAAAAATACAAAAATTAGCAGGGCATGTAATCCCAGCTGCTCAGGAGGCTGAGGCATGAGACTCACTTGAACCCCGGAGGTGGAGGTTGCAGTGAGTCTAGATCATGCCACTGCACTCCAGCCTGGGCAACAGAGTGAGACTCTGTCTCAAGATAAATTAATTAATTAATTAATTAATTTAAAAAACGGCATAACAGGCCGGGCACAGCGACTCATGCCTGTAATCCCTGTGCTTTTGGAGGCCAAGGCAGGAGAATCGCTTGAGGCCAGGAGTTTGAGACCAGTGTGGGCATCATAGAGACATACAGAGATCCCATCTCTCCCAGAAAAAGAAAAAAGAAAAAGAAATTAGCTAAGTACAGTGGTGCACACCTGTAGGCTGAGATGGGAGGATCACTTGAGCCCAGGAGTTCAAAGCTGCAGTGAGCCGTGAGCATGCCACTGCAGTCCAGCCTGGGTGAGAGAGAGACCCTGTCTCTAAAGAAAAAAAAAAAAAAACTTTAATGGCATAACATCTTCCTCATGGGTTCAACTGAGAATCAATGAGAAAACTCTGCAAATGAAACAGAGTAAGAACTCACCTAATATCCACTTCCCTTCCCTTCCCTTCCCTCTTTCCAAGGAACTTTAAGGGCACAGACAGCTTAGAGCCCAGCTTCTGAAACAGAAAATGGGGAAACCACCAGTCACTGGGACTGGGACTGGGACTGGGACTTCAGGCAAGTTCCTGTCCAAGAACTGCCAGGGCCTTCCTTTCTTCCTTTTTTTTTTTTTTTTTTTTGATGGAGTTTCGCTCTTGTTGCTGAGGCTGGAGCGCAATGGCGTGATCTCGACTTACTGCAACCTCCGCCTCCCGGGTTCAAGCGATTCTCCTGCCTCAGCCTCCTGAGTAGCTGGGATTACAGGCATGCGCCACCACACCCGGCTAATTTTGTATTTTTTTTCCGTAGAGACAGGGTTTCTCCATGTTGGTCAGGCTAGTCTTGAGCTCCCGACCTCAGGTGATCCACCCGCCTCTGCCTCACAAAGTGCTGGGATTACAGGCGTGAGCCACCTCTCCCGGCCCAGGGCCTTCCTTTCTTCACTGGAAACCCTTCTTGCTACAGTTGCTCGCAGGGACTGCTAGTCGCTAAATTCACTTGCATCTTCCCAGCCTTCTTCCTTTTCTTTCTCTGCCGCAGCTGACTGCTGGGACTGGGGCTGGGGTGACGGATCGAGGCACCCAAGGCACAAAATTTAGGGAGGCCTCACCCTCCAGCTCACTTTTTGAGACAGGGTCTTGCTCTGTCACCCAGGCTGGAGTGCAGTGGTACAATCTCGGCTCACTACAACCTCCACACCCCAGGCTCAAGTGATCCTCCTACCGCAGCCTCCTGAGTAGCTGGAACTACAGGCGTCTGCCACCATGCCAAGCTAATTTTTGTATTTTTAGTAGAGACGGGGTTTCACCGTGTTGGCCAGGCTGGAGTCGGGCTCGCTTATCACCCCAGCAGCTTGCTGGCCTTGATTCAGTCCTGGGCCTGCTTCTGAGACTGCAGTTGGCTGTGCAGTGAGCTTTTTTTTCTTTAGAGACAGGATCTCCAAATCTCATTTTTCTACTGGTTAATTTTTTTTTTTTTTTTTTTTTTTGGATACAGGGTTTTGCTCTGTCACTCAGGCTTAAGTGGAGTGCAGTGGCCCAATCATAGCTCACTGCAGCCTCAAACTCCTGGCCCCAAGCCTCCTGAGTTGCTGGGACTGTATGTCCATGCCTCCACCCTAGGCTAATTTTTTATTTTTATTTTTTGTACAGATAGGATCTTGCTATGCTGCCCAGGCTGGTCTCAAACTCCTGGCTTCGGGCGATCATCTTATTTTCTTTTTTTTTTTTTTTTTTTTTTTTTTTTTTGCCGCCCAGGCTGGAGTGCAGTGGCGCGATCTCGGCTCACTGCAAGCTCCGCCTCCCGGGTTCACGCCATTCTCCTGCCTCAGCCTCTCCGAGTAGCTGGGACTACAGGCGCCCGCCACCACGCCCGGCTGATTTTTTTATATTTTTAGTAGAGACAGGGTTTCACCGTGGTCTCGATCTCCTGACCTCGTGATCCGCCCGCCTCGGCCTCCCAAAGTGCTGGGATTACAAGCGTGAGCCACCGCGCCCGGCCCGGGCGATCATCTTAAAGGCTCTTTTCTATCTTTTGCAGGTGCTTCTTCCTACACCCAACCCCTGAGGGTGTCACTCTGTCACCCAGGCTGGAGTCCAGTGGCACAATCTCGGCTCACTGCAACCTCTGCCTCCAGGGTTCAAGTGATTCTCCTGCCTAAGCCTCCAAAGTAACTGGGATTACATGTGCATGCCACCATGCCCAGCTAGTTTTTGTTATTTTTGGTAGAGATGGGGTTTCGCCATGTTGTTCAGGCTGGTCTCGAACTCCTGACCTCAAGTGATACACCCACCCTAGCCTTCCAAAGTGCTGGGATTACAGCCTTGAGCCACTGCATCCAGCCGACTCTTTTTTTTTTTTTTTTTTGAGACGGAGTCTCGCTCTGTCACCCAGGCTGGAGTGCAGTGGTGCAATCTCGGCTCACTGCAAGCTCCGCCTCCTGGGTTCACGCCATTCTCCTGCCTCAGCCTCTCCAAGTAGCTGGGACTACAGGCGCCCACCACCACGCCCGGCTAACTTTTTGTATTTTTTTTAGTAGAGACGGGGTTTCACCGTGGTCTCGATCTCCTGACCTCGTGATCCGCCTGCCTCGGCCTCCCAAAGTGCTGGGATTACAAGTGTGAGCCACCACGCCCGGCCCCAGCCGACTCTTAAATCTGTATCTTCTATCCTGAGTTCCCTCTCAAGCTCCAGGCCTCTATTCTGTTTTTGTTTTTGTTTTTGAAACAGGGTCTCACTGTGTCACCCAGGCTAGAGTGCATTGGCATGATCACAGCACAAAGCAGCCTCAGCCTATAGGGCTGAAGTGATTCTCCTGCCTCACCCTCCTGAGTAGCTGGGATTACAGGTGAATGCCACCACGCCCATCGAACTTTTTTATTTTTAGAAGGAACAGGGTTTCGCCATGTTTAAAGGCTGAAGCAATTCTCCTGCCTCAGCCTCCCAAAGTGCTGGGATTACGAGCATGAGCCACTGCACTTGGACAATAAATCTATTTCAAACCCAACCTCTTTCACCTTCCAGACTGCTACTGTATCCAGCATGGGCTAGAATAATATGATCATTTCACACTTCCTCAGAACATCCTCCTGGATGACAAGGTCAACTCAAAGGACAGAACTGGGCCAGGGACTGTGGCTTGTGCCTGTAATCCCAACAGTTTGGGAGGCTGAGGCAGGAGGATCGCTTGAGGCCAGGAGTTTGAGACCAGCCTGGGCAACAGAAATTTGTTTACGAAACTAAACAAATAAGACCAGGCGCAGTGGCTCACACCTGTAATCCCAGCACTTTGGAAGACCAAGGCAGGCAGATCACCTGAGGTCGGGAGTTCGAGACCAGCCTGGCCAACATGTTGAAACCTCGTCTCTACTAAAAATACAAAAATTAGCCAGGCGTGGTGGCGGGCGCCTGTAATCCCAGCTACTTGGGAGGCTGAGACAGGAGAATTGCTTGAACCTGGGAGGCAGAGGTTGCAATGAGCCAAGATCACACCACTGCACTCCAGCCTGGGTGTCAGGCGAGACTCCGTCTCAAAAATAAATAAATAAATAAATAAATAAAACTATTCTTTGTACATGAATTTATTCATCCTTCCATTCAGTAAACACATACTAGGTAGCTACCACATGCTGGGCCCTGGGCTCTGGAAACACAAAGAGGACACGTGGCCTTGGAGGGGCTCACACGCTGGTGATGAGTGACACCCTCACATCACTACAGCCAGGTTATTCATGCTGTCCCAAGGGGCGCTGCAGGAGTGGAGAAGGAACACAAAGTCTGCGTGGGGTGGGGCAGCGAGGGCAGCTGCACAGAGCCTGTGACATTTGAGCTGAATCTTAATGGTTGAGGAAGAGTTGGTGGGAAGTCAGGGCGTTTATTGTGAGCCAACTTGGGGACGGCTGGCTTCAGACAGAGCTCAGGCAACTCAGGGGGAGTTAGCGGTTCTCTCCAAGGCCAACGCAGAGCCTGTACGGCTTGCCTGGGACCCTGGTTCAAGCTGGGCTGGTGACGGTGCAGTGGGGCAGGCAGGCTCTGAGCTCCAGACTGGGCTGAGCACACAGGCACCTGCTTGCAGCTCATTTTTGGGAGCAAGTTGATTGTCTCCAAAATAACCTGGGTTTCCATTGTCTAATGGCCCTGCCCCAAACCTCCCAGAACTAGGTGGTCACTGCTGGATGGGCTCCTCAGCCTAAATAGCCTTTTAAGTTTTGAAGATTTTCTCTCTACTTTTGTTTGGGTCTCCTTTTGTTACTACTTTGGGAACTTAGAAACTTTTGATTATATTCTTCTCTGTCTTTTTTTTTTTTTTTTTTTTTTTTTGGACAGGGTCTCACTCTGTTGCCCAGACTAGAGTGCAGTGGCAGTGGCACAATCATAGCTCACTGCAGCCTCGACCTCCCTGGTTCAAGCTGTCCTCCCACCTCAGCCTCCCAAGTAGCTGGGACTACAGGTGTGCATCACCAGGCACAGCTAATTTTTTTCTTTTTTGAGAGACGGGGTCTCACTGTGTTGGCCAGACTGGTCTCGAACTCCTGGGGTTAAGCAATCCTCTCACCTCAGCCTCCCAAAGTGCTGGGATTACAGGTGTGAGCCACTGCGACCTGTGTTGTTTTGATGACAGTGTTGTGTGATCTGTCTCCTGCCAAACGAGTCTGAGCTTGGTGGCTCAGAGATGGGGTCTGTTTCTGTTCTGTTCCCTCTGCCCAAGGGCTGAGGGCTCAGAGCTCACAGGAGTCACCTCTACCCGCAGCCCTTGGGTAGCCCGTCCTCCCTTCCCCGGCTTCCTCTTTCCACTTGAATCTGGTCAAGGGTCAGAAATGGGGATGCAGGCCGGGTGCGGTGGCTCAAGCCTGTAATCCCAGAGCTTTGAGAGGCTGAGGCGGGAGGATCACTTGAGCCCAGGAGTTCAAGATCAGCTTAGGCAACACGGTGAGAACCCATCTGTACAAAAAATACAAAAATTAGCTGGGTGCCGTGGTGTGTGCCTGTAGTCCCAGCTACTTGGGAGGCTGAGGTGGGAGGATCACTTGAGCCCAGGAGGTGGAGGTTGCAATGGGCCGAGATCACACCACTGCACTCCAGCGTCAGCGACAGAGGAAGACCTTGTCAGAAAGAAAGAGAGAAAGAGAGAAAGAGAGAGAGAGAGAGAGAGAGAGAGGGAGAGAGGAAGGAAGGAGAGGAAAAGTGGGTGGAAATGTACATTTTCAGAAATGGAATGTCCTTAGAACCATATATTAGGGCCCATTTCCTGTCTGCAAAAGTGAACTCCATTCACAGATTTCTCAAGACCGTCCCCATCTAAATCTTGCCATCTGGATTTTTCACTTTGGATGACAAGGCTTCATTTGTAAACATGATCTTAATGTGTACTTTTGAGGAAAAAAAAAGGAAACATTTTAAAGTATAAGATGAAATATAATACAGTGCGTGCGTGTGTGTGTGTGTGTGTGTGTGTGTGTGTGTGTGTGAATTCTGTTATTTAAGACTGCTGGCCGGGCGCAGTGGCTCATGCCTGTAATCCCAACACTGGGAGGGTGAGGCGGGTGAATCACCTGAGGTCAGGAGTTCAAGACCAGTCTGGCCAACATGGTGAAACCCCCGTCTCTACCAAAAATACAAAAATTAGCCGGGCATGGTGGCATGTGCTTGTAGTCCCAGCTACTCGGGAGGCTGAAACAAGATAATCACTTGAACTCGGGAGGTGGAGCCGAGATCGCGCTACTGCACTCCAGCCTGGGGGACAAAGCAAGACTTGAAAAAGAGAATTTCAATGTGTGATAATTATTTGCAAAACAGAAAATTTTTTTTTTTTTTTTTTTTTTTTTTTGAGGGGGTTTCTTGCAAACTCCGCCTCCCAGGTTCACGCCATTCTCCTGCCTCAGCCTCTCCGAGTAGCTGGGACTACAGGCGCCCGCCACCACGCCCGGCTAATTTTTTTGTATTTTTAGTAGAGACGGGGTTTCACCGTGGTCTCGATCTCCTGACCTCGTGATCCGCCCGCCTCGGCCTCCCAAAGTGCTGGGATTACAAGCGTGAGCCACCGCGCCCGGCCGAAAAAATGTTATTTTACTGTCTGGAAAAAATAAATATTTTCAACATGTTAAACCAGCCTTCTTCACCCCTCACCTCCAAATAAAGTGCATGGCATATTTAGGGAGCAACAGGAATTTGATGGGGCTGGATAGCATAGACTGTCTGTACCAAGGGCTGACCGGGCAGGGGTGGTCAGAGGAGAGATAGGGCCAGGTCCCAAGGGTCTTATATGCCACGCTAAGGAAGGAGGGTTCCACTCTGACAGCCTTGGGGATACAGGAATATCACCTAGACAGAGCAGCGTTTTATTTTATAATATTATTATTATTATATTTTGAGACAGGGTGCCACGCAGGCTGGAGTGCAGTGGTGTGATCATGGCTCACTGCAGTCTGGACCTCTTGGGCTCAAGTGATCCTCCTACCTCATCCTTCTGAGTAGCTGGAACTACAGGTGTGTGCCACGATGCCCAGCTTTTTTTTTTTTTTTTTTTTGAGATGGAGTCTCATTCTGTCACCCAGGCTGGAGTGCAATGGCGCGATCTTGGCTCACTGCAACCTCCATCTCCCGGGTACCAGCAATTCCCCCACCTCAGCCTCCCGAGTAGCTGGGACTACAGGTGCACACCACCATGCCTGGCTAATTTTTGTACTTTCAGTAGAGATGGGGTTTCACCATGTTGGCCAGGCTGGTCTCGAACTCCTGACCTCAGATGACTGGCCTGCCTCAGACTCTCAAAGTGTTGGGATTACAGGCATGAGCCACTGTGCCCAGCCCATAGTGACCTTTTAGAAGGGTCCCCGGGACTATCACTAGCAGAGAGTGGAAGGAAATCAAAGAGGAAGTGTCAATAGGATCCCGGGGAGGTGCGATGAGGACTGAAGAGAAGGAAGGGATGCAAGGGCCGGTGGAAGAGCCAGGGACTTGGCACCTGGAGAGCAGGAATGGGGAGACAGTGGGGCTGCATGGTGGTCCTAAGGCGTTTTGCCTGGGCCACCAGAATGATGCTACTCACCACTCTGGGGACTGGAAGAGAGGAGAAGAGCAGACTTAGGTGTGTTGATTTCACCACTACTTCCAGAACGCAATTCAAACTCTCAGCAGAGCACTGTGGCTCACGCCTGTAATCCCAGCACTTTGGGAGGCCGAGGTGGGCAGATCACGAGGTCAGGAGATCGAGACCATTCTAGCTAACATGGTGAAACCCTGTCTCTACTAAAAATACAAAAAAATTAGCCAGGCGTGGTGGTGGGCGCCTGTGGTTCCAGCTACTCAGGAGGCTGAGGCAGGAGAATGGCATGAACCCACGCCACTGCACTCCAGCCTGGGTGACAGGGCGAGACTCCGTCTCAAAAACCAAAACAAAAAAAAACCTCAGAACTCAACTCAAACTCTTGAACTTTTCATAGCACGGCTCCAACCTCCGCTTGCAGCCTTATCCCCCACCACTCTCCTCAAACCAGACACCCCAGGCCACCCCCTTGAATACCTTTTTGACCACTATTTTTTCATATTGTAAAAGTAACAGATATTTATTGTATGAAATTCGGAAAATACAGAAGAGTATAAACAAAATAAAAATCACACATAAACTCACCACTTTCGAGACAAGCATGGTAAACATTTGCGATGGGTCCTTTGTTTCCCTATAAGTACATATATGGTTGGGAATTTTTACTACAAAACTAGAATCATATGTATTTACAGAGGAGTAACTTGCTTTTTTCCCCACTTAGCATTATATTGCTGGTATTTTCCTAAGTCATTACATAATTTTCAAAAACATGATTTTTAGTGACTGTAAGTTCAATAAGCCATTTACAATTATTTTCATAACTAATATATTTAATCTTATACCATATTTAAAATTTTTTTTTTTTCCAAGACAGAGTCTTGCTCTGTCGCCCAGGCTAGAGTGCAATGACACAATCTCGGCTCACTGCAACCGCCGCCTCCTGGTTTCAAGCAATTCTCCTGCCTCAGACCCCAAGTAGCTGGGATTACAGGTGCATGCCACCACACCTGGCTAATTTTTGTATTGTTAGTAGAGACAGTTTTCACCATGTTGGCCAGGCTGGTTTCAAGCTGTCCTCATGATCTGCCCGCCTTGGCCTCCCAAAGTGCTGGGATTACAGATGTGAGCCACTACGTCTGGCCATTTTCTTTCTTTTGAGACAGAGTCTCACTCTGTTGCCCAGGCTGGAGTGCAGTGGCATGATCACAGCTCACTATAGCCTCAAACTCCTGGGCTCAAGCAATTCTCCCTGCTTCAGCCTCTTGAGTAGCTGGTACCACAGGTGTATACCACCACACCTGGCTAATTTTTCATATTTCATATTTTTTGTAGAGATAGGGGTCTCACTATGTTGCCCAGGCTGGTCTCCAACTCCTGACCTCAGGTGATCTGCCCACCTCAGCCTCCTATAGTGCCACCGCATAGCCACTGCACCCAACTATTTTCTTATTGTTCCTTGCTCTATCTGCTTTTTTTTTTTTGAGATGGAGTTTTTTACTTGTCGCCCAGGCTGGAGTGCAATGGCGCGATCTCGGCTCACTGCCACCTCCACCTCCCGGATTCAAGCGATTCTCCTGCCTCAACCTCCCAAGTAGCTGGGATTACAGGCGCCCGCCACCACGTCCAGCTAATTTTTTGTATTTTGAGATGGGGTTTCACCATGTTGGTCAGGCTTGTCTTGAACTCCTGACGTCAGATGATCCACCTGCCTCAGCCTCCCAAAGTGCTGGGATTACCACACCTGGCCTGCTCTATCTCCCTTTTTTGTTTTCCTTTTTAGTCTTAAAATATCCACTGCTTCTTTTGCTTTGCTTTTTCCTCCAGAGAATTAAAAGACATCTATTGTCGGGCACGGTGGCTCACGCATGTAATCCCAGCACTTTGGGAGGCCGAGGCATACGGATCAGCAGAGGTTGGGAGTTCAAGACCAGCTTGACCAACATGGTGAAACCCCGTCTCTACTAAAAATACAAAATTATCCAGGCTTGGTGGTGCATGCCTGTAATCCCAGCTACTTGGGAGGCTGAGGCAGGAGAATCGTTTGAACTCAGGAGGCAGAGGTTCCGGTGAGCCAAGATCATGCCATTGCACTCCAGCCTGGGTAACGAGTGAAAACTCCATCTCAAAAAAAAAAAAAAAAAAAAGACATCTATTTCACATTTGTTCAAAAAAGACTCTGCATTGAACTGCTCCACTTTAAAATATATACATAAATGTTTACTTTTTGTAGAGACGGGGTCTCACTATGTTGCCCAGGCTGGTCTCAAACTCCTGGCTTCAAGCAGTCCTCCTGCCTCAGCCTCCCAAGCAGCTGGTACTACAGGCACACACCACCACGCCTGGCTAATTTTTTATGTTTTTGTAGAGACAGGGTCTTGGTATGTTACCCAGGCTGGTCTTGAACTCCTAGCCTCAAGCAATCCTCCCTGCTCTGCCTCCCAAAGTGCTGGGATTACAGGCATGAGCCACTGTGCTGGATCTACTCCACTTTTTTTTTTAATTATGCATTTCCACCTGCTATCCCCTCTGCTGGGAATGCCTTTTCCTTTTCCCAGCTTTGCAAAATCCTTCCCAGCCTTCAAATATCTGAGGCAAGCCTGGGCATAGTGACTCACACCTATAATCCCAATATCTGGGGAAGCTTAGGTGGGAGGACTACTTGAGCCCAGGAGTTCAAGACCAGCCTGGCCAACACAGCAAGACCCTGTCTCTACAAATTAAAAAGAAAAAAGAAAAAATTAGCTGGGCATGTTGGTGCACACCTGTGATCCCAGCTACTTGGGAGGCCCAGGAGGTTGAGGCTGCGGTGAGCTATGATTGCACCACTGCACTCTAGTCTGGGTGACAGAATGAGACCTCATCTCAAAAGAAAGAATCTCTGAGGCGTCATCTCATTCATTCATTCATTCATTCATTCAAACGCATATTCAGGGAGGATCTGCAACATGCCAGGCACAGCAGCCACCAGGAATAAAGCAGTGGCCGGGTGCAGTGGCTCATGCCTATAGTCCCAGCATTTTAGGAGGTGGAGGCAGGTGGATCTCTTGTGCCCAGGAGTTTGAGACCAGCCGGGACAACATGGTGAAGCCCCATCTCTACAAGAAATACAAAAATTAGCCAGGTGTGGTGGTGCTCATATGTAGAAAACAATAAAAATAATTTTTAAAGAAAGGAATCAAGCAGTGGATATGATAAAGACCACGACACACTCTCAGGTGAAGCCTTCCAACCTTTCCCCAGGGCAATGTGAGTCCTTCTGCTGGACCACTGGAATCTCTTCCTCAAAGTCTCCCTTGCCGCAGTACACATGCATGTGCGAACATGCACGAACACACACATGTGCACACGCACACGCACACACATACTCACACAGGCACATGCACGCATGCACACGCATGCACATGCACAAGTACACACATACACATGTGCACACACACATGTGCACACACGCATGGCTTGGAAGGCTTCACCTGAGAGTTATGAATGCACCATTTTCCTTGGTGCATTCATAACACTCTGTTTGTGCCTCTCTTTTATTTTTTATTTTTATTTTTATTTTTTGAGACAGCCTTACTTTGTCACCCAGCCTGGAGTACAGTGGCACGATCCCGGCTCACTGCAACCTCCGCCTCCAGGGTTCAAGCAATTCTCCAGCCTCAGCCTCCTAAGTAGCTGGGATTACAGGAGCACACCACCACGCCTGGCTAACTTTTGTATTTTTAGTAGAAACGGAGTTTCATCATGTTGGCCAGGCTGGTCTCAAACTCCTGACCTCATGATCTGCCCGCTTCGGCCTCCCAAAGTGCTGGGATTACAGGCGTGAGCCACTGCACCCGGCCTGTGCCTGTCTTTTAACACTTATATTTTGATATTTTCTGGATTGTGAAAGCCCTGTTGGGTGCCTTCCTTACCCGTACTACCTCTTTTTTTCACGATTTGCCCAGGACCTGACTAAAACCAGTCCTGGCTTAGAAAACAACCATATCTGTCAAAGGAAAGGGAGGTGGAGCTGAGGACAGCGACGTTCGGTGACAGTATTTTCTAAACCTGATATAGGTGCACTTATTTTAACAACTCTAAGACAACAGTGTCTGTAAGGGATTTTGGACGTAGCCTCTGTCATTCTGCAGCTGCAGTGAGTCCAAATAGCAATCAGAAAAGGCCACCAGATGCAGCCCAGTGGGTGCCCAGCCTGGCTGGTAGAAGCCGGTTCCATCCCAGCTCAGCTCTTCCCACCAACTAAGCAAGCCCCTTCCCGCCCCCTCTCTCCCTCTCCTGTCCCACTGCACGAGCCCATCCCCCACCTGACCCTTTCTCCCATCTCCTGCCCAGGCCACAGAGCAGGGCTGTCACACTCACATGCCTCCCCTGTCTTTTTTTGCAGGTCAACCTGTCTGCTCTCAGCCACCGCAAGCTCTAACTCAACAACTTCCTCTTTGAAAATTTCCTCTTTGTCCTCGGGAAATACCAACTGCCCTGGCCCATGTGTGCTCCTGGGCTGTAGCCTGGGCTGGTCTCAAAGGCAGCACCATTGGGTCCTCCCCTCTCCACCCAGGCCCCACAGGGGAAGTCCCTGGCTCCGGGCCCCCCCTTCACTCACTCTCACTGGTTCCTCTTGGGGGATGGAAGGGGCTCAGCCCCTGGGATGGAAGAGGAGACACAAACAAACTAAACCTGGAAACGTGCAGCGGGGAAGCGCCAGCAAGACCAGTCCCTGCGACCAGGGCAAACCCCTCTCCCCTGCCTCTGTTCGCGGGACAGCGCGCACGTGTGTGTGTGTGTGTGTGTGTGTGTGTGTGTGTGTGTGTGTGAGAGACAGAGAGAGAGAGAGCACATGCATGTGTACTGCAGAAAGGGAGACTTCAAGGAAGGGATTACCATGGCTGAGCTGAATAACTCACATTTGGGTTACACATACGATCTTTCTATGAAGCCTGGCTTTCTTTTTCTTTTCTTTTTTGAGACAGGATCTCGCTCTGTTGCCCAGGCTGAAATGCAGTGGTGCAATCACAGCTCACTTCGGACTCGAACTCCCGGGCTCAAGCGATCCTCCTGCCTCCACTTTCCAAAATGCTGAGATTAAAGGCACCAGCCACTGTGCTCACCCTGGCATTCTGTATGGGGCTACAGAGTTAGATTTTCTGCTATGTCCACCCCATCAGAGTAAAGATGACATGCATGTTCTCAGCAGTCCCTGTGTCCCCCATGCTCAGGTTGACCCTCTTCAGTCTCTGCACCACTTCCCACCCCCACACCGTCTGTACCCACCACTACCACTTCCCACCCCCACACTGTCTGAACCCACAACTACCCCTCCCAAGCATCGCCAAATCCTCAGCTCTTGCACACAAACCACACCCACGAGTGGACGCACGCAGGCACTGGGGTTTCTGAGAACTACACCCAGCCAGAAACTGGGAGGAGAAACCGTGAGGCCTCTGGCTGCCCCTGTCCATGGGTGGGGAGAGTGTGGTGGCGTGGGCCAGGGCCAGCCTAGAGTCCATGTGTCCTGGGAAAGATCACAGGCCCGCCTGAGAGCATGGGCTGGTGGCCCCACCCAGCCATGCTCCAGGCCATCCTGGGGGCCCAGAGCTAAAGGTGGTTGCGGGCTGCCCAGGTTCCACAGCCCTTGCAGCTACAGGGCAAGGGTGCTTTACAAAGTTAATCCTAGGAGGGAGTTTGCCGGGTTCTCTTGTCCTTCTTCTTCCCAGACTCTGGTCAACCCAGGGTGGGGTCTGGGGGAAAAGGAGAATTCTCAAAGAAATCACAGGTCAGATAAGTTTGGCTGATGGAGGCTCAGCAGCCGTTTCCAGGGACAAGAAAGAGGTGGAAATGGTGATGGAGATAAATAGGGGTGGATGAGGAGGGTTTATTCATTCAGTCCACAGACGTCAAGAGGTGCCAGCCCTGCCCTGCCCAGGTGCTAGTTGCGGGTGCTGGGTGAGGATGCCAGCAGGAAATCCAGGGCTGAGAAGCCTGATGAGGATTCAGAGTGAAGAGGCGGGTGAGGAGGCAAGGTGCGGTGGCTCATGTCTGTAATCTCAGCACTTTGGGAGGCCGAGGCAGGTGGATCACCTGAGGTCAGGAGTTTGAGACCAGCCTAGCCAACATGGTGAAACCCCATCTCTACCAAAAATACAAAAAAGCAGCTGGGCATGGTGGTGGGTGCCTATAATCTCAGTTACTCGGGAAGCTGAGGCAGGAGAATCGCTTGAACTCAGGAGGCAGAGGTTGCAGTGAGCTGAGATTGTGCATTGCACTCCGGCCTGGGCGACAAAGCGAAACTCTGTCTCAAAAAAAAAAAGAAAAGATTCGGGTGAGGATCGGGGTGACGGGTGGAAACGTGGGAGCGAGGGGGCAGTGTGATGGTGAGAGGGAAGGTGCTGCAGGCTGGCTGAGATTCCGGCCTCCAGCCTCACTATTCACCGGCACTTAAGGGGCAGCCCCGTCTCCCGCTTCGGGCTCATCAGGAGCTGGGGCGTCCACAGCCCCATCCTCGCTGGCCACCAGCGGCTCCTCCTCCCCTTTGAGGCTGGAGCCTGACCCAGACTTCAGCTCCTCCATCGCCAGGGAGCCCTGGCGAGACTTCCGTCTGCCAAAGAAAGTGGTGAGTGTGGGTCGCCGGCCAGACCCCTCCCCATCGGGGACCCCAGAGCCCTTGTCGCCCCCGGACCCTCCCACGGTCACTGTCACGGCCCCCTCCTCAGGGACCTGGGCTGGCCCAGCCCAGGCGTCCACCACCCCGTTACGCTTGCCGCCTCTGCTCAGCACCAGGGCCCCAGTCCGCCGCTTCTGCCGCCGACGCCACAGCAGGAGCAGAGCCACGAGGACTATGACCGCCAGCATGGCCACAAGCACGGCCACCAGCAGCATGCCTCGTGAGTTCTCATCTGGGTTCCGGAAGGGCACAGTTCTTGCATTGGTGGAGGTCGTTGGAGTCATCATCGTGGATAGTTTTACACTAGAGACCTGGGGTCCACTGGCCCCGCTGGAGGGCTCCAGAGAGCCAGTTGTCATGGTAACAGGGGGTCCAGTGGTCCCAGCGGAGGTCTTCAGAGAGTCAGTTGTCATGGTAACAGGGGGTCCAGTGGTCCCAGCGGAGGTCTCCAGAGAGTCAGTTGCCATGGTAACAGGGGGTCCAGAGGTGCCTCTGGAGGTCTCCAGAGAGCTAGCTGCCGTGGTAACAGGGGCTTCACTGGTCCTACTGGAGGTTTCCGGAGAGTTCGTTGTTATGGTTCCACCTGTCACGGTGTGGGATCCTAGAGAGTTTGCTGTTATGGGAGCAGCAGGATGACTGGCTGCATGAAGGGTTTCCTGGGGCACTGATGACGTCTTGACGGAAACTTCCCAGAAGGTTGTTGGCTCAGGTAAAGGGGAACCAGTGCTGGCACCAATGGAAGTCCAAAGAGGGGGTCCCTCATTGACGGAAGTTGAGGGAGGTAGGGCTGGGGTCTGGTCCCCAGTGCTGTTGGCCTTAGAGTCACTTGTTATTGAAGTGGTGTACATCTTTGAGCTCAGGGCCTCGCTAGTAGAGACAACAGGCTCTCTGGTGGTGGGTGTCTGCACAGCTGTTGTGCTCCCCAGAGCGTCTGGGCTTACCACCAGCACCCCAAGGAGGAGGAGAAGCACGGCCATTTCCAGGCAAACAGGCAGGAGCAAGAGCTGGGACCTGCAGGTGGGCAGCCGGAGAAGCAGAACACGCGGGAGTTGCCGGAGGACCTGGCCGGGCCTCCCCTCTGCCCACTTCCCTGCCAACGGCCAGGCCCAACCTGCGGTTTAACGGTTTTTTCCATCCTGGCTTTTACTGTTATCAGAAATGACAGAGAAACAGATGCTGGCAGCTCCCCCATCAGCCCCATCCCGAGGCTCCCTCCAGCCTCAGCAGCTTAGACTCCGGCAGTGACCACCCCCTCCTGGCCTTCCCTGACCCTGTGCAGCCCAATGGCTCCTGATCTCTTCCCATCATCACCTGTCAGAGTCTTTTCAAGCCACAGGCACATTCCCAGGCCCACTGAAGCCCCTACCCCACCAAGTCTCACCCTCTTACCGGCTCGGCTGATAAGGACGCAGCGCTGGGGCCAGGTCACTCCACCACCTCCCAAGGCTGGGGCAAGACTAGGGAGGACAGGGCCCCAAGGGGAAAGGAAGTGGGCCCTGGCTCCACCCACCCCACCCACCCCTCCATCCTGCCCCACCCGCCTGCTCCCACAGCTTCTGGGCGAAGACAGCGCCATCACCTGCTCCTTCAGGGGCCAGCGGGGTGCCTGGGGGTCTGGGGCTCACCTGAGGCAGGCAGGGAAGTGTGGGATCTGGAATTGGGATTCCTGGCTCTTGGCTGAGGAATGGGATGGAAGGGGTGAGGCTAGGGAGGGCTGGGCTTAGAGGTGTGTGGTGGGAATGTGAGCCTGAGAATTCAAGGGTGCAGAGGAGGAGGTGGGAGGGGAGGGTGGTTTCCTTTGCATTTGTGGTCCCCAAGCTGTTAGGCCAGGAGCTGAGTGGCGCCATTTCCTGCCCTCAGAGCTCCCAGGAAGTAGCAGGGCAAGAGGAAGCCCCCGAGTCTGGCTGGGGGCCATGAAAACCTTTGTAGGCTGGTGAGCTCTTGACTCCGTCTGGGGAGCTGGGGGTCACCACAGTGGCCCCCAGTCACAGAGGCTTGGCTAAACCAAGGCGGTTCCTACACACTGCATATGCTAGGATCTTATTTCTGCAAACTAGTAAAGATGTGGGAATCTCTTTTTTTTTTTTTTTTGAGGCGGAGTTTAGTGCAATGGCACGATCTTGGCTCAGCTCAGTGCAACCTCTGCCTCCCAATTTCAAGCGATTCTCCTGCCTCGGCCTCCCGAGTAGCTGGGATTACAGGCATGCACCACTGTGCCCGGCTAATTTTGTATTTTTAGTAGAGACGAGGTTTCTCCATGTTGGTCAGGCTGGTCTCGAACTCCTGACCTCAGGTGATCCATCTGCCTCAGCCTCCCCAAGCGCTAGAATTACAGGCGTGAGCCACCGCGCCTGGCCAGATGTGGGAATCTATATGGAAAACCGTCTGGAAAGATATCTACTAAGGGATTCACCTAATTGTCTTTGGATAGGTGAGAGTAGGAGGTAGGGGTATTTTCTTATTTGAATGGTTCCCATTTCCTGACTTTCCTCTTATTAGCAAGCTTTGACTCTTGGTTTGTGTATGTTTTTGGTTTTTGTTCTTGAAAAACGAAAATCAGTCCTGGGTGTGGTGATACATTATGCTAGCAGTCCCAGCCAAAGTGGTAGGACCTCCTGAGCCCAAGAGTTTGAAACCAGCCTGGGCAACATAGCAAAACTCCTGGGCAACATAGCAAAACTCCTGGGCAACATAGCAAAACTCCTATCACTAAAAAAAGAAAGAAAGATTTTTTAAAATCAAAACTGATTTGTATATTTTAAGAGCAACATGTGCACAATAGAAGATTCTAACAGGCCCGTGGGACTGTGCCCTTTCTACAAGCTGATGAGTTTATCTGACCCAAAGACATGATACTCCTGGGTGAGAGCCCCAGGAATTAATTGCTCACACCAAGCAACAGCAGCGTGATGTTTGCGTCAGTTCCCCTTACCCCAAGTCCCACGGGGGCAACATGGAAGGGCCCAGACTGACACCGCACACACAGTGGGCCTGCACCGCAGCCATAGAGCTCTGAGCTTGAGAGATTCTCCTCTTCTAGGGCCCCTGGTAAGCCCAGTTTCCCACACGGAGACATGTCTTCATCCCTTGGGGGCGCTCACTGCAAACACAGCACTGGGAAATGGCTTGAGTACAAAGTGTTCAGAGGCTGGGCGTGGTGGCTCATGCCTGTAATCCCAGGACTTTGGGAGGCTAAGGCAGGCTGATCACTTGAGGTCAGGAGTTCGAGATCAGCTTGGCCAACACGCTCTCTTTTCTGTACACAGTGGCTCAGAAAAGTAACGGGGTGCCCATTCTGCAGGGGGGATGAGGGACTCAGGAGCAAAGGAGTATAGACTAGAGGGCAGCGGAATCAGGCCCAACAGACTTCCTGTCCTACCACCACCATCTTCCAGCTGCATGACCTTGAACAAGTCACATAACTTCTCCAATGCCCTAGGACCACCACCTTCTTCATCAAGTGACTGCAAGGATTAAATGAGACAATGTTAAGTGCACAGAAAAGCAGCTACCAGCACAGGACTCTGGGTTCCTGTCCTATCTTTTGCACTTGGGCAAGTGCCTTAACCTCCTTATCCCTCTGTTGCTTTGTATAAAATGGGGATAATTATGGTAATAATACCACATAGTTTGTTTTGATGATTAAGAGTTAATACATATAAACGGCTGGGCACAGTGGCCCATGCCGTAAGCCCAGCACTTTGGAAGACCGAGGCAGGCGGATCACCTGAGGTCAGGAGTTCGAGACCAGCTTGGCCAAAAAGAATCAAAAAAAAAAAAATGTCAGGACCTGGATTTTTTTTTTTTTGTTTTACCAGGTGAGTGTGGTTTCCGTCCCCCAGGGTTCACGCCATTCTCCTGCCTCAGCCTCCTGCGTAGCTGGGACTACAGGCGCCCGCCACCTCGCCCGGCTAATTTTTTTGTATTTTTTAGTAGAGATGGGGTTTCACCGTGTTAGCCAGGATGGTCTCGATCTCCTGACCTCGTGATCCGCCCGCCTCGGCCTCCCAAAGTGCTGGGATTACAGGCGTGAGCCACCGCGCCCGGCCTGGACTTGGCATTCTTGATACACCTGATATATCAGACAAAAAGGCTCCATACCCATCACCTCTAGACAAACATTCCTGACAGTGTCTGTGTCTACACAAGCATGTATTCATCCATTTTAGTGTTTTGCACTTTTCCTTTGTTACTGAACAATGCTTTGGGAACACACACACATATATAACAGTTGCATAATATTCCATGGCATACACTATAATTTTTTTTTTTTTGAGACAGAGTCGTGCTCTGTCACCCAGGCTGGAGCGTAGTGTCTCGATCTCAGCTCACTGCAACCTCCGCCTCCCAGGTTCAAGTGATTCTCCTGCCTCAGCCTCGCAAGTAGCTGGGACTACAGGCACATGCCACTACGCCCAGCTAATTTCTGTATTTTTAATAGAGACAGGGTTTCACCGCGTTAGCCAGGATGGTCTCAATCTCCTGATCTTGTGATCCGCCCGCCTCAGCATCCCAAAGTGCTGGGATTACAGGTGTGAGCCACCGCACCCAGCCAGAAATACGCTATACTTTATTTATTTTTATTTTTTTTAATTAACTTTTTTTTGAGACGGAGTCTCACAGTGTCACCCAGGCTGGAGTGCAGTGGCGCGATCTCTGCTCACTGCAAGCTCTGCCTCCCAGGTTCAAGCCATTCTCCTGCCTCAGCCTCCCGAATAGCTGGGACTACAGGCGCCCGCCACCACGCCCGGCTAACTTTTTTTTTTTTTTTTTGTATTTTTAGTAGAGACAGAGTTTCACCGTGGTCTCGATCTCCTGATCTCGTGATCCACCTGCCTCGGCCTCCCAAAGTGCTGGGATTACAGGCGTGAGCCACCGCGCCTGGCCGAAATACATTATATTTTAAATATTCCCTACGGATGAACATTAGATTGTTTTCCAACATTTCATTATTACTAACTGCTGCAGTAAATACCCTAGTTTATTTTACTATAATTATTATGTATTTCTGTTATAACAAGACAGAAAAAAGAAGAAAAGAAAGGTAGAGTGAAAGAGAAGGAGAGAAGGAAGGAAGAAAGGAGGGAAGGAAGGAGGGAGGGAAGGAAGGAAGGAAGAAAGGAGGGAAGGAGGGAGGGAAGGAAGGAAGGAGGGAGGGAGGGAGAGAAGGAAGGAAGGAAGGAAGGAAGGAAGGAAGGAAGGAAGGAAGGAAAGCAGGAAGGGAGGGAGGGAGGGAGAAAGAAAAGAAACCAGGCTCACGCAGTGGTTCACTCCTGTAATCCCAGTGCTTTGAGTCTGGGACTGTACCCTACCTCCTGCCTCCAGAGGTAGGAGGATCACTTGAGGCTAGGAGTTCAAATCTTGCCTGGCACATAGTGAGACCCTCGTCTCTACCAAAAAAGAAAAAGAAAAGAACCCATTCCACTGTCAGACATCTAGGAGGCTATTTCAATCTTCTGCTATTGCAAATAGAAGAGCAAGAATAATTGGCTGCAAAGTAATTGGAACTTACTTTTTTTTTTTTTTTTTTTTTTTTTTTTGAGGCAGTCTAGCTCTCTTGCCCAGGCTGGAGTGCAGTGGCATGATCTCGGCTCACTGCAACCTCTGCCTCCTGGGTTCAAGCAATTCTCCTGCCTCAACCTCCCGAGTAGCTACCACACCCAGCTAATATTTTGCTGTGTTCCCTAGCTGGTCTCGAACCCTTGGACTCAAGCAATCCACCCACCTTGGCCTCCCAAAGTGCTAGGATTACAGGAGTGAGTCACTGCACCCAGCCTACAGTTTTTTAATTGTAGAAAATAGACAGAAATGTTGTAAGAATGTACAGGATTCTCAACCTTTAAAAAAACACTAAGGCAAAATTCATTTTTGACAAAGTTATCATTTCAACCAAATTGTTACTGCTATTGGCAAAGCTGTCTATTCCCCAGGCCAGATGTTGGGCCCCAACTCTGAGGAGAGCTGTGAGGATGTGGATGGGTCCAAACTCCAGCCTGACGCACTCAAGAAACGGAGTCTGACCAAGACAGATTATAGGCTTGGGGTGGAGGGAAAGATAATGAAAATATGAATAAGAGGTGATTGTTGCCTGCAAATCATCACAGAAGAGCAATACTTAGGCTGGGCATGGTGGCTCACTCCTGTAATCCCAGCACTTCGGGAGCCCGAGACAGGAGGATTGCTTGAGCCCAGGAGTTGAAGACCAACTTGGGCAACGGACAGAGAACCCCATCTCTATTTTATTGTTTTAATTAAAAGAAAAAAGAGGCTGGGTGCAGTGACTCACGCCTGTAATCCCAGCACTTTGGGAGACCGAGACAGGAGGATCACCTGAGGTCAGGAGTTCGAGACCAGCCTGACTAACATGGTGAAACTCCGTCTCTACTAAAAATATCAAAAAATTAGCCAGGTGTGGTGATGGGCGCCGGTAGTCCCAGCTACTCGGGAGGCTGAGGCAGGAGAATCGCTTGAACCCAGGAGGCAGAGGTTGCAATGAGCTGAGATCATGCCACTGCACTCCAGCCTCGGCACAAGAGTGAGACTTTGTCTTGGAAAAAAAAAAAAGAAAAGAAAATGAGTTCATACTGATTCTGAAAATATTAAAGAGAGACAAAGAGAAGGAGGGAGAGAGTGTGGAAGGGAGGTAGACAGTATGGAACTTTTTTTTGTTTTTGTTTTATTTTTTCTGAGATGTAGTCTTGCTCTGTTGCCCAGGCTGGAGTGCAATGATGCAATCTCGGCTCACTGCAACATCCACCTCCTAGTTTCAAGCAACTCTCCTGCCTCAGCCTCCCAAGTAGCTAGGATTACAGGTGCGCACCACCACGCCTGGCTAATTTTTACATTATTAGTAGAGACGTGGTTTCACCATGTTGGCCAGGCTGGTCTCAAGCTCCTGACCTCGTGATTTGCCTGCCTCGGCCTCCCAAAGTGCTGGGATTACAGGCATGAGCCACTGCGCCCGGCCACTGGAAAGTTATTTTACTGTAGGAAAGCTAATAATTGTAAAAGGAATGTAGAATTTAAAAAATGATAAACATAACCAATATAATAATAATGGATTCAGGTAAGAGTGAGTGTTGAAACCACTGGTGAAATCAGAAGAGTGTGTGAGTGTAGGATATTTACATAGTTGGCTGGGCATGGTCGCCCTGGCTGGAGTGCAGTGACGTGATCTCGGCTCACTGCAACCTCCGCCTCCCAGGTTCAAGCAATTCTCCTGCCTCAGCCTCCTGAGTAGCTGGGATTACAGGCCCCCCGCCACCACGCCCAGCTAATTTTTGTATTTTTATTAAGGATGGGGTTTCGCCATGTTGGCCAGGCTGGTCTCGTACTCCTAATCTCAGGTGATCCACCCACCTCAGCCTCCCAAAGTGCTGGGATTACAGGCATGAGCCACCGTGCCCAGCAGTACTCCTTTTTTTTAGAGATGGGTTCTTGCTGTGTTGCCCAGACTGGTCTTGAACTCCTGGGCTCAAGCAATCCTCTCATCTTGGCCTCCAGAAGTCCTGGGATTATAGGCATGAGCCACTGTGCCTGGCTTCTTCTGTGGTGTTCCCCCCAAAAAAATGTATAACCTGCCCTGGGCACAGTGGCTCACTCCTGTAATCCCAGGACTTTGGGAGACCCAGGAGAAAGGATCGCTTGAGTTCAGGAGTTCAAGGCTGCAGTGAGCTATGATTTCACCACTGTACTCCACCCTGGGTGACAAAGTGATACCTTGTCTGTAACAAAAAAAAAAAAAAGAGAGAGAGAGAAAGATCCAGAATCTGATCCCTCTTTGCCCCTTCATTGCTGCCTGCTGGCCTGAGCCTCTATCTTGCCTGGCCTGGACTGGTGCAGTCATCTCAGCTCTGGTCTCCCTGTGTGAGATCTCATCCTCCTCCGGGCTGTTTTCCACACAGCAGCCAGAGGGACCCAGATGAAACATCTGACCCCACCCCTCCTCTGCTCAGAGCCCTGAGACCACTCCCACCCCACTCAGGGTAGAAGCCAAGTCGGCCACATCCGATCTGACCCCTGCCTACCTCTCTTACCCACGTTGCTTCTGCCCCTCCACCCATGGCCCTGCCATCCACACCTTTGCCACTCGGACCTCTGATGTGTCCCTGGAGAAGGCAAGCCCAGGGCCTTTACGCCATCTGTGGTGGCTGCCCCAGGGCTCCCCGCCCAGATGTTGCTTGGCTCCTTTCTCAGTCTTTGCTCAAATGTCACCTTCTCAGGATGGCTTTGCCTGGCCAATCTATTTACTTGCTTATTTGTTTTAGACACAAGGTCTCACTCTGTCACCCAGGCTTGAGTGCATTGACACAATCATGACTCACTGCAGCCTCGACCTCCTGGGCTCAAGAGATCCTCCCGCCTTTGCCTCCCAAGTGGCTGGGACTACAGGCACATGCCACCACACCAGTCTAACTTTTAATTTTAATTTTTTATTTTTTTGAGATGGAGTCTCACTCTGTCTCCCAGGCTGGAGTGCAGTGGCACAATCTTGGCTCACTGCAACCTCTGCCTCCCGAGTTCCAGCGATTCTCCCACCTCAGTCTCCCGAGTAGCTGGGATTACAGGTGCACGCCAACATGCCCGGCTAATTTTTTGTATTTTTATTTGTATTTGTATTTTTGAGATAGAGTTTCACACTCTTGTTGCCCAGGCTGGAGCACAATGGCGCGATCTCGGTTCACCGCAACCTCCGCCTCCTGGATTTAAACTATTCTCCTGCCTCAGCCTCCTGAGTAACTGGGAATACAGGTGCCCACCACCAAGGCCATTTAATTTTCTATTTTAGTAGAGACAGGGTTTCACCATGTTGGCCAGACTGGTCTTGAACTCCTGACCTCAGGTGATCTGCCTGCCTCGGCCTCCCAAAGTGCTGGGATTACAAGGGTGAGCCACCACGCCCAGCAATTTTTTGTATTTTTAGTAGAGACAGTGTTTCACCATGTTGGCCAGGCTGGTCTCGAACTCCTAAGCTGAAGTGATCTGCCCTCCTCAGCCTCCCAAAGTGCTGGGATTACAGGCATGAGCCACCATGCCCGGCCTAATTTTTAAATTTTTTATACAGATGAGATCTTGCTTTATTGCCCAGGTTTGTTTCAAACTCCTAGGCTCAAGTGAGCCTCCCACCTCGATCTCCCAAAGTGCTGGAATTACAGGCGTGAGCCACCGAGCCCAGCTGGCCACCGTATTTAAAATCTCACCCCCGGGTGGGCACGGTGGCTCACGCCTATAATCCCAGCACTTTGGGAGGCTGAGGCGGGTGGATCAAGAGGTCAGGAGATCGAGACCATCCTGACTAACACAGTGAAACCCCGTCTCTACTAAAAATACAAAAAATTAGCCGGCCGGGCGCGGTGGCTCACGCTTGAGCCGAGATTGGCGCCACTGCACTCCAGCCTGGGCGACAGAGCGAGACTCCGTCTCAAAAAAAAAAAAAAAAAAAAAAAAAAAAAAAAAATTAGCCAGACGTGTTACTCAGGAGGCTGAGGCAGAAGAATCGCTTGAACCCAGGAGGCGGAGGTTGCAGTGAGCCAAGATCACGCCACTGCACTCCAGCCTGGGTGACAGAGCAAGGCTCCGTCTCAACAAAAAAAAAAAAAAAAAAAAAAATCGCACCCCCTCCCTCTGGACTGTAACCCCCGTCCTTGCTTTCTCCCCATAGCACTTCTCACCTTCGAATGCGCCATGTAATGGACTTTTTTATTTTACTTCTGTCGCTCTCCCCACACTGGAATGCCAGCCCCATGGCCTCACAGCTGTGCGTGTGTGCTTGCACAGTGCCCTAGCACCCAGGAAGTGCTTGGTACACAGTAGGCACTGGATGACGTTTATTGACTGAAGACTTCTCTGGTTGAGACAAGGAAGAGGGTATCAGGCTGCAGAACTGCGGACAAAGGCAAGGAGGCCAAAGGGTGGAGGGCAGAGAGGGGAGTGATGAGGCCAGGGACGGGAGGCTGGGTGTGCCTGGAGCTGTTGCGAAGGCCCTGCCCACCCCGCCTTGAGGTCATCAGAGGTCACCAGAGTTTTGCCTGCTTCTCCTGAGATAATAGCTCTGCCCTCTCCAGGCCCCAGTTCCCCCTTCCCCCTACGGGTTTTTTTGTTGTTGTTTTGTTTTGTTTTGCTTTGTTTTGTTTTGTTTTTTTGAGATGGAGTCTCTTTCTGTCATCCAGGCTGGAGTGCAGTGGCTCGATCTTGGCTCACTGCAACCTCCGCCTCTGGGGTTCTCAAGCATTCCTCCTGCCTCAGCCTTCTGAGTAGCTGGGATCATAGGTGCCCGCCACCACACCCGGCTAATTTCTGTATTTTTAGTAGAGACAGGGTTTCACCATGTTGGCCAGGCTGGTCTCGAACTCCTGACCTCATGATACACCCACCTCAGCCTCCCAAAGTGCTGAGATTATAGGCGTGAGCCACCGTGCCCGGCTCCCTGCAGGTCTTTGAGGGGCCGTTCCTACACCAAGGTAGACAGAGGCTGGCAGAAGCCTGGAGGCAGGGAAGCCATAGAAGGGGAGGGGTACCTGAGCTTGACTCCTGCCTGCATCGCCTGCCGTCTGGATGGCCTTGGGTCAGGCATTTAATCTCTGCCTCAGTTTCTTTATTTGCAAAATAGGAATAACAATAGTATTCTTCAAAGTTCCTGGGAAGGATAAGTTAGACAGGTGAGGGGCCCACAGTCAAAGCCTGATAAGGACTAGCTGGTGTTATAAGAGAGGGACACTGGTGCGGTGGCTCACGCCTGGAATCCCAGCACTATGGGAGGCTGAGGCGGGAGGATTGCTTGAGGCCAGGAGTTTGGCATCCATCTGAGCAAACTGGGGAGACCCTGTCTCTACAAAAAAAAAATTAAAAAATTAGCCAGGGCCAGGCACGGTGGCTCATGCCTGTAATCCCAGCACTTTGGGAGGCCAAGGTGGGTGGATCACCTAAGGTCAGGAGTTCGAGACCAGCCTGGCCAACATGGTGAAACCTCGTTTCTACTAAAAAAATAAAAATAAAAAACAAACTAAAACTAGCTGGGTATTGTGGCAAGCTCCTGTAATCCCAGCTACTCAGGAGACTGAGGCAGGAGAATTACTTGAACCCAGGAGGTGGTGGTTGCAGTGAGCCAAGATTGCGCGACTGCATTCCAGCCTGGGCAACAGAGCGAGACTCTGTCTCAAAAAAAAAAAAAAAAAAAAAGCCAGGTGTAGTAGCATATGCCTGTGGGTCCCAGCTAACTCAGGAGGCTGAGGTAGGTGGATCACTTGAGCCTGGGAGTTCGAGGCTGCAGTGAGCCATGATTGTGCCACTGCACAATCTGAGCAACAGGCACAATCACAAGCCTGGGCAACAGATGGAGACCCTGTCCCACAAAAACTAATTAACTAATTAAATGCCTAAATCACCTCTGCACAAATCAGAACGGAGCTCAGCTCTTTCCCCTGCTGCGAGTAGTTACTGAATAAAATCTGTTTTCACCACCGTAACTAATGTCTGGCTATGTTTTCCTTTGACACTTAATTACCCTTCTGATCCTCCAGGGCCACAGGACTGGGGCTTGCTTGGGGCCAGGGGCCCTTTCTTCCCATCCACAGGGCTGTCAGTGAAAAGGACTGACAAGTCACGCCACCCTTGTCCTCTGGGGAATTTCCGTCTAGTCAGAAAAGAGAAGTTTACATACTTATTTATTCACTGAAAAGCACCAGGCAGGGCACGGTGGCCCATGCCTGTAATCCCAGCGCCCAGTGCCTTGGGAGGCCAAGGTGGAAGGATCGCTTGAGCCCAGGAGGCAGAGGTTGCAGTGAGCCGAGATCACAACATGCATTCCAGCCTGGGCAACAGAGCAAGACATTGTCTCAAAAAAAAAAAAAAGAAAGAAAGAAAGAAAAAAAGATAAGTGCTGTTTCCTAAGCTAATGCATGTTATAAGCACAGAAGTGTTTGTAATGAACAGTAAGTCTTCCCTTTCCCCAACAAGTCATGGTCTCAGAAAGAGATCACTTCTAATGCTTTTAACTTTTTCTAGTCTCAATTCTACTGGTGGGTCCACATTCCTAAAAAGTGTGCTAATTCCGTTATTCCTTTTTTTTTCTATTACTACAGGGAGATGCTATAATTTTATTTCTTCATGTATCCATTTTGCCTGGCATAATCATAGGTGAGTGTCTGACCCACTGGCCCTGCTCCAGCCCCATTCCACCTTGCAGATCAGTTAAATCCCTCTCTTCAGGTCCTTTGTAACGAACTAAAGTTGCTTTTGTAACTTTATTTACGTAGTTATGTATGGATTTTGTTGTTGTTGTTGTTGTTTTGTTTTGAGACAGGGTCTCACTCTTTCACCCAGGCTAGAGTGCAGTGGCCTGATCTCAGCTTACTGCAACCTTGGGCACCAGTGATCCTCCCACCTCAGCCTCCAAGTAGCTGGAACTACAGGTGTGTGCCACCGCACCTGGTTACTTTTTTTTTCTTGAGACGGAGTCTAGCTCTGTCACCCAGGCTGGAGTGCAGTGGCGCTATCTCAGCTCACTGCAAGCTCCACCTCCCAGGTTCACGCCATTCTCCTGCCTCAGCCTCCCGAGTAGCTGGGACTACAAGCACCTGCCACCATGCCCAGCTAATTTTTTGTATTTTTAGTAGAGACAGGGTTTCACCGTGTTCGCCAGGATGGTCTCGATCTCCTGACCTCGTGATCCACCCCGCCTCGGCCTCCCAAAGTGCTGGGATTACAGGCATGAGCCACCACAGCCGGCATGCACCTGGTTACTTTTTATATTTATTGTAGGGACATTGTTTCGCTATGTTGCCCAGGCTGGGATCAAGTTCCTGGGCTCAAGCAATCCGCCCACCTTGGCCTCTCAAAGTGCTGGGATTATAGGCATGAGCCACCTCACCTGACTTATTTATTTATTTTGAAAGAGATGAGCACCCTGGAACTCCTGGGCCCAAGCAATCCTACCTCAGCCTCCCGAGTAGCTGGGACTACAGGTGTGCACCATCATGCCCAGCTAATTTTTTAATTTTTTTGTAGAGACAGGGATCTCTACAAAAGAGTTGCCCAGGCTGGTCGTGAACTCCTGGGCTCAAGCGATCCTCCTTGCCTCGGCCTCCAAAAGTACTGAGATTACAGGCGTGAGCCACAGCTTCTGGCCTAAATTCTTATCACTTTGTGACATGAAGATAGTGGCTTTCCTTTGTCTCTCTTCTGCTCATTTCTGTTACCTGTACATTTACTTTTATGTTGTTAAATGTAGACAATATTGGCATTCTGTCTTTCACCTTGCTTAGAGCTGCATTGCCTAATGTAGAAGCCACTGGCCACAGGAGACTACTTTAACTTAATTAAAATTTAATGAGATTTAAAACCGAGTTCCCTCAGTTGCAACTAGCTAGTTACATTTCAAGTGTGCTCAGAAACCACATGTGGCTAGTAGCTATCAAATCGAATAACACAGAAAAAGGATATTTCTATCACCTCAGATAGTCAAGATCAGTGCTGTCTGCTCCAGAGTTTGAGTCTAAAATGGAAAACTATTAATTTTCTTTGTTTTTAAGATTATGGGGCTGGATGTGGTGCCTCATGTCTGTAATCCCAGCACTTTGAGAGTCCAAGGCAGGAAGATCACTTGAGGTCAGGAGTTCGAGACCAGCCGGGGCAACATAGCAAGGTGTCATCTGTACAGAAAAAAAGAAAAAAAGGAGCCAGGCATGGTGGCGCATTCCTGTACTTCCAGCTACTCAGGAGGCTGAGATGGGACAATCACTTGAGCCCAGAAGTTCAAGACTGCAGTGAACTATGATGATGCCACTGCACTGCAGCCTGGGTGACAAAGAGAGACCATGTCTCCAAAAAAAAAAAAAAAAAAAAAGCCAAGCACAGTGGCTCACGTCTGTAATAACAGCACTTTGGGAGGCCGAGGCGGGTGGATCACCTGAGGTCAGGAGTTCGAGACCAGCCTGGCCAACATGGTGAAACCCCATCTCTACTAAAAATACGAAAATTAGCTGGGCATGGTGGCGCGTGCCTGTAATCCCAGCTACTAGGGGGGCTGAGGCAGGAGGATCTCTTGAACCCAGGAGGTGGAGGTTGCAGTGAGCCGAGATCATGCCACTGTACTCTAGCCTGGGCAACAGAGCAAGATGCTGCCTCAACAAACAAACAAACAAAAAAGCATTATGTAACTATTGCTCAGTGCACAGCCAAAAATTTACTACGACACATCTCTTTTAATTTTACCTAGAGTTTCTAATTGCTTCGCTAATTCCTTGCTCCAGTGTGACCTACCTTCTCTCCTCCCACTCCCTGTTGCTACACTGCTACATCTTGGGACCAGTGGTTATTTCTCTCTTGGGTGGATCTCCTATTTCCTGTAGTCTGCACCCAAGTCTTTTGTGGTTTACCCCCTTAATTTTGCAGAAGCACATTTTCAAGTCACATCCAAAGAAAGCTCCCTAATAAAAAGGTGAACCTTTGTTTTTGTTTTTGTTTTGTTTTGTTTTTGAAACAGGGTCTCACCCTGTCACCCAGGCTGGGGTGCAGTGGGGCAATATCGGCTCACTGCAAACTCTGCCTCCCGGGTTCAAGCGATCCTCCTACCTCAGCCTCCCTAGTAGCTGGGATTACAGGCACGCGCCACCATGCCCAGTTAATTTTTGTATTTTTAGTAGAGACGGGGTTTTGCCATGTTGGCCAGGCTGGTTTCAAACTACTGACCTCAGGTGATAGTCGCCCCTTGGCCTCCCAAAGTGCTGGGATTACAGGTGTGAGCCACCGTGCCCAAAGTAATCTTGCACCTAAATAGATCTTTAGTTTATTCTCACACTTGATATGAAAGTCCAGCCCTCAAGTTGGAAAGCTCTACTCTAGTACCAAAAGCCCCAGTCAGCCTTTTATTGGCTCACTCTGAAGTATGATGGGACTTGAAAGAAATACCAACTTTTTTTTTTTTGAGACAGAGTTTTACTCTGTCACCCAGGCTGGAATACAGTGATGAGACCACAGCTCACTACAGCCTCAACTCAACTTCCCGGGCTCAAGTAATCCTCCCAGCAAAACTGGGAGGTGCACACCACTACGCCTGGCTAATTTTTGTAGAGACGGAGGTCTCCTTATATTGCCCAGGCTGGTCTGGAACTCCTGAGGGCAAGAGATTCCACCCACCTTGGCCTCCCAAACTGCTGGGATTACAGGCATGAGCCATCACGCCTGGAAGAAATATCAACAACATTCAAAGAAACCCTGCAACATGAAAGGAAAGTACAAAGATAAACCAACCCCATCATCCATTCTGCCTCCTTCTTTCCTAAAAGTACCCCAATTTGTTCAGGTGCCCACCCCCATACACATCCTGAGCACTGGACCCCTTCCTTCTTCAGCTCCAGCAAAGTCTGACCAACCTAAAGTAACCACTCCCCTTCTGCCCACGATTGCATTAGGAAAGGGTACATGCCCCAATTCTAGCCACTAAGATAAAAGGAAGGGAGGCTTCTTAGAAAGGCTTCTTCCTTTTAATTAAAAGAGAACCTGGGAGCAGTGACTTCTGCCTCCCACAAGCCATGATTAAGGATACATCCTATAACTCTGAGAGGAACTGGCCCCAGGACGGAAACATTGCAGGATTGCAGAGGAGGAGGAAGAGCATGGGATCCCAAGGCATCGCAAATGCCTGATCAACCGACCCTGAATCCCAGCCACCCCCTTCTGTGAGCTTTCTATAAGTCGGATGTTTAGTTATTTGCAACCAAATGCATCCTAAGTATATTTTTAAAAATTAAAAAAAAAAGAAAAGTAATCCTTGAGGAAACAATTTATGTAAAGAAAAAGAGGCTGGGTGCTGTCACTCACGCCTGTAATCCCAGCACTTTGGGAGGCAGAGGCAGGCGGATCACGAGGTCAGGAGATCGAGTCCATTCTGGCTAACATGGTGAAACCCCATCTCTACTAAAAATACAAAAAAATTAGCCGGGCGTGGTAGCAGGGGCCTGTAGTCCCAGCTACTCGGGAGGCTGAGGCAGAAGAATGGCGTGAACCCGGGAGGCGGAGCTTGCAGTGAGCCGAGATTGCGCCACTGCACTCCAGCCTGGGGGACAGAGCGAGACTCCGTCTCAAAAAAAAAAAAAAAAAAAGATATTGCTGGCCAGGTGCAGTGGCTCACACCTGTAATCCCAGCATTTTGGAGGCCGAGGTGGGCTGATTACCTGGGGTCAGGGGTTCGAGACCAGCCTGGCCAACATGGTGAATCCCCATCTCTACTAAAAATACAAAAATTAACTGGGCACAGTGGCAGGTGCCTATAATCCCAGCTCCTCGGGAGGCTGAGGCAGGAGAATCATTTGAGCCCAGGAGGCGGACGTTGCAGTTAAACCAAGATCCACCACTGCACTCCAGCTGGGTGACAGAGCAAGACTCCATCACAAAGAAAAAAAAAATTGCTATGCTATGTTACAATAAAAACAGGGTGCTATAAAAAAGAAATAGAGGCCAGGTGCAGTGGCTCATGCCTGTAATCCCAGCACTTTGGGAGGCTGAGGCAGGTGGATCACCTAAGGACAGGAGTTCGCGACCAGCCTGACCAACAAGGTGAAACCCCGTCTCTACTAAAAATACAAAAAAAAAAAAAATTTAGCCGGGTATGGTGGCAGGCACCTATAGTCCCAGCTATTCTGGGTGCTGAGGCAGGAGGATCGCTTGAACCCAGGAGGAGGAGGTTGCAGTGAGCCAAGATCACGCCACTGCACTCCAGCCTGGGCGATAGTGAGACTCCATCTCAAATAAATAAATAGAGCAAAGACTGAATTCTTAGAAATTGAAGCTATGATACTGAATTACTAAAAGCATCAGAATAAAGAAGCTGGACATAGTAGCTCACTCCCGTAATCCCTGCAGTTTGGGAGGCCAAGGAGAATGGCTTGAGGCCAGAAGTTCAAGACCAGCCTGGGTAATATAGCAAGGCCTCATCTGTACAAACACAAACAGGAAGTGTTGTAATAAAAAGTTAATAAATTATCCCAGAAAACTGCCAGGTGTGGTGGATCACGCCTGTAATCCCAGCACTTTGGGAGACCAAGGCAGGCGGATCAGCTGAGGTCAGGAGTTCGAGATCAGCCTGGCCAACATAGCAAAACCCCATCTACTAAAAATACAAAAATTAGCCAGGTGTGGTGGCAGGCGTCTGTAATCCCAGCTACTTGGGAGGCTGAGGCAGGAAAATTGCTTGAACCCGGGAGGCGGAGGTTGCCATGAGCCAAGATTGCGCCACTGCACTCCACCCTGGGTGACAGAGTGAGACTCTGTCTCAAGAATAAAAAATTTAAAAAATAAATAAAGCTGGGCACGGTGGCTCACGCCTCTAATCCCAGCACTTTGGGAGGCCAAGGCAGGTGGATCACGAGGTCAGGAGATCAAGACAGGAAGCTGAGGCAGGAGAATAGCTTGAACCCAGGAGGCAGAGTGTTGCAGTGAGCCGAGATCGCTCCACTGCACTCCAACCTGGGACAGAGTGAGACTCTTTCTCAAAAATTAATTAATTAATTAATTATCCCAGAAAATAGAACTCCCAGAAAGTGTAGGGGTGGAGAAGAAAATATGAGAGAAAATATGTGAGACTGCCGCTCTAACATAGAGATGCAATAGAGATCCAATAAGTGGCGGCTTAAAGAAGAGATGTGTCGGCCAGGCACGGTGGCTCACACCTGTAATCCCAGCACTTTGGGAGGCCAAGGTAGGTGAATCATGAGGTCAGGAGTTCGAGACCAGGCCTATGGTCCCCAGGATGGCCTCAAAACTCCTCCTGCCTTGGCCTCCTTGGCTATTAAGCTGGGATTACCAGACTACTACTACACCACCATGCCTGGCTCTTCTTTTTCTTTTACTATGCGCATTTTAAAGGTGAGGAAAACTGAGACTCAGAAATGTGAGACCATCCGGCTCTACTAAAAATACAAAAATTAGCCAGGCATGGTGGCGAGTGCCTGTAATCCCAGCTACTCGGGAGGCTGAGGCAGGAGAATTGCTTGAACCCAGGAGGCAGAGATTGCAGTGAGCCGAGATCACTCCACAGCACTCCAGCCTGGGACAGAGTGAGACTCCATCTCAAAAAAAAAAAAAAGAGACATGTCTGCAAAAAACAAATAAATAAATAAACAAAAGAAGGGACATGTTCAAGTGAAATGGTGGTAGGGAGGCAGCTCTGCTTCTCTCATTGTTCAGGGACCAAGGCCCTTCCTCATCACTGTTCTGCCATCGGTAGGGCACCGTTTGTCACCTGCACATTTGAATCTGTTGTGGGGATCTCCAGCCAGCAGGAAGGGAGAGTATGAAGCTGGCTTACTTCCTAAGGCCAAAGACCAGAAGTCACATACATCACATCCTCACATTCTATTGGTGGAAACTTAGTCACATGACCATGCCTACTGCAAGGGAGGCTGGGACATGCAGTTCCGCCATGTTCTTGGGGAAGAAGGGCTCATTGGATTTTGGATAATGAGTAGTCTTCGCCACAGAGACACAGCCGAGCAATCCAAGAGGCCCAAAAGCCAACCAATAGGAGTGCCAGGAAGAGAGAACCCAGGAAATGGAAGAAGGAGAATGATCAGAGATCATTCTCACTCTGATGAAAAACATGCGTCTTCAGGCTGAAAAGCCCACCTAGTGCCTGCCCAATGAAAGAAAACCCATGCCGGGCACACTGGAACCCCTAAAGTGTCATGTATGACTTAGCTGTTTCCTAAGGAACAGGAACCAGCTGGTGATTAGGTTAACATAAATGAAAGAAAGAAAAAAATCCCAGGGTAAGAAAAAATTAATAGAATGAACACCACATTAGGCTCTGAACTTCTTGGGGCTGGCCCTGAAAGGGAAAATTTACATAAGTTCCTCCTTTTTGACTATAAGAACTAGTTCCTCAGAGAAGGTCAATATTTCGTGACACTCACTTCTAAAATTAATTTTCATATAAGAACATATCTCATGCCAGTTGACGTCATGGATATAATGGCTGATGGGCAACACACCACTCCTGAGTAAAGGCTTGGGCACTGGAGTCAGACAGACCAAACTGAAGGCAGCCACCACGCACTGTGTGCCCTTGGGAACATTTCTGAGTCTCAGTTTTCCTCACCTTTAAAATGTGCATAGTAAAAGAAAAAGAAGAGCCAGGCATGGTGGTGTAGTAGTAGTCTGGTAATCCCAGCTTAATAGCCAAGGAGGCCAAGGCAGGAGGAGTTTTGAGGCCATCCTGGGGACCATAGGGAGACCCTGTCTCTCTAGATTTAAAAAATATATTTAAAAGTAAAGAAAAATGGGCATAGAGTATTTATCTTACAACATTATTAATTTGTTCTTTAATTCCGCAAATATTTGTTGAACACCAACCATGTGTCTGGCACAGGATTGTGACAATTAATGAAATCAAGGGCCAGTCACCTGTCCTCTTGGAGATAGCCTTCTCCGGAGTGAGACAGACTCTGCATATGTAGGAAGCAGGCATCATGGAGAAACATCACGCAGGAAAGTGGGGGAAGGAAGTGCTCCTTTATACAGGCTGATGTCTCTGAGAAGGGGACAGCTGAGGCTCCCCTCCAGCCATGCGATGTTCATGGGGAATCCCACGGACAAACAAAGCCAGTTCAAAGGCCCTAAACTGGGTCCTGCTTGGCGTGTTCTGGGAAGCCCAAGGAGGCCAGTATGGCTGGAGCAGAGTGCATGAAAAGCGAAGTCAGAGAGGAAAGGGGGCCATAGGGCATGGCTTTAGGTCATTATTAGCACTTTCACTCTGAGTCAGCGTGGAGAATTTAGAGAGCTTCAACTTTGTTTTGTTCTGTTTTCTAGAGACAGAGTTTTACTCTGTGGCCCAGACTGGAGTACACTGGTGCAATTATGGCTCACTGCGGCCTCCAACTTCTGGGCTCAGGCGACCCTCTCACTTTAGCCTCCTGAGTGGCTGGGACCACAGGTGTGTGCCATCATGCCCAGCTATTTTTTTTTTTTTTTTTTGATACAGAGTCTCGCTCTGTCACCAGGCTGGAGTGTAGTGGCACGATCTCGGCTCACTGCAACCTCCGCTACCCTGGTTCAAGCAATTCTCCTGCCTCAGCCTCCCAAGTAGCTGAGACTACAGGCACATGCCACCACGCCCAGCTAATTTTTGTATTTTTAGTAGAGACGGGGTTTCACCATGTTGGCCAGGATTGTCTTGATCTCTTGACCTCGTGATCTGCCTGCCTCAGCCTCCCAAAGTGCTGGGATTACAGGAGTAAGCCACCACGCCCTGCCGCTAATTTTTGTATTTTTTGTAGAGACCGGGTCTTGCTATGTTGCTCAGGTTGGTCTCAAACTCCTGGGCTCAAGTGATCACCAGGGTTTCTTGACAGATTGGATTTGGGGATGTGTGAGAGAGAATTGAGGACAACACCAAGGTTTTCGGCCACACCAACTGTAAGAATAGAATTGTTGTATTCTGATATGGGAAGGCTGCAGGAGGAGCAGATACGGGGGAGAAGATAAAGAGTTTGTTTTGGGCCTGGGCGCGGTGGCTCGCACTTGTAATCCCACCACTTTGGGAGGCAGAGGCGGGCAGATCGCTTGAGCTCAGGAGTTTGAGACCAGCCTGGCCAACATGGTGAAACCCTGTCTATACTAAAAATACAAAAAATTAGCCAGGTGTGGTGGCACGTGCCTGTAATCCCAGCTACTCGGGAGGCTGAGGCAGGAGAATCACTTGAACCTGGGAGGCGGAGGTTGCAGTGAGCCAAGATCAGGCCACTGCACTCCAGACTGGGCAATAGAGCAAGATTCTGTCTCAAAAAAAAAAAAAAAAGTTCATGTTGGGACATGTTAAGTTTGTGTTGCCTGTCAGACACCCAAGGGGAAGTTTCAAGTGAGCAGTTCTGAAGCTCACAGAAGAGGTCGGCAGTGAAGATGAAAACTTGGGGGACATCAATATTTGGATGATATTTAAAGCCGGGGGTCTGTGTGAGCTCAACTCAAGAGTGAATGTCACCAGGCACCATGGCTCATGCCTGTAACCCTAACACTTTTGGAGGCCAAGGTGGGAGGATCACTTGAGTCCAGGAGTTTGAGACCAGCTAGGCAACATGGTAAGACCCTATCTCTACTTAAAATTTTTAAAATTAGCCAGGCAGGGGGGCACGTGCCTGTGGTCCCAGCTACTTGGGAGGCTGAAGTGAGAGGATTGCTTGAGCCCAGGAATTTGAGTTTGGGGTGAGATACGATTACGCCACTGCACTTCAACCTGGGCGACAGAACAAGATTCGATCTCAAAAAAAAAAAAAAAAAAAAAGAGTGAGTGTCAATTAGGAGAAGAAGACCAACACAGACATAAGTGGGTGCCACTTCATTTATAGAGAGGGCAGTGACAGCTCAGAGATTCTGTGTCTTGCCCAGGGTCACACAGCTGGTAAGGGGTAGGATCAGAATTCACAATGAGGTCCTAGTTCAGATCTTTTTGCACTCTACTAGAGTAATCCATGTAGACTTCTGTTGATCTAAGTCGACCCATGGCTATAACTGGAAATAGTTAAGGAGTGTTCACTCAGCCCTCAAGCCTTGAGAGAGAGTCTCGCTCTGTCACCAAGGCTGGAGTGCAGTGGTATGATCTCGGTTCACTGCAAGCTCTGTCTCTCGGGTTCAAGCGATTCCCCTGCCTCAGCCTTCCGAGTAGCTGGGACTACAGGTGCCTGCCACCACGCCCAGGTAATTTTTGTATTTTTAGTAGACTTGGGGTTTCACCACATTGGCCATGCTAGTCTCGAACTCCTAACCTCAAGTGATCCACCCGCCTCGTCCTCCCAAAGTGCTGGGATTACAGATGTGAGCCACTGTATCCAGCCAGCAGCTGGGCTTTTGAGAAGATCTGGAGAATCAAGAGTCCACAATTCTTGATTCTCAGTGTGGGCCTGGAGGTTGCATGGGTTTGCAATACATTGAGTCTGGGCAGATGTGTGCACCTAGCAAATCCAGAGGTGGTAGCAGCCATCACAGGTTTCCAAAGTTGGGGCCCTGGTCACCTAAGTATCGGCCGGTACAGACACAATATTAGATCTGCCCCAGCCCTTGAACAACTGATGGGACACTCAGTATCACACCTCAATTGGCCTCCCTCCATTGGAGGACTGACTTCATTCCTCAATGTCAAGATAGGTGTCACGGACTGTCCCTGTCCCAGCTCTAAATTAAAGGTAATGATGCTGCCCTCTCCAGGATAGTCATAAAGTTAAACAAGAAAATAGTGAAATTACCCAGCTCACGACAAAGCTTGGCACAGAGTTTACTGCTTTTCTTTTCCCGTCTCAGCCTTTAAGAACTCAGCAAAGGCCGGGCGCGGTGGCTTACGCCTGTAATCCCAGCATTTTGGGAGGCTGAGGTGGGCGGATCACCTGAGGTCAGGAGTTCGAGACCAGCCTTGCCAACTTGGCAAAACCCTCTCTACTAAAAATACAAAAATTAGCTGGACGTGGTGGCAGGCACCTGTAATCCCAGCTACTCGGGAGGCTGAGGCAGGAGAATCATTTGAACCCAGGAGGCGGAGGTTGCAGCGAGCCGAGATCATACCACTGTACTCTCCAGCCTGGGTGGCAGAGCAAGACTCGGTCAAAAAAAAAAAGGAAAGAAAGAGGAAAAGAAGAGAGAGAGAAAGAGAAAGAAAGAAAGAAAAGGAAAGGAAAAGGAAAGAAGAAAAGAAAAAAGAAAGGAACAGAACAGAACTAAGCAAAGATCCCTCAGAAGGGACCTCCAGGGTATTCCCCCACCCTAGTATCTGTTCAGTTCCGTTTCCGTTCAGTTGGATGTGTCCCACCTAGGAAGTGGTTTCAGACAGGGTTCCTCAGAGCCCTGGGGTTCAGAGGTGATGTTTTGGGGTTTGTGGCTCTGGGCTGGTCATCATCTACCCTCACTCCCAGACCTATTCTCAGCCCTATCCTCTGCCCTGGAGGTTCCCCCACCCTCTGTTTTTTGTTTTGTTTTGTTTTGTTTTGAGATAGAGTCACGCTCTGCCCCCAGGCTGGAGTGCAGTGGTGGGATCTTGGCTCACTGCAACCTCCGCCTCCCTGGTTCAAGTAATTCTTCTGTCTCAGCCTCTCAAATAGCTGGGATTACAGGTGCCCTCCACCACGCCCAACTAATTTTTTTGTATTTTTAAATAGAAACAGGGTTTTGCCATGTTGGCCAGGCTGGTCTCGAACTCCCCGCCTGGGCCTCCCAAAGTGCTGGGATTACAGGGGTGAGCCACCGCACCCGGCCTGGATTTCATTTGAGTTTAGCTGAAGGGAGGACTGGCTGGAGCTCCAAGGGGGACAGTCAGGACATTTTTTTTTTTTTTAAGACAGAGTCTCGCTCTGTCGCCCAGGCTGGAGTGCAGTAGCACAGTCTCGGCTCACTGCAAGCTCCGCCTCTTGGGTTCACGCCATTCTCCTGCCTCAGCATCTCCGAGTAGCTGGGACTACAGGCGCCCGCCACCACGCCCGGCTAAGTTTTTGTATTTTTTAGTAGAGACGGGGTTTCACCGTGGTCTTGATCTCCTGACCTCGTGATCCGCCCGCCTCGGCCTCCCAAAGTGCTGGGATTACAAGCGTGAGCCACCGTGCCCGGCCAGTCAGGACATTTCTATTCTGCTCCCTTTCTGCTGTGCCTCTCTGGCAGTGGCCTCATCTCCCCACCCACATCTGCAGCACCTGTCAGGTGGCCCCTTCTTCTACATCCCCAGGTTTTAATGAGTTTCGGTAACACAGTTTCTGCCTGTTACCCCATCAGTCCTAGAAGCAGTAACAGGCTCCAATAGTTGCTAGTCTCTTAGGGCTTCAGCGTTCCTTACAGCCTCCTTTAACCATATCCATTTCTCCATAAGGAGTCCCTATGTTAAAGCCTCTAGAACTGCCTGTTCCAATAGATAACCACTAGCCACATGTGGATATTTAAATTAGAGCCAGATGTGGTAACTTACATCTGAAATCCCAGCTACTCAGGAGCTGAGGCAGGAGGATTTCCTTTTTTTTTTTGAGACAGAGTCTCGCTGTGTTGCCAGGATGGAGTGCAATGAAGCAATCTCAGCCCACCGCAACCTCTGACTCCCTGGTTCAAGCAATTTTCCTGCCTCAGCCTCCCGAGTAGCTGGGATTACAGGCACGTGCCACCATGCCCAGCTAATTTTGGTATTTTTAGTAGAGACGGGGTTTCACTATGTTGGCCAGGATGGTCTCAATCTCCTGACCTCGTGATCCGCCAGCCTCGGCCTCCCAAAGTGCTAGGATTACAGGCCTGAGCCACTGCGCTTGGCCTCTTTTTTTTTTTTTTTGAGATGGAGTCTCGCTCTTTCGCCAGGCTGGAGTGCAGTGGTGCGATCTCGGCTCACTGCAACCTCCAACTCCCCTGGTTCAAGCGATTCTCCTGCCTCAGCCTCCTGAGTAGCTGGGATTACAGGCACGCACCACCATGCCCAGCTAATTTTTGTATTTTTAGTAGAGACAGGATTTCTTTTTTTTTTTTTTTTCAGACGGAGTTTTGCTCTTGTTGCCCAGGCTGGAGTGCAATGGCACGATCTCGGCTCACCGCAACCTCTGCCTCCCAGGTTCAAGCGATTCTCCTGCCTCAGCCTCCCAAGTAGCTGGGACTACAGGTGTGTGCCACCATGCCTGGCTAATTTTTGTATTTTTAGTAGAGACGGGGTTTCACCATCTTGGCCAGGCTGGTCTCGAACTCCTGACCTCATGATCCACCTGCCTCGGCCTCCCAAAGTGCTGGGATTACAGGCATGAGCCACTGCACCCGGCGAGACAGGGTTTCACCATGTTGGCCAGGATGGTCTCGATCTCCTGACCTCGTGATTTGCCCGCCCTGGCCTCCCAAAGTGCTGAGATTACAGGCGTGAGCCACCATGCCCGGCCTTTTTTCCTTTTTTTTTTTTAAGAGTAAGAGTAGACTTTATTTTATTTTATTTATTTATTATTTATTATTATTATTTTTTGAGACGGAGTTTCACTCTATTGCCCAGGGTAGAGTGCAGTGGCACGATCTTGGCTCAATGCAATCTTCGCCTCCTATGTTCAAGCAATTCTCCTGCCTCAGCCTCCTGAGTAGCTGGGACTACAAGTGCATGCCACCACACCCAGCTAATTTTTTATTTTTAGTAGAGATGGGGTTTCATTATGTTGGCCAGGCTGATCTTGAATTCCTGACCTCAGGTGATCCGCCCACCTCGGCCTCCCAAAGTGTTGGGATTACAGGCGTGAGCCACTGCGCCCGGCCTTATTTATTTATTTTTGAGACGGGGTCTCACTCTGTTGCCCAGGCTGGAGAGTAGTGGTGCAATCTTGGCTCATTGCAACCTCCGCCTCCCAGGTTCAAGCAATTCTCCTGCCTCAGCCTCCTGAGTAGCTGGGATTACAGGCGCCTGCCACCACATCCGGCTAATTTTTTGTATTTTTAGTAGAGATGGAGTTTTACCATGTTGGCCAGGCTGGTCTTGATCTCCTGACCTTGTGATCCACCCACCTCAGCCTCCCAAAGTTCTGGGATTACAAGTGTGAGCCACCGCGTCTGGCCTCTTTTTTTTTTTTCTCTCGAGACAGAGTCTCGCTCTGTCGCCCAGGCTGGAGTGCGGTGGTATGATCTCAGCTCACTGCAAGCTCTGCCTCCCGGGTTCAGGCCATTCTCCTGCCTCAGTCTCCCGGGTAGCTGGGATTACAGGTGCCCGCCACCATGCCTGGCTAATTTTTTGTATTTTTTAGTAGAGATGGGGTTTCACCGTGTTAGCCAGAATGGTCTTGATCTCCTGACCTCGTGATCCGCCTGCCTTGGCCTCCCAAAGTGCTGGGATTACAGGCGTGAGCCACTGCGCCCGGCCTTTTTTTTTTTAAGAGTAAGAGTAGACTTTGCCAGGCACAGTGCCTCACACCTGTAATCCCAGCACTTTGGGAGGCCAAGGCGGGTGGAGCATTTGAGGTCAGGAGTTCGAGACCAGCCTGGCCAACATGGTGAAAACCTGTCTCTATTAAAAATACAAAAATTAGGCCGGGCGCGGTGGCTCAAGCCTGTAATCCCAGCACTTTGGGAGGCCGAGGCGGGTGGATCACGAGGTCAGGAGATCGAGACCATCCTGGCTAACACGGTGAAACCCCGTCTCTACTAAAAAATACAAAAAAATTAGCCGGGCGTGTTGGTGGGCGCCTGTGGTCCCAGCTACTCGGGAGGCTGAGGCAGGAGAATGGCGTGAATCCAGGAGGTGGAGGTTGCGGTGAGCCGAGATCGCGCCACCGCACTCCAGCCTGGGGGACAGAGAAAGACTCCGTCTCAAAAAAAAAAAAAAAAAAAATACAAAAATTAGATGGGCGTGGTGGTACATGCCTGTAATCTCTGCTACTCGGAAGGCTGAGGCAGAAGAATTGCTTGAAACCAGGAGGCAGAGCTTGCAGTGAGCCGAGATCACACCACTGCACTCCAGCCTGGGTGACAGAGACTCCATTTCAAGAAAAAAAAAAGAATCCAGTCACAAAGGATCATGTCTACTTATATAAAATGTCCAGAAAAAGACCCGTCACAGTGGTTCACGCCTATAATCCCAGCACTTTGGGAGGCAGAGGTGGGCGGATCACCTGAGGTCAGGAGTTCAAGACCAGCCTGGTCAACATGGTGAAACCCCGTCTCTACTAAAAATACAAAAAATTAGCCGGCATGGTGGCAGGCACCTATAATCCCAGCTACTCGAGAAGCTGAGGCAGGAGAATTGCTTGAACCCGGGAGGTGGAAGTTGCAGTGAGCCGAGATCATGCCACTGCATTCCAGCCTGGGCAACAGAGTGAGACTCCATCTTAAAAAAAAAGAAAAGAAAAGAAAAAAGAAAAGATGGTCTCACTCTGTTGCCTAGGCTGGAATGCAGTGGCGAAATCAGGGCTCACTGTAGCCTCAACCTCCCGGGCTCAAGCAATCCTCCCACCTCAGCCTCCTGAGTAGCTGGGACCACAGGCACACACCACCACACCTGGTTAATTTTTTTTTTTTTTTCTAGAGACAAGGTCTCACTATGTTGCCCAGGCTGGTCTTTAACTCCTGGGCTCAAGCAATCTGCCCACCTCGGCCTCCGAAAGTGCTGGGATTACAGGTGTGAGCCATGGTGCCTGGCCTAAAACTGAGAAATTTTTGTTTGTTTGTTTTTGAGATGGAATCTCGCACTGTTGCCCAGGCTGGAGTGCAGTGGCGCAATCTCGGCTCACTGCAAGCTCCGCCTCCCAGGTTCAAGTGATTCTCCTGCCTCAGCCTCCCAAGTAGCTGGGATTACAGGTGCGCATCACCATGCCTGGCTAATTTTTTGTATTTTTAGTAGAGACGGGGGTTTCACCATGTTAGCCAGGCTGATCTCAATCTCCTGACCTCGTGATCCGCCCGCCTCAGCCTCTCAAAGTGCTAGTATTACAGGCATGAGCCACCGCGCCCGGCCAAAATAAATACTTTCAAAAAGGCGCTTGCTGAAAAGGAAAAAAAAAAAAAAATCCTCAGTACAACTGAAATCACCACTTCACTTCAGCCTTGAACTCCTGGGCTCAATTGATTCTCCTGCCTCAGCCTCCAGAGCAGCTGGGACTACAGCGTGTGCCACTTTCTGAAATTTTTTGAATAGACGGGGGTCTCACTATGTTGCCTAGGCTGATCTCAAACTTCTGGACTCAAGTCATCCTCCTGCCTTGGCCTCCCAAAGTGCTGGGATTACAGGCATGAGCCACCTTGCCCAGCCTCCCAGCTGCTAAAATATTGAAATCCTTCTGTGCCTCTTGGTAATTAGCCAGTGGCCCAAGGAACTCCCCCAAAACCCTCCCACCCTGGTTTCCCTGGCCACTCCTTCAGGAAACCCCAGAAGGCCCCACATTCCAGCTACTAAAGGGTCTACACCTGCATGACAATCACATCACAAGGACTAGTATATACGAAACCTAGCCTAGTGCACATTTTTCATGTTTACTAAATGTTAGATGTTGTTATTATACCAAAGGCAACTTCAGGAACAATCAGACCAAAGCCTCAGAAGACAGACATTCCAGGGGACCCAGGTAGGTGTCACATGTCCTGCCTCCTCATGGATACCAGACTAGTTGGTGGCAGTAGGGTCACAGAATGCCCATGGCTGTGATATTCAAGGCCAGGCTCCATCCCTGCGCTTCCTCACACCTGCTGCTAGTCCGCATTGCACACGAGTGCGTGAGCACAGAGAATGGTGCCCCCTGCTGACCTCCCTGAAGAACTTCAGTGAGATTTGTGGAAAATCAGAAGCTTCTCCTTGAACCTTCTCTGCTGCCAGGGATGCTGGGGCACCAGGCGGGGTTGGGCTGGGATGGGACACAGCATAGTGTACTCGAAAAGTCTAGGCTGGGCTCGGTGGCTCACACCTGTAATCCCAGCACTTTGGGAGGCTGAGGTGGGCGGATCACTTGAGGTCAGGAGTTTGAGACCAGCTTGGCCAACATGGCAAAACCGCGTCTCTACTAAAAATACAAAAATTAACCGGGCATGGTGGTGGGTGCCTATAATCCCAGCCACTCAGGAGGCTGAGGTAGGAGAATCACTTGAACCTGGGAGGCTGAGGTTGCAGTGAGCCAAGATTGTGTCACTGCACTCCAGCCTGGGCAACAGAGCTACACTTTGTCTCAAAAAAAAAAAAAAAAAAAGGAAAGAAAAGAAATTTTAAAACATACAAAAATTAGCCGAGCATGGTGATGGGCACCTGTGGTCCCAGCTATTCAGGAGGCTGAGGTTGGAGAATCACTTGAACCCAGGAGGCAGAGGTTGCAGTAAGCTGAGATCGCGCCATTGCACTCCAGCCTGAGCAACAGAGCAAGACTCCGTCTCAAAAAAAAAGAAAGAAAAGTCTAAGACCAGGTGCGGGGGCTCATGCCTGTAATCCCAACACTTTAGGAGGCTTGTTTGGGCCCAGGAGTTCAAGACCAGCCTGGGCAAAACAGGGAGACCCTGTCTCTAATTAAAAAAAAAAAAAAAAAAAAAAGGCCAGGCATGGTGGCTCACGCTTGTAATCCTAGCACTTTGGGAGGCCAAGGCAGGCAGATCACAAAGTCAGGAGTTTGAGACCAGCCTGGCCAGCATGGTGAAACTCCATCTGTACTAAAAATACAAAAATTAGCTGGGCATGGTGGCACACACCTGTAATCCCAGCTACTCGGAAGGCTGAGGCAGGAGAATCACTTGAACCTGGGAGGCAGAGGTTGCTGTGAGCCGAGATTGCGCCACTGCACTCCAACCTGGGTGACAGAGCGAGACTCTGTCTCAAAAAAAAAAAAAAAAAGTCTAAGTGGGGTCTTCCAACCAGAAAGAAGTTAACGCTGGCCAGATATACCTACCTATCTTAAACAAGTAAAAACCCACACAAAATCTTGGCCTTTCAGACACTGCACACCAGCAGCACAGGGCAGTGAGCACTGAGAAATGAGAAACCACAGAGATGAATCCTAGGACTGCCCGGTTTCCTGTCTGGAGAGAATTTCCAGGCAGTATCACAGGAAAGGGACTCACAGGGTCCAGCAGTCTCCCCAAGTGGAGGAGATAGAGTCCGGATTTCAGAGAGGCCAAGGCAGGTGGGATTCGCAAGGCAGAGTAATATGGAATGCATGGAGAGCTCCAGCCATCTGCAGAGGGGCCACAGTCCAGCTGAGCACTGAGCGGCCCATGTGGGAGTCCGCAGAACGACCACCGGAAAAGAGGAGGCAGGACAATCCCAGGGATCAGACTGGGCAAGGCTAGCATGGGGTTCACCAACCAGAGTGGAAAGACCACCACGTGCTCCAGTGGCACAATCGGTTAGCTCTTAGTACTTATACAGCAGTATATGTCCAGGTGATGCCAAGGTTGTGAGTTCGGCCCTCACCTGGAGCATGTTTTCTTCCTATTGCGATTTCAGACATTTCATGGTAATGCATTTTTCCCTTCTCTTGGCCAGGCACGGTGGCTCACGCCTGTAATCCCAACACTTTGGGAGGCCGAGGCGGGTGATCACAAGGTCAGGAGTTCAAGACCAGGCTGTCCAATGTGGCAAAACCCCATCTCTACTGAAAATACAAAAAGAAAAAAAAAATTAGCCAGGTGTGGTGGTACACATCTGTAGTCCCAGCTACTCGAGAGACTGAGGCAGGAGAATCGCTTGAACCCAGGAGGCGGAGGTTGCAGTGAGCTAAGATCATACCACTGCACTCCAGCCTGGGCGACAGAGTGAGACTGTGTCTCAAAAAAAAAAAAAAAAAAAAAAGAAAGAAAGACCACCGAGCATAGAGGCATCCTGTAGAGGACTCGGAAGCAGGCTGCTCAGTTTTGAGGCCAAATTAACCAGACTAGGGTCAATTCTGGTCATGACTAACAAAGGTGAAAAGAAAACCCTTAGGCCAGGCATGGGGCGCACGCCTGTAATCCCAGCACTTTGGGAGGCCAAGGCAGGAGGATCGCTTGAGGTCAGGAGTTTGAGACCAGCCTGGGCAACATAGTGAGACCCTGTCTCCACACACACACACACACACACACACACACACACACAAAGTAATTACGTTTTAGAAAAACAAAGAAAGGCCTGGCCGGGCGCGGTGGCTCACGCCTGTAATCCCAGCACTTTGGGAGGCCAAGGCGGGCGGATCACGAGGTCAGGAGATCGAGACCATCCTGGCTAACACGGTGAAACCCCGTCTCTACTAAAAATACAAAAAATTAGCCGGGCGAGGTGGCAGGCGCCTGTAGTCCCAGCTACGCGGGAGGCTGAGGCAGGAGAATGGCGTGAACCCCGGGGGGCGGAGCCTGCAGTGAGCCGAGATCGCGCCACTGCACTCCAGCCTGGGTGAAAGAGCAAGACTCTGTCTCAAAAAAAAAAAAAAAAAAAAGAAAGGCCTATAGCAATCTGAGAGGCATATATATATGCTTGAAAACTGCTCACCTCTGAGTGAGAACACTGGGGGTCTGTGGTGTACTTGCCAGGACGGCTCCCCCTCTCCCCATTTCCAGCTGGGTAGCTGCAGAGGTTCTGCCACGGTGGGCACGCCTTAAGGTCTGGCAGCTTTACTGCCGAAGGGAGCTCATTTGATTGGGAGAAGTGGACGATACCCATGCCCAGCAATGTCAGTGCAAGTGACAGTCTTAGTGGCAAGCGAGTAGGAACCTGATGTATTTGCAATTGGGGCACACATATTAGTTCCATTTGCAGCAGGAAGCAGAGGCAGCCCAAGCTACCCACATGCTCTAGGCTGACCCTAAGGCTGCAAGCACAGAAAAGATCCCAAAGGGCCAGGCCTGGCAGACTGAAAAACAGCCTGAACTTTGTGCTCTCCCACCCATACCCAGATCCACTGGCAGAGGACAAAACTCTCCTTGGCTCAAGGTGACTGAGCCCAGCCTCTATCTGGCTGACCTAAGGCTACACAGACACAGGGGTATTCCTAGGAATTCAAACTTGAAAACAAAAACAAGAATTTTTTAAAATGAGATAGAGACACCAGTGGCCACACACCATAGCAAACTATAAAACAAACACAAAGCAATGACAACAACCGCCTTTGGGGGGCATTAGAATCCAGTTCAAACGCAAGGGGAAAAAAGTAAGCAGTGGAAAGTCTCTGACCATCCCCAGATGTTGCATATAGTAAGACAAAGACTGAGCAGCTGTTAACACATTCATGGCCAGATGCGGTGACTCATACCTATAATCCCAGCACTTTGGGAGGCTGAGGCGGGCGGATCACTAGGTCATGAGATCGAGACCACCCTGGCGAACATGGTGAAACCCTGTCTGTACTAAAAATACAAAAAATTAGCCGGGTGTGGTGGCGGGCGCCTGTAGTCCCAACTACTCAGGAGGCTGAAGCAGGAGAATGGCATGAACCCGGGAGGCGGAGCTTGCAGTGAGCCGAGATCACGCCACTGCACTCCAGCCTGGGTGACAGAACAAGACTCCGTCTCAAAAAAAAAAAAAAAAAAATTAGCTGGGTGTGGTGGCACATGCCTGTAATTCCAGCTACTCGGGAGGCTAAGGCAGGAGAACTGCTTGAACTGAGAGGTAGAGGCTGCAGTGAACTGAAATAGTGCCACTTCACACCAGCCTGGGTAACAGAGCGTGACTCCATCTCAAAAATAAAAATAAAAATAGCCAGGAGCGGTGGCTCACACCTGTAATCCCAGCATTTTGGGAGGCCGAGGTAGGCGGATCATGAGGTCAGGAGTTCAAGACCATACTGATCAACAAGGTGAAAACCCGTCTCTACTAAAAATACAAAAATTAGCCAGGCGTGGTGGCACGTGCTTATAATCCCAGCTACTAAGGAGGCTAAGGCAGGAGAGAATCGCTTGAACCCGGGAGGCAGAGGTTGCAGTGAGCCGAGATCGCGCCACTGCACTCCAGTCTGCAGGACAAGAGTGAGACTTCATCTCAAAAATAAAATAAAATAAGCCGGGTGCGGTGGCTCACGCCTGTAATACCAACACTTTGGGAGATGGAGGCAGGCAGATCACAAGGTCAGGAAATCGAGACCATCCTGGCTAACACGGTGAAAACCTGTCTCTACTAAAAATACAAAAAAAACTAGCCGGGCATGGTGGGGGGCGCCTGCAGTCCCAGCTACTCGGGAGGCTGAGGCAGGAGAATGGCATGAACCCGGAAGGCGGAGCTTGCAGTGAGCCGAGATCACGCCACTGCACTCCAGCCTGGGTGACAGAGCAAGACTCCGTCTCAAAAAAAAATAAAAATAAAAATAAATAAATAAATAAAATAAAAAATTAAAATTAAAATAAAAAATAATAAAAACACATTCATAGAACTAAAGTAAACTATGTTTAAAGACTCAAAAGGAAAGTGTGGCGACAATGAATGAAAAATAGAGAATCTTGATAAGGGGGTAGAAATTATTTTATTTTATTGTTTTGAGACAAAGTCTCACTGTCAACCAGGCGGGGGTGTAGTGGTGCAATCATAGCTCACTGCAGCCTCAACCTCCCCGGGCTCAGGTGATCCTCCCACCTCAGCCTCCCAAGTAGCTCGGACTACAAGTGTGTGCCATGACGCTCCGCTAATCTGTATATTTTTTTGTAAAGGTGGGGGTTGCCGAGGCTGGTCTTGAATTCCTAGACTCAGGTGATCCTCCCGCCTCGGCCTCCCAAAGTGCTGGGACTACAGGTGTGAGCTGCACCCAGCCATAAGTTATTTTTTTAAAAAGGAATGAAATTCTAATACATGCTACAATAATGGATGAACCTTGAAAACATTATGTTAAGTGAAATAAACCAGACACAAAAAGACAAATAGTGTATGATTCCACTCATGTGAGGTACCTAGAGTAGGAAAATTCAGAGACAGGAAGAATAGAGGTTACCAGAAGCTGGGGAGGGGGGGAATGGGGAATTATTGTTTAATAGGTAGAGTTTCTGTTTGAAATGATGAAAAAGTAGTTCTGCAAATGGATAGTTATGAGGGTTGCACAACATTGTGAATGTACTTAATGCCAGTGAACTGTACACTTACATATGGTTTGACTGGAGGCTGGGCGCGGTGGCTTACGCCTGTAATGCCAGCACTTTGGGAGGCCCCAGGCAGGTGGATCACGAGGTCAGGAGTCCAATACCAGCCTGAACAAGATGGTGAAACCCCGTCTCAACTAAAAATACAAAAAAATTAGCCAGGCATGGTGCAGAAAATTGCTTGAACCCGGGAGGTGGAGGTTGCAGTAAGCTGAGATCATGCCACTGCACTCCAGCCTGGGCGACAGAGCAGACTCCATCTCGAAAAGAAAAAAAAAAAAAACTATAATATACAGTTTGACTGGTTATAAAAAAAGAAAAAGGGAAGGGAATTCCAGAGTTGAAAAGAACAGTAACTTAAATGAAAAATTCACTATAGGAACTTAACAATAGACTTGAGGTGACAGAAGACAGAATTGGTGACCTTGAAGATCAACAGAAACTAGTCAAGCTGGGCCAGGTGCAGCGGCTCATGCCTGTAATGCCAGTGATTTGGGAGGCCGAGGTAGGAGGATCCCTTGAGCCCAGGAGTTTGAGACCAGCTTCTGCAACATAGCAAGACCCCATCTCTAAAAAAAAAAAAAAAAAAAAAAAAAAAAAAACAAACATAAATAAGCTCAGCCAAGTGTGGTGGTGCACACCTGTAGTCTCAGCTACTTGGGAGGCTGAGGTGGGAGGATGGCTTGAGCACAGAAGATTGAGGCTACAGTGAGCCATGAATGCACCACCGCACTCTAGCCTAGGCAGCAGGGCAAGACCTTGTCTCAAAAAAAAAAGAAAAAGGAAAGGAAAGAAAAACAACCATTCAAACTAAAAAGGAGAGAGGAGAAACAGCAAAGAAAAATGAATAGCACTTTGGAATGCTGAGGTGGGCACATTGCTTGAGCTCAGGAATTTGAGACCAGCCTAGCCAACATGGTGAAACCCTGTCCCTACAAAAAATACAAAAATTGGCCGGGTGCAGTGGCTCACACCTGTAATCCCAGCACTTTGGGAGGCCGAGGCGGGAAGATCACCTGAGGTCAGGAGTTGGAGACCAGCCTGGACAACATGGTGAAACCCCGTCTCTACTAAAAATACACAAATTAGCCAGGTGTGGTGGCAGGCACCTGTAATCCCAGCTACTCGGGAGGCTGAGGCAGGAGAATCGCTTGAATCCGGGAGGTGGAGGTTGCAGTGAGCTGAGATCTCGCCATTGCACTCCAGCCTGGGGGACAAGAGCAAGACTTCATCTCAAAAAAAAAAAAAAAAATACAAAAATTGGCCAGGCATGGTGGTGTGCACCTGTAGTCCCAGCTATTGAGGAGGGTATGGTGGGAGGATCACTTGAATCCAGGAAGCGGGGTTGCAATGAGCTGAGATTGCACCCCTGCACTGCACTCCAGCATGGGCAACAGAGCAAGACTCTGTCACCAAAAAAAAAAAAAAAAAAAAAAGTGGGGGCTGGTGCAGTGGCTCACTACTGTAATCTCAGCACTTTGGGAGGCCGAGGCAGGTGGATCACCTAAGGTCAGGAGTTCGAGACCAGCCTAACCAACATGGTGAAACGCTGTCTCTACTAAAAATACAAAATTAGCCAGGCGTGGTGATGCATGTCTGTAATCCCAGCTACTCAGGAGGCTGAGGCAGGAGAATCACTTGAACCCGGGAGGCGGAGGTTGCGATGAGCAGAGATGGTGCCATTGTACTCCAGCCTGGGCAACAAGAGCGAAACTCCATCTCAAAAGAAAAAAATAAGTAAAGGAAAGAACAACAATCATCCCATCCAAACTAAGGAAGAGAGAGGAGAAAAGGCAAAGAAAAATGAATAGCACTTTGGAAGGCTGAGGTGGGCAGATTGCTTGAGCTCAGAAGTTTGAGACCAGCCTGGCCAACATGGTGAATCCCTGTCTCTACAAAAAATACAAAAATTATCCAGGAGTGGTGGTGCACACCTGTAGTCCTAGCTACTCAGGAGGCTGCGGTGGGAGGACCACCCAAGAGGCGGAGGTTGCAGTGAGCTGAGATTTCACCATTGCACTCCAGCCTGAGCAACAGAGCAAGACCCTGCCTCCAAAAAAAAGAGAGAAAAAAGAAGAAGGAGGAGGGACAGGAGGAGAAAGAAGAGGAGGAGGAGAAAGAGGAGGAGGAGGAGGAAGAGGAGGAGGAAAGAAGAAAAAGAAGAGGAGAAGGGAGAGGAAGGAGAAGGAGGGGAAGAGGAAGAGGAGGAAGAAGGAAGAAAAGAAGAAGGAGGAGGAAGAGGAAGGAGGAGAAGGAGGAGAAGGAGGAGAAGGAGAAGGAGGAGAAGGAGGAGGAGGAGAAGGAGAAGGAGAAGAAGAAGAAAGAAGAAGAGGAAGAAGGACGAAGAAAGACAAAGACGACGACGATGACAAAGAAGAAGAAGAAGAGGAAGAGGAGGAAGAAAGAAGAAGAAGAAGAGGAGGAGGAGGAAGAAGAAGAAGAAGAAGAAGAGGAGGAGGAGGAGGAGGAGGCGGAGGAGGAGGAGGAGGAAGAGGAAGAAGAAGAAGAAGAAGAAGAAGAAGAAGAAGAAGAAGAAGAAGAGAAGAAGAAGAAGAAGAAGAAGAAGAAGAAGAAGAAGAAGAAGAAGAAGAAGAAGAAGAAGAAGAAGAAGAAGAAGAAGAAGAGGAAGAAGAAGAAGAAGAGGAAGAAGAAGAAGAAGAAAATAAAGACTGAGAGAACTGTGGGAGACACAACAAGCATATAGGAGTTCCAGGAGGAGGCCGGGCATGCTGGCTCACGCCTGTAATCCCAGCTCTCAGGGAGGCAGAGACAGGAGGACAGCTTGAGCCCAGGAGTTCGAGATCTGCCTGGGCAATATAGCAAGACCCCGTTCTCCACAAAAAGAAAGGAAAAAAAGACAAAAAATAAAAATAAAAAATAAGGAGTTCCAGGAGGAAAGGAAAGAGAGAGGGGCAGAAAAAAAATTTGATGAAATGATGGCAAAAAAAAACTTTCCAAATTTGATTTTTAAAAAAAAAATACAGTAATCTACACATCCAAGAAGCTCAGTGAATGCCACAAAGGATAAATACATAAAGATCCATAGCCAGCTACATCGTAAACTGTTCAAAGACAAAGAGAAAATCATAAAAGCAGCAATTGAGAAAACTCATCATGTGTAGGGAAGCATCAATATTGACAAGGAGCTGGCTTTTTTTAACTTTTATTTTGTAGAGATGGGAGGTCTCACTATGTTGCCCAGGCTGGTCTCAAACTTCTGGCCTCAAACAGTCTTCCTGCCTCAGCCTCCCAAAGTGCTGAGATTACAGGCATGAGCCACTGCACCTGACCAGCAGTGGCTCAGTGACTTCTTATCTGAAACAATAGAAGCCAGAAGGCAGTCCAATGACACGTTCAAAGTACCACGAACCCATCAACAGTAAAATTTTTCATGGAAATTTCATGGACGACTTTATGCCAGTAAATTCAACAACACAGACAAAATGGACAAGTTTCTTAAAAATAATAAACCACCAAAGCTCACTCAAGAAGAAAAAGAAGGCCGGGCACGGTGGCTCACACATGTAATCCCAGCACTTTGGGAGGCGAGGCGAGCGGATCACGAGGTCAGGAGATCAAGACCATCCTGGCTAACACAGTGAAACCCTGTCTTTACTAAAAATACAAAAAATTAGCAGGGCATGGTGGTGGGTGCCTATAGTCCCAGCTACTCGGGAGGCTGAGGCAGGAGAATGGCATGAACCTGGGAGGCGGAGCTTGCAGTGAGCCGAGATCACGCCACTGCACTCCAGCCTGGGAGACAGAGCGAGACTCCGTCTCAAAAAAAAAAAAAAAGAAGAAATAGAAAACTTGAATACGCTGGGCACGGTGGCTCACACCTGTAATCCCGGCACTTTGTGTGTGTGTGTTTTTTTTTTCTCTTTTTGTTTTGTCTGAGATGGAGTTTTGCTCTTGTTACCCAGGCTGAAGTACAATTGTGCAATCTCGGCTCACTGCAACCTCTGCCTCCCAGGTTCAAGCGATTTTCTTGCCTCAGCCTCCCGAGTAGCGGGGATTGCAGGTGCCCGCCACTGCAACTGGCTAATTTTTTGTATTTTTAGTAGAGACAGGGTTTCACCATGTTGGACAGGCTGGTCTTGAACTCCTGACCTCAGGTGAACCATCCGCCTCGGCCTCCCAAAGTGCTAATCCCAGGAGGCCGAGGCAGGTGGATCACATGAGGCCAGGAGTAGTGCAAGACCAACCTGGAAAGCAGGACAAAACCCTGTCTCTAGTAAAAATACAAAAATTAGCTGGGTGTGGTGATGTGTGCCTGTAGTCCCAGCTACTGGGGAGGCTGAGGCAGGAGACTCACTTGAACCTGGGAGGTGGAGGCTGCAGTGAGCCAAGTTCACACCGGTGCACTCCAGCCTGGGCAACAGAGTGAAATTCTGTCTCAAAAAAAAAAAACAAAACAAAAAACTTTCCTACAAGATTAATTTGAGGTCGGTGCCTAAAGTAAAAGCTTTATCTTTGCAACTAGCACAGCTCTCTAGGCATCAAGAGCAAGGTTTTTCTTTTTCACTCCCAGAAGTGCTCTTTTTAATTTTTTTTTTTTTTTTTGAAACAGAGTCTCGCTCTGTTGCCCGGGCTGGAGTGCAGTGGCTCAATCTCGACTCACTGCAACCTCCGCCTCCCGGGTTCAAGCGGTTCTCCTGTCTCAGCCTCCTGAGTAGCTGGGATTACAGGCATAAGCCACCATGCCCAGCTAAGTTTTGTATTTTTAGTATAGGCGGGGTTTCACCATGTTGTCCAGGCTGGTCTCAAACTCCTGACCTCAGGTGATCTGCCCATCTAGGCCTCCCAAAGTGCTGGGATTACAGGCGTGAGCCACCGTGCTTGGCTCTTTTTTTAATTTTTAAAATGCGTTTTATTTTGTTTTGTTTTATTTTATTTCATTTCTTTAGAGACAAAGTCTTGGTCTGTCACCCAGAATGGAGTGCAGTGGCACAATCATAGCTCACTGCAGCCTCAAACTCCTAGGGTCAAGGGATCCTCCTGCCTCAGCCTCTGGAGTACCTGGAACTGCAGGCTCGAGCCACCATGCCTGGCTAATTTTTAAAATTTTTGTAGAGACAGGGTCTTGCTATGTTGCCTAGGCTGGTCTCCAACTCCTGGACTCAATTGAGCCTCCTGCCTCACCCTCCCAAAATGCTGGAATTACAGGCATGAGCCACTATACCTGGCTCAAAGATTTCTTAAATAGGACACAAAAAGCACAAATGATTTTTTTTTAATCAACAAATTAAGCCAGGCGCGGCGACTCACGCCTGTAATCCCAGCACTTTGGGAGGCTGAAGCGGGCCAGTCACTTGAGGTCAGGAGTTCGAGACCAGCCTGGCCAACATGGTGAAACCCCTTCTCTACTAAAAATACAAAAATTAGCTGGGTGTGGCAGCCTGTAGTCCCAGCTACTCAGGAGGCTGAGGCACAAGAATCCCTTGAACCCAGATGGCAGAGGTTGCAGTGAGCCGAGATTGCGCCACTGCACTCCAGCCTAGACCACATAGTGAGACTCTGTCTCAAAAAAAAAAAAAAAAAAAAAAAGATCAGCCTGGCCAACATGGTGAAACCCCACCTCCCCAATCTCTACTAAAAATACAAAAATTAGCCAGGCATGGTGGTGTGCGCCTCTAATGCCAGCTACTTGGGAAGCTGAGGCAGGAGAATTGCTTGAACCCAGGAGGCGGAGGTTGCACTGAGGTGAGATTGCACCACTGCACCCCAGCCTGGGTGACAGAGCAAGATTCTGTCTCAAAAAAAATCAGCAAATTAAATTTTAACCAGATTGAAAACTTTTGTTCTTCAAAAGATGACGACGGGAAAAAAAAAAAAAAAAAGACAAGTCACGGATAAAGAAAATATTCACAAAACAGAATCTGACAAAGGACTCATTATCTGGAATATATAATGATCAAGGTCTCTTACAAGTCAATCAGAAGACAATTCAGTTTTTAAAACAGGCAAAAAATATAAGCAGACACTTCACCAAAAATTTTGACTGGACTTTAGAGTCCCACAGACCTGGGTTAAAATCCTGGCTTTACCACCCTCAGGCTATGTGACGTTGAATGTCACCTCTCTGAGCCTTGATTTTCTCATCAGCAAAGTGGGAGAGATACGTAACTAAATAGGTAGTCAAGGAGATTAAACATAATTTTCTGAACTTATTTAGGTCCCTAATAAATGCCAGACACCCTCTTCTTCCCCTGTCAAATAGAGGATGTATATATATATGTGTGTATATACATATATATATATGTATATACACTTTTTGTGTGTGTAGAGATGGAGTCTCGCTATATTGCCCAGCTGGTTTCAAACTCCTGGGCTCAAGCCATCTGCCCACCTCAGCTGAGATTACATGCCTGGCAGAGAACAGGCTTAGTGTATAAGCCTGAGAAGGCTGGGCCAGGTAAGAGGCCTCAATGTCTGAGGCCAGAAGGCAAATGCCCACATTGTATCCAAAGGAATGTGAAGTGTTCAAGACAGAAAAATGTGTCCCAAACAGTGTACTGGAGCTATAAGGTCTGAAGCCACGGAGAGCTGCAGGGCAGCTGTATGGGGAGGGAATAGGGATGGGTGGGGTATCGGGAAGGTAAGAGCAAGTGTGATGGCATCCGAATGGAGAAACTGGGCTGGGCACGGCAGCTCATGCCTGTAATCCCAACACTTTGGGAGACCCAGGCAGGAGGATCATTTGAGGCCAGGAGTTTGAGATCAGCCTGGTCAACATAGTGAGACATCATGTCTATAAAAAATAAAAATAAAGCGGCTGAAGTGGGAGGATTACTTGAGCTCTGGAGGTCCAGCCTGCAGTGAGCTATGATCACACCACTGCACTCCAGCCTGGGCGACACAGCAAGGCGCTGTCTCTAAAACTAAATGGCAGAGTGTGGTGGCTCACACCTGCAATCCCAGCACTTTGGGAGGCCAAGGCAGATGGATAGCTTGAGGTCAGGAACTCGAGACTACCCTGGCCAACATGGCGAAACCCTATCTCTACTAAAACTACAAAACTTTGCTGGGCGTGGTGGCGGGCGCCTGTAATCCCAGTTACTCAGAAGGCTGAGGCAGGAGAATCGCTTGAACGTGGGAGACAGCGGTTGCAGTGACCACTGCACTCCAGCCTGGGTGACAGAGCAAGACTCTGTCTCAAGAAAAAAGTTAAAAAAAAAAAAAAATTAAAGGGCAGGGCGCGGTGGCTCACGCCTGTAAACCCAGCACTTTGGGAGGCTGAGGCAGGTGGATCGCTGAGGTCAGGAGTTCAAGACCAGCCTGGCCAACATGGTGAAACCCCATTTCTACTAAAAATACAAAAATATTAGCTAGGCATGGTGGCTGACACCTGTAATCCTAGCTACTCAGGAGGCTGAAGAAGGAGAATTGCTTGAACCCGGGAGGCAGAGGTTGCAGTGAGCCGAGATCGCACCACTGCACTCCAGACTGGACAAGAGCAAAACTCCATCTCAATAAATAAATAAATAAATAAAATAAAATAAAAATAAAAAATAAATACAAATAAGAACAGGGAAACCAGAGGCTGCCAGCGCCTGCTGCTGACTTTTACAGGCAGGTCATGTGCCACGTCTGCATGGGCAGCTGGGAAGCTGGGATCTTACATAAAGGGACAGAGAAGCCTCCCAGGGAACAGGGGCCTAGTGGGGGCAGGGTTGCAGCCACCTGCAGAGGCCAACTGGAGATGGCAGGTGTGGCCCACCGCAGGGGGTGTAGGTGGTCAGGGGCCACTGAACCCTCCCCTGTGGAGCATACCCCCAAGGGTGCCGGCAGCTGGGGACTGGGCTCCACAGGGAGTTCAGAGTATGCTGACTCCACGGAGCACTGTTGTTACTTGGGCCCCACACAAAACATCTGCCTTGAAATCCATCCTTGGGAGAAACTCCTCTCAGGTCTCGGCATCAGGAGGAGCTGGGCATGTCCGGGTCTCTGGTTTGGTTCCTGCTGGGAGCAGAACGGAAGGCAAGTAGCTCAGCCTGACCCCCTGCCTGGGAGCCTGGGTGAAACGACTAGCAGCAGGTCATCAAGCTGGCTGCACTGCAGCTCTAGGGTCTGGGTAACTAGCCACTCCTCACGGGAAGGGGTGGCAGATGTGACAGAGACATGAAGAGCCCTCATTCCTCTGGCATGAGGAGCTGGAGCCTTTGCTTATTTGAACCCTGCTGGACTCCTGTGCGGGCTTTGTCTCTCACAGGGCCACAGCAGGTGCCCAGGACAGAGTCTGATGCCCCAGGCCTCTGCCAAGAGTGCCGAGACTTCCATCCCCAACTCCTGCTACTTCTCTGAAGAATAACCTGGCCAAGGCAAGAGGCTGCATTCAGGCCTGGGCGTCATGGCTCACGCCTGTAATCCCAGCACTTTGGAAGGCTGAGGTGGGTGGATCACCTGAGGTCAGGAGTTCGAGACCAGCCTGGGCAACACGGTAAAATCCCATCTCTACAAAAAAAAATTGCAAAAATTTAGCCAGGAATGGCGCCATGCGTCTCTTGCTCCAGCTACTAGGGAGGCCGAGGCAGGATTACTTGAGCCCAGAAGCTCGAGGCCACACTGAGCCATGATTGCACCATTGCACTCTACCTGGCTCGGCAGAGCAAGACCTGGTCTCAAAAAAAAGTTTTAAATGAAAAGCAAAGAACTTCACCTCTGTGGTCTTCCTCCCTAAACTCCATAATCCAAGCCTATTCATGAGAAAAAGGATCAGACAAACCCAAATTTTAGGAATATTCAACTGGGTGTGGAGGCTCACACCTGTAATCTCAGCACTGTAAGAGGCTGAGGCGAGAGGATCGCTTGAGCCTGGGAGTTCAAGAACAGCCTGGGCAACATAGTGAGACCTCGTCTCTGGAAAAAAAAAAAAAAAAATGCATATATATATATATATTTTTTTTTTTTTTATTTAAAAAGTTGTTTTTAAAAAGAATATTCTGAGGCCAGGTGCGGTGGCACACACCTGTAATCCCAGCACTTTGGGAGGCCAAGGCGGGTGGATCACCTGAGGTCAGGAGTTTGAGACCAGCCTGACCAACGTGGTGAAACCCCATGTCTATTAAAAATACAAAAATTAGCCGGTTGTGGTGGCACACGCCTATAATCCCAGCAACTCAGGAGGCTGAGGCAGGAGAATCACTTGAACCCGGGAGGTGGAGGTTGCAGTGAGCAGAGATCGCACCATTGCACTCCAGCCTGGGTGACAAAAAGAGACTCTGTTCCCCCCACACTGCCAAAAAAAAAAGGAATATTCTACAAAATACATAACCAGCACTCCTTGAAACTGTCAAGGTCAACAAAGGTGAAGCCTGAGAAGCTGTCAGGCTGAGGAAGCTAAGTAGATGTGACAACTAAATATAATGTGGTGTCACAAGGGATCCTGAAGCAGAAAAGGACATTAGGGGAAAACTAGAAAAATTTAAAAAGTGTGAAGTTGAATTAGTAAGAAAAATTTTTTAAAAGGGTGAAGTTGAATCAGTAGTAATGTACCATACATCCACACAATACACTGTTATTCAACAATAAACATGAGGACTGGGCACAGTGGTTCACGCCTGTAATTGCAGCACTTTGGGAAGCCAAGGGGAGCGGATCACCTGAGGTCAGGGGTTCGAGACCAGCCTGGCCAACATGGTGAGACCTAGTCTCTACTTAAAATACAAAAACTAGCTAGGTGTGGTAGCACAGGCCTGTAATCCCAGCTACTTGGGAGGTTGAAGCAGAATCGCTTGAACCCGGCAAGCAGAGGTTGCAGTGAGCCAAGATTGCGCCACTGCACTCCAGCCTGGGTGACAGACAAGACTCCGTCTCAAAAAAAAAAAAAAACATAGATGAAGATATCCACATGGTTGAACTTGAAAGCATAGGGCCAAGTAGAAGCCAGACCCAGAAGACCACATATATGATTCCATTTATCTTCAATGCCCAGAAGAGGCAAGTCTAGAGGCAGGAAGTAGATGGGTGGTTGCCAGGGCTGGGGGGTGAGGAAAGGTGGGGAGTTAGTGGGGAGGGGCTACTCATGGGTCACGTTTCTTTCATGGTAGGAAAAAAAGGTTTTAAAATTAGACTGTGGTGATGGTTGCACAACCCTGTGAATATACAAAAAACCACTGAAGGGTACTGAAGCGTGGTGGCAGGTGCCTGTAGCCCCAGCTACTCAGGAGACTGAGGCATGACGATCCCTTGAACCCAGGAGACAGAGGTTGCAGTGAGCTGAGATCGTGCCATTTGCACTCCAGCCTGGCAACAAGAGTGAAACTCCATCTCAAAAGAAAAAAAAAAGCTTACTCAAACAAAAAGTTTATATCTATATATATATAGATATATCTTACCAACTGTATACATATAAACTGCATATATACACACATACAACTAAAAAAGAAAAGCATGCTGAGCACAGTGGCCCACATCTGTAACCCCAGCACTTTGGGTGGCTGATCTGGGAGGATCGGTTGAGTGGAGGAGTTTGAGACTAGCCTGGGCAACATAGCAAGACCCTGTCACTACAAAAAAAAAGTTTCTTAATTAGCCAGGTGAAGTGGTGCACTCCTGCAGACCCAGCTACTTAGGAGGCTGAGGTGGGAGGATCACTTGAACCCAGGAGTTCAAGGCTGCAGTGAGCTATGATCACACCACTGTACTCCAGCCTGGGTGACAGTAAGGCCCTGTCCCTAAAAACAAAACAAACAAAAAGCCAAGGAGTGCCGTTTCAGATGTGCCATAAAGGCCACCCTAGCAAGAGGCAGCCACATTTATAAGTGCTGACAGGGACCTGAAATAGCAATGTGGTCACAGGGAGAACTTAGTGATATCGGGTGGTTCATGAGGTGTCCCCTGGATGCATGAGTAGTTGTTTCCTATTAGGGCTGTTAACAAATTACCACAAACTGAGAGGCTGAAAACCACACCAATTTATTATCTTACAGTTCTAGAGGTCAGGAGTCCAAAATGGTTTTCACCGGGCTGAAGTCGTGTCAGTGTGGCTTTGTTTCTCCACGGAGGCTCTGGGGCAGAATCCAGTGCCTTTTCCAGCTCCTCCAGGGGCCACCTCATCGCCTGGCCCCAGGCCTTCTTGCCATCTTCACAGCCAGAAGCTTCCTTGCTTCATGCGCAGACCCTCCTGACTCCCTTTCCCTTATAAGGGCCCCCATGATTACTCGGGGCCCACCTGAACCATCCACGGTCATCTCCCCACCATGAAATCCTGAACTGAAGCACAGGTGCCGGGTCCCTTTCGCCACACAAGGTAACACTTTCCCAGGTCCTGGGGTTCCAAACCTGGACATCTTTCGGGGCTGTTATTCCACCCACCATCGTCATCAGTGAGGCGCCTTCAGGAGGGGCTGTGAGGTCACGTGAGGTCGGCTTCGGAAGGGCTAGGTTTGAGTGCCTGGAGGACACTGGCAGGAGGTGCCCCGGGCTGCATCCATTTACCACGCACTCACTCAGCACCCCTGAGAGACCATCTCTGGGGCCTATAGGAGAACCCTGTACTTCAGCAGCCCTGACACCTGCTTTCTACTTCCGAACCTTTCTGAAATCAAGACGCATCTTTAGACCAATGGCATTTTACTGTGTCACCGCCAGGCCTCTTCTTTCTTAGTGACATTTAAAGGAAGATATCTTACTGATGGCTTCTTGGAGTGAATGAAATTCCGGTGTGAGCAGGCACTAGAATGGGCCTCACAAGAGTGTCAGGTAACCCCACTCCGCCCTGGCCCCCAAGTCTTTCCTAGTTGCTCATCTGGTCCTTTCTGCCCTGGGATCCCAAGTGCCCTGCAGCTCCAGTGCCCAGACCCCCGTAACTAACAGACCCCACTAAAGCCACACACATGCTCAGCTCTACAACCATGGTGGGGTCCAGGAGCCACCCCTCCCACTAGGTGTGCCTAAATCATGGGGGTCTGACCCAGGGGCTCTCTCTCGGCCTGGCTGTAAGCTGAAAACACCTGGGGGCTTCCGAAATACCCAATGCCTGGGCCACAACCTAGACCAGCTCAATCCGAAACTCCAAAGAGATATTACAGCTCCCCAGGAGACTCCAAGGGGCAGCCAGAGTGGAAAACCGGAAGAAACCATCTAACGTGGTGCAAGGGAGGCGTAAGGCAATGATGGTGGGGCGTGGGGGTGGAGGGTGCCATGCCCAGGCTACAGAATTACATCTGTCTATCTCCCATGCCTCTGCCACCACTCTGAATTCCTGGAAGGGGACCAACCCAGCTACCTCAGTTTCCTCAAGGCACTAGCCCTGTGCCAGGCACACAGTGGGGCCCAGAGAATGTAGGCCGCAGGGCCTCGAAGGCCAGGCAGCAAAGGCTTCGTGCCAAGAAAGGTCTGGGAAAGGAGCCCACTGGGTCTGGGCCAGCCCTTTGATTCCTGTGACCTCCAGTGAGTCACTGCCCCTCTCTGTGCCAGTACAATGCACGCTTGGCCCACACTTGGCCATTGAGTTTGCACTTCACTAAAGGGCTGTGGGAACGATGGCAAGGATAGAGGAAAGCCAGATTAGGGAAGACACTGGCTCTCAGAACCTTAGGGATCTCGGTCTTGAGCCACTCATCCCACTTCTGCCCAGCATCTAAGGAGCTTGAGAGGGTGGAGCAAGAGTAAGAGGATTCCATGCTCACCCCCAACAGGGTCCCAATGTCTTATCAATGCCCTGGTCCTTCCGGGCCTAAAAGCTCCACTTCTGGGGCTCTATCCTCTGGTGGCTGCAAGGACAAAGAATCTGAGGTCCTGAAAGCCAAAGACCTAAGAGGAACTGAACAAGAAACCTGGGAGAGGAGCACAGAGTAGCGCAGTTGGGGGTGTTTACACCGCAAGCAGAGTCCAGGCAGGGAGGCCACAGGACACCTGACAGGCACCTCCAAGGAGGATCTTCATGGGAGCACTCAGGGACCAAGACAAGTCCAAAGGGACTGTGGAGAAGGCCCCTGGGCTTCTGGCCATCAGCACAGCCAAGGCCCCAGTACACAACTAAAGGCTTTTATTGGGAAAGGGAAATTGACTGAAAAATGGCCTCCAATTTCCTCACTGCCTGAGACACTTGGTGCCTCCTCCACAAAGTCCACGAAAGACGGGCCCACCAAACTGGGCCCACAGCAAGCTCAGGTGTAGAGGTCAAAGTCAATGCGTTTGGAGTTGTAGAACTGACCACCAGCAGGGTCCAGCTTCCGGCAATAAACACCATCCGGGAAGTAGCCTTCACTCACCCAGGTCTGCAAGGAGAGGGCAGAGCTGGGGAACAACTGACAGGAGCGGGGGAAGAAGGGATAAGGCAGAAGGAGGGAGAAAGCAGCTCACCTGCATCTGGGCGCTGGTGAAAGGCCCATACAGCTCGGCATCCCCCGTGTTCTCCCACTTATATTCCCACATCACGTCCACCAGACCATCTCCCAACGACTCTGCTTCTAAAATAACAGGCAAAGCCATTTGGCCTCCAGTGTCGCACTTCCTACCCACTGCCCCCTCCTCTGTCCTCCAAGCTCACCTCCTCTCTGGGTAGGGGTTGGGGTCTCCAGTTCCTCCTCCGCCACCTCCTCAGCAAACATGTCCAGGGAGGGTGGAGGTGTGGGATTGTGGGGTCCCAGTGTCTGACACCCCAAACCCTTCAGACGCATAGCCAACCGTTCCCTCGTTTCCTGGTACACGCCAAGGTTGCCCCGGGCCACCATCTGGTCGGCCAACCCGGAGAGCCGGTCCAGGCGCTGAGGGGAACTGGGTCGCCCAGGCCCCTTGCTCCCTTTGCCTCCTCCTCGGGCCCCCAGACGCCTCAGTGCTCCAGCCACTGTCTCTCTAGGCAATAGGAGCTCCAAAAGTCCCTCCAAGAGGGCTTGGGCACTCATTGGGGTCTGGCCCAAGCTGTCCTCCTCCTCCGAGTCTGAGGCCTGGCGCTGGCCAGGTGGCCGCTCCCGGATCTTCACCTGTAATGGGAAGATGGAGTGATTTCCCACGAACTGCCATGGGAGCAGGCCTGGCATCTGCCACTCCCAGTCCCCAGCCACACCAGCCCCTGGGCCGCACCCAGTCAATGTTGTCCAGCCAGCTGTCTCGGATCTGAGCATCCCGGTTCAGGAAGTAGTTGCCATCGGCATCAAAGTGGCCTTCCTCCATCTCCTCCTGCAGGTTAAAGGGTGTGATCCGAACACCCCCCTCGCTGGGGAGTGTGGCTGCCTCCTGACCTGCACCAAAGACACAGGTGCCCTTTTCTAGGCATGGAAAAAAGAGACCGGAGCCTCCCTCGCTCCACACCACCAGAGGCCCCTACTTGTTTCTCTAGCAGAGGGTATTCTTCGGTACAGCTTACCTTCTACATCCTCTGAGGCCAAGATGTCATATTTGCTGGACCCCCCATCATCATCATCATCCTCCTCATCGCTATCCAAAGAGTGTTTGCCTTTGAAGCGGCTCCCAGGACCCCCTGACCCAGCCACAGGGTCCACCAGCTGTGAGCAGGAGCCAGGAAGTCGAGAAATGCAGGTTACTGGCTACCTCCCCAAATACTTCCGAATCTGGACCCAAATATTCCCCAAATATTTCAGGATCTCGACTACTTCCCCAAATATTTCAGGACCCACACTGAAGACACTCCCAACCCATTCCTCAGAGAACCTGAAAAAACTAGGCTTTTCTCTGCCTGCCCGCCCCGCCCCGCTCCCGCCAGCTTTCTTCCTCCTCAGGCTTCTAGCTCCTCTTTCCCCCACACAAAGCAGTCTGGCCCCCTCACCTTCTTCTTGGGGACAATGATTTCATCCTCATCCTCCTCATCTCCCACACCTTGGAAGGTCACTTTCCTCTTTGGCATGACGGGGCAAACAGGTGTTTCTCAAGCTGAGGAAAGGATGCAGAGGAAGGGAACGCGGTGAGGAGGGGACTCGCCGCCAGAGGACCCAGCAGAGCAAACATTTTTCCTGGTCTATGACCGGTACAGTTTGGGAGCGGAGGGAGCACAAAAGCAGGGGCCGAAACGAAGCTGGCAGCCAGGAGGCCTCCAGGACTTGCGTCTAGCATCCGCGAGTTAAATGGGGCGGGGACGGAAGGGCGGACCCTCTAGATCCCCGGACCCTGGCCGAAATGAGACAGGCTTCACCAGGTCACCGCCCCCAACTCCAGCCCCCGCAGTCTGCGCGCCACCGGCTCCACGGGCTGACCCCCGCCCTCTACCCTGGCTCTCTCGGAGCTCGCCGGGCCCAGGCAGACCCAGGACCTGGCGCTCTCGCCACCCCGTTCCTCCCTGCTCCGAACTCCCAATTCCGTGTGGTGTTCCCCAACTGTCCCGGGCTGTGTACAACTTAGAGGGCCACGGGGATTCCGGCGGTCCCACCCTCGCGCGCTCACCTGTGAACCCGCAGGGGGCGAGGTGAAGAAAATAAGAGATGCTTGCGCCAGGGCTACATCCGGGGCACCCGGCCGCCATCACCCGGAAGAGGACTGCAGAAGGCGCTCGGGAAGCCCGGAAGTGGCTTCACTCGGGTTAGGGAACTAACTGGAAGAGCGGGCGGAAGTACGCGATGAGCGAGAGAAGACGCCTCCACCCTCTCTCCCGCCAGAAGTGACGTCAGTCGCGTAGGAGGACAATGGTGAGAAGAGAGAACCTAAGAATGCCTGGACTCTGACCGGGCGTGAGAAATGGCCGGAAGTAGCTTCCATTCCCTCATTCAAGCAGTAGAGGCTCTGGAGAAAAACTGGAGCGCATCTGCTTAAAGGGCCGCCCAGGGTCAGGATGGAGGGGCAAAGTCCGAGCAGGGCCAGCGGGTTGCTGCCCCGTTTTCCTGTCCTGGGTTCAAGTCACCCTTACCCCAGGGCTAAGGGCTCAGCGCCCCTACCGTCTCGTTAGAAATCCTGACTTCCCACTCCTGTGGTCCAGTGGTCAGCCCTCCTAGTCTGAGAGGTGCAGCCTTGCCCTCCCCGAGGGGAAGCCTGGCTCTCCCGATGGCCAGCCTGGAGCCCCTGGACGGCTCTCGGGGCACTTTCTGAACACAGCTCCCTTTAGGACCCAGGGGAGGCAATTTGTCCCACGCCCATACCCTGGGCGAGTTCCTGGTTTCTGAGGTGGGAGAGCCATCACTGGAGAGGTGACATTGGCACCAGTACCCAGGCCAGAAGCCCTTTGTGCCCTGCTCTCAGGTAGGCCTGGAAAAGGGCAACAGTGCCTCTCTGCAGCATGAAGCCCCCCTGAGCAAATAGGGCCTAGCAACTCCTGCCCAAGTAACGGGATGTGGCCCAAGCAGAAGGGGGAATTGGGGAGGTAGTGGGGGGTCAGCCCTTGTGCTGGGACCCCTAGCTCTTGACACTCGGAGGCTGCATCCCCCTAAGCCAAGACTCTGCCCAGGCAGCACCTGCTGGAGCCAGACGAGGATAGCATGAGAGTTCCCTTACTCTTCCCCCAGGCAACTAGATGGGCCACTTCTCTCCCCCTGGGGGTTTCCTCCCATATTGGATCATGATGAAACCGCACAGAAAGTCCGTGCTCAGTTTCTTCCATGGTTACAGAACACAAGCCCCAGACCAGGAAGGTACCTTGCTAAAGAAGGGGACCCGAAACCGCAGCTACCAGCGCCGATGGTTCATCCTCTGAGGAAACCTCCTCTTCTACCTAGAACACTAGACCGACCATACACCCCTGGGCCTCATCCTGTTAAGAGAACTGCCAGGTGGAGCCACACCTTAAGGCCGCAGAACCCTATGCCTTTACCATCCTGACCCCTGGTGTGGAGGGCACAGTTGGGCGGGCCTACAAGCTGGCTGCAGAAACCCAGGAAGAGCTGGAGACTTGGCTGTGGGCACTGGCTGGCGTGAGCTGGAGGCGGCTGGCTGGGCTGCTGCCCCCCCCCCCCCCCCCCGCCCAACCAAGACCCAATACTGGGAGCTGTGCCAGGCAGCTGGTCAAGAGCCCATCTCATCCCCAGAGGACAGTGGCTTTCTAGCCACTGTGAGTACCCCCTCCAGCTTCCAGGAGTTGCATGAGCACTTTGGGAAGGAGATCCGGGTGCTGCAGGTGGTACAGAGAGCTCCAGGCAGCCAGTGACAATGGAGACAGCAGATCCCAGGCAAAGATGGAGTAGGAGCTCAACCAGTGTCTGATGAGTGATTGAGAGATGGACCCAAAGCCAAGAGGTACCTACTTGCCAAGACAGCAGACTGCTTCAACAGAGACCCAGGTCCTGGCTCTGTCCCTCCCTCCCTCGTCCTTACCCCATCCACCCCTCATCAAATAACAAGGTAGGAGACAGGCCCAGATACAACAGCAGGTTCTTTTCCGATTCCTCAAAGCGCTGCGTGGGGTGGGGGCAGAGACAGAAGAGAATGTAAACATTGGGTTCCACCCCCTGGAGCTCAAGGGAAGACCCTTACCCAGATAGGGACTAACTGGAGGGTGGAAGGGAACAAGGTGAAAGGTATGGGTCCTGGTGAGACAAAGCAGGGGGGCCTGAGAACACAGAGCAAGGTGGGTTTGGAGGGAGCACAGCAGGGTGCAGGAAGAGAGATGGGGGACATTTCCTATTCCAGTGCATGTCCCCTTAAATAAACTGGGTACAGGAGCATTATAGGAGAACCAAAGGACAGAAGACAAAGCGAGCACCCCCACCCCAGGCCAACCCCATCCTCTGTACATAATTACAACACAGAAAGGTCCAGAAGGAGAGCCCTGGCCAGGAAGGCGGGGAGACAGGGAGGGCTGAAGACAGGGAAAAGGAAGCCAGCTCCACCTCATGGTAAGGGGAGCCATGGAGTGTAAGAATCTGAAACTGCTGACTCCCATCACCAGGAGTCACCCCTGGGATGACAACGGGCCATTCAGGACAGCACCTAGGAGGGGACCCAGAGGGAACTGGGGCAGGAGCGGCAGAGACCCCAGCTGAGGCTCATGGGAGGTGAGAGGCTCCAGACTCATTTGCAGCTGCCCATCTGTCCTGCCCATGTAGGGATCAGCAGCTGGCGAGGAGATGGGGAACCAAGCCACTTTCCCCAGCGAGGGACAGCCTGACAAGGGGCTAGGGGGTGGCACGTCGGGCCAGGCCTGTTCTTGGCTGAGGGAAAGAGGGGGGCCATGCAGTCCAGCCCCAGGGCAGAGGTCAGAAGTAAGCGTCCTGCCGGGCCTCAGCTGCTGAGGGCCTGTCCCCACCATCTTGGGGGCCTGGGGGCCCATCTGCCTTTCGACGCAGCGAAAGCTTCCGGCCTTGAGCCTTCTTCTCCTGCTTCTGCCGCTCCTTCTCCTGCTTCTCTCGCTCCTTTTCCTGCTTCTCTCGCTCTTTCTCCTGCTTCTGCCGCTCCTTCTCCCGCTCCTTCTCCTGTTTCTGCCGCTCCTTCTCCTGTTTCTGCCGCTCCTTCTCCTGCTTCCGGGTCTCCTTGCTGGAACCCAAGGGGGTGCTATTGCCAGTGGGTGAGGGAAGGGATGGATGCAGTCCCTCAGCAGTGACCACAGGCCCTGGGGCAGGCCCAGCACTGGCTCTGCGGACGGGGGGCGGCGGGGACGGAGCCCCTCCAGCTGCCCGGGAGCCTCGGCTCTTGAGGCCAGGGAGGCTGAGGAGGCTGGAGGAGGGGCCCAGGGGTGGCTGCTGCCGCCGGCGCTCCTCGTGGATGGCCCGGGACCCATGCAGTCGCCGTGAGGGCCGATACTGCAGCTCCCCCCGCGTTTCCCGCCACTTCTTGAGCTGGGCTGCATTCTCCCGCTCAATCAGTGCTTCTGTCACCGGCAGATTGGTCACCTGGACAGAGAGGAAATGCGTACCAGAACGGAGCTGAGGGTGGGAGCGGGCTGAGGCAGGCAGGGGCTGTGTTGAGGGCACAGGCCTACCTCATGCACCAGGAAGTCCTCCTGCATGCACTGCTGGGGCAGGTTACGCAGCTGCTCCATGGTCTCATACATGCCTTGGCAGGAGCGCAGCTTCTCCACTGAGCCCAGCGTGTGGCGCAGCAGGACCAGGGCCACCCGGAAGATGATCTTAACGCCTGCAGGGGTGAAGAGTAGAGAGCACGGGGTGGTCAGACCCAGGATCTCAGCCTGTCCTGATCAGGACAGACTCACAGCCCCCATCCCCATCTACTGCCAATCTCAGATGAGGAAACTGAGGCCCCGTGAAAGGACAAGAGCTGCTATCAGTCTCAGGATCTTGGCAGGGAGAGCAGGCTCTAAGTTGGTGGCAGAACTAAAATCAGGCCTGTTTCTCCAGCCCTCAGCTGCTTATGGTGAAACCTCCACCCAACAAGTACCTTTTGTCCATGGACCACCAGAAATACGACAGAACCCCTGGTAGCCACCATAGAAACCCCAGCCCCGCATGGCCTGGAGGGCCACAGAAGTACCTTCACAGAAAAACATGTCCCAGACACGCAGCACCGACGCCCAGGGCAGGGTGCGGGCGAAGATGCACATGAACCACTCCGTCATGTAGAGCACAGGGTCGATGCGCTGCCGCCGCAGGTGGCGATGTGCCAGGGGGGAGGCCCGGCGCAGGAGCGCAAAAAAGATCTCCCCGTCCAGCTGAATGGCCTCCTGCAGGTGGGACAAGCCATGAGAAGAGGGCCAAGTCAGCTGTGCCCCCATCAGGGGAGAACTGGCCAGCCCTGTGGGCAGAGGCCAGGAAGGCCAGGGTGGGGCAAGGCAGGGACCTCCCTGCAGCCTGGAGGAAACGCCACAGCCCCAGATGCACCCAGCCTCCAGACACTCACCAGCCCTGCACTGTAGTAACCTGGGAGGTACTTGTCGCAGATCTGCACCAGGCACCAAAAGGCTTGCTGAGAAGAGCAAGAACAAGGAGTAGGGGTGGGGCCTGAGAAGCAGGGAGCAGGGAGCTCCCCCATCACCACTGTAGGCTGAGATCCCCCCTGCCCCTCCCGGCCCAGGACCAGGGCGCTGACCTCCGCAGGCATGTGCATGAGCAGGACTGCGGCCACAGGGGCCTGGGCCTGGCAGTAACCCTCGTCAGGCCGGTAGATGGTGTAGGCCTTCAGGATTCGGTACAGGTCCTGTTGCCTGTGGGGGTTGGGGAAGACTGTGAGGGCAGTCACAGGGGCTGAGAGCTCTGTCCCCAAACCCAGTTCCAGATTCGTCCCAGAGCTTTACCACCAGGCTCCTCCATCCATCTGCCCAGTCCTGCTGAGTGAGCTTCAGCTAAAGGCTCAGCCCACAGCACAGCACTCCAGGCCCCAGGGCTCCGCCTTTGGCTACATATTCCACATGCTCCAGGCCATCCCAGCACAGGCTGCACCCTCACCCTCCTTCCTCTGCCACATCCCAGAAACCTTCCAGGTCATTTTCTCCAGGAAGGTTTCCACAGCCGCAGCATCAGCCCTCCTCTAGCACTAAATGTCTTTGTCACCCCAAAGCAGGAGCTCCCCAGGGCAGGGCCTGCCTTATCAGTCTCACTGGATTTCATGGTTCTTGGGGAAGGTTTGCAAGCCAGCTGTGCCTCAGCCCTTTCTTTTGTCTCTGCATCCAAAAGAATAAAATCTGTACCCTAGACCTGCTCCTCTTGAGGGTGCCCCACTGCCATGTCCAGGACTTCTATTCACTCAGCCCCACATCAGAAAAGAGCCCCTTCCTCCAAGCCTAAGCAGTGCTGCACCCTGAATTCCATTCCTGCCTGCTCCTCTCCACCTCCACAGCCATTCGCAGCTCAGACCTCCATTTCTTGCCCATAAAAAATGACCTCCCAGATCCTCTCCCTGCCTCCAGTCTGACACATCCTCCTCCTGACCACTTCCCAGAATAGCTTTTCCCAAAACTCCAGGCATTCAAGTGTGATCTTCATCTGTATTTTATCTGCATACCACCCTACTATTATTTACTTGACATTTTTTCTCCACTTTGCAAAACCATCCACGAAATGACAGGTTTGATATGGTTATTTTACCTAATGCATATTAAAATAAATATGTAACTTCCACAAGCACCCACGCCCATCACCCACCTGCCTGATTCCGTGTCCCTGCCTTCTCCCTGTTGCTATGGGTGAAGAGTGTGATCCTGGCAAGCACTTCCTTTCCACTTGGGCCCAGGATCCCATCCCCTCTCGCGTGTACAGGCCACCACTCCAACAACCCTCCCCTTCCTCCTGCACTATCAATTTCTCTCTCCACCATTCCCACAAGCATACCCACATGCTGTTATTTATTTGAGTTTCAAAAAAAAAAAAAGTCTCTTCACCAGGCGCAGTAGCTCACGCCTATAATCCTAGCACTTTGGGAGGCCAAGGTGGGCGGATCACCTGAGGTCAGGAGTTCGAGACCAGCCTGGCCAACATGGCAAAACCCCGTCTCTACTAAAAATACAAAAATTAGCCAGGTGTGGTGGTGGGCACCTGTGATCCCAGGTACTTGGGAGGCTGAGGTGGAGAAACACTTGAATCTGGGAATCTGGGAGGCAGAGGTTGCAGTGAGCCAAGATCACACCACTGCACTCTAGCCTGGGCGACAGTCCAGCTCTGTCTCAAAAAAAAAAAAAAAAAAAGGTCTCTTTACTCCTCTCTTCCCTCCGAATACCACACTGTTTCTTTCCTTACCTATAGACTCACTGTCTTCAATTTCTTTCCTCCCATTCTCCAGTCAGGGTTTCACCCACTGCTCCACACAAAACTGTTTTTGTTTGAGACGGAGTTTCACTCTCATTGCCCAGGCTGGAGTGCAATGGTGCGATCTCGGCTCACCGCAACCTCTGTCTCCCAGGTTCACGCAATTCTCCTGCCTCAGCCTCCCGACCATGCCCAGTTAATTTTGTATTTTTAGTAGAGACAGAGTTTCTCCATGTTGGTCAGGCTGGTCTCGAACTCCTGACCTCAGGTGATCCGCCTGCCTCAGCCTCCCAAAGTGCTGGGATTACAGGCGTGAGCCACTGCACCCAGCCACAAAACTTTTTTTTTTTTCCCTTTGAGACGGAGTTTCGCTCTTGTTGCCCAGGCTGGAGTGCAATGGCACGATCTCGGCTCACTGAAACCTCTGCCTCAGCCTCCCGAGTAACTGGGATTACAGGCACCTGCCACCACACCAAGCTAATTTTTTTCTTTTTTTTGAGACAGAATCTCCTCTGTCACCCAAGCTGGACTGCAGTGGCGCGATTTCGGCTCACTGCAAGCTCTGCCTCCCAGGTTCACGCCATTCTCCTGCCTCAGCCTCCCAAGTAGCTGGGACTATAGGCACCCGCCACCATGCCCGGCTAATTTTTTGTATTTTTTTAGTAGAGACGGGGGTTTCACCGTGTTAGCCAGGATGGTCTCGAACTCCTGACCTCATGATCTGCCCGCCTCAGCCTCCCAAAGTGCTGAGATTACAGGCGTGAGCCACCACGCCTGGCCTTTTAAAAATATTTTTGGTAGAGATGGGGTTTCACCATGTTGGCCAGGCTGGTCTTGAACTCCTAACCTCAGATGATCTGTCCGCCTTGGCCTCCCAAAGTGTTGGGATTATAGGCATGAGCCACTGCGCCTGGCCACAAAACTGTTTTTAACATGGTCACTAATGACTTCTCCAGTGTTTAATCCAGAGGTCAATTTTCGGGCTGGACTTTATTGGACCCTTCAGCAGCATTTCACACAGCTGATGCTTGAAACCTCGCTTCACTTTGCTCCCAGTCACATGCTCCTGGTCCTCCTCCTACCTCTAGCTTCTCATTCCAGTCTCCTTTACCAGCTCTTTCTCATCTTCCCATTCTCAAACTGTCGGAGCTGCAGGGCTCAATTGTTGGACATTTCGCATCAATTCCTTTTGTATCTACATTTGTTGCCTTTGTGACTTCATCCAGTCTCATGGGTAAGATTTAGTCCCTCTATAAGTTGACGACTCTTAATTTCCAATTTATCTCCAGTTTAAACATCTGCCCTGAAATCCAGGTTTATGTATACTGTACACTGAACTTACATCTCCATCTAGAAGTCCAATAAGCATTTTAAACTTAATGTTCCCTGCCGGGCATGGAGACTCATACATGTAATCCCAGCACTTTGGGAGGCCGAGGTGAGCAGGTCATTTGAGGTCAGGAGTTCAAGACCAGCCTGGCCAACATGGCAAAACCCGTCTCTACTAAAAATACAAAACTTAGCTGGGCATGGTAGCGGGCGCCTGTAATTCCAGCTACTCAGGAGGCTGAGGCAGGAGAATTGCTTGAACCCGCGAGGCGGAGGTTGCAGTGACCCGAGGTGGTGCCACTGCATTCCAGCCCTGGGCGACAGAGCGAGACTCTGTCTCAAAAAATAAAAATAAAAAATAAACGTTCCAAAACTGAGCTCCTGATATGCCCCCCACAGCTACCTTTAGCCCATCTGTATTAGTAAACAGCAACTCCATTCTTCTCATTTCTCAGGCCAAAAACCCTACTCCCCTCTCTCCTCTCACACTGCATGTCTAATCCATTGGCAAATCCCTCTGACTCAACCTTCAAAATATATCCAGAATCCAACCACTTCTGCCCATACTCCCGCTGCTACCATGCTGGTCTAGCTCTTACCCCTTTCCTGGATTACAGGAAGTCTCCTAACTGGTCCATTTCTGTCCTTGTCTCCCTATAGTCTGTTCTCAGCATGGTAGCCAGAATGACCCTTTTAAAACATAAGCAGGATCAAGTCATTTGTAACCCCATCCCCACTCACATTCTCTATTTCCCTCTTGCTTTAAACTCCTCTTTAGGCCCAGGCATAGTGGCTCACGCCTGTAATCCCAGCACTTAAGGAGGCTGAGGCGGGCGGATCGCTTGAGCCCAGGAGTTCAAGACCAGCTTGGGCAACATGATGAAAACCCATCTCTATCAAAAAAACAAATAAAAGTAAAAATAAAAATAACCTCCTCTTTAATGCTTACCATCATTTCACATACAACATACTTTCCTTTCCCTGATTTATTGTTTGTCCCTACTAAAATATAAACACCATGAGAGGAGTTTTTGGTTTTTTGTTCACTGCAATCATTTGTGACTAGACAGTGCCTGGCAGATAACAGATGCTCAATAAATATTTGCTAAAGGATGAATTATTGATTAAAAAAATTGTCCGGCTGACCGTGGTGGCTCACGCCTATAATCCTAGCACTTTGGGAGGCCGAGGCAGGTGGATCACCTAAGGGCAGGAGTTCGAGACCAGCCTGGCCAACATGGTGAAACCCTGTCTCTACTAATAATACAAAAATTAGCTGGGTGTGGTGGCGCACACCTGTATCCAGAAGAAAGAGGTTGCAGGGAGCAAAGATCATGCCACTGTCCCCCAACATTGGCAAAAAGAAAAAATCACGCAAGAAAAAAAAAAAAAAAAAAAAAAAGAATAAAAAATCCATCTGGCCAGGCACAGTGGCTCACACCTGTAATCCCAGCATTTTGGGAGGCTGAGGCAAGCAGATCACTTGAGTTCGGGAGTTCAAGACCAGTCTGGCCAACATGGTGAAACCCCGTCTCTGCTAAAAACACAAAAATGAGCCGGGCACGATGGTGTGCACCTATAATCCCAGCTACTCAGGAGGCTGAGGCATGAGAATTGCTTGAACCTGGGAGGCAGAGGTTGCAGTAGGCTGAGATCACACCACTGCATTCCAGCCTGGGCAACAAACGGAGCCTCCATCTCAAAAAACAAAACAAAAAAAAGTCCATCAGAGAACTCCCTAAGATGATCATCTTGTATACTACTAGGGAACAGTATATACTGACATCTGGAGGAAGCTTGGTCTATAGAACAAAATTCCAAATGCTTTGGCATAGCATTTAAGGGTCCCTGGTGATCTTTTCCATAACCCCCAGGCAGGAAAACCCTGCCCCACTGCTGTAGTTCCCACCCCTCCAAAACCCAGCCCAAATGCAAGCTCTTCAAAGGAGCCTGGGATGTGCCCCCACACACAACCCGAGTCAAGTCTCCTTCCCAGGACAGTTCCTTTGACATGGCTTGACACTTAGTCCATTACAGATCGCTCTTCTACAAGTCCTGAAGGGCAAAAACCACTTTCAACTCAGTCTTGTATCCACCTAGATAAAAGGTGGATCCTCCAGCCAATGTTTGCTGACTGATCCCCATGGTCCGGCCACCTTACCCATGCCCCCCTCGAGCAGCAAACATCTCGTGGAAAGGGAACTGGCGGTGCAGGTCCTTCTCAATCACATCCAGCCACTTGGGGTCCCCAGGAGCCCGTTCCAGCTCCTGCAGTGGGACAGTGGGGATTACCTCAGCATCTGGGGGAACTGATACCCCTTGCACAGACAGGGCCACATGTCCCCACACCTTGGAGCTGCACGCACCTCAAACTTTCCTGGGTTCTGCTCCAGAAGTTCCTTGCTATTAGACAGGTACTGCCAGGCCTTGGCTCTGAGAGAGGAGGGGATCCCCTTCCGGCAGCGCAGCTTCACCTAAGGCAAAGTGGCAGGAGGAGGACAGCTTCGAGGGCCGGCACAGCCTCCAAGCTTTCCCCAGCAGTCCACAAACTCCCTGGATACTCCCCCCCACATCCCATAGGCTTGATTCCACTGGACCTGGCCTGGACTTCTATTTTTAAAGCCATTCCCCCGCCAGGGCCCATCTATCCCCAGTGTGGTCCAGAGGGCAGATATTATCGGCTTCCTGGGCTTCCCTGGAGCACATGCTGCCCCTCCCAACCTGTGCATTGCCCTGCCCACCATTCAGCCCTCAAACCTTCTGGAATCGCCGTGACAGCCACTTATCCCAGTTACTGAACATGTCCAGCCATTTGAGCTCCCGCTGCCGAGCCACGTCCACGGGAATGGAGCTCTCTCTGCAGGGTGGGGGGAGCATGGAAGGGGTCAGTAGCAATAGTGTAAAACCTGCATTGCAGGGGGAACTAAGGCAAGCCACCTCCCCAAGCTCAAACAAGAAACTGGATAGTCTGTGAGCTACCAAACATCAGGATGTCTGGCCACTTGGGCATCCCAAGGCACACTGAAAGGGCTTCCTTCCCTAATGGATCTCTATTCAGAAGTCATATTTAAATCTCACTTCTGACACATCCAAATCTGGGGAGAGAGTATGGAGTATTTTAAAGCCACATTTTGCATTAGATCTGGATCCATTTATATAAATGGATCTATAAAATAGCTTTACCATTTATTCACTGTGTGACCTTGGGCAAATCACTTAATTTTGCTAAGCCCAATTTCCTCATCTGTAAGGTGGAGAAAGTAACAATATCTACCCGAAGGGGTCTGTTGAGAGTTTATATGAAATAACACACAGCGAAGTGCCCATTAAGTAATACCTTACTATCCATAAAATAAAATACCCTAGAGGGCCAGGCCTGTAATCCCAGCACTTTGGGAAGCAGAGGCGGGAGGATCACTTGAGGCCAGGAGTTCAAGGCCAGCCTGGGCAACATAACGAGATTCTGTCTCTACAAAAAATAAAAATAAAATAATAAAATAGGCCGGGCATGGTGGCTCCCGCCTGTAATCCCAGCACTTTGGGAGGCCGAGGCAGGCGGATGACTTGAGGTCAGGAGTTTGAGACCAGCCTGGACAACATGGTAAAACCCTGTCTCTACTATAAATACAAAAATTAGCCAGGCATGGTGGCACGTGCTTGAAATCCAAGCTATTCGCGAAGCTGAGGCATGAGAATCGCTTGAACCCGGGAGGCGGAGGGTGCAGTGAGTCGAGATTGTGCCACTGCACTCCAGCCTGGATGACAGAGCGAGACTCCATCTCAAAAAATAATAATAATAAAATAAAATACGGAACAAATGTACTTCTGTCTCTTTAGATGCAACCATCTGAGTTTTGTCCTATCAAACGTTTGCGATCCCTTGGGTCACCTGCAATTTACTCTACCTCCTCCTCCCTGAAATCACCCCAGGCAAATAAAGGACTCCCTGCCCTATTTACTCACTGTTCTGTCAGAGGTTCATACTCATGGTGCCCCCATCATTCTTCAAACAGTTACTTGTAGGAGCCAGTACTAGGAGGTGAGTGGAACAGAAGAAAGCTCGGGTCTTAAGAATCAAACCCACCTAAGTTCAAATTTCAGTTCTGTCTCTGAGACAATGGGGAGCCTTGGCAAGGGATGACCTGAGTCCCTTACTCAATTATAAAAAGACACCACCGGGCCGGGCATGGTGGCTCATGCCTGTAATCCCAGCACTTTGGGAGGCCCAGGTGTCAGAAGTGAGAAGCGGATCACCTGAGGTCGAGTTCAAGACCAGCCTGGCCAACATGGTGAAACCCTGTCTCTGCTAAAAATACAAACTCAGCCAGGTATGGTGGCACATGCCTTCAATCCCAGATACTCAGGAGGCTGAGGCAGGAGAATCGCTTGAACCTGGGAGGCGGAGGTTGCAGTAAGCCAAGATCGCACTATTGCACTCCAGCCTGGGCAACAAGAGCAAAACTCCGTCTCAAAAAAAAAAAAAACCACCACCACCACCTACATCACAAAGTTATGAGAAGACTATTGAGAAACTGCATATAAACAACTCTTAAATAGAAGGGACTCATTAAATGTTAGTTACCTTTGTTCTAGAAGCGTCTTAAACAGACAGACTATCTCTCATTAATTTGTATCCTAAGTCAGTTACAAACTCTACCAAGGGCTGGGAAGAGTAAGATACATTCTGGCCCTCAAGAAGGTTATGGCCTAAGAGGAGCGATAACTGTAATACAGTATGGGAAATGCAATGACAAAGATGTACCAAAGACACATCTAATTTGAGTGGGGGCAGTGGGTATCAGGGAAGGCTTCCTGGAGGAGGAGACATCTGAGGTAAGCCATGAAGAAATGAGTAGAACTTAGCAGGCAAAGAAAGGGGAGAAGAGCCCTCCTGGCAGGTGCACAGCCTGAATATGAAGGGGAAAGGACTACAACTAGTTCAGCAGGACCACCGCGCAAAGCACCCGGTGAGGAGTGGTGGCAAAGGTGACCAGAAAGGCTGTGCGCAGGCCAAAGAGCCTGAACTTCATCCTGTGGACAGCAGTGAGCCGCTGAACGCTGCGAAAGTAACGTGGATTACAGTCAGTCTTGCCCAAGAGGTAGAGTTCTCTGGCATGGAAGCTGATCTTAGAGGGACAAAGCTACAAAGCAGAGAAACAGCACCCGGCACAGCGCCTGGCACACAAGAGGGACTCCCCCAAACTGAATTCAGCCTGAGTTCCACAGGACAGCCTGCTATTGAGGAGAGAGCCACTGGTCACACAGATCCAGATTATTTGAGGGGGACAATTCACTCAACTGCATTAATTGTTTCTTCATCTACAAACCGAGTCCTCGTGCCTAGAAAGCACCAGGGTCAAACCTCAGTTGCTTTCCCATGTAAGACCCTGAATGTTGGTACCCAATCAAAGGCTTTCTGATTTTGGTTGGCTCATGAACCCTCCTGGAAAACTCTTCCACAGGGCTTTCCCCCATCCCTGCACACATAGCCAAGACTAAATCAATCCTACTTACTCTCCAGGATTCAGAGCAGGTTCAGCTGACTCCCTGCTCTAGGTGCGCTCAGGAAACCCTCTGGGGATCTCTACGCTAAACCCGAGGTCTTCTACTGAAACCAACTGTTTAAGTACTTGTTTTTCTCTCCAGATGATTGGCTCCTTGAAAGGACTATTTTATCCTTAGCACCTGGGACCTGACACCTGGGGGCCCAGGCGATGCTGTAGGCTGACTGGCCCAGCAGGTCAAAGGGGCACAGGAACAACGGGCAGGATCCAGAGAGGGGGAAGGAAGAAGTCAGAGGCAATCACCCCCTACCTTGGGAGTGACTCAGGCCCCGGAGAGAACTGGGAAAGAGTCAGCCCGGCTGGGGAGATGAGGAAATGGGGAAGAGGCCTCTCCCACCCCATTTACTTCAGTGCAGAAACGAGACTGCCCTGTTTCACAGCGGGGTCCTGACTGCACGGTCTCCCATCAGCCAGACTTCCCCACCTCTCTATTCCATCCCTGGAACCTAGGGCTATGGGGGAAGGGAGGTGCCTGCACCCCTCCCAGGCTATCCACCCCTAAGGGACCAAGGGTCTCTACCAGAACCCTCGCCCAACCAACCCTCCAGAATATCTGGCATGTAGCTGGAGTTCCCCATCAAAGAGCTGGGATGACCTCAGGTATCATCTCATTCAATCCACTTTATAGAGGAAGAAACTGAGGCAGGGAAATGGGGAAGCCACTAGCTCAAGGGCACACAACCCATCAAAGGCAAGGCTTAAACCCAGACCTCTTGACCCCTGGTCTGAAACTCCACTAACATGCCAATGTCACAGGCACCTCAGGATACTCAAGACACGGCAGCTCGCGCTGATCACCCCATGGATCCTCAGAGGAGGCTGGGCTGCCAGAGTCTGGGCAAAGTGTATCGTTTCGCCCTCCCCCAACCTCTGCTTCCCCGAAGCAGTCCCGCTGGGTGCCCACTGGTACTCACAGGCTGCCCGAGTACTGGCTACCCCCAAGGAAGCCATACTTGTCCGTCTTGCGCAGGGCCAGCCCGTTTATCTCTGAGTCTGAGCCCATGGAGCTCACATCATCTGCCAAGGACTCCAAGGTCCCAGACATGAGGCTCACGGAGTCCAAGTAACTCAGCGTGTCCGGGGCCTGCCCTCGAGGCCCAGAGATGCCAGGTCCCAGGCTGGACGTGGAGCCCAGGTCTTGAGAGTTTTCAGCAGGTTCCGGAGCTGGGGTCACGGTCACGACAGCTACCGGAGCCTCACAAGTCCCAGAGGGGCCTGTGCCAGGGCCTGAGGGGTCCTCAGGAGCCTGTCCTGCTGATGCTGACGTTGCTGCGGCAGCTCCATGCCCACCTGTCACTTGTCCTGATGCACTCTGTGCAGTCACTCCTGAGGCCACTGTGGTTCCCGGCTTGGGGGCAAGCGGGGGTTTGGCGGTCAGGGCCCCAGGAGCCGTTCTGGAAGGGGTCCTGGTAGGGGTCCCTGGTCCTGGGGCGGGTGAGGGTCGAGCCTCCTCTGTCTTCGGAGAGTCTGCCCCTGCGGCCAGAGCCCTCGACGTCTCAACTCCAGCCACCGCCGCGGGCTCTGGGGGTTCCGGGCCGGAGGGGACCTGCGGCTTTGGGGCTTCGGGCGAGGCCTCCAGGGTCAGCACCACCACCGTGCTGCCCGTGACAGCCGGGGCTGGGGCCGGAGCCGGAGCAGAGGTCTGGGCCGACCCCGGGACCCAGGCGGGCCGCGCCTCCCCGGGGGCCACCAGGGTGACGGGGGCCGAAGTGGCTGTAGTCACTGGAGGTCCCGGAGCCACCACCACTACGGGCCCGGCCCGGGAACCCCGGGGCGGCGGCGAGGGGGCCGCGGGGGCGCCATGACGGCGCGGCGGGGCCACCAGGGGCGCCGGGCCCGTCTCCATGGCCGCGGGCCGCCCCTCACATCCCCCCGCCGGGGAGGCCGCAGAAGGCGCCGCCCCTCGGGCCTCCCGGCGAGGCCAGCCGAGAAAGGGGAGAGGGCGAAGGGCGCGGCTCGGCGCGCGCCGGGGGCGGGGCGGCCGCTGGGCGCGCGGAGGCGGGGCAGGGGTCGGGGGGCGCCGCGCGCCGGGGTCTCTCTCGTACCCTCTCACCCCCCTCGCGCGCTCTCGCCACCGCCCCCTCCCTCCCGCTTGGGGCGAGCCGCCGACCTCGCGCCTGCGCACACGCCGCAGAGCCGGCTCCGCGGCCAGCGTCTCGGCGTTCCACGCCTGCGCGCGCACTGGCCCATCGCGCTCCTTTTTTCTCCCGCCTAGTCAGAGGATTTGGACGAATAGTGGGAGAGAGTGACCTGGGCTTCTGCCAATCGTTGGAATCGTGGGCGAGGCTCGAGGCGAAAAGGGGGTGGGTCATCATCTGGAAAGAGGAAACGGAGAAGGCGTAGGGCTGTAAGACCAGTCAGAGGACGAGGAAAGGCAGGGGGAGGTGGGACGAAAGGAATAACCAATAGAAACGCAGTTGCCTGAACCTCCTGGCCAATGAATATGACTGAAGAGTGAATGACCGCGGAAGGGCGGAGGAGGAGGTAGGGGCTGTGCGAGTAAGAAGTGGGGCCTGGAGGGTTCTTGACCAATAGGAACGGTAAAAGGGGAGCCAATGAAAAGGGGAGTAGGTGGTGGTCAAATTGACAGGCAGTGATGTCTGTTTAGGCGGTGACAGACAGCGTCCGCAGTCAATAGGAAGGGCTGAGGAATTCTTTAGGTCTCCCAAAATGGTCAGTAAGGAATGACAGCGAGAAGGAGGCGGGGCAAGCTAGAGATTAATTCACCTCGTCAGCCAATGATCGTGTTCTCCCACTTTGGCCACAGGACAGGAAAATAGCTGTCTCAGCCAATGGGAGCATCCAAAGGGCAAAGATGCTGCCAGCAGGCGGTGCCAGCCCAGGGATAGTCGGTGACAACCGGAGACAAGCCTTACAGGAGGGTGACAGCTGGGGACAGCACGGAGAAGGGGCGGGGGCATTAGTGCAGCCCTCAAACAATGAGTGCCGCGCTGCCCTTCTCGAGTCCTTTCCAGGTCCCTATTCTTCGTTCAGCTCCTGAGCCCCCCACTCTGGGGGTCTGTGGGACCCTAAGCCCCACCACAGATCCAGTGCCCTGACCCAGTACTCTCAGCCTTTACTCTAATTCTCCGATCCCGGCCCCCAACTAACCCCAACACTCCAGGCCCGGGTGGCAATAGCCAGAGCCCCCAGATCCTATAAGCAACCCATATCTCTGCTTCACCCATTTCCTGCGGGAATCCCAACCTCCAAGTCCCTCTCCTCAGTTCCCATCTATCTGAGCTCCTCCCCAGAACCCAGGCTCCAATTCCTCAGACCTTATCCCTCTGATTACCCGCACCATTTCTTCTAGTGGGGATCTCAAACCCCAAATCCGTGAATCTCCAATACCATGAACTCCCCATATGTGTGTTACTATTCTTTTGGGGATCCAAGGCCCCAGTCCCGTCAACTCCTCTCCCCTCACTGCCACATCCCTCTGTGCTCCTCATGTTCCACTGAGAACCCCGACCTCAATCTCATGAGCGCCCCAGGTTGTCCTTAGATCACAAGCATAAAGACCTGACGTTATGAGCTCCAACCTTCCAACTTCTAAATACCCTTTTCTTTCTCTGACCCCCATATTCCGATTTCCATATAGCATCCACCATCCTGGAATTCCACTGAGACCTAGCTCCCGACTTCTCAGCTCCTCCTTGGTTTCTGAGTTCTCTAAGGTCCTTCACTCCCAACTCAGCCCCAAGTCCTGTCAATTCCCATTCAGTGTCTGATCTCCTTCTCCTCACCTTCCCCATCTCCCATTTGACCCAAGCTTCCTGAGCACTCCTCCCATTCCCCTTTTTGGAGTCCTCCTCCTCTCCCAGAACCCAGTAATAAGTGGGCTCCTCCCTGGCCTGGACCCCCATGGTAACCCTATAAGGCGAGGCAGCTGCCGTCTGAGGCAGGGAGGGGCTGGTGTGGGAGGCTAAGGGCAGCTGCTAAGTTTAGGGTGGCTCCTTCTCTCTTAGAGACAACAGGTGGCTGGGCCTCAGTGCCCAGAAAAGAAAATGTCTTAGAGGTATCGGCATGGGCCTGGAGGAGGGGGGAGGGGGGAGGGGGAGGCATCTTCCTCAGGACGTCGTCGGGTCCTAGAGGGAGCAGGAGAAGAAGGAGATGGTTGTCCTTGCCAACTTGGGGCTTCCTCAGCCACTATTTTTCCAGACTTCTGCTGCATGGAGGGGACTGGGTCACTGAGGCCCAGAGGGAGAAGAGAGGGTACATCAAAGTCACACAATCAGCCAAGCTGGCTCTTGGCCAGAATGAAGTGAGCTGCCACTGGCCATCAAGGCACCTCACAGAAAGTGACCAGCTGGCTGTCCTCTTAGGGTCTTTGCCTCCCCTCCTGAGTTCCAGCCTCCGCACCAGTACCCAGAGAAAATATTCTAGACTCATACTAGATCATGTCCTTCTTCTGCATGAAACCTTTCCAAGGTTCCCCAGGGTCTCCGTCCTGTGCCTGGTCTTGAAGGCCCCTCAGGGGCTGGTCACCAGCCCCATCACAATTCTGGCAAGCTGAACACCTCTGATCTTCCATTCTCCAGGCCTTTGCTCAGGCCATGCCCTCCGCCCAGCACACCTGCTCCTCCACCTGCACCTGACTTCCTGGCCCTTGTGAAGCCACTCCCATACTCCTAGACAGGGCTGCCACGCCCTCCACTTCTGCGCTCCTGACCAGCCCTGGTATGTCAGTTTCTGCATTCATTCCTGTCTCTATGGCTAGACTGTAAGTTCCACCAGGGCAGGGATAATTATTAGTTATAAGGCAAGTTCTGTGGGATGGGAACTACATCTCCCTTTTACAGAGGGGAAACCAAGGCCCAGCACAAAATCTGAGACCACAAAGCATATCACCTCAAAAAATCCCTCTCGGCTAGGCACGGTGGCTCATGCCTGTAATCCAGCACTTTGAGCACTTTGGGAGGCCGAGACGGGTGGATCATCTGAAGTCAGTGTTCGAGACCAGCCTGGCCAACATGGTGAAACCCCATCTCTACTAAAAATACAAAAAATTAGATGCCGGGTGCGTTGGCTCAGACCTGTAATCTCAGCACTTTGGGAGGCCGAGGCAGGCGGATCACAAGGTCAGGAGATCGAGACCATCCTGGCTAACAGAGGGAAACCCCATCTCTACTGAAAATACAAAAAAATTAGGCAGGCGTGGTGACACGCGCCTGTAGTCTCAGTTACTCGGGAGGCTGAAGCAGGAGAATCACTTGAGCCGGGGAGGCGGAGGTTGCAGTGAGCCAAGATCACGCCACTGCACTCCAGCCTGGGTAACAAAACGAGACTTTATCTCAAAAAAAAAAAAAAAAAGTAGCTGGGCGTGGTGGCGGGTGCCTGGAATTCCAGCTACTCAGGAGGCTGAGGCAGAAGTATCGCTTGAACCCAGCAGGCGGAGGTTACCGTAAGCCGAGATTGCACCATTGCACTCCAGCCTGGGCGACAAGAGCAAGACTCCATCTCAAAAAAAAAAAAAAAAAAAATTCCCCTCTCCTTGAAGGGAGGTAGGAGACCCACCTGATCCCTCAGCTTCCACAGATGGCTCTTTCTCACCACCCTCACACTTACACACACTTGACTATGAACTCCACCATGTGGGGGTGGAGGGATTGTGTCTGCCAAAGTGCACCCACAAAGCCCAGCCTAGCACGTGGCACACTGTGTGTGTTCAATACATGTTTACTGAGTTTATTTTATTAATTTAAAATAGAGATGGGGGCCAGGCGCAGTGGCTCACACCTGTAATCCCAGCACTTTGGGAGGCCAAAGTGGATGGATCACGAGGTCAGAAAGTTGAGACCACTCTGGCCGACATGGTGAAACCCCGTCTCTACTAAAAATACAAAAAAAAATTAGCCTGGCTTCGTGGCACACCTATAATCCCAGCTACTCGGGAGGCCGAGATAGGAGAATCACTTGTACCGGGGAGGTGGAGGTTGCAGTGAACCGAGATCACGCTACTGCACTCCAGCCTGGGAGACAGAGCGAGACTGTCTTAAAAAAAAAAAAAAAATAGAGACAGGGGTCTCACTATGTTGCCCAGGCTGGTCCTGAACTCCTGGACTCAAGCAATCCTTCCGCCTCAGCTTCCCAAAGTGCTGGGATTACAGGTGTGAACCACTGCACCCGGACGTTTACTGGATTTAAATCTGAGCCCACCCTACTCGGGGTACAGGATCTGGTTCATTTATCTCCCAGAATGATGCCTTGGGTTGGGTCCCCTCTAAACTCTGGCACATTCTAGCCCCTCTTTGGGAGAAAGAACATCCCTTCTTGCCCAGGCCCTAGTGAGACATGCATTGCAAGACCTGCTCCCCCCTTCCTCCCCGCTGGGCTCCAGCTGCTGCCGGCCCTCCAAGAAAGGAGAGGCCCTGAGTTGGGCTATTTTGGTATCTGGGGTGGGCACCCGCAGGGCTAAGGTTACCTTGGTATGTTAAGGGCTCCCTGGGGCAGGACTATATAACCCCAGAGGGACTGCTCCATGCTGACTCCCTGCTTCTTTCCAGCCGGAGCCTCTGCCTTGCCCCCCAGAGACTGAAGACATGGTGAGTGAGAATCCTCCAACCCCTGCCCAGATCCCTTAGACCTCAGGGCAGCCTCACCCTTTGAAAGAAAGTAGCTGGTTCCCAGTCCAACAAAAAGTTAAAAGAATGCTCATCTCTTTCTCGGCATCACTGATGGAAAACAGATTGTGTGATGGCCTAAAGGATCTAATCAATGATAATCCGCCCAGACATTCAACTCACAGGGGCCCAGTCCCTCTCAAAGCCTGATCCATTCATTCCTGTACTCCATCTTCCTAAGGCCCTCTGGCACCAGCCAGGCAATAACTCCCATCCCATTTTACAAATGAGAAAGTAGAGGCTCAGGCCAGGTGCTGTGGTTCACGCCTGTAATCCCAGCACTTTGGGAGGCCAAGGTGGTTGGATCACTTGAAGCCAGGAGTTCGAGACCAACTGGCCAACATGGCAAAACCCTGTCTCTACTAAAAATACAAAAATTAACTGGGCGTGGTGGTGCATGCCTGTAATCCCAGCTACTCTGGAGGCTGGGGCATGAGAATCTCTTGAACCCGGGAGGCAGAGGTTGCGGTAAGCCGAGATCGCAGCACTGCACTCCAGCCTGGGTGACAGAGCAAGACTCTGTCTCAAAAAAAAAAAAAACCATCCTGGCTAACACGGTGAAACCCCGTCTCTACTAAAAAAATACAAAAAATTAGCCGGGCGTGGTGGCGGGCGCCTGTAGTCCCAGCTACTCGGAGAGGCTGAGGCAGGAGAATGGCGTGAACCCGGGAGGCGGAGCTTGCAGTGAGCCGAGATCGCGCCACTGCACTCCAGCCTGGGCGACAGAGCGAGACTCCGTCTCAAAAAAAAAAAAAAAAAAAAAAAAGAAAAAGAAAAATAGAGGCTCAAACAGGGCAAATGAGTGGTGGGGTCACACAGCAAGTCTGGGGCTCAGAGGAGCTAGGCTCAGGGCACTGAGAAGATAAGGAAGCTTCCACCCATTGTGGGGAATGGAGAGTTGGAGACCCAGGAGCCACAGATGGGAATTTGGGGAATGCAGTCAAAGCAAGCCCCCTCAGCAAAGAGGTCCCAAGGAAGGGGAGACTCAGGGCAAACGGATGCTTTAGGAACAGGGACTCAAAGAATTCTTAATCTAATCCACTGCCCCCAGAGAGGTGGAGGGACTGGTCCATGGGCCCCTTTGTTCAACCCTCACCCTCCAGGCACCCAAGAGGGCCAAGAGAAGGACAGTAGAGGGCGGAAGCTCCAGCGTCTTCTCCATGTTCGACCAGACTCAGATCCAGGAGTTCAAGGAGGTGGGTGAGCGGACGGGGAAACTGGAAGGCTGACCAAAAGCAGCCCTGCTGGCCTTCTCCCCAACCCTCTCCCTGGAATGTGCACCTGTTTGAAGGAGGGGAAAGGTTTAGAATTCCCTCCTCCCCTCTCTGCTTGGGGTAGAAGAGGACAGTTGGCTGAGAGCCAGTATCTGATCCGCCTGGGGTAGGGATGCTGAGGCTGGGCCATGGGGGACCTAACCCTCCCCACCCCGGCCCTCCCCAGGCCTTCACCGTGATTGACCAGAACCGTGATGGTATTATAGACAAGGAGGACCTTCGGGACACCTTCGCAGCCATGGGTGAGCCCCCTACCCCCAGGTGGGAATATTCAAGGATGCAGAGTCTAGGAAATTCAGTGGCCTTGGGTTCCAGCCCTGTCAGCTCCACCTTGGGCCTCAGTCTACCCAGCTGAAAAATGGATGGGATTAGCTGAATTAGTAGGAAGCGCAGGCCGGCCCCAGGAGCCCGCTCCAGCCCATGCTTCCCCCAACCCCCTCCAGGCCGCCTCAATGTGAAGAATGAGGAGTTGGACGCCATGATGAAGGAAGCCAGCGGTCCCATCAACTTCACCGTCTTCCTGAACATGTTCGGGGAGAAGCTCAAGGGTGAGTGGAGTGTCCTGGGTCCAAGGCCCCAGCTGCCTTTTCCCAGACCCTTCAGGGACCCATCAGCTTCATGTGCCCTCTGACTCCCACAGGTGCCGACCCTGAGGATGTGATCACTGGAGCCTTCAAGGTCCTGGACCCTGAGGGAAAGGGCACCATCAAGAAGAAGTTGTAAGCATCGGCTCCCCACCCTTCCGACCCTTCCCCCACTCCACCAGCTGCTCCCACACTGACAGCCTCCTTAAATTCCTACCAAGGCTGGGCCCTGTGGCTCAGGCCTATAATCTCAGTGCTTTGGGAGGCAGAGGCAGGAGGATTTGCTTGAGGACAGGAGTTTGAGATCAGCCTGTGTAACATAGCATGACCCTGTTTCTAAAAACTTAACTAAAAAATTCATGGACTGGCCAGGCGCAGTGGCTCATGCCTGTAATCCCAGCACTTTGGGAGGCCAAGGCAGGTGGATCATGTGAGGTCTGGAGTTCAAGACCAGCTTGGCCAACACGGTGAAACCCCGTCTCTACTAAAAATACAAAAACTAGCTGGGCGTGGTGGCGGGCACCTGTAGTCCCAGCTACTCAGGAGACTGGGACATGAGAATCGCTTGAACCCTGGAGGCGGAGGTTGCAGTGAGCCGAGATCACGCCACTGCCCTCCAATCTGGGCGACAATAGCAAAACTCCGTCTCCAAAAAAAAAAAAAAAAAAAATTCGCGGGAGTGGTGGCAAACACCTATAGTTCCAGCTACTCCGGAGGCTGAGGCAGGAAGATCCCTTGAGCCCAGGAGTTCCAGGTTGCAGTGAGCCATTATCCACTGCATTCCAGCCTGGGCGACAGGGCGAGACCCTGTCTCAAAACGAACAAAAACCCAAAAATTCCTACGAAGGGTTAGGTACTGCCAGAGGTAAGGGAGTAGTTAAGATTGTGGTAATGGGCGGTAAGATTGCATTGTCACAGCAAATGTGGACGGAGAGGGCAAAAGCGAGTGTCTGGGAGGCCAATAAAGGAAGTAGAGTGACCTGGGTTTTCGGGGGCGGCTGGGGCTGGCAACGGGGATGAGGTGCGAGGGAGTGGAAAGGAACCAGGAACCCAATCGCAACTCCCCTTGTGTCACCTCTCTCCAGCCTGGAGGAGCTGCTGACCACGCAGTGTGACCGCTTCTCCCAGGAGGAGGTGAGTGGGGACCGGGGCGGGGCCGGAGCAGCAAAGGGGCTGGGGCCAGGGAGCCTAAGGGCCTGTGCGAGACGCCCCTACGTCTTTCCCCAGATCAAGAACATGTGGGCGGCCTTCCCCCCCGACGTGAGCGGCAACGTCGACTACAAAAATATCTGCTACGTCATCACGCACGGCGACGCCAAGGACCAGGAGTAGGGGCTCCCGCTGGCCGACGCTTCTGTTCGGCCCGACCTCCACCCCGGCTCCCAATAAAATTTCACTGGTCTTTGTTTCTTATGGGCGGCGCCTTCAGAGTGTCTGTGCGAGGGCCTCGGGTGGGAGCGCCCCACAAATGAATGGATGCGGCCTGGAGGCCTGCGGGGGGCGGCCCCACAATCTACGCCTGCCGTCTTTTTCCGCAAGGAAGGAGAAGGCTCGCGTGGCCGCGGGAAGCTCAGTTTTTATTGAAGACAGAGCCTGGGAAAAGAGGGGGGACCCTGGAAGACAGTGATGCGGTCGGAGACTGTGCGGGCCCCGGGCCGGGAAGTGGGCGGTGTCTGGGTGGGCAGGACCAGCGCCCGGGCGGGGCTACGGGCCCAGGCTGGGAGAACCTCCCACTAGCCCGCGCGAGGGCGGCACCCGCGGAGGTCTGGGGGCGGCGCTGGGCAGTGTGGGGCGCGGGGATTGGACAAGAGGCCGACTGAAGGCGGAGCCGAGGTAAGGCCGGGTGGGGCGTGGCCTCAGAGGGCGTCTGACTGCTCGCCCTGGGCCTGGCTCTGTTGCATCTGGGCCTGCATCTTCTCCAGCATCTCTTGCATGCGGCGCAGCTGTGCAGGGCGAGATTGCAGGCGGTGACGTGGCGAGGCCAGAGGGGGACCTGGGGCATCGGTCGGGGGGAAGCGAGGTGCGTGCTCACCTCTTCGTCTTTCTCGCGGATCAGCTTCTCGGTGTCCGCCAGAGGCAGCATGGGCAGCGGGATCTCCGTGGCGCTCTGGCGGGAAAGCTTACTGCCGGACAGTGGGAAGGGGACAGGAATCAGGAGCGGGGCCTGAGGTTATGGGTGAGGCCCAGGAGGCAGGGCCTGGGGCGAGGTTGGGGTCTAGGAGGCGGAGCCAGGTCCTTGAGGTTAGGGCCGGAGGCAAAGCGGGTGGGGAGAGAGGGAGAGAGAAGGAGGGAGAGAGGGAGAGAGGGGTCTGAGTGGTGAAGGCAGAGTCACGGGTGGTGGGGACGGGGCCTCAGGGCGGGGTCATGGGTGAGGCGGGACCTTGGAGGCTCGGAGACTGTCGGCACCGGGTCTCACCTGCGGCTGGCTCGATCGCGAGCCCCAGGCCGGGCCAGGCTCTGTAGGCAGCGGGCCCGGTAGCCCTCGTAGAGCAGATCGTGCGTCACCTCTTTCAGGTCCTGCAGGTGTGTCTGCACCAGCATCCGTCGCAGGTTCAGGAAATCGCAGTGATGTGGGTTCTCCACTGGAGGGGGCGCGGCGCGGACCAGCGAACGTCAGGGAGTTTCGGGTCCAGCCCACCCGTAGGGTCGGGTCTACAGGAAAGCCCTGCTGCCACTGTAGCGGAGGGTCCGCGGTCTGCAGCCCAGCGACCCCCCTTTCCTCCTAGGATCCCCTGGGACCAAAGCCCACCCCAACTTCACATGTTGAGTGCGCCTGACCCAGAGGCCCCGGGCTCCCTGCTGGCCTTAGGACCCCTGCCTAGCCTCACTCACCCTCCACGGTCCCCCAGGAGTAGCGGCGTCCCCTCACCGGTCGGTTCCCGCCATCCCTCACCACCTCGCATGATCCCACGACTGCAAAAGGGATGCTTTCCTGGAGGGCAGGGGCAGGGGGTCACCACTGGCTCACACGGCACAAACTTTCTCTTTCCCAGCTTCAATCTCCACACCTGCCTCCTCTGCTTCCTGCCCCTTCCTCTTTTTTTTTTTTTTTTTTTTTGAGACAGGGTCTAACTCCATTGCCCAGGCTGGGGTGTTCAAGTGATTTTCCTGCCTCAGCCTCCCGAGTAGCTGGAATTACAGGCGCCCACCACCACACCACACCTGGCTAATTTGTGTATTTTTAGTAGAGGCGGGGTCTCGCCATGTTGCCCAGGCTGGCCTCGAACTCCTGACCTCAGGGGATCCGCCCGTCTCAGCCTCCCAAAGTGCTGGGATTGCAGACGTGAGCCACCGTGCCCGGCCTGCCTTCCTTCTTTGTCTCCCACACCTTCATCTCTGCATCCTGCCTCTTGAAGTCTTCATCTTCGTCAGAGTCACATTCGGGGAACTGGTAGATGTGGATCTCCTCTTCCTTCAACTGATCCCGGATCTCAGGGGAAACAGATACAGAGACAGTGTGAAACAGGCCACAATGACAGACATTTCATGACCAGAGACAGTGAGACACAGAGATACTGGGTGGTCAGAGACAGAGAGAAAGACATGAAAGACAGAGATGGGGAGAGATGGACGTACAGGAAGACAAAAACAAAATCTCAGAGACATAGATGGTGAGAAACACAAGATTCTAAGATGGTGCAGACATTAAGAGACCAGGAGAAGCCTGGGCAATATAGCTAGATCCCATCTCTACAAAATATATATATATATCTATTTTGAAACAAGGTTTCACTCTATCACCCAGGCTGGAGTCTAGTAGCTCCATCTTGGTTCACTGCAGCCTCAACCTCTCAGGCTCAGGTGATCCTCCCATCTCAGCCTCCTGAGTAGCTGGGACTACAAGTGCACACCACCACACCTGGCTAATTTTTGTACTTTTTGTAGAGATGGGGTTTTGCCATGTTGCCGTGGCTTGTCTTAAACTTCAGCTCAAGCAATCCACTGACCTCAGCCTCCCAAAGTGCTGGGATTAACAGGTGTCTGCCACCAAGCCCAGCCAAAAAAATATTTTTTTTTAAGTTAGCCAGGCATGGTGGTATTCATCTGTAGTCCCTGCTACTCAAGAGGCTGAGGCAGGAGGATCACTTGTGCCTACAAGTTCGAGGCTGCAGTGAGCTATGATCTTGCCACTGTACTCCAGCCTGGGCCACAGGGTGAGACTCTATCTAAAAAAAGAAAAAAAGAAAAAGAGAGAGAAAGAGAGGCTGAGAGAGATATAAGCAGAAACAGTGGGAAAGGGCTCTGAAGACACAGGGTGGGGGCCAGAGGGATGTCACTATGTTCTCATGTCTATGCTCCTGCCCTGAAATAGGCCTTAGCCAGGCATCTAGCCCAAGGGCTGCATATCTAGCCTATTTTGAGCCTTCAGAGACATGGCTACGCTGGTGGCTTACCACCCGCCTTCCTCAGAAGCTTCTCCTACAATCTAGCCTGACGCACCATGCTCCAAAAAGGCCACTTCAAGATCAAAGAAGTCTAAGCTGAAATCAGGTTTGGTCTCACTTGGGGTCAAAGGTCAGAGGTCATCACTCACACCTTCTGCTTGAGGGCCTGGGTTTCCTGGGGCATCAGGGCATCCGCTTTGCCAATGACTGGGATGATGTTGACTTTCTCATGTACTGCCCGGAGGAAGGCCACATCTAGGGGTCGGAGCCTGCACCCAGGGATTGGTCATTGCCCAGCCTCAGGAGGCAGAGACCCCCCAGCCCTCCCTAAATGCCCCAGCCCCCAGGATCCCCCCACCAGACCCCCGGCCGAAGGGTGAGATGAAGTAGAGGCAGCAGTGGACTCGGGAGTCCTGGATGTTCTTCCGGTTCAGGCCACTCTCATCCCTAAGGTACTGCTCAAATTGCTCCTCGATGAATTTCACCACCGGAAGCCAGCTGGGTGTGGGGAGAGGATGTGAGGTCAGAGATCAAAGGTCAGAGGGCAGGGGGCAAGGTTAGCCAGGACTGTGGGAGTAGAACGTCATTTCTTTGGCTCCCTCCAAAGACATTAAGGGAACTGGTGGGGGCCTAGGTGAGTCATCAAGAAGCACAGGGACCCTCTGAAACAGACACCACCTTTTGGGATAGGGAGCCAGCACAAACCAGCCCTGTAACTCTCCAGGGAGTCGCCACTGTGAGAGGCTGAGCCTCTGTCCCCTTTTCTCTTCCTCACCAGTCAGAGCAGTCCACTGAGTCCCCAAAGCCAGGTGTGTCCACAAGGGTCAGCTTCACTTTCACACCCCCTTCCTCGATCTCTACGCCCCGGCGCTCAATGGCCAGGGTCTGTGTCAAGCGAGCTGTGGGATGGGGGAGAGGTCAGGGATCCGGGGAGGCTCTGAGGCAGAATTAATTTCCTTTGTCAACATCACAGTTGCCTGCACCCATTTCCCAGGGGAGAAAAGTCTCAGAAAAAAGCAGTCAACTACCTGAGTCCCCAGATGGAAAAAACAAGGGTGTAACCTGGGGACAGGGGATACTGCCTGGAGAGGGTGAGGAGGGTCTTACCACTGGCCTCTGGCACCTGGCGATCCTCATAGAGGTTGGTGAGGAAGAGGCTGTTGATGAGGGTGGATTTCCCTAGGCCTGACTCCCCTGTGGACAGAACAGGCCCAACTGGTCAGGGGAGGGGACAGCCAGGGTCTCCTAAGGACATCCCCTCCGCAGTTCCCTCTCCAAAACCCCCAGACCTGCCACCATTAGTGTGAAGTCAAACCCCTTCTTGACAGACTTGCGGTGCAGCTGGTTGGGGAGGGCAGCAAAACCCACGTACTCCTTGTCCTGTGGATGGGGGTGGACAATATGAGGCTGCTGGCAATGGCAGGCAGGGTCCCCAGGATCACTTGAGTTCCCAGGCTAGGAAGAGTCAGTGGGGTCTGGGAACCCTAGGCATGGGGGCTGGGGCCGAGATGCCCGGGTTTCTGGGTGTAAGGACTCACCATGACTCCGCCAGCCATCACTGCACCTGCCGTCTCTCCCCACTTCCTCTGGTGGGGCAGGAAGCTGAGTGTGGCTAACAAGGGGGCGGGCAGAAGAGGCAGCTGAGATGCTTAAACTGGCCCAGTCCCAGAAAGGTGGGGAAGGCCAAGGCCAAGAACACCTGGAGTTACCACCTCCTGGACCCCTTTGCCCATCACCTCTCTACACACCTTCAACTCCTGCATCCTTCACACATCTGGATTCCAAGTCCCACTGTAGCTCCATCATCGTGGTGAGACATGGGGTATGTGCAGAGAGGAAGGAAGTGGCTCCCTTTGTTAGCAGGGGTGATGAAGGTTTTGATGAGCTGATTAAAAAACAGTTCCCAGGACGGGCAAGGTGGCTCATGCCTGTAATCTCAGCACTTTGGGAGGCGGAGGAGGGAGGACAGCTTGAGTCAAGGAGCTCGAGACCAGCCTGGGCAACAGAGGGACGTGCCCCTCTACCATCTCTACAAAACATAAAAAAATTAGCCAGACATGATGGTACAATCCTGTAGTCCCAGCTACTGGGGAGGCTGAGGTGGGAGGATTGCATGAGCCCAGAAGATCAAGACTGCAGTGAGCTGTGATCACACCACTACACTCCAGCCTGAGCAACAGAGCAAAACCCTGTTTCTTTTTTTTTTTTTTTTGAGACAGAGTCTCGCTCTGTCGCCCAGGCTGTAGTGTAGTGGCGCCATCTCGGCTCACTGCAAGCTCCGCCTCCCGGGTTCTCGCCATTCTCCTGCCTCAGCCTCCTGAGTAGCTGGGACTACAGGCACCCACTACCGCGCCTGGATTTTTAGTAGAGACGGGATTTCCCCGTGTTAGCCAGGATAGTTTCGATCTCCTGACCTCGTGATCCGCCCGCCTCGGCCTCCCCAACTGCTGGGATTACAGGCGTGAGCCACCGCGCCGGGTCAACCCTGTTTCAAAAAAAGAAAAAGAAAAAAGTTCTCATGGTTTAAGTGGACCAGAAGCCATGATGGGATTGGGAGTGGGTGAAGCCATCCATTTTCCAGCTCAGACAATGGATTCATAAAAGGACTCCAGGTCTTTGGACACCACTGCCCGAGAGATTTTCCTTCAGAATCCTGGCCAAGGAACTCCACTGCTCAAAATCCTTCAAGAACTCCCCAGTAACTCAGAGTCAAGTCTGAATTCTGGCCTGACCGCCAAAGCCTCCCTCAGCTGACCTCATCACCCCATCTCTCACTCTTCCAAACATCCTTGGCTCTCTACTCACATTGAGCTTTTCCTTTTTCTGAATCAGTTAGACTCTTCCTCATCCTTCAAGTGTTTCTTTCCAAAGACTCTGCCTCTATGCAATCTCTCCACCTACCCTAGGCAGGGTCATTGTCCCTCCTTCAGATTCCCAGCACCTGGCTGGCGTGGTGGCTCACGCCTGTAATCCCAGCACTTTGGGAGGCCGAGGCGGGTGGATCACTTGAGGCCAGGAGTTCAAGACCAGCCTGGCCAACATGGCGAGACCCTGTCTAGCAAAAATACAAAAATTAGCCAGGTGTGGTGGTGTGTGCCTTTAATTCCAGCTACTTGGGAATCTGAGGCAAGAGAATTGCTTGAGCCCCGGAGGTGGAGGTTGCAGTGAGCCGAGATTGCACCGCTACACTCCATCTTGGGCAACAGAGCAAGACCCTATCTCAAACAAACAAACAAACAAATCTACCTCAGGACGGCTGCAGTGGCTCACACCTGTAATCCCAGCACTTTGGGAGCCTGAGTCGGGCAGATCACGAGGTCAAGAGATTGAGACCATCTTGGCCAACATGGTGAAACCCCATCTCTACTAAAAATACAAAAAATTAGCTGGGCATGGTGGCATGTGCCTGTAGTCCTAGCTACTCAGGAGGCTAAAGCAGGAGAATTGCTTGAACACAGGAGGTGGAGGTTGCAGTGAGCCAAGATCGCGCCACTGCACTCCAGCCTGGTGACAGAGCAAGACTCCATCTCAAAAAACAAAAAACAAACAAACAAAAATGCTACTTAATACCATCAAGGGACTGTTAAGAATCTGGAAAGGGTGGCTGGGTGCAGTGGCTCATGCCTGTAATTCCAGCACTTTGGGAGGACGGGGCAGGCGGATCACTTGAGGTCAGGAGTTCGAGACCAGCCTGGCCAACATGGTGAAAACCCTGTCTCTACTAAGAATACAAAAATTAGCCAGGCGTGGTGGTGCATGCCTGTAATCACAGCTACTAGGGAGGCTGAGGCAGGAGAACTGCTAGAACCTGGGAGGCATAGGTTGCAGTGCGCCAAGATCCTGCCACTGCACTCCAGCCTGGGCAACAGGTCGAGACTCCATCTCAAAAAAATAAATAAATAGGCCGGGCGCGGTGGCTCATGCCTGTAATCCCAGCACTTTGGGAGGCCGAGTCAGGCGGATCACCTGTGGTCAGGAGTTCGAGACCAGCCTGACCAACATGGAGAAACCCTGGCTCTACTAAAAATACAAAATTAGCAGGGCGTGGTGGCGCATGCCTGTAATCCCAGCTACACGGCAGCTGAAGCAGGAGAATCACTTGAACCTGGGAGGCGAAGGTTGCGGTGAGCTGAGATCGTGCCATTGCACTCCAATCTGGGCGACAAGAGCAAAACTCTTTCTCTAATAATAATAATAATATAAATAAATAAATAAGCAAGGGGCAGGGATCACGTTACCTCTCAGCACTCCACCACCGGCCTTCCTCCTGCATCTCTCACCAGGCTGAGCATCTCTATGGTCTTAGTTAAAATTCTGAAATCAGCCGGGCGTGGTGGTTCATGCCTGTAATCCCAGGACTTGGGGAGGCCAAGGCAGGCAGATCAGGAGGTCAGGAGATCGAGACCATCCTGGCCAACATGGTGAAACCCTGTCTCTACTAAAAATACAAAAATTAGTTGGGTGTGGTGGCATGTGCCTGTAATCCCAGCTACTTGGGAGGCTGAGGCACAAGAATCACTTGAACCCAGGAGGCGCAGGTTGCAGTGAGCCAAGATCGCACCACTGCACTCCCGCCTGGCGACAGAGCAAGACTCTGTCTCAAAAAAAAGGAAAAAAAACATTCTGAACTCCCCTCACCCTCATTCCCCACAAGTGTTTCCAGTGAGTTTCCAATTCCCACCTATCCTTCAGAAAAATTGGTCCCATTTTTTCCACACTCTCCATGCCATTAACCTGCTTTGGGTTCAGACCCTGATCAACTCTTCTCTGAGTTATTCAACAGCCTTTGACAGAATAACATGTTTAAAGGAAAAAAAAAAAAAAAAAAAAGGTTGGGCATGGTGGCTCACGCCTGTAATCCCAGTGCTTTGGGAGCCTGAGGTGGGAGGATTGCTTGAGGCTAGGAGTTCAAGACGAGTCTGGTCAACATAGCAAGACCCGATCTGTATTAAAAAAATAAATAAAAAAGAGGATAACATGTAGGCCAGGCAGTGGCTCATGTCTGTAATCCCAGCACTTTGGGAGGCCGAGGTGGGAGGATCACTTGAGGCCAGGATTTTGAGACCAGCCTGAGCAACACAGTGAGATCCTGTCTTTACAAATGAAAAAAAAAAAAAAAATTAGCTGGGCATCGTGGTGCACAATTGTTGTTGTCCCAGCTAGTTGGGAGGTTGAGGCGGGAGGATCACTTGAGCCCAGGAATTTGAGGCTGCAATGAGTCATTGTGGTGTCACTACACTTTAGCATGGGTGACAGAGTGTGACCCTGTCTCAAAAAAAATACAAAATTTAAGATGACATATATTTATCTATTTATTGTACAACCAACACATGGTCTCATAGAAAAATTATAAAATGCAATTGAAATATAAACATTTAAATGTGGGCCGGGAGTGGTGGCTCATGCCTGTAATCCCAGCACTTTCGGAGGCCGAGGCAGGAGGATGGCTTAAGCTCAGGAATTCGAGACCAGCCTGGGGAACATGGTGAAACCCCATGTCTACAAAAAATACAAAAATTATCTGGGCATGGTGGCATGCACCTGTGGTCCCAGCTACTCAGAAGGCTGAGGTGGGAGGATCGTCCAGTCTGTGTGACAGAGCCAGACCCTACCTCAAAAAAAAAAATTTTTTAAATGTGATATCACCATTTTTTTCTTTTTTTTGAGACAGAGTTTCGCTCTTGTAGTTTCGCTCTTGTTGTCCAAGCTGGAGTGCAATGGTGTGATCTCAGCTCACCGCAACCTCTGCCTCCCGGGTTCAAGCGATTTTCCTGCCTCAGCTTCCGGAGTGGCTGGGATTACAGGCATGTGCCACCACGCCCACGTAATTTTTGTATTTTTAGTAGAGATGGGGTTTCACCATGTTGGTCAGACTGGTCTCGAACTCCCGGCATTCCAAAGTGCTGGGATTACAGGTGTGAGCCACCGCACCTGGCCTTTCTTTTTTTTTTTTGAGACAGAGTCTTTTTTTTTTCTGAGACGGAGTCTCCTCTGTCGCCCAGGCTGGAGTGCAGTGGCGCGATCTCGGCTCACTGCAAGCTCCGCCTCCTGGGTTCACGCCATTCTCCTGCCTCAGCCTCTCCGAGTAGCTGGGACTACAGGCGCCCGCCACCACGCCCGGCTAATTTTTTTTTGTATTTTTTCTATAGAGACGGGGTTTCACAGTGGTCTCGATCTCCTGACCTCGTGATCCGCCCGCCTCGGCCTCCCAAAGTGCTGGGATTACAAGCGTGAGCCACCGCGCCCAGCCAAGACACAGTCTTGCTCTGTCGCCCAGGCTGGAATGCAGTGGCGCGATCTTGGCTCACTGCAAGCTCCGCCTCCTGGGTTCATGCCATTCTCCTGCCTCAGCCTCCTGGGTAGCTGGGACTACAGGTGCCCACCACCATGCCCGGCTAATTTTTTTGTATTTTTAGTAGAGACGGGGTTTCACTGTGTTAGCCAAGATGGTCTCAATTTCTTGACGTCGTGATCCGCCCGCCTCGGCCTCCCGAAGTGCTGGGATTACAGGCATGAGCCACTGCGCCTGGCCTTTTTTTTTTTTTTTTAAGACAGTGTTTCGGCAGGGCGTCATGGTTCACTCCTGTAATCCCAGCACTTTGGGAGGCCGAGGCGGGCGGTTCACCTGAGGTCAGGAGTTCAAGACCAGCCTGGTCAACATGTTGAAATCCTGTCTCTACTAAAAATACAAAAATTAGCCAGGCATGGTGGCGCATGCCTGTAATCCCACCTACTCGGGAGGCTGAGGCAGGAGGAGAATCACTTGAACCCGGGAGGCGGAGGTTGCAGTGAGTGGAGATCGCGCCATCGCACTCCAGCCTGGGGGGCAAGAGTAAGACTTCGTCTCCAAAACAAAACAAAACAAAAAAAAGACAATTTTGCTCTTGTCACCCAGGCTGGAGTACAATGGTGCGATCTCAGCTCACTGCAACCTCCACCTCCCGGGTTCAAGCGATTCTTCTGCCTCAGCCTCCCAACTAGCTGGGATTACAGGTGCCTGCCACCATACCTGACTAATTTTTGTATTTTTAGTAGAGACAGGGTTTCACCATGTTGTCCAGACTGATCTCGAACTTCTGACCTCAGGTGCTCTGCCCATCTTGGCCTCCCAATCACTATCTTTCTATAACCCAATTTTAGTATTTATCCTTCTTGTACGCCTATATATATGTATACACACTGTTTATATTTATAAAAATAGGGTCACATTGTAACTTTGGAAACATGCTTTTGTCACTTCATGTGTTCTCTACATCTTTTTTTTTTTTTTCGAGGAGTTTTGCTCTTGTTGCCCAGGCTAGAGTGCAATGGCGTGATCTTGGCTCACCACAACCTCCGCCTCCTGGGTTCAAGCGATTCTCCAACCTCAGCCTCCCAAGTAGCTGGGATTGATTACAGGCATGCACCACCACGCTTGGCTAATTTTTTTTTGTATTTTTAGTAGAGATGGGGTTTCTCAATGTTGGTCAGGCTGGTCTTGAATTCCCAATCTCAGGTGATCCACCCACCTCAGCCTCCCAAAGTGCTGGGATTACAGGTGTGAGCCACCGCGCCAGGCCTGTTCTCTACATCTTTCTATGATACATGCACATGTACATTACCTGTTTTCGTTTTAGTTTTTGTGTTTGTTTTAGCTGGGACTACAGGTGTGCACCACTACACCCAGTTAAGCTTTTTGATTTTTAGTAAAGATAAGATCTTGCTATGTTGCCCTGGCTGGTCTTGAACTCCTGAACTCACACAATCCTCCCTTCTTGGTCTCCCAAAGTCCTGGGATTACAGCTGCTGCACCTGGCCCAGGAAGTTATATATTTTAAGCATTTGTACATATTAATGCCAGGCCGGGTGCAGTGGCAACAGAGCGAGACCCTGTCTCAAAAAAGCAACCACAGTCCGGGCGCAGTGGCTCACGCCTGTAATCCCAGCACTTTGGGAGATCAACGTGGGTGGATCACCTGAGGTCAGGAGTTCAAGACCAGCCTGGCCAACATGGCGACACCTCATCTCTACTAAAAAAAATACAAAAATTAGCCGGGCGTGGTGCCACACACCTGTAATCTCAGCTACTCAGGAGGCTGAGGCAGAAGAATTGCTTGAACTCAGGAGGCAGAGGTTGCAGTGAGCCGAGACTGCGCCACTGCACTCCAGCCTGGGCGACAGAGTAAGACTCTATCTCAAAAGAAAATTAAAAATAAAAATAAATAAAATTAAAAACAAAAACAACAACAACAAAAAGAAAACAACCCTTCACAAAAGGCTCTTGAGGCCAGGCATGGTGCCTCACGCCTGTAATCCTGGCACTTTGGGAAGCTGAGGCAGGTGTATCATGAGATCAGAAGTTCGAGACTAGCCTGGCCAACAAAGTGAAACGCCATCTCTACTAAAAGTACAAAAATTGGCCGGGCGCGGTGGTTCATGCCTGTAATCCCAGCACTTTGGGAGACTGAGGCGGGCGGATCACGAGGTCAGGAGATCAAGATCATCCTGGCTGACATGGTGAAAGCCGTCTCTACTAAAAATACAAAAAATTAGCTGGGCATGGTGGTGGGCGCCTGTAGTCCCAGCTACTCGGGAAGCTGAGGCAGGAAAATGGCATGAACCCGGGAGGTGTAGCTTGCAGTGAGCCAAGATTGTGCCACTGCACCCCAGCCTAGGCAATAGAGCGAGACTCCATCTCAAAAAATAATAATAATAATAATACAAAAATTAGCTGGGCATGGTGGTGCGCACCTGTAATCCCACCTACTTGGGAGGCTGAGGCAGGAGAATTGCTTCAACCCGGGAGGCGGTGGTTGTGGTGAGCCGAGATTGTGCCACTGCACTCCAACCTGGGCAACAGAGTGAGACTCTGTCTCAAAAAAAAAAAAAAAAAAAAAAAAAAGACTCTTGCTTGGTCATTGTGTTAAATGTAGTGTTTATATGAATTAACAGTGACACCATAGTCCATTTACGTGCTTATTAGTTCCAACTAATTATGGCAAATCATTCACATGATATTTGGGGCTTGTTTGCTTCGACAAAGGAAGGCAGTACCTTGAGTTTCATATAGGGCAGTGTGTGGTGGACAGCTCTCTTCCCATTTAGTAATTATTTAGTAATTTGGATTAATTCTTTTTTTTTTTTTTTTTTTTTTTTTTTTTAGAAACAGGGTCTTGTTCTGTTGCCCAGGCTGGAATGTAGTAGTGCGATCATAGCTTATTGCAGCCTTGAACACCTGGACTCACTTCTGCCTCCCAAGTAGCTGGGACTATAGCTTTGCACCACCATCCCTGGCTAATTATTTTTTCTTTTTAGAGATGGGGTCACTATGTTGGCCAGGCTGGTCCCAAACTCCTGACCTCAAATGATTCTCCTGCCTCGGCCTCCCAAAGCACTGGGATTCCAGGTGTGAGCCACTATGCCCAGCCTGGATTAGTTCTTCTTCATCTTGCCATCATGTCTTCATAGTTACCTCTTCCCCTCCCCCTTGCATCCCTGGAAGGACTTCTATATCTTTAGACATGGATTCAAGTTCAGATCTAATAACTATAGGATTTGTCCTCTCAAAGTCAGAGTTAGGCAGCTCTGCAAATGAATATGGCAGGCATGATGACCATTTATACCCTCTTCTATTTCCCAGCACAAATGCCCAGTGCCTGATGGATACCCAGGAAATGTTTGTGGAACAAATGAATAAACTTACTTTTTTTTTTTTTTTTTTTTGAGTCGGAGTCTCTCTCTGTCGCCCAGGCTGGAGTGCAGTGGCGCGATCTGGGCTCACTGCAACATCCCCTCCCAGGTTCACGTGATTCTCCTGCCTCAGCCTCCTGAGTAGCTGGGACTATAGGTGCCTGCCACCATGCCCAGCTAATTTTTTGTATTTTTAGTAGAGACGTGGTTTCTTTTTATTTTTTTTGAGATGGAGTCTTGCTCTGTCGCCCAGGCTGGAGTGCAGTGGTGTGATCTCGGCTTGCTGCCAGGTCCGCCTCCTGGGTTCATGCCATTCTCCTGCCTCAGCCTCCTAAGTAGCTGGGACTACAGGCGCCCGCCATCACCCCCAGCTAATTTTTTAAAAAATATTTTTAGTAGAGACGGGTTTTCACCGTGTTAGCCAGGATGGTCTCGATCTCCTGACCTCATGATCCGCCCACCTCAGCCTCCCAAAGTGCTGGGATTACAGGCATGAGCCACTGCGCCCGGCCACAGATGGGGTTTCAACGTGTTAGCCAGGATGGTCTCGATCTCCTGACCTCGTGATCTGCCCACCTTGACCTCCCAAAGTGCTGGGATTACAGCTGCCCGGCCGAATAAACTTACATTCTATCTTCATCTTTCACTGCTTTCCTAATATGTAAACTCACGGCACATTAAAACAGAACTATTGTCGGCCGGGCGCGGTGGCTCACGCTTGTAATCCCAGCACTTTGGGAGGCCGAGGCGGGCGGATCACGAGGTCAGGAGGTCGAGACCAAGGTGAAACCCCGTCTCTACTAAAAAAAAATACAAAAAATTAGCCAGGCGTGATGGCGGGCGCCTGTAGTCCCAGCTACTCGGTGAGGCTGAGGCAGGAGAATGGCGTGAACCCGGGAGGCGGAGCTTGCAGTGAGCCGAGATTGCGCCACTGCACTCCAGCCTGGGTGACAGAGCAAGACTCCGTCTCAAAAAAAAAAAAAACAGAACTATTCTCTATTTTCCCCTCTGAAGATAGGTTATAATCCATAGTCATCTTTGGATCCCAAGCTTCTAGCACACATTAGGTTTTCTTTTATTTTTATTTTTTGAGACGGAGTCTCACTCTGTCGCCCAGGCTGGAGTGCAGTGATCTCTGCTCACTGCAACCTCTGCCTCCCGGGTTCAAATGATTCTCCTGCCTCAACCTCCTGAGTAGCTAGGATTACAGGTGAGCGCCACCACGGCCAGCTAATTTTTAAAATTTTAGTAGAGACGGGGTTTCACCATGTTGGTCAGGCTGGTCTCAAACCCCTGACCTCATGATCCGCCCACCTCAGCCTACCAAAGTGCTGGGATTACAGGCGTGAGCCACCGCTCCTAGCGTTTTTTTTCTTTTCTTTTAGTCATGCAACCTCCAGTCCGAATTCAAGGATTCCTTCCTCAGCCTCCAATACTAGGATTACAGGTGGGTACCTCACACCTGGTTAATTGTTGTTTTTTTTGAGATGGAGTCTTGCTCTGTCACCCAGGTTGGAGTGCAGTGGCGTGATCTTGGCTCACTGCAAGCTCCGCCTCCCGGGTTCACGCCATTCTCCTGCCTCAGCCTCTCCGAGTAGCTGGGACTACAGGCGCCCGCCACCACGCCCGGCTAATTTTTTGTATTTTTAGTAGAGACGGGGTTTCACCGTGGTCTCAATCTCCTGACCTCGTGATCTGCCCGCCTCAGCCTCCCAAAGTGCTGGGATTACAAGCGTGAGCCACTGCGCCCGGCCATTTTTGTATTTTTTAGTAGAGATGGGGTTTCACCATGTTGGGCAAACTGGTCTCGAACTCCTGACCTCAGGTGATTCACCTGCCTCAGCCTCCCAAAGTGTGGGGATTATAGGCGTGAGCCACTGATTCCAGCCTAAGGTTTTCTTTTTCTTTCCTTTTCTTTCTCTTTTTTTTTTGGCCGGGCAGGGGTGGGATAGGGTCTTGCTCTGTCACCCAGGCTGTAGTGCACTGGCATGATCTCAGCTCCCTGCAACTTTCACCTCCCAGGCCCAAGTGATCCTCTCACCTCAGCCTCCCAAGTAGCTGGGACTACAGGTGTACACCACCACTCCCAGCTAACTTTTTTGTATCTTTTTATTTATTTTATTTTATTTTTTCCTGAGGCGGAGTCTCGCTCTGTTGCCCAGGCTGGAGTGCAGTGGCGCGATCTCGGCTCACTGGAAGTTCTGCCTCCCGGGTTCACGCCATTCTCTTGCCTCAGCCTCCTGAGTATCTGAGACTACAGGCACCCACCACAACACCCATCTAATTTTTTTGTATTTTTAGTAGAGACGGGGTTTCACCATGTTAGCCAGGATGGTCTTGATCTCCTGACCTTGTGATCCGCCTACCTCGGCATCCCAAAGTGCTGGGATTACAGGAGTAAGCCACCGCCTCCGGCCCTGTATCTTTTTAGAGACGGGGTTTTGCCATGTTGGCCAGGCTGGTCTCAAACTGCTGGACTCAAGAGACCTGCCCACCTCAGCCTCCCAAGGTGTTGGGATTACAGGTGTGAGCCACCATGTCTGGCCCATATTAGGTTTTCAGGTGGTGTGTGGCCCACTGTTCATTCAGCCCCCACTGCCTGGAGTTGTTCATTCAGCCCCCACTCCAGGCAGAGTCTGGACTTTGCTGAAATCAAACCAATTAGAGTAATAGCTGATACTTTTGCTAAGTGCTTTACACATATTCGTTCTCAACCATCAAAGTTAGCTGTTATCATCCCTATTTTACAGTTTGGGAAACAGAAGCTTAAGTAACTTCCCTGAAGTCAAGTAGCAATTAAGTGACAAGGCCAAGAACCATACTCTGCGTAAATGGCTTTAAAGACAGTATCTGCAGCCACTGAACTCTACAGAAGGTATCTCTCTGTGCTACACTCCTATAAAATTTTGTCCATACAGTCAATATAGAACCTGTCACACCATCTGACAACTCCATATCCTATTGGGCCAAGAGCTTCCTGAAGAGTTTATTTCCAGGGCCTAGGACAGTGTTTAGGTATTAGCTGGTGATCGGTAGGTATGTGTTGATTTGTGGTCCCTGTTTCTGTCAGTGTTAACATCCATGCATGCCAGGCACACAGAGATTCATTACTACAAACTAGAACCCTTCCTGTTCTCCCACACTATCGTGAATTGGTCCATATAACTCTTTTTTTTTTTCTTGAGACGAAGTCTCGCTCTTGTCCCCCAGGCTGGAGTGCAATGGCGCAATCTCAGCTCACTGCAAACTCCGCCTCCAGGGTTCAAGTGATTCTCCTGCCTCAGCCTCCCGAGTAGCTGGGATTACAGGTGCCTGCCACCACGCACTGCTAATGTTTGCATTTTTAGTAGAGATGGGGTTTCACCATGTTGGCCAGGCTGGTCTGGAACTCCTGACCTCAAGTGATCTGCCTGCCTCGGGCTCCCAAAGTGTGGGATTATAGGTGTGAGGCATCACACCCGGTCTTTTTAATTTAATTAATTAATTACTTTTTTTGAGAGGGAGTCTGTCTCTGTTGCCCAGGCTGGAATGCAGCGGTGTGATCTCGGCTCTTTGCAACCTCCGCCTCCTAGGTTCAAGTGATACTCCTGCCTCAGCCTCCTGAGTAGCTGGGATTACAGGCCCGTGCCACCACGCCCTGCTAAGTTTTGTATTTTTAGTAGAGACGGGATTTCACCATGTTGGCCAGACTGGTATCAAACTCCTGACCTCATGTGATTCGCCTGCCTCGGCCTCCCAAAGTGTTGGGATTACAGGTGTGAGCCACTGCACCTGGCCAGGTCCATATAACTACCTTAACAGTCTTTCTTTCTTTTTTTTTTTAGATGGGGTCTCACTCTATTGCCCAGGCTGAAGGGCAGTGTCACAAATATGGTTTACTGCAGCCTCAACCTCCTAGGCTCAGGTGCTCCTCTTGCCTCAGTCTCCAGCGTAGCCAGGACCACAGATATGTGCTACCATGCGCTGCCAAATTTTTGTTTTTTTGTAGAGACAAGGTCCACTTTTTTGCCTAGGCTGGCTTTGAACTACTGGCCTCAAGTGATCCTCCCACCTTGGCCTCCCAAAGTGCTGGGATTACAGGCATGAGCCACTGGGCCCAGCCCACTCTCTCTCTTTTTTTTTTTTAGGGACAGGGTCTCGCTCTGTTGCCCAGCATGGAGTACAGTGGCACGATCATGGCTCACTGCATCTTGAATGCCCAGGTTCAGGGAATCCTCCCAGCTGGGATTACAGGGGCAGGCCACCAGGCCCAGCTAAATTCTCTAATTTCAGTGATTTGTGTACTTGCTCCTTTAGACTGGTAGCTTTCCAAGGACAAATCTTGCAGGTGTTTCAACTCTTTGTCCCCAACTCTTGGCTTAGCACTAAGATGCTAATAAATGTGAATTAATACATAAACCACAGTTACCCCCACCATCATTGGCAGAGGGGCTGAAGACACCTCCAGACACTCTGCAGAGGGGCTGAAGACACCTCCAGACACTCTGCAGAGGGGCTGAAGACACCTCCAGACACTCTGCAGAGGGGCTGAAGACACCTCCAGACACTCTCTCCACCCCAAAACCAAGCACGCCCAGAGGGCGGATACTGGGATCTTGCTCCTAGGGCCTGGCAACCTGGAAACACAGCTCCAGCCAGGGCCCCACCAGGATGGGAAACAGGGCTTGTTCTTCAGCCTCTCCCTGAGCCTGGCCTCTGTAGGGCTGCCGACCTATCCGGAGTCATTCTGGCCGCCTCTTTCTTTGTGTCTCTTTCTCTTTGTCTCTGCCCGTTTCGCTGACTGTCGTCTTTTGTTCCTCTGCTCCTGGGCCTGTTTCTCTCCAGGCTCCCAGCCTCTTCTTACTGCTCCTCGGACTCTGCGTCAATGACTTTATCTCTTATCCGTTTCTACGTCTCTTTGTCTCTAGCGGCCAATCTTTGGCTCCCCGTATTTTTGGTCAGCCGCTGTCCCTCGGTCTCTCTCTGCCCTTGCGTCCTCTGTGACTCAGGGCTCTGATGTGAGTCTCTGGCTCAGGGTCTTTGTTCCGGGCCCCAGGTCTGATTCCATCTCTCCAGCAGCGTTTACCTCGTGTCTGCCTCTAGCCTCTGCTCCTGCCTCGGTCTCCCCAGCCCAGCCCCCATTCCACCCCCACCCCCACCCCCACCCCGGGCCCTCGGCCTCTCGGACCAGCCCCGCTTTGTTTCCCATGTCTCGGCGCCCCGCCCCGCCCCGTCTGGGGTCTCCGCCGCCCTTTGTCTGCCTCGGTCTCTCCCCCACCCCTTTCCCCGGGTCCGTCTTTGGATCCCTCTTTCTTTGTCTCTCGCAGGCCGGAGTGGCTGGCGCTGTCGGCCGGCCCGGGAGGTCGGCGCGGGTGGCCGGAGACACACAGCCACAATTACGAAGAGCCTCGGGCCTCATCACCCAGCTGCAGCCCAGGAGGCACACGGTTAATACCACCGAGTTCGGGCCGCCGGCCTTGGCTTAGAGTAGCCCCTGAGCCGCACGCTGCCGCCCGCCGGCCACAGAGCTCCAGCCGACGCGGGCGACCCCCACAGGCGCGCAGCTCCTCCAAGGTCCTAGAGCGGCTCCGTGCGCCCCGTGCTTCCGCTTCCCGTCCCCGCCCCCGGCGGCCGCCCCCGGGACGCCTGGGTCCGAGCCTCCTCCCGGCTTGGCGCGGAGCCTGCATCCCGGAGCCGCTGGCGGCTCGGGCGCCTGCACCCCGCTGAGGAGCTCCGGAGGGCGCCGGGGTGGCGGAGCCGGAGGCGGCCGGCAAGGTGAGAGCGGCGGCTGCGCTCCGGGAGGAGCAGCAGGTGCAGGGGCGGCTGGCGGCGCGGGCGGGGGGCACCGGGAGCCGCGCCCGTACCTGGGACCCGACGCCGCCCGGTGCCTGCGCTGGCCGGCAGAGGGCAGCGGCAGGGCGCCGCGGGCCACACATGGCTGTGTGACCGCGGGATGCTGTCTGTCCCCTTGCTCAGGGCGGCGTGCCGGCGATGGAGCGCGCGGTAGAGCCTTGGGGTCCGGATCTCCACGGCCCGGAGGAGAGGGAGCCACTGAGAGGCGCCCGCACAGGTGAGGGCCTTGGCCGTGCGCCGCCACGGACAGGTAACGGCCGGTGGGGACTGCGATGCTTGGCTGTGGCCGGCCGAGATCCAGGAAGATCGGACGTGAGCTGTGCCTCTGGGGAGATAGGGGGAGGGGAGCTTTCGGAGCACCTACCGTGCGCCAGGCCGGGAGGGGCTCTTCACGGCCTCTGTCCCCTCCCTCACGGCCTTCCTCGTCCTCACTGCCTCTGCCCTACTTCAGGCTTCATTCTGTTTTATTCTGGCAATTGCAGTAGCCTCCTCTCTGCCCCTTTCTCTCCACTGATGCATTCTGCCGCCAGATTGATCTAAGTCCAGATATAATCCTGTGTCTTTTCTGGAAAACCTTCCCTAGCGTCCCCCTGTCTCCTAATTAAAAGCCTTAGCTAGTGTCCAATCCAAACCGTGCGTGCTCAGGCTAGTCCCAACATCCTTTGACACCTTATCTTCCATTCCACTACATTATTTTCTCTTCGCTCTGCCGTAATGCCGGTTCCTATTTCCTTATCTACTATCTCTCTTGTGACAACATAGTTATTCTGAACCCACAATTATAACCATTGATACTTTATCTTATCTCTCCTCCCACCCTAAGCTTCTTGAGGAAGGGATGTGTGCCTGGGTCCTCTCAGGTACACACAGGATAACTGATGTAACAAATTACCGAATGGGCTAATACAATAAGATACAATAATAATAGCAAATACCAGGTTTTCCAAATAGACAATATAATGTAGGGATTAACATGGGCTTGAGTGTCAGACAGACCTTAGTTAGACACCAGGCTTTGCTACTTTTTTTTTTTTTTGGCGACAGGGTCTCACTGTGTCCACCCAGGCTAGAGTGGCACAATCACAGCTCACTGCAGTCTCCACCTCCTGGGCTCAAGTGATCCTCCTACCTCAGCCTCCCAGTAGCTGGGACCACGGGTGTGCACCACCATGCCCAGCTAATTTTTGTATTTTTTTAATAAAGATGGGGTCTCACCATGTTGCCCAGGCTGGTTTCTAACTCTTGGGCTTAAGTGATCCACCCACCTCGGCCTCCCAAAGTGCTAGGATTACCGGTGTGAGCCACCTTGCTGGCCTGGCTTTGCTACTTTCTAACCTTTATAACCTCCAGCAAAAGGACTTAAATTCTCTGAGTCTTTCCATGCCTGTAATATGGGAATAGTCATAGTGTTATAGTATTGTTTGCAAGCATTTAATACTAATGCTGAATTCGGTGAATGACATACATTAAGGGCACAGTAAAAAGTTTTTATTGAGAGGCACAGATAGTAAGTGCACCAGAGGTTGAGAGGACAGAGAGAATGGGGTTCCTGTGACCACAGATTGTCAAGGGAGTCTTCCTGGAGAGGTTGCTGTCAAAGATAAGTACTGAGCCAAAGGGGAGGGTCTACAACTTCCTTTTCTTTCCTCAGGTCTAGGGAGTGAGAACGTGATTTCTCAGCCGAATGAGTTTGAACATACCCCACAGGAAGATGACTTGGGGTTCAAGGAAGAAGAAGATTTGGCTCCAGATCATGAAGTAGGAAATGCCTCTCTCAAACCTGAAGGCATCCACAACTGGGATGACTTATGGGTCCAGAGAGAGGGTCTAGGAAAGCCTCAGCCTCGGGACAGAGGCCCCCGGCTCCTGGGTGAACCACGCTGGGGCCAGGCTAGTAGTGATCGGGCCGCTGTGTGTGGTGAGTGTGGCAAGAGCTTCAGGCAGATGTCAGATCTGGTGAAACACCAGCGGACCCACACTGGGGAGAAACCCTACAAGTGTGGGGTCTGTGGCAAGGGCTTTGGGGATAGCTCTGCCCGGATCAAACACCAGCGGACTCATAGTGGGGAGAAGCCCTACAGAGCCCGGCCACCAGCCCAGGGTCCCCCAAAGATTCCTCGGTCCCGGATCCCTGCTGGTGAGCGCCCCACTATCTGTGGTGAATGTGGCAAGAGCTTCCGGCAGAGTTCTGACCTGGTGAAACACCAGCGGACACACACTGGTGAGAAGCCCTACAAGTGTGGCATATGTGGCAAGGGCTTTGGCGACAGTTCCGCCCGCATCAAGCACCAGCGGACACACCGTGGGGAGCAGCCCCCCCGACCAGTGATGTCCCGACGGCAGCCATCTAGGGCAGCCACGGCACCTACCCAGGGACCGAAGGCCCAGGACAAGCCATATATCTGCACTGATTGCGGCAAGAGGTTTGTGCTCAGCTGCAGCCTCCTGAGTCACCAGCGCAGTCACTTGGGGCCCAAGCCCTTTGGCTGTGATGTGTGTGGAAAGGAGTTTGCCCGGGGATCCGACCTGGTGAAGCACCTGCGGGTGCACACGGGTGAGAAGCCCTACCTCTGCCCAGAGTGCGGCAAGGGTTTCGCAGACAGCTCCGCCCGGGTCAAACACCTCCGCACCCACAGTGGTGAGAGGCCCCATGCCTGCCCGGAATGCGACCGTACCTTCAGCCTCAGCTCCACCCTTCTTCGCCACCGCCTCACTCACATGGAGCCCCAGGACTTCAGCTTCCCAGGCTATCCCCTACCCGCTCTGATCCCCAGCCCACCCCCACCTCCTCTGGGCACCAGCCCCTCGCTGACGCCTCGAAGTCCCTCACACTCGGGTGAGCCTTTTGGCCTGCCTGGCTTGGAGCCAGAGCCTGGGGGCCCACAGGCCGGGGAGCCACCCCCACCACTGGCAGGAGACAAGCCCCACAAGTGCCCTGAGTGTGGCAAGGGCTTCCGCCGAAGCTCTGACCTGGTGAAACACCATCGTGTGCACACAGGGGAGAAACCCTACCTCTGTCCTGAATGCGGCAAGGGTTTTGCTGACAGCTCAGCCCGAGTCAAGCACCTCCGCACCCACCGTGGTGAACGGGCCCGGCCACCACCACCATCCACTCTCCTGCGGCCACATAACCCACCTGGCCCAGTACCCATGGCCCCTCGACCCCGAGTTCGGGCCCAGCCTTCTGGACCCAGCCAGCCCCACGTGTGTGGCTTCTGTGGGAAGGAGTTCCCCCGGAGCTCAGATCTGGTCAAACACAGGCGCACACACACGGGGGAGAAGCCATACAAGTGTGCAGAGTGTGGCAAGGGTTTTGGTGACAGTTCTGCCCGCATCAAGCACCAGCGTGGGCACCTGGTCCTGAGGCCCTTTGGGATAGGAGATGGTAGGGCAAGGCCCGTCAAGCAGGAGGCACCAACAGGACTGGAATGACGTGGTCCAGGGAGGAAGGAGGCCCAGGAGACCAAAGGGAGGGGCTCTGCTGCTTAGCAGAGAAGAAAGGGCCTGGGAGGTGGTGGGAGGGAGAAGGAAGGGAAGAAAGGGGAGGAAGAATAGATAGAAATAGGGATTGGAGACAGTAACCTTGAAGCTCAGGAAACTGTCCTGGCTGGGCTTGGTCAGGACCTTGCCAGGACGGGCTGTACCTCTGGCTTCTAGAAGACTGCCTAGCACACAGTAGGCATTCAATATTTGTTGAATAAATAAACTGGCTTTCACCTGAGGACTCAAAGAACCCTAAATTCCTGCTGCCTCATCTGTTAAGAACTGACACTTTCCCCTTGCTGGGCAGGTAGTACACACCTGTAATCCCAGCACTTTGGGAGGCTGAGGTGGGAGAATCACTTGAGCCCAAAAGTTTGAGGCTGCAGTGAGCTGATTGCACCACCGATGCCTCCCAACCTTGCACTGGGAGACCAATGCCTGAACCAGGGTTTGTTTACCTTCTGAGCTGCAGTGATGGGGCTTCTGGAATTTAAGGTAACGGGATGAGGCAGGGGTATCTTGATCATCTGGATGGGGCAAATGCTGCTGTGTGGCATGGTTGTACCCACCCCTATGGAGGGGCACTCTTGGACAGAGCCCAGACCTTTGTGCCCTGGAGGGAGCCAACCCACCCTGACACGGAGACACTGGCAGAATAGACCAGAGACAGAAGGTGCTCTCATGGTATCCAGCCTGGATGCCAAGCCCAAGTCCTGGTGGATAGCAGAGGCCAGCTGTTTGGGAAAAGGGCAGGACGCTCTGAGGCCTGGCAGCCACATTTCCATGTGTCTCTTTACCAATAAACGGCTTCTCGTCTGAGGCTTGGACTGTGTGTGTGTGTGTACACAGAGGCATGAAAAAGGTGGAGAGGGGTCTCTGCGGGCAAAACTCAAACTGTAAATTTTGTGTGGTTCCCTTGCTCTCTGAGCCCGTTAAATAAAGAGGTTGTCTAGGCGTAGTCAGCGGCTTTCTAGCTCCGACGTCTGGTTCAAAAACGGCCGCCAGCTCCATCAGCCGATGCCCCAGGCCTGAGGTCTGGCTGCCCGCAGGCACCACCTACGCCACAGCATCCAGCGCAACCCTTAAAAGGAAAACCGCGCGGCGCTGCAGAGGGAAGGCAGCAAGGAGGAGGAAGAGGGGGCGTGCGGGGGGTGCTGTTGCTATAGCGACGGCTGTCGGCGGGAGGCGGCCCACAGGTCTGGAACCGGCTTGGAAAGCCCGGACGCCGGCGCGCCGCCCACCGGGACCTGGGAAACCCGACACCCGAGACCCTTTTTATGCGTCAGGAAATGAGTCATTTGGCTGCACGGCCCCAAAGCAGGGCAAACAGGGTGCTCCTTCACCCCCAGAAAAGCCCGCCGGATTTCCCGGCGCCCCGCGGGGCCTGGGAAGCAGGTCTGCAATCCCTAGCGTTTTCACAACCACTGGCCTGATCAGCCAGGGATTAAAGAAAAAAGAAGTCCAGGGCGGTTCTCCCCGCTAAGCAATGAAGGCAACGAAGTACAGGGTCGCAAGTTCCCGCCCCCGGCTCTCCCCGATCTCCGTGCGGGAAGAATCCCTGGACGGGTTCTCGCGAGATCCTAAGCACTGGCCTGGCTTCCCTAGAAACCGACCAGGGCTGGCTGCAGTGCGGCTCCTCCCGCTCCGCCCGCCCCTTCCAAATTGATGCCCTCTCAAAACCCTAGAACCCTGCGTTCAGGGTTGGGGCTCTTGATGGCCTGAGCGGAGCCCTTTGGGGCTTCTGGAAGTTCCTTCTTGCTGGTTTTCCTAGCTCCCTTCCCTATCAGTGTGCCGTTCAAGCCGACCTGCAGTGAACTGTCTTTTCTTTTTTCTGAGACGGAGTCTCGCTCTGTCGCCCAGGCTGGAGTGCAGTGGCGCGATCTTGGCTCACTGCAACCTCCGCCTCCCGGGTTCAAGCGATTCTCCTGCCTCAGCCTCCTGAGTAGCTGGGATTACAGGCGCGCGCTACCACGCCCGGCTAATTTTTGTATTTTTAGTAGAGACGGAGTTTCACCATGTTTATCAGGCTGGTCTCGAACTCCTGACTTCGTGATCCGCCCGCCTCAGCCTTCCAAAGTGCTGGGATTACAGGCGTGAGCCACCGCGCCTGGCCACTTTCTTTTCTTGATTTCTTTCTTTTTCTTTTTTTCTCAAGACAGGGTCCCACTCTGTCGCCCAGGCTGGAGTGCAGTGGCAGGATCTTCGGCTCACTGCAACCTCCGCTTGGGTTCAAGCGATTCTCCTGCCTCAGCCTCCCTAGTAGCTGGGATTACAGGCGTCTGCCACTGCGCCTGGCTAATTTTTTTATTTTTAGTAGAGAAGGGGTTTCACTATGTTGGCCAGGCTAGTCTCGAACTCCTGACCTTAGGTGATCTGCCCGCCTCAGCCTCCCAAAGTGCTGGGATTTATAGGCATGAGCCATCGTGCCTGGCCTGCTTTCTAAAATTACATCTGGCCATGTCACTCCCCCATTGAAACCCCACTGGATCTCCACATGCTGTCCGTAAAGCCTAACTTTCATTGGCACTCAAGCCCTTCCACTTGTGTAGTTTCAGCCCTGGGCTCCTTAAATGTCGTTTCTTTTACTTGGAATGCTCCTCCACCACTACCCACCCCTTGTTAATCTCCTCTGTCAAAACACCTCAAGCACTACTTCCTCCAAGAAGCCTACTCTGACCCTCCAGCCTGGGTTAGTTAGAATCCCCTTCTCTAAGCAACCCCTCTCTGAGCACCTAAAACATGAAGAGCTTCTTGAGGATAGTTACTCACTCAACAGCTGCACCTATTGTGTGCTACGTACTGGGATAGAAAGATAAACAAGACAAAAAGTCCCTGACCTGTTTTTATGCGGGAGATAGACATTGAACAAATAATTACAAGTGAGGTGAGAAACGTCCAGCAAACCTATGGGCAGGAGAGAATCCTCTGTGATCTGAAGGCCTTTCCAGGCCAGATGTGGCTCAGGCCTGTCATCAGCATTTTGGGAGGTTGAGGCAGGAGGCCAGGAGGCCAGGAGTTCGAGACCAGCCTGGGCAACATAGTGAGACCTCTCTACAAAAAATACAAAAATTAGGTGGAACGCACCTGTAGTCCCAGCAACTCAGGAGGCTGACGTGGGAGGATCGCTTGGGCCCAGGAAGTTGAGGCTGCAGTGAGCCATGATCATGCCACTGCACTCCATCCTGGGCAAAAGAGCGAGATCCTGTCTCCAAAAAGCAAAAACAACCCCTGCCACCACCAGAAAATACTGTAGTCCCAGCTACTCAGGAGGCTTGAGGCAGGAGGATTGCTTGCGCCTGGGAAGTCGAGGTTGCAGTGAGCTGTGACTGCACACTGCACTCCAGCCTGGGGGACAGAGTGAGACCCTGTCTCAAAAAAAAAATTATATATATATATATATTTCCACAAACTACTGCCTCCTTGCCAATCTGGCAAACTCCCACTCATTTTTAGTTTTTGTTTGTTTGTTTTTTTAGAGATGAGGTCTCACTATATTGCCCAGGCTGGAATACAGTAGCTATTCACAGGCACATAGTGCACTATAGCCTTGAACCCCTGGGCTCCAGCAGTCCTCCTGCCTCAGCCTCCTAAGTAGCTGGGACCATAGGTGTGCGTCACCACAACTGACACCCACTCATCTTTCAAGGTCCTTCACAGTTACCTTCTCAGTGAGACCAGCACCAAATACCTAATACCCCCGAAAGAGTTGTTCACTTACCCCACACTTCTCCTGCCAGAACATCCTATTGTCCTTTTCGTATATCACTCATACTGTATATTTAGAGATATATTTTAAATCAGAAGCTTCTTTTTTTTTTTTGAGACAGAGTCTCACTTTGTCACCCAGGCTGGAGTCCAGCATGCAATATTGGCTCACTGCAGCCTCGACCTCTCAGGTTCAAGTGCTCCTCCTGCCTCAGCCGCACAAGTATCTGGGACTACAGGCACGTGCACCATTATGCTCAGCTAATTTTTTTTTTTTTTTTTTTTGGTGATTTTTGTAGAGACGGGGTTTCACTACGTTTCCCAGGCTCGTCTCCAACTCCTGAGCTCAAGCAGTCCACCTGCCTCACCCTCCCAAGGTGCTAGGATTACAGGTGAGAGCCACCATGCCCAGCCCACAAGCTTCTTCTTCTGCTGCTGCTTCTTCTTCTTTTTTGTTTTTTTTAAGAAAGGGTCTTGCTCTATTGCCCAGGCTGGAGTTCAGTGGCGCGATCTCAGCTTACTGCAACCTCCACCTCCTGGGTTAAAGCGATTCTCATGCCTCAGCCTCCCAAGTAGCTGGGATTACAGGCGTATGCCACCATGCCCAGCTAATTTTTGTATTTTTACTAAAGACAGGGTTTCGCCATGTTGGCCAGACTGGTCTTGAACTCCTGACCTCAAGTGACTACCCGCTTCGGACTCCCAAAGTGTTGGTATTACAGGTATGGGCCATTGCTCCTGGCCCCAAAAACTTCTTTTTTTTTTTTTTTTTTTTTTGAGACAGAGTTTAAGCGATTCTCCTGCCTCAGCCTCCCAAGTAGCTGGGACTACAGACATGTGCCACCACACTCGGCTAATTTTTGTATTTTTAGTAGAGACGGGGTGTTGGCCAGGATGGTCTCAAACTCCTGACCTCAGGTGATCCACCTGCCTCAGCCTCCCAAAGTGCTGTGATTATAGGCGTGACCTCTGCGCATGGCCCAAAAACTTCTTTACTAGACTATGAGATCCTCAAGAACATGAACTAGATTGTATTGCAAGTAGACACCTGTACATGGTTGCAGGGCAAATCGATGGAGCCCTTTACCTTCTTTTTCCAAGTTCCTGTTTAAAACAGCAGGAGGCTCCTTCCAGTAGGGACTTTCACTGCCAGAGACAGGCTCCTGGCTGAGTCTCCTCATTGATTCTCTCTTAATCAGAGCGAGATGCCTTGCTTTCACTAGAGGTTGGGTTCTGGCCAAGTTTACCCTCTGCCTACCTCTCCTCCATCTCCCCTGCTACATTTCCCCTTGTTCACTCCCTTGGATGCTCAGATCCAGCAACACAAGTCTTCTTCCTATTCCTCAAACACACCAAGCTTCTGCCTCAAGGCCTCTGCAGTTCAGTCTCAAACACTCTTCTTCCAGATTTTCAAATGGTTAACCCTTTCTCATCATTCAAGGTTCATCTCAAATATTGTATCCAGGCCGGGCGCGGTGGCTCATGCCTATAATCCCAGCACTTTGGGAGGCCGAAGCGGGTGGATCACTTGAGGTCAGGAGTTCCAGACCAGCCTGGCTCACATAGTGAAACCCCCTTCTCTGCTGACAATACAAAAAATTAGCCAGGCATGGTGGCAGGCGCCTGTAATCCTAGCTACTTGGGAGGCTGAGGCTGGAGAATTGAACCCAGAAGGCAGAGGTTGCAACGAGCCAAGATTGCGCCACCGTCCACCAGCCAGGGCGACAGTTGGAGACTCCGTCTCAAACAAACAAACAAACAAACAAAATATTGTATCCAGGCTGGGCATGGTGGCTCATGCCTGTAATCCCAGCACTTTGGGAGGCCAAGGCAGGCAGATCACTTGAGGTCAGGAGTTCAAGACCAGCCTGGCTAACACGGTGAAACCCTGTCTCTACTAAAAATACAAAAAAAATTAGCTGGGCGTGGTGGCGGGCGCCTGTAGTCCCAGCTACTCGGGAGGCTGAGGCAGGAGAATGGTGTGAACCCGGGAGGCAGAGCTTGCAGTGAGCCAAGATCGCGCCACTGCACTCCAGCCTGGGAGACGGAGTGAGACTCCGCCTCAAAAAAAAAAAATTAGCTGAATGTGGTGGTGCACACCTGTGATCTCAGCTACTCAGGAGGATGAGGCAGGAGAATCCCTTGAACCCGGGAGGTGAAGGTTGCAGTGAGCCAAGATCGTGCCAGTGCACTCCAGCCTGGTTGATAGAGTGAGACTCCGTCTCAGAAAAAAAAAAAAAAAGAAATTATATGCTGAGACCCTTTCTCTGCCTGCATTAAAGAAGCCCCCGTTACCATAGCTGCTCCCTGTTGGATCATCTTGTCAGATTTCCCTCGTTGCACCTATCATTATCTGATATTATCTTCCTTTTTACATGTGTACATTTTTTTGCACCCTTAGTAGTGCCACAAGAGCCAATATTTTTATTTGTTTTGTTCACTACTACATCTCCCATACCTAGAATGGTGACAGGTATATAGGACTCAATAAATACCCAGAGAGGCCGGGCATGGTGGCTCAAGCCTGTAATTCCAGCACTTTGGGAGGCCAAGGTGGGTGGATCACAAGGTCAGGGGTTTGAGACCAGCCTGGCCAACATGGTGAAACCCTGTCTCTACAAAAAATACAAAAATATGGAGAGGCTGAGGCAGGAGAATGGCGTGAACCCGGGAGGCGGAGCTTGCAGTGAGCCGAGATCGCGCCACTGCACTCCAGCGTGGGCAACAGAGCAAGACTCCGTCTCAAAAAAAAAAAAAACAAAACAAACAAACAAAAAAAAAACAAAAATAGCCAGGTGTGGTGGTGTGTGCCTGTAATCCCAGCTACTTGGGAGGCTGAGGCAGGAGAATCACTTGAACATGGGAAGCAGAGGTTGCAGTGAGCCTAGACTGCGCCACTGCACTCCAATCTGGGTGACAGAGCAAGACTCCATCTCAAAAAAAAAAAAAAAAAAAAAAAACCCTCAGAGAATGAATGCAAAGTGGCTTTTGGGGATCCTGTGTGTGAGTATCCAGGCATTTGACCCCTTCTCCCAGCTCTGGGAAAGAGCCAATTTTATAACTTCATTCCTGAGAGGTAATTTGGTGCAATAGAAGAGCACAAGCTTTGAATCTGCTGCTTGCCAGCTGTGTGACTTGGAGCAAATTACTTAACTTCTCTAAGCTTCCGTTTCCTCTTTTGTCCAATGGAGGTATTATTGATCCAACAGGCTGTTGTAAAGAGACAACATAGGACTTGTAAGCACTTACTGAATGTTATTTCTCTTTTCCTTCATGATCTCTGAATCTTAGTTGCCCCATTCATAAAATGGGAAAATTAGATATCCGCTTTTTCAAGGGAGGTGGCTATTTTTCAAAGGAAGTGGCATTTGTATATTCCACTAAAAAAAATCTATTTTTATATGAAATATCCCAATTTAATTTTTTTTTTCTTGAGACGGAGTTTTGCTCTTGTTGCCCAGGCTGGAGAGCAATGGCATGATCTCGGCCCACTGCAACCACTGCCTCCCGAGTTCCAGCAATTCTCGTGCCTCAGCCTCTCGAGTAGCTGGGATTACAGGCGTGCACCACCACGCTTGAATAATTTTTGTATTTTTAGTAGAGACGGGGTTTCACCATGTTGGTCAGGCTGGTCTCGAAATCCTGACCTCAAGTGATTCACCGGCCTCCGCCTCTCAAAGTGCTGGGATTACAGGCATAAGCCACTGCGCCCGGCTTTGAAACGATTTTTTTTTTTTTTTTGAGACGAGTCTCGCTCTGTCGCCCAGGCTGGAGCGCAGTGGCGCGATCTCGGCTCATTGCAAGATCCGCCTCCCGGGTTCACGTCATTCTCCTGCCTCAGCCTCCCGAGTAGCTGGAACTACAGGCGCCCGCCACCACGCCCAGCTAATTTTTTGTATTTTGTTTAGTAGAGACGAGGTTTCACCGTGTTAGCCAGGATGGTCTGTATCTCCTGACCTCGTGATCCGCCCGCCTCGGCCTCCTGAAGTGCTGGGATTACAGGCGTGAGCCACCGCGCCCGTCCGAAACGATTTTTTAAAAGTAAAAATACCCTACGGGCCAAACAAGGTACCCCTGTGGACTGGATTTAGCTTTGGGCTGTTGTTCACCTAGGCTACTGGTTGTCAGGGATGCTATGACATCCTTATTGTGTAACTTAGGCAAATCAGTTTACCTCCCTGAACTTTAGTGAGCTCATCTGTAAAATGGATCAGGACCCAGACGCTGAATAGCGCTGGCGCATGGTAAGCACCCCACGCATGACGCGACAGCGGTAGCTTGGGTGGATGTTGAATTGGTTAGGATGTATTCAAGGAGCAAGATATCCCAGAGGCCAGCGGAATAGGCGACGCCAAAAAAGAAGGAGAAAAGACGGCAGAGGAGATAAAGAAGGAATGGAAGAAGTGAGGAGGCAACAGGGTCCGCCCTCCAGGCGGGGCGCCAGCGAGAGGCCCAGGCCGGGGCGGGAGCGCACGTGGCCTATTTCAGGCGGAGCAGAGGCACTGGGCGCAGCAGAGACCTCCGAGCCGGCCCCAGGAGACGGGCCGCGAGGGTAGGTTGGAACTCAACTGCAAGGACCTTGAACGCCGGGCTGGGGCGGCTCCAGGTGCTTGGGAGTCGGGGGGAATCCGGAGGACGCCAGGTCTGAGCTCGCCGCCCTCTCCGAGCCGTTTGGGCCGGACGCCTGGGTCCTTCGGGCTCCGCCCCGGGGGGGTGGGGCTATATGTTCGGACCAATGACCGGCCGTGCCTGCGGCCCCGCCCCCTCCCCGCCCCCGGAGCCGCGGCCTCGCTGAGTGCCCAACCGCCCGGTGCCCAGGCCTGGGGCACCGCGAGCGCCGAACCTTCTGCTGGTGAGTGCGCACCCCCTCCCCGGGGTTTCCGCCCCGATCCCGCCTCCAGCCCGTGCCCCAGAGCTCCAGGTCGCCGACCCGGGCGCTGGGGAGTGACTCAGCGTAAGGATGGTGGCGACTTGCGGGGGCTGGAGATTCGAACTGTTCAAGGCCTTGAATGCCGGGATGAGTGGGGTGAACGGGAGCCCTCGGAGCTGGTTACGGGGCTGTGCCAGAGCGTGGGGCCGGGCTGGCGTGGACGGGAGAGGACCAAGTTTGGAGACCAGGGCAGGGCGGGAGAAGCCACGGCTGCACCGCCTTGCTGGGCCAGGGCCACGGTGGGGGGGGGGGGGGGGGGGGGGGCGGGTCCTGAGCTTCTGATCCAGCTCCCCGTCTCAGGACACCAAGATGCCTGGTGAACAGCAGGCAGAGGAAGAGGAGGAGGAAGAGATGCAGGAGGAGATGGTGCTGCTGGTGAAGGGTGAGGAGGATGAGGGTGAGGAGAAGTATGAGGTGGTGAAACTCAAGATCCCCATGGACAACAAGGAGGTATGTGTCACACACACCCTGGGGCCCACTGTCCCCAAACCTGGTCCAGGCCCAGCCTCCCTCAGGTAGAAGCCAGGGTTCTTGCCCCTACTTTTCCCAGAATCTCAGATCTAAAACCTCAGGATTGGCCCATCCTTCTGCCCCACTGCCTGGGCTTCCATCATACAAAAGTCATGCCTACTGTCCCAGCCTTCCTGCTGGGTGCAGGAGATTAAACTTCGTCCTTGGATCCCCTATGGAGCTTGATGTTAGACTGAAGGGTAACCACACAGTTAGAATCCCGTGTGATGGCTGCAGGTACAAGATGAAGCCTAGAAGTGGGAACTTAACTCAGATTTAGAGGTCGGGGAAAGGTCAGGTTAGTTCAACAGCAACAGTAACAATAGGTAACCCTTGCCTAGCATTTTCTGTGTGCCAGGCACTGTTCTAAGCACCTCAATTCTATGATGTCGGTAGCATTTATTCCATTTTACAGATGAGGAGACTGAGGCCCAGGGCAGTTTGATAACTGGCCACAGGTCTCAAAGTTAGTAAAAGGATGGCTTTGTGAGACTAGTAGGAGTCTGGGGTCAGAAGTGGGGTGATGCACCCAGGCAGAGGAAATGGGTCTTTTATTATTATTGTTGTTATTGTTTGAGACAGGGTCTCATTCAGTCACCCAAGCTGGAGTGCAGTACAGCTCACTGCAGCCTTGACTTCCCTGGGCTCAGGTGATCCTCCCACCTCAGCATCCCGAGTAGCTGGGACTACAGGCATGCACCACTACATCTGGCTAATTTTTTTTGTTTTGTTTTGAGACAGAGTTTCGCTCTGTTGCCCAGGCTGGAGTGCAGTGGCACGATCTCGGCTCACTGCAAGCTCCACCTCCCGGGTTCAAGTGGTTCTCCTGCTTCAGCCTTCCAAGAAGCTGGGATTACAGGCATGTGCCACCACGCCCGGCTAATTTTTTGTATTTTCAGTAGAGTTAGGGTTTTGCCATGTTGGCCAGACTGGTCTCAAACTCCTGAGTTCAGGTGATCCTCCCACCTCAGCCTCCCAAAGTGCTGGGATTATAGGTGTGAGCCACTGCATCCAGCCAGAAATGGCCCTTATAGAGGCTCAGACGAGTGAGTAGTGCACTGCAGCAGTGAGGGTGGGTGGTTTGGTCATGCTGTAGTGTGGATGAGTGGGGGTAGTTGGCAGGCCACACAGGGAGTCTGGCTTTTATTCTGAGGGTATTTGAAGGTTTTGAGATCAGAATATGAGTTAAATTTCCCCCCGGAGACCCTAACTGCCACCAGATACGTTTCCGCTTCACAGAACCCCAGAGGACTCTGTCTGCCCCCAGCCGGAGCAGCCCTGAGTCCCAGCAGAGGGCTTGGCTCCAGGGACCCAGCTTGCAGGGGCCGGGACTCGATTCTTCCTGCCCAGGAGCCAGTTCCCAGGGAAAGAATGCTCTGCTGCCCCCTAGTGGGTGCTGGGGGAGGAGACTAGCTCCTCAGGCCTCTTTGAGTCTAGTAACTATCTGGTTGTGTTTGTTGCGGGCCCCCTTGGCCCATTATCCAGCTCTGCCTGCCTCTTCTGGCCCTGTGATTGCCTGATCTCAACCTTTGGCCTCTAAGTTACAGACACAGGCTCCAGAGCTTAGGGTGGACTTTCAGCTCCATCACTTACCCGCTGTGTGACCTTGGGCAAGTTTCCTAACCGCTTCACGCCTCAGTTTCCTCATTTGTAAAACGGAAATTATAACAGCACCTACATCTTGGAGTTGTGAGGAATGAATGAGTCAACACATGCACAGTGTTAGAACTGTGTCTGGCACAAAATAAACACGGAAATAGTTGCTGTTACATTTATTCTTCTCCCCAAAGCTCAGGACCTTGGGCAAGGTCATCCTTTTCGAGATTTTTCAACTTTTTTTTTTTTTTTTTTGAGACGGAGCTTCACTATGTCACCCAGGCTGGAGTGCAGTGGCGCAATCTTGGTTCACTGCACCTCCACCTCCCGGGTTCACGCCATTCTCCTGCCTCAGTCTCCTGAATAGCTGGGATTACAGGTGCACACTACCACGCCCAGCTAATTTTTGTATTTTTAGTAGAGATGGGGTTTCACCATATTGGTCAGGCTGGTCTCGAACTCCTGACCTTGTGATCCGCCCGCCTCGGCCTCCCAAAGTGTTGGGATTACAGGCGCGAGCCACTGCGCCTGGGTCAGCTCATTTTTATCAAAGGCCTGGGCTGAACCATGAGAACTGGGGTTGATCAGGGAAGTGAATGTGGGAGCACAGAGGATTGAAGGCAAACGACTCAAGGCAGTGGGGAAGGCTTCCCAGAGGAGATGATTTTTGACTTGGGCCTTGAAGGCTTTGCAGGGGTTTGGCACATGGAGGAGGAGGAAGGGCATTCCAGGAGGAGGAAACAGCAAAAGCAAAGACTCAGAGGAAATGAGACTGGAAAGGCAGTTGGGGGACAGAGGGGCCTTGCAAGCTAGGGCAGGACATACTGTGTTAGGTTCTGTGGCACCATAAAAGAAGCCTTAAATCATGGGAAGAGCCAGGCGTGGTGGCCCACGCCTATAATCCTAGCACTTTGGAAAGCCAAGGCTGGAGGATCACTTCAGCCCAGGAGTTCAATTCCTCCCTGGGCAACATAGGGAGACCTCATCTCTACAAAAAGAAAAAAAAAAAATGTTTAATTAGCTGGACATGGTGGCATGCCTGTAATCCTAGCTACTCTGGAGGCTGAATGAGCCCAGGAGTTCAAGGCTGCAGTGAGCCATGACTGCACCACTGTACCCCAGCCTGGGCAACAGAGAGACACCCTGTCTCAAAAAACAAAAACAGGCCAGGCATGGTGGCTCATGCCTGTAATCCCAGCACTTTGGGAGGCTGAGGCGGGCAGATCACTTGAGGTCAGGAGTTCGAGACCAGCCTGGCCAACATGGTGAAACCCCATCTCTACTAAAGATACAAAAATTAGCTGGGTGTGGTGGCGCCTGCCTGCAATCCCAGCTACTTGGGAGGCTGAGGCAGGAGAATCGCTTGAATCCGGGAGGCGGAGGTTGCAGTGAGCTGAGATTGCACCACTGCACTCCAGCCTGGGCAACAGAGCAAGATTCCATCTCAAAAAAAAAAAAAAATCAGAGGAGGGACATGATTGGATTTTCTGTTTAGAAGAATTATTGGCTGCTACAGGGAGACCAGGCCAGGTAGGGCCTGCTCTAAGGTAGTAACAGCAATGATGAGGAAAAGGGGCCATTTGGGAACCTGGCTAGAGCCAAGGGGTATGTGCGGTGAAGGTCTGGCATGGCTAATCATGAAAGGCACACAGGGCCAGATTGTGAATGGTATCATGTAGCGGTCCTACCTCCACCGTTTATCAGCTTTTCTTTGGCTTTCTCATCTGTAAAATGGGGTAATAGAGTAAGACCCTTGAATGCCAGTCTGAGAAGTGTCATCGGGTGACTAGATTTGGAGGAGATGGGTGGAATTGAGGATTACGCACACATATCCCGTGAACTGTTAGCACTGTGCCCAGAAGGGCGCTCAATCGTTAGCTTGCTGTGGGCCTTCCTGAGACTCATTTCTCCATCTATGAAATGGTGACCTCGAAAGCACCTTCCAGTGGTGACATTCAGTGAGTCCTAGCTATTGCCAGTCCTGTGGCCAGTCACTGTCCAGAAGGGCCTTAATTACACTGCGTGCCGGGGCTGGAGTATTCTCCCTCTGCCATCGAAACCCAGTCTATCTTTTAGAAAGATTTTCTCAGAGGGCTCCATGCACATCCAAACCTATCTTTCCCTGGCTTGAACTCTTGAGTGGTTTTCTGCTTCCCTCAGGGTGAGGTCTCAGCTCCTAAACTTGGCATTCAAAGCTCTTTACCATCTGACCTTATGCCATTCTGGCTTCATCCCCTCGACACCTATCCCATCCCCCCTTGTGGTCTCAGCCCGCAAAGCCCTCTTCACCTTTGCTCCCTGCTTTCTCCAGGAGTAGCTCTTTTCTCTTCTAGATCAGTTTCTTAATTTTTAACATGCATACAGATCACCCAGGGGTCTTGTTAAAATGAGGATTTTAATTCAGTAAAATCTGGAGTGGGATTTGAGATTCTGCATTTGTAAAAAGTTCCCAGTGATGTTGATGTTGCTGGTCTGTGGACCACACATCCTCCAGCAAGGAACTAGAGGACAGTGGTTGTGTTTAATAGTTTGTACCAGAAAGAAGGAAGACTGTGACCACAAAAAGGGGCCAGGGGAGGGAGACAAGCTGTGTAAGTGGCCTCAAACTCTAGTCAGTGAGATTAGAATTGCATCATGGAGGCTGGGTGCGATGGCTCTTACCTGTAATCCCAGCACTTTTAGAGGCCGAGGCAGGAGGATTGATTGAGCTCAAGAGTTCGAGACCAGCCTGGGCAACATGGCAAAACCCTGTCTCTACTGAAATACAAAAATTAGCCAGGTGTGGTGGCACGCCCCTGTAGCGCCAGCTATTTGGGGGGTTGAGTCAGGAGGATTGCTTAAGCCTGGGAAGTCAAGGCTGCAGTGAGCCGTAATCATGCCACTGCATCCAGCCTGGGTGACACAGTGAGACCTTTTCTCAAAAAAAAAAAAAAAAGAGAATAAAAAAAGAATTGCATGATGGTTAAGAGAATAGGTGTTCTGGAAAATGAGTAACTTCAGTTCAAACCCTGGCTCTGCCATTTATTAGCTGAATAGCCTTGTGTAGTCACTTAACTTCTGAGCCTTATATATAAAACAGGGCTAAGGTACCTAACCAAAGGCACGGTGAGAATTTAGAAAGAGATTACTGGTAAAAAGCACTTAGCACAGTTCCTGGCACATGGTGAGTGCCCAACAAGTGGGAGTTATTTTATTAATTAGAGAAGTAATGGCGAAGGAAGAAACTGGGATGTTTGCTCTGGTTAAAAAACATTTAAGCAGGAAGACAAAAATCACTTCTAATACCTGCATTATTATATTATTACACTACATTGTATGTTCACAGTAGCCTCCTGTTATAGTGCAAATACTATTTATTCTAATTTTTAAATCTTTTTTTTTTTTTTTTTTGAGACAGAGTCTTGCTCTTTCACCCAGGCCGGAGTGCAGTGGCGCTGTCTCGGCTCACTGCAAGCTCCGCCTCCTGGGTTCAAGCCATTCTCCTGCCTCAGCCTCCTGAGTAGCTGGGACTACAGGGGCCCGCCACCGCACCCGGCTAATTTTTTGTATTTTTAGTAGAGACGGGGTTTCACCGTGTTAGCCAGGATGGTCTTGATCTCCTGACCTCGTGATCTGCCCACCTCGGCCTCCCAAAGTGCTGGGATTACAGGCGTGAGCCACCGTGCCCAGCCTAATTTTTAAATCTAATAGTTGTAGAATTTAAGGCATGCTTGGGCCATTAATGATCACCTAGTCTGGTATTTGCCAAGTTTCAGTCACATGTGTATTGCTCGTATATTGTACTCACATTATTTATTAATGCTTTTCTTCAAATAGATTCACATTGTTAAATAAATTTACCTTCATCTAAACAATAGTACTAATGAAATTGTGGGTTTCATGTGGTATCTTGTTTTTTTAATATTCGCGAAAATAAATGTGTAACAATTATAATGAGACTTTTTTAAAGTTTGCCCACATACCACCTCATACCTCATGCTGGGAAATTTTGGGGTTTTTTTCTTTTTTTAGAGACACGATCTCGCTGTGTCACCCAGGCTGGAGTGCAGTGGCACGTGATTGTAGCTCACTGCAGCCTTGAACTCTTGGGCTCAAGTGATCCTCCTTCCTCAGCCTACCAAGTTGTTGGGACTACAAGTGCACCCCACCACACCTGGCTAATTTTTCACTTTTTTGTAGAGATGAGGTCTAACTGTGTTGCCCAGGCTGGTGTCCAACACCTGGCCTCAAGTAATCCTCCTTCCTTGGCCTCCCGAAGTGCTGAGATTACAGGTGTGAGTCACTGCACCTGGCCTCATACTGGGAATTTGATCTCACTTAGCCTACCTGGCCTTTCTCGGGACACTGGGGCAGAGGAGGATCTTAATGAGCTGGATTCAGCTCCTCTTACCAAGATTTTTCCTCGGGCATCCAAGGCCCCTTCTCCTGGGCTGGAGACATCAACAGCACTTGCATGGAGAATTTCTTTTTCAGAAGTCAGTGAACTCAGCATGAGGAAGCCCTCAGGCTGTCCAAAGTCACCTGAAAGAGGGTGCCAAGGAAAAACGGGCCAGAAAAATGTAGATCTGATGAGACAAGTTCTCTCCACAGTGGCTGATGTATTGAAATAAACCAACAGATTTCAAAACCAGGGCAAGACTGGAAAATGTGACCTTGAATTCAGATGGTGCCAAACATACTGTGGGGAGTTTCTCCATTTAAAGTATCAAGTTGTATTTTAACCTTGAATCCCTCTTGGAGTGTGCCAGGGACGTGGAATCCAGCCTCTGTCACATCTTGGTCATGTGAGTTCAGAACAGTGTAGCCTGAAGGACGGCATGGTCTCATGGGCACCCTGAGTCCATCCTGGCTCCCACTGGCCATGTGAATTTCATCGCCCTCAGCCTCAGCTTTCTCAGCTATCAAAAGAGAGAACACCCAGCTCAAGGCGGGAGACAGGAGGATTTAATACAATAACATACATACTGTTGTCAAAGCTTAATACTTGCTTATTGATTGTTGCTATTGTTATCAGTATAGATACTATTTAAAGCAGATTTCTCTTGGTCACTAATTTTCCAAATTGCCCTGTTTTCTAATTTTTTTTTTTTTTCGACGGAGTCTTGCTCTGTTGCCCAGGCTGGAGTGCAGTGGCACATCTCCGCTCACTGCAAGCTCCGCCTCCCGGGTTCATGCCATTCTCCTGCCTCAGCCTCCCGCATAGCTGGGACTACAGGCACCAGCCACCATGCCTGGCTAATTTTTAAATTTTTTTAGTAGAGATGGGGTTTCACCGTGTTAGCCAGGATGGTCTTGATTTCCTGACCTTGTGATCTGCCCGCCTCGGCCTCCCAAAGTGCTGGGATTACAGGCGTGAGCCACCGCGCCCCGCCTTTTTTTTTTTTTTTTTTTTGAGATGGAATCTCACTCTGTTCCCCAGGCTGGAGTGCAGTGGCATGATCTCAGCTCACTGCAACCTCTGTCTCCTGGGTTCAAGTGATTCTCCTCCCTCAGCCTCCTGAGTAGCTGGGATTACAGGCATGAGCCACCACATCTGGCTGATTTTTGTATTTTTAGTACAGACAGGGTTTCACCATGTTGGCCAGGCTGGTCTTGAACTCCTGACCTCAAGTGATCCGCCCACCTCGGTCTCCCAAAGTGCTGGGATTACAGGTGTGAGCCACCACGCCTGGCTTGTTTTCTAATTTCTGAGTTGGTTACCACAAAGCCACTACCTTTTGACAAACTATCTTGAAGGCCTTGAAGTTGCCCTCCTACAGCTTCAGAAAGAGAAGGCCCTACTATTTTCTGCTGTCACCCTCTTTTTTTTTTTTTTTTGAGATGGAGTCTCGCTCTGTCACCCAGGCTGGAGGCAGTGGCGCAACCTCGGCTCACTGTAACCTCCACCTCTTGGGTTCAAGCAGTTCCCTGCCTCAGCCTCCCGAGTAGCTGGGATTACAGGTGTCTGCCACCACACCCAGCTAATTTTTGTATTTTTAGTAGAGACAGGGTTTCAACATCTTGGCCAGGCTGGGCTCAAACTCCTGACCTCGTGATCCACCTGCCTCGGCCTCCCAAAATGCTGGTATTACAGGCGTGAGCCACTGCACCTGGCCTTGCTGTCCCTCTCTCTTAACCTGTCTCCCCATCTGTAAAATGGGGATGATGATAATTACCTCGTGGAGATCGAATATGGGAGAAGCTGATACTGTCTTGTCCTTAATATGCCCCAGGTACTTCATTTGGTTATGAATTAATTGCTTGGCCACAGTAGATACTTAACATCAGTTTTGCTGGGGTTTTGAGCATTCTCTTTTCTAAGAAGGGAGCAATATGCCCTCAATACTCTTCACTGTTAATCCAGAATGTTTTCCCCTCATGTGCCTCTTAGAAGGCATTTCTTTCCTTTTTCTGATTTTTATCTCTAGAAGGCCAGAGCTTGTGAAACTGGCTCATTTTCAGATTTTTTCATTTCAGACCTCAGAATAACATTTGGCTTTTACCCTTGCCTTTTTCTTTACTGCTTAAAAAATGATAGGTGTTTGCTATTCAAAGCTGATTAAGAGCCTGGACTTGGTCCTGGCCTGGCTTCCAGGATGCCCCTCTCCTGCTCTCCTCCCTCCCTGGCTTCTCCCCATCTTGCTGCCCTAGGTTCTCTCTGCCCATCCCCTGGATGATCTCATCCACTCATTCTAAAGGCTTTATAAGCCATCTATAGGTTGACAGCTTCTCAATTAACATCTCCAGTTTAGGTCTCGTTTCTGAGCTCCAGATATGTCAAGAAGCTGTGACACCATCCAAAACAGATCTCCCCTCTCAACTTGCTCCTCCCACCGTCCTCATCTCTGTAAATGGCAACTCCACCTTTGCAGTTGCTAAGCTCAAAAACCTTTAAGTCATTTTGATCTCTTTTTCTTCACACCTCATATCTAATCTCTTATTAAATCTGTTGTCTCATACTGCAAATAGATCCAGAAGCCAATCACTTCTCACCACCTCCACCATCCACTGCCCACTTCTGTCACCTGGGTATGAGCCACTATCTTCTCTTGCCAGGTGGCTGTAGTGGCCTCCTCACTGGGCTTCTGCTTCTGTTCTCTCCAACTCCTTCATTTGGTTTTCAACTCCAGTAGCCTGAGGGAGCCTTTTTAAATGTGTAGGATATGGTCACTTCCCTGCTCAAAGCCCTCTGACATCTCCTCTTACAGTTCCCTGTCTCCTTTATGTTAAAAGCCAGAGCCAGGCACAGTGGTATGTTCCTGTAACTCCAGCTACTCAGAAGGCTGAGTCAGGAGGAACTGCTTCAGCCAGGAGGTTCCGGACCAAGCCTGGGCCACGGCAAGACCCTGTCTCTTAAAAAAAAAAAAAGCCAAATATAACAAATACAAGGCCCTATATGCCAAGAGACCTCCTCCACCACTACATCTGTGACTCCCCCCATCATGCATTCTGCTTTAAACCAATTTTTCTTGCCATTTCTGGAACAGCAGGCAACTCCCGCCTCTGCGCCTTGCCATTCCCTCTGCAGTGCTCCTCAGAGGGCTATCCACGTAGCCTGCTCTGTCACCTCCTTTAAGTCTTTGCTCATGTTATCATATCGGTAAAGTGTCTTAACAACCCTGTTTAAATCTGTAGCATCCCCAATACCAGCATTCCTTATCCATTATTCCTGAAAGCAGGAATTTTTTAATGCTTTTTATTTAATGCGGAATCCCCGTGCCTAGAACAGTCTAGGACACTGCATGCCCTCAGTAAATATTGGTTGAATTAATAAAAGTAGCTAGAACGCCACTGGGCTTTGTGATGTGTGCGTTACGCGCATTATCTCACTGGATGCGCACAGCCATCCTGCGAGGCAGCACCGTGGCCTTTCCTATTTCATAGATGGGGAACTGAGGCTCACAGACGGAGCAGCCTGTGGAGACCCAGGTCTCTGGCTCCGGGGCCTGCCGCTAAGGGCTGACCTATCCCCCTTTCCCCGCAGGTCCCGGGCGAGGCGCCCGCGCCGTCCGCCGACCCGGCGCGTCCCCATGCGTGCCCCGACTGCGGCCGCGCCTTCGCGCGCCGCTCCACGCTGGCCAAGCACGCGCGCACGCACACGGGCGAACGGCCCTTCGCGTGCACCGAGTGCGGGCGGCGCTTTTCGCAGAAGTCGGCGCTGACCAAACATGGCCGCACGCACACGGGAGAGCGGCCTTACGAGTGCCCCGAGTGCGACAAGCGCTTCTCGGCCGCCTCGAACCTGCGGCAGCACCGGCGGCGGCACACTGGCGAGAAGCCGTACGCATGCGCGCACTGCGGCCGCCGCTTCGCGCAGAGCTCCAACTACGCACAGCACCTGCGCGTGCACACGGGCGAGAAGCCGTACGCATGCCCGGACTGCGGACGCGCCTTTGGCGGCAGCTCGTGCCTGGCGCGCCACCGACGCACGCACACGGGCGAGCGGCCCTACGCTTGCGCCGACTGCGGCACGCGCTTCGCTCAGAGCTCGGCGCTGGCCAAGCACCGGCGCGTGCACACGGGCGAGAAGCCGCACCGCTGCGCTGTGTGTGGCCGTCGCTTCGGCCACCGCTCCAACCTGGCGGAGCACGCGCGCACGCACACAGGAGAGCGGCCCTACCCCTGCGCCGAGTGCGGCCGCCGCTTCCGCCTAAGCTCGCACTTCATTCGCCACCGACGCGCGCACATGCGGCGCCGCCTGTATATCTGCGCCGGCTGCGGCAGGGACTTCAAGCTGCCTCCTAGCGCCACGGCCGCCACTGCCACCGAGCGCTGCCCGGAGTGCGAGGGCAGCTGAGTCCCGCAGGGCTGCGGAGGGGCGCGCTGGGGCTTCGACCTGGCTGCACTAACCCAGGCTCCTCCTGCGCCCCGGCCTCCGGGTCTGGGAAATTGAGGGGACGGCAGGCCCGGCTGCCCTGGAACTGGGAGACAGGGAGAATCCCCTGCCGGGGTCCCTGGAAACAGTGCTCACCCCACATCACTACATTCCCTCGGCCCGTGTTAGTGAATAAAGTATTATATCCTCACCCCACCCGTGCCTGTGAGTGAGGTGGGTGGGAGAGGAAGAAAGTTGGGGTTCTCCAGGCTCAGGTGCCAAGTGAGTTGTCAAGGAACCAAATGGGGTTATAAACCTAAAAGGGGTTCCTGGCACCTCGGTTTGTGTGCCGGGGGTAGGAGGTGATCGCACACTTCGCCCTTGGTTACGTCCTCATAACCTTAGATCTGAAAGGGCCCATAAATATACTATGTTCAAGATCAGACACGCACTGCATTCGGCAGAGCTCCAGTGAGCAAGGCACGACCCTCAGATCTCAGTCTAGTGAAGGAGAGAAAACTGTAACACTACGTTAAAGGTTTTAACTGCTTTGTTATGTAAGCTTACCCAGCTCGGCGCGCAGACTCACGCCTGTAATCCCAGCACTTTGGGAGGGCGAGGCTAGCAGATCACTTGAGGTTAGGAGTTCGAGACCAGCCTGGCCAACATGGTGAAACCCGGTCTCTACTAAAAATACAAAAATTAACTGGGTGTGGTGGTGGGCGCCTGTAATCCCAGCTACTGGGGGGGCTGAAGCATGAGAATCACTTGAACCTGGGAGACAGAGGTTGCAATGAACCGAGATAGTGCCATTGCACTCCGGCCCAGGCAACAGAGGAAGACTGCCTCAAACAAACAAACAAAAAACAACAAACCAAACCAAACCAAAAAAATCTCAAAGCGATTGGACCTAGCAGCTCATGCCTATAACCTCCAGCACTTTGGGAGGCGGAGGCAGGAGGATCCCTTGAAGTCAAGAGTTTGAGATCTGCCTGGAGAACAAACTAAGACCCCCATCTATTAAAAAAAAAAAAAAGCTGGGCATGGTGAGGCACACTTGTAGTCACAGCAAATGAGGAGGCTGAGGTGGGAGGATCACTTGAGCACAGGAGGTCGAGGCTGCAGTGAGCTACTATTGTGGCACTGCACTCCAGGCTGGGTGACAGAGTGAGGCTGTCTCAAAAATAAATAAAAATTTAAAATTCCAAAGTCTACTGTGCAACCCACTTCAGTGCCAGCAGCCTACAGGCATAGAGGCCAGGCAATGGTTGGGGCTACAGTTTGCTCTGGCATGGGGTACTATGAGAGGCCTAGGGAATCCGGCCCATCATAAATCCAAACCCATGCGTTGTTTTAAATTTATTTTGGGCCAGGCAAGGTGGCTCACGCCTGTAATCCCAGCAGTTTGGGAGGCTGAGGCGGGCGGATCACCTGAGGTCAGGAGTTCGAGACCAGCCTGGCCAACATGGTGAAACCCTGTCTCTACTAAAAATGCAAAAATTAATTAGCCTGTAATCCCAGCTACTCGGAAGGCTGAGACAGAGTGAGACTCCATCTCAAAAAAACAAAAAACAAAAACATCAGCTGGGCGTAGTGGCAGACGCCTGTAATTCCAGCTACTTGGGAGGCTGAGGCAGGAGAATTGCTTGAACATGGGAGGTGGAGGTTGCAGTGAGCTGAGTGAGATCACACCATTGCACTCCAGCCTGGGCGACAAGAGTGAGACTCTGTCTCAAAAAAATAGTAATAAAAAATAAAAATAAATTTATTTATTTTGTAGAGACAGGGTCTTGCTATGGTGCCCAGGCTGGTCTCCATATCCTAGCCTCAAGCAATCCTTCCACCTCTGCCTCCCAAAGTGCTGAGATTAGGCATGAGCCACCATACCTGGCTAGATAAATCTTTTCTGTCCATTTTTGCCACAGCCAATGAATGGCAGAGACAAGTAAATAGGCACTTGCAGTCCAGTGTCAACTGGTGCTATGATGAAGGAAGATAGGCTGTTCTCAGAGGTGATGTTTAAGTTGGGTCTTGAAGGTGAAGCTGGGGTTCGGGAAGTGTGGAGAGAGCCCCTAAAGCTGCATTCCAGGGTCATTAGAGCTTGCAGATGTTCCCCAAGAGGGTTTTGGAAGTGAGGTTAAAGTATCCAAGGTAGCAAAGCCTTGAGGGCTTAGAGGGTAAGGATGGATCTGACATCCGTAGGGAGCTGGAACTCATAGCAGTGGACCTGGGGTTAAGGGAAAGGAGATGGGACTGACTTCATTTCTTAGCTTGGGTGACTGCAGGACAGTGTCACTGAGATGGGGGTGCAGGATGAAAAGCAAGACAGGAGCTTAAGTGGGGGCAATTGTTACACCCCAGTCTGGACATGCTGAATGTTAGGTCAGCATGAGGGACGGGATTGGCAATAACAGCTTAGAGATACCAGGTCTGGAGTCCATGACACCATGTCCAGAAGAAAGCACTCAAGAAGAGTCTTGAAAGTGGCCAGGCACGGTGGCGGACGCTGGTAATCCCAGCACTTTGGGAGGCTGAGGGAGGAGGATCACTTGAGGCCAGGAGTTCAAGACCAACTTGGGCAACATAGTAAGACCCCGTCTCCACTAAAAATAAGGAAAAATAGCCAGAGGTAGGAAGAAAACCAAGTAAGCATCTTATCTGAGAAATCTAGAGGAAAGTGTTTCAGGGAGAGTGGAGGATCAGCTGCTGCTCTGGTGCCCGTTGCATTTGTCATGAGGGCAGGGAAAGTGGTGAGAGTCGTTTCAGTGGAGGGGGTGGTGAAAACCAGCCAGGAGGCAAGGTTGTAAATGGGACGGTGGGGAAGCAGAGTGGGGGAATTTAGCCAACCCTTTGAAGAGACTGCTCGAGGTTTGATGGTTTCACTTTTGTCAACAGGGAAGGGATTCGTATATGCTTTCTCCACGGGAAGAAAGGGCTAATGCAGAGAAGCTGATCATACAGAAGGGAAAGCAGACACCCAATTAAAGAGAGGAAGGAATCAGGGCTTCGTAAGGATGCAGATCCCATTATCACTGGAGAGCCAGAAGAAAGGCGGGTTTGGGCACATAATCTGATGCGCTGTTTTACCTGGGAAATAATAATGGGGTTCAATGGATAAGAAATGTAAGAGAGTGAGGCCAGGAAAGGAGAAAGCCTCATTTTACTGATGTGCAGACTGGCTCAGAGAGGCAGCAAGTCAGCGACCATTGTAGATTCTTTTTTTTTTTTTGAGATGGAGTCTCGCTCTGTCCCCCAGGCTGGAGTGCAGTGGCACGATCTCAGCTCACTGCAAGCTCCGCCTCCCGGGTTCACGTCATTCTCCTGCCTCAGCCTCCCAAGTAGCTGGGACTACAGGCGCCCGTCACCACGCCCAGCTAATTTTTTGTATTTTTAGCAGAGATGGGGTTTCATTGTGTTAGCCAGCATGGTCTTGATCTCCTGACTTCGTGATCTGCCCACCTCAGCCTCCCAAAGTGCTGGGATTACAGGCATGAGCCACTGCGCCCAGCTGACCATTGTAGATTCTGAAAGCACAGATGTCCACTGGTGTACGTGGGGGACTGTTTCCAGGACACACCCCCACACCCACCATGTACACAAATCCACGCATACTCAAGACCCAGTCAGCCCTGCGGAACCCACATATAGGAAAAGCTGGTCCTCCACGTACATGGGTTTTGCATCCCACAAATACTGTAATCCCAGCACTTTGGGAGGCCAAAGCGGGCAGATCACCTAAGGTCAGAAGTTCAAGACCGGCCTGGCCAACACGGTGAAACCCCATCTCTACTAAAAATACAAAAAAGTAGCCAGGCGTGGTGGTGGGCACCTGTAGTCCCAGCTACTTGGGAGGCTGAGGCAGGAGAATGGTGTGAACCCGGGAGGTGGAGCTTGCAGTGAGCCAAGAGATCGCACCACTGCACTCCAGCCTGGGCGAAAGAGTGAGACTCCGTCTCAAAACAATAAAAAAAAAAAAAAGCTGGGCGTGATGGTGGGTGCCTGTAATCCCTGCTACTGGGAGGCTAAGGCATGAGAATCGCTTGAACTCAGGAGGCAGAGGTTGCAGAGAGCCAAGATCATACCGCCACACTCCAGCCAGGCCTACAAGAGCAGGACTCTGTCTCAAAAAAAAAAAAAAAAAAAAAAAGGAAAACAGGTAATAACAGTAACTGCTGCAAAACTTACCAAGCGTACTTTACCAAGTGTACTTTACTACGTGCCAGGCCCCGCCCTGAGCACTCACATAACTCATTGAAACCTCACAACCCTATTGGGCAGGTACTATTCTTTTTATTTGATAGACAAGGAAGCTGAAGTGCAGAACGATTAATTTGAGTAATGTCATTCAGCTTGCAAGTGTCAAAGATGGCATTTGAACCCAGACAGCCTGGCTCCACCATCTGGACTCTTACAGCCTTCAATCTCTAAGAGGGGGAAGGAACTTACATGATATCCTGCTGGGAATTTGCTAGAAACCAGATCTCTCTGCCCTGAAGGCAAAAGGTACAACAGGGAAACATGGGAATGGGGCTCAGAGGCACCCCTGGTCCCCCCGCCATCACCTGCTGAGACAGAGAGCCTCCCTGGCCATCCAGGAAGAATCTAGAAGTTATTGCCCAAAACCATTTTACTGGGAGAATGAACACCAGGAGGCTACCTTCTAGAGGCTGCTGGGCCTCAGAACTCAAGAAGTGGAGGCCTCAGGCCCATGATCTATTCGGAAAAGACTAGAAAAAGGCTCCAGGGCCAGGCCACTCTCTGCTCTTCAGACACCACCCTGAGTTGCAAGTCCTGTGGCCATCTTTCTAGGTTGAGGTCTGGCCTGTGGAGTCACAGGGAATGTCCGCAGGCCCCACAGCCTGGTCTTCAGAGATGGCCCCATGGGGCAATTCTGTATACTTGCGGGAAGAGCTGCGGGCCAGATGGGCTGGGTAGCGTCGCCGGTTGATGTCCATTTTGGAGAGCACTGCTAGTGGCAGATCCACACGGCAGCGGGCTGCTAATGCCACCAGGTAGATGAGGACGTCACTAAGCTCCTCTTGAAGGGCTGCCCGTTCCCTGGGGGACCAGCCTTGGGGGCCAGGTTCCCCATCGGTTTTCCACTGACTAGGGGCAGAACACAGACAGACACACACTCAGATGTAACCTGGGGCAATGGGCTCTGCCAATCCTTGCAGTAATAACACCCACCTCCAAGGACGACCCAACTAATCTGGGCCCTGGGAAGAGTCGGGTGGGGAAGAGACCCCAACAGATGATACCAAGATGTCTGTGACTCTCCCTGGGCCAAGGAGTGGCCAAAAGAACATTTCATTTGTTGAGACAAAGCTTTGAGGCCCAATTCTAATTCTCTCCAGCCCTAGCCATCACCACCCCAGACCAAACCTCGGACCTGGACCACTGCAGAAGCCTCCCCACTCGTCTCCCAGCTAACTCATCTTCTATTCCTGCCCAAACCATCTTTTCTATTTTTTGAGACGGAGTCTCGCTCTGTCACCCAGGCTGGAGTGGAGTGCAATGGCGCGATCTCACTGCAACCTCCGCCTCCCGGGTTCAAGCGATTCTCCTGCCTCAACCTTCCAAGTAGCTATTACAGGCATGTGCCACCATGCCCGGCTAATTTTGTTTTTCTAGTAGAGACACGGTTTTGCCATATTGGCCAGGCTGGTCTCAAACTCCTGACCTCAGGTGATCTGCCCTCCTCGGCCTCTCAAAGTGCTGGGATTACAGGCATGAGCCACCGCACCCGGCCCACACCATCTTTTAAAAGCACAAATCAGGCCTGGCCCAGTGGCTCATGCCTGTAATCCCAGCACTTGGGGAGGCTGAAGCAGGTGGATCACAAGGTCAGGAGTTCAAGACCAGCCTGGCCAAGATGGTGAAACCCCGTCTCTACTAAACATACAAAAAAATTAGCTGGGCGTGGTGGTGGGCGCCTATAATCCCAGGTACTCGGGAGGCTGAGGCAGAGAAATTCTTGAACCTGGGAGACAGAGGTTGCAGTGAGCCGAGATCGCACCATAGCATTCCAGCCTGGGAAACAGAGCAAGACTCCGTCTCAAAAAAACAACAAAACAAAACAAAAAAAAATCGGCTGGGTGCCATGGCTCATGCCTGTAATCCCAGCACTTTGGGAGGCTGAAGTGGGTAGATCACCTGAGGTCAGGAGTCCGAGACCAGCCTGGCCAACAAGGTGAAACCCCATCTCTACAGAAAATACAAATTAGTTAGGCGTAGTGGCGCATGCCTGTAATCTCGGCTACTTGGGAGGCTGAGGCAGGAGAATCGCTTGAACCCGGGAGGCGGAGGTTGCAGTGACCCGCCATCACGCCATCACACTCCAGCCTGGGTAACAGGAGCAGAACTCCGTCTCAAAAACAAAACAAAACAAAACCCCACAAATTATATTTTTCCCCTTCTCTGCTAAAATCCAAACTGTGCTTGGAATACAATCTAAACTCCTGACAAAGCCCTCCTGTCTTGCATGGGCTGACGCCTGCCTTTTCCAATGCCACTGCCCACCACTCTCACTCCCCGCCTAAGGCCACTTTGGCTTGTTCTGCCTTGCACACAGGCCAGACTGTCACAGGGCTTTTGCACTCACTGCTCCCTCTGCCTTGAACTCTTCCCCATCCCCCATCATTCCCAGGGCTAGTTCCTTCCTGTTATTCAGGGCTCAGCCTAGATATCACCTCCTGGCTCATCACCTTGTGGATTTTTTTTTTTTTTTGACAGAGTTTTGCTCTGTCGCCCAGGCTGGAGTGCAGTGGCGCGATCTTGGCTCACTGCAAGCTCCGCCTCCCAGGTTCACGCCATTCTCCTGCCTCAGCCTCCTGAGTAGCTGCGACTACAGGCACCCGCCACCACGCCCAGCTAATTTTTTATATTTTTGGTAGAGATGGGGTTTCACCGTGTTAGCCAGGATGGTCTCGATCTCCTGACCTCATGATCCGCCCACTTTGGCCTCCCAAAATGCTGGGATTACAGATGTGAGCCACTGCACCCAGCCGGGTTTTTTTTTTTTTTGAGACGGAGTCTTGCTGTCGCCTAAGCTGGAGTGCAATGGCGTGATCTTGGCTCACTGCCACCTCTGCCTCCCAGATTCAAGCGATTCTCCTGCCTCAGCCTCCTGAGTAGCTGGGATTATAGGCGCCTGTGACCATACCCGGCTAATTTTTGTATTTTTAGTAGAGACAGGTTTCGGCCTGTTGGCCAGGTCTTTTTTGTCTTGTTTTTTTGTCTTGGTCTTTTTTGTTTTGTTTTGTTTTTTCAGACGGAGTCTTGCTCTGTCACCCTGGCTGGAATGCAGTGGCACAATCTTGGCTTACTGCAACCTCTGCATCCGGGGTTCAAGCGATTCTCCTGCCTCAGCCTCCCGAGTAGCTGGGACTACAGGGGCGTGCCACCATGCCCAGCTAATGGTTGTATTTTTTAGTAGAGACAGGGTTTCACCATGTTGGCCAGGCTGGTCTTGAACTCCTGACCTCAGGTGATCTGCCTGCCTCGGCCTCCCAAAGTGCTGGGATTACAGGCATGAGCCACCACACCTGGACCTTTTTCGTTGTTGTTGTTTTTGTTTTTGTTTTTTTTCTTTGAGACGGAGCCTTACTCTGTCCAGGCTGGAGTGCAGCAGCACAATCTTGGCTCACTGCCAGCTCTGCCTCCCGGGTTCACGCCATTCTCCTGCCTCAGCCTCCCGAGTAGCTGGGACTACAGGTGCCCGTCACCACGCCCAGTTAATTTTTTGTATTTTTACTAGAGACAGGGTTTCACCATGTTAGCCTGGATAGTCTCGATCTCCTAACCTCGTGATCCGCCCATCTCAGCCTCCCAAAGTGCTGAGATTACAAGTGTGAGCCACCGTGCCCGGCCCCTTTTTTGTTTTTTTTTAAGACAGAGTCTTGCTCTGTCGCCCAGGCTGGAGTGCTGTGGTGTGATGTTGGCTAACTGCAATCTCTGCCCCCTGGGTTCAAGTGATTCTTGTGCCTCAGCCTCCTGAGTAGCTGGGATTACAGGCGCCCACCACCATGCCTGGCTAATTTTTGTATTTTTAGTAGAGACGGGGTTTGACCATGTTGGCCAGGCTGGGTCATCACCTTGTGTTCTTTTCCTCATAGAACTTGTCCTAATTCCAGATCTAATATGAGATTACTGATTTACTGTCAGTTTCCTTCCACTGTGAAGGTGGAAACCTTTCTGCCTTGTTCCAGGCCATATCTCAATTCTAGAAGACCTAGCACATAGGTGATGGTTTTTTTTTTTTTTTTTTTTGAGACGGAGCCTTACTCTGTCCAGGCTGGAGTGCAGTGGCGCAATCTCGGCTCACTGCAAGCTCCGCCTCCCGGGTTCACGCCATTCTCCTGCCTCAGCCTCTCCGAGTAGCTGGGACTACAGGCGCCTGCCACCACGCCTGGCTAATTTTTTGTATTTTTTTAGTAGAGACGGGGTTTCACCGTGGTCTCGATCTCCTGACTTCATGATCCACCCACCTCGGCCTCCCAAAGTGCTGGGATTACAAGCATGAGCCACTGTGCCCGGCAGGTGATGTTCATAAATCTGTCATGAGGCCATGTGCAGTGGTTCAACCTGTAACCCCAGTGCTGTAGGAGGGTGAAGCGAGTGAATCACTGGAGACCAGGAGTTTGAGACCAGCCTGGGCAACAACAGTGAGAGATCCCATCTCTACAAAAAATAAAAATAAATTAGCCAGGCTTGGTGGTGGCACACGCCTGTAGACCCAGCTACTGGGAAGGCTGAGGTGGGAGGATCGTTTGAGCTCCTGAGGCTGCAGTGAGCTATGATCACACCAGTACACTGCAGCCTCGGCAACAGAGTGAGACCCTTTCTCTTAAAAAAATGACTGTCCTGGTCTAGGGCTCATCACCTCTTGCCTGATCTACACCAGCCAACTCTCTGGTGTCCCCTGCCCCATTCTCTCAGTGATCCATCCAATCCACCCTGTAGACACAGTGACCTTTCCAACACTCATATCTGGTCAGGTCTTCTGTCCAAACTCTCCATCACACTCTAGCCCTAATCCTATCTTCGTGGGTTCAACTCCCACCCCTCTCCTCCACAGCACTATCACTCATCCAACACGTGCCTATTGAGCACCTACTATGCCCTGGGCACTTGGGACACATCAGAGAAAACAGATCCCAAATCCCTGATTTTTCCCGAGATGCTTACAATGAAGGAGCATCAGATTCTCCCTGAATTGAACTTGCCCTTTCTTGCCTCACTGCCCCTGCAAATGTAGTTCCCATGTCTGGAATGCCACAGGCAGGTCCTCTACAGAATACCTTCCTTTCAGCCCCAGAGGCAGAGGAAAAGGGTTGTTGGGCCAGGCGTGGTGGCTCACCCCTGTAATCCCAGCACTTTGGGAGGCCAAGGCGGGTGGATCACCTGAGGTCAGGAATTCGAGACTAGCCTGACCAATATGGTGAAACCCCATCTCCACTAAAAATACCAAAATTAGCCAGGCGTGGTGGGGGGCACCTGTAGTCCCAGCTACTCGGGAGGGTGAGACAGAATTGCTTAAACCCGGGAGGTGGATGTTGCAGTGAGCCGAAATTGAGCCACTGCACTCTAGCCTGGGCGACAGAGACCCCGTCTCAAAAAAAAAAAAAAAAAAAACAAAAAACGGGAAAGGGGTTGTTGCCACTGCTTCTTCCTAGACGGGACCTGCCCTGATGCTTTCACACCTCACACCTCTCTCTTCCAGAAGGCTGAGTGCCCCTAGAGGGCAGGGACCCGTGAGTCCTCTCTGCATCCCCAACAACAGCAAAGAGCCTTGCAATCAGGAGGGGAAATTGAACCCATGAATGTTTGAAGACCAAATAAATGCTCCCCTCCCCTCCCCTACAACTCAAGACTCTACCAGGAAGCTTTCTATCTACTCACAAGAGTTCTGCCAGCTCCCCCACTTCCCCAACCAAGGCCAGGAGGAGGTTCCGAGGCTGATGGAACTGTTCCCAGTCTCGTTCTGCAGCAAACTCAGCATGGAGGCGGCGGCTGAAATAGGACAAAGGAGTGTAAGCCCAAGTTTCCGGGTTAGAGGGTGATGCAGGGGCTAGAGGCAGCTACCCCAGTAGTATGTAATGGGGGCCTGGGACCAGGAGATTCTGCAACTAATTCATTGGATGGTATTGTGCAGGTCATTTCCTCTTTCCGGAACTTGGTTCCCTCATCTATAAAATGGGCGTGCCCCTGAGCTGCCCTTAACATCTCGCCAAAACTAACAAAACCCTTTTCATTATTCCATCTCCTGCTGCTACTTCTGCAGTTTCCTCCACCTGGAATCGCCGCACATCAAAATGCAATTTCTCTTACAGAAGGTAGTTCCACAGGTCCTTCCTCTAAGAAGCCTTTCTTGACCTCCTCCAGCAAGAAATAATGTCTCCCACCTCTCAGCATTTCGTTTGCCCCTCTCGTACCCCCGGCGCCGGGAAAGCAGAGGCGGTATCGGGTGCCGGTATCTTCCCAGGGCTAGGCTGAAGGGCGTACCTAGTTATCACTCGGAGGCATCACCCAATTTCCCTTGCCTCAGGTGTGCACCGCTGCGCCCATTTTGGAGATGAGGTAAGAAGGCTCACCCAGGGACAGCCCACAGAGCCAGGACCCGAGCCCCGCTGCCAGCCCGCTTCCCGACCACGTGGAGGAACCCTCCCCAAAACGCGGGAGAAAGGGGCGACTTCCCCACCCCAAGCTGGGCCAGGCCTGCTTACATGTCCTCGAGCGTGGGCTCTGGGCTGAAGCTGAACCGGCCGGGAGCAGCAGTGTCCTCTCCCCCCGTGTCCCCACGAATCTCCCCACCGGCCACAGACATGCCGCCCACCCGCTGCAGCCGCGACTTCACGGAAAACCCACGCGCCAGGCCCGAAGCCCCGCCTCCAGAGCTCCGACCAATTACGGGAGTTCTCTATTGCCTTACGGGGCGGAGCCTGAGGAAAGAGACCAATGACTTTTGTGGAGTTTGCTACAGCCCTCCCCTTCCCTCACTGGACCAATCTGAGGGAGCTTTAAGCGCGCGCTTCTAGTCTTCGGCCCCGGAATTCCGCTACGCCCTGTGTCTAAAAGTATAGGTACCAATTCGACCCGGGGAAGAGACGAAGGGCAGAGGGCGGGGGAAGCGCAGGCGCGTCACTTCCTTTATGCGCGCCAGAGGGCGCCAAAGCGAAATGGCAGCGGAAGAGGGTCCGTCAGGTGGAAAACCCTATAAATGAAAGGCCCTATGCATAGGTATTAAATCTCTCAGGGCTTAAGGACGTTGAGAACCCTCGAGGCCAACCTCCATACTATTTGGATGGGATTGAAGGGGAAGAGTGGAGTAAGATCAGAGGGCAGTAGGACTTCAGCTCCCTGCCATCGCTGTGTCCTGTGGTTGAAATAATGGAGGTCTCCCCATCCCTGTCCTAAGGAAGGCAGTAAGCCCCAGCGCAACGTACATTGCCCTGAAACACGTGGCCCGTTATGGTCTGGCCTGTGCCGGCCTCTCCAGCCTCATGGGCCCCCAGCACGGCTCCTCCACCCCACACACGAGAACTCCAGGCTCACTCACACCGGGGAATACGCGAGGTGGCGAGTCACAGAGGTACTGCTTTCAAATCAGAACCACTGAGTTATTGGCCATGGGAGGAGCAGAGATCTTTATGAAACCCTAGAACAGGCGTAGTCTTGCAAAGAATGATTTATTATTGTACCCTTATTAGGGCTACTATCTCTGATTTCCACATGTTTAAAAAGGCTTCCAGCTTGCTGGAAGTGAAAGCGTAAGAAAGTGCAGGAAAAGGCAGAGTCAGATTTTGGAAATTAAAATCCCAATGCTGTGACAATTGCAATTCTAGGTATATGCCCTAGAGAAATTAATGAATATGCGCAGAGAGACACATGCAAGAAGTTCATTACAGTTTTGCTTCTAAGAGTGAAAAAAATTGAAAATAAAATGACTATCAATGGAAGAATGGGTACATGGAGGTATATTTATACAAATGATATTATCCAGCAGTTAAGATTGGATACATGCGCCGGGCGCGGTGGCTCACGCTTGTAATCCCAGCACTTTGGGAGGCCGAGGCGGGCGGATCACGAGGTCAGGAGATCGAGACCATGGTGAAACCCCGTCTCTACTAAAAATACAAAAAATTAGCCGGGCGTGGTGGCGGGCGCCTGTAGTCCCAGCTACTCGGAGAGGCTGAGGCAGGAGAATGGCGTGAACCCGGGAGGCGGAGCTTGCAGTGAGCGGAGATCGCGCCACCGCACTCCAGCCTGGGTGAAAGAGCGAGACTCCGTCTCAAAAAAAAAAAAAAAAAAAAAAAAAGATTGGATACATGCAACAGAAACAAGTTTAAACTGGTTTTAGCAAGAAAAAGAAATCTATTATTTTTATTTTCTTAATTTTTTATAGAGACAGGGTTTCACCATGTTGCCTAGGCTGGTCTTGAACCAGGATTGCTGGATTGGGCTCTAGCAATCTCCTGCCTTGGCCTCCCGAAGTGCTGAGATTACAGGCACGAGCCACCCCCATTGGCCACAAGGAATTTATTATAAGGATACAAGAGTGTCTCCAGAATACAGTGGGACCTCAGGAATGAACTGTAACTGGGGTAGCTGTTTTAAGCATTTTACGTATTTAATCCTCATAGCAACTAATTTAATCCTCACAAAAACCCTATATGGTAGGTAATATTGTTGTCATCCCCATCTTAAAGATAAGGAAACTGAGGCCGGGAGCTGTGGCTCACGCCTGTAATGCCAGCACTTTGGGAGGCCAAGGCGGGCGGATCACGAAGTCAGGAGATCAAGACCATCCTGGCTAACACGGTGAAACTCCGTCTCTACTAAAAATACAAAAAATTAGCTGGGTGTGGTGGCGGGCGCCTGTAGTCCCAGCTACTCAGGAGGCTGAGGCAGGAGAATGGCGTGAACCTGGGAGGCGGAGCTTGCAGTGAACCGAGATCGTGCCACTGCGCTTCAACTTGGGCGAAAGAGCGAGACTCCGTCTCAAAAAAAAAAAAAAAAAAAGATAAGGAAACTGAGAGGTTAAATAACTTAACAGCTAGTAAAGTGGTAGAGCCGGCGTCAAAGCCAGGCAGTTTGGCTTCACAGTCTGTTATTAGACCCTATGATGTATTGCCTGAAATGGCGATAAATATTATGAAAAAAATAAATGTGACTGTATTTTAAACACTATGAAAGGCTGGGCGTAGTGGCTCATGCTTGTAATCCTAGCACTTTGGGAGGCAGAGGTGGGCAGATCACTTGAGGTCAGGAGTTTGAGACCATCCTGGGCAACATGGTGAAACCCTGTCTCTATTAAAAATACAAACTTAGCTGGGTGTGGTGGTGCACGCCTGTAGTCCCAGCTACTCGGGAGGCTGAGGCACGAGAATCACTTGAACCTGAGAGATGGAGGTTGCAGTGAGCCGAGATTGTGCCACTGTACTCTAGCTTGGGTGACAAGCTAGAGTCACCAAATCTGGGCGTGGTGTTGCACACCGGTGGTCCCAGCTACTTGGGAGGCTGAGGTGGGAGGATCACCTCAGCTTAGGGAAGTCAAGCCTGCAGTGAGACATGATTACGCCACTGCACTGCAGCCTGGGCGACAGAGTGAGACCCTGTTTCAATAAATACATACATACATACTATGAAAAGTGATTGGGGGCATGTTTAGATTGCATGGTCCAGGAAGATATATAGTAAGCACTGTAGGTTACCTACTTAATTGCTCTTTTTCCTCTTCTCCATTCTTTTTTTTTTTTTTTTTTTTTTTTTTGAGGAGGAGACAGGGTCTGGTTCTATTGCCCAGGCTAGAGTGCAGTGGCACAATCACAGCTCATTTGTGTAGTTAAGACTATAGATGAGCATCATGCCTGGCTCCTCTTCTATTCTTGCAGAATTTTTTTTTTTTTTTTTTTTAGGAGTCTCACTCTGTCGCCCAGGCTGGAATGCTGTGGTGTGATCTCTGCTCACTGCAACCTCCGTCTCCTGGGTTCACGTGATTCTCCTGCCTCAGCCTCCCGAATAGCTGGGATTACAGGTGCACACCACTACACCCAGCTAATTTTTGTATTTTTAGTAGAGATGGGGTTTCACCATGTTGGCCAAGCTGGTCTCGAACTCCTGACCTCAAGTGATCCTCCCCTTCTGCCTCCCAAAGTGCTGGGATTACAGGCGTGAGCCACCGCGCCTAGCCACTTACAGAATCTTGATTTTGTTCTGGGGTCCACGCTCCTCCACTTGATTATTCTGCCTGACTGGTCATAGTGTTCCCATTGCCCTGGTCACTGATTGGTTTATGAATGAGCATGCTATGGATGGATAATAAGTTGGAGGAAGTATTTTGTTTTTTTTTTTAAACAGAATCTCGCTCTGTCGCCAGGCTGGAGTACAGTGGCACAATCTCAGCTCACTGCAACCTCCACCTCCTAGGTTCAAGCGATTCCCTTGCCTCAGCCTCCTGAGTATCCGGGACTACAGGCGTGTGCCACCACGCCCAGCTAATTTTTTGTATTTTAGTAGAGACGGGGTTTCACCATGTTGGCCAGGATGGTCTCGATCTCCTGACCTCGTGATCTCCCTGCCTCGGCCTCCCAAAGTGCTGGGATTACAGGTATGAGCCACTGCCTGGCCAAGTTGGAGGAAGTCTATTGGAAATTTCTGGGAAATGTTCTTCTTATTTCTTTAAAGAAATTACATGGGCCGGCCATGGTTGTTCATGCCTGTAATCCCAGCAGTTTCAGAGGCTGAGGCGGAAGGATCTTTTGAGGCCAGCCCTGGCAACAGAGCGACACTCTACACAAAATTAAAAAAAAATTAGCTAGGCATGGTGGCATGCACCTGTATTCCCAGCTACTCAGGAGGCTAAGGTGGGAGGAACACTTAAGCCCAGGAGTTTGTTATAGTGAGCTATAATTAGGCCACTGTACTCCAGCCTGGATGACAGACGGACACCCTGTCTCAAAAAAAAAAAATCAAACAAACAAACAAAACCACAAAAGACACAGGATGTTTCTACATCTAGATGTTGGTATGTGAAGAGAGGATTGAGAGGAAACTTAGTCCTCAGGCTGAAATTGGCAAGTCAGCCAGGTAGAAAGGAACTTGATCCTTCCTAACATTGCTGAGCCACTTATTGTACAAGTTCCAGAAATACTCTAATTTAGGACTCTGGCTATTTAAGAAAATAAATCCCTTTAATGGTCAAACTACTTTTAGTTCGGTTTTCTGTTACTTGCCTTGGAGAAAGTGACATTTAAGCTGAGGACAAATCAAGGGGAATAGAGTTCTAGGCAGAGGGAACAACCAATGCCTAATGCAGGAAAGGCTTGGCATATTGCAGTGTGGCAGGAAGGTAGTGAGCAAAAGAGAGAGTGGTTGCATGTGTACGGTGTAGGAGAAGTAAAAAGAGGTCAGATCAGACCAATTCACCACGAGTTTCATTTTAGATTTTTTTTTTTTTGTAGACAGAGTCTCCCTCTGATGCTCAGGCTGAAGTGCAGTGGTGCGATCTCAGTTCACTGCAACCTCTGCCTCCCGGGTTCAAGAAATTCTCCTGCTTCAGCCTCCCTAGTAGCTGGGATTACAGGCATGTGCCACCACACCCAGCTAATTTTTGTATTTTTAGTAGAGACAGGGTTTTACTGTGTTGGTCAGGCTGGCCTCGAACTCCTGACCTCAGGTGATCTGCCCGCCTTAGCCTCCCAAAATGATGGGATTACAGGTGTGAGCCACCGCGCCCGGCCTCAGGGGGTTTTAAGCAGGAAAGTGGTCATATTTTGGGCGGATCATTTGAACCCAGGAGTTCGAGGCTGCAGGGAGCTATGATTGTGCCACTGCACTCCAGCCTGGGCAACAGAGTGAGACTCTGTCTCCAAAAAAAGAAAAAGAACTGGAGGAGGCAAGAGTAGAAGCAGGGGGATGAGTTACTGCTGTTGTCCAGGCAAGAGATGATGGTGACTTGAGCCAGGTGATGATGGGTGAAGATGGAGAGAAGTGGATGTCTTGGGAACGTATTTTGAAGGTAGATCTGGAGGTTTTTGTTGGTTTTGAATGGGGGATGGGAGACAGGGTAGAATGGCTTACAGATTTTGAGGGTTTGGCAACCCGGTGGGTGGTTGGTGACTGATTTGGGGATGGAAAAGATGAGGGGCAGGACTGCACACGTATGGCCTGAGGTGTGTGGTTTAGGGCAAGGCAAGTTGAAGAGGCATGGTGAGTTGGCAGTGAAGTTTCGAATCTAAGGTTTAGAGGAGAGATCAGGGCTAGACATTCAGATGTGGCAGTCTCAATCATTTAGACAATACTGAAAGTCAAGGAACTGAAGATGAATAACTAACACAAGAATCTAGGCAGAAAAGACCAAGATTTGGAGCCAGGCATGGTGGCTCACTTCTGTAATCCTAGCGCTTTGGGAAGCTGAGGTGGGAGGATTGCTTGAGCCCAGGAGTTTGATACTAGCCTAGACAACACAGTGAGATGTTTTCTATATTATTAATGTTTACTTACTTATTTATTTATATTTTATTATTATTATTTTTTTGAGATGGAGTCTTGCTGTGTTGCCCAGGCTGGAGTGCAATGGCACGATCTTGGCTCACTGCAACTTCTGTTCAAGTGATTCTCCTGCCTCAGCCTCCCGAGTAGCTGGGACTACAGGCATACGCCACCATGCTTGGCTAATTTTTGCATTTTTATTAGAGACGGGGTCTCACCATGTTGGCCAGGCTGGAGTACAGTGGTGTAATCACAGCTCACTGCAGCCTCGAACTCCTGAACTCAAGTGATCCTGCTGCCTCAGCCTCCCAAAGTGCTGGAGTTACAGGCATCAGCCACTGTGCCCCAGTGACTAGCCCTTTATGAGCCTATCTTCCCGAGAGACAGGATGCCTGAGTCTTTTCAAATCAAAGGTGTTTTTCCAGTGCAAGCCAATAAAGGTTTAATGGCAGGATGGATGGATTGGGCCAGGCGGGCAGGCCATGCTTGCAGCATATCCTTCCACTACTGGGAGAAAAGGTGCTGCTATAATTCAGAATATTTGTTCTTAAATTTTTCAGGGAGAGTCATAACAGAGGCTTTTAGGAATCTCCAGCCTAGCTCATTCAGGCCAGAGAGTCCCCGACACCCTTTGAAGTTTTCTTCCAACCTGCTTTTCCATCCTGTCCCCGTACACACTTGGGGAAGTCCAGACAGATGTTCCCGACTCTTCCCTCCCCACCTTTGCTTCCTCGGTTCCCTTCATCTGGAATGCCCGCCCCGTTCTGTGCACATCCAAATCCAAATGCCACCCATCCTGCAGAGCCCTGTTTCAAGGCTACCTCCTCTGAAAAGCCTTCCTAAACTTCCTCCTAAAAGGAAATAGGGTCAGGCACAGTGGCTCATGCCTGTAATCCCAGCACGTTGGGAGGCCAAGGCAGGAGGATCACTTGAAAAACCAGGATTTTTTTTTTTTTTCTTGCTTTCTTTCTATTTTTTTTTTTTTTTTTAAAGACAGAGTCTTGCTCTGTCACCCAAGCTAGTGTGTAGCTCTGTGATCTTGTCTCCCTGCAACCTCAGCCTCCTGGGTTCAAGCCATTCTCCTTCCTCAGCTTCCCAAATAGCTGGGATTACAGGCCTGTGCCACCATGCCTGGCTAAATTTTTTTTGTATTTTTAGTAGAGACAGGGATTCACCATGTTGGTCAGGCTGGTCTTAAACTCCTGACCTCAAATGATCCGCCTGCCTTGGCCTCCCAAAGTGCTGGGGTTACAGGCTACCATGCCTGGTCTGAAGCCAGGGACCAGCCTAGGCAACATAGCAAGACCCCATCTATACAAAAACACTTTTAAACTTAGCTGGGTGTGGTGGTGTGTGCCTCTAGTCCCAGCTGCTCAGGGGAGGCTAAGGTGGGAGGATCACTTGAGCCTAGGATGTCAAGGCCGCAGTGAGCTATGATTGTGCCACTGCACTTTAGTCTGGGTTACAGTCTCAAATAAAAAAAGTGGTACCAGCTTCAATTGCAGCAGACACCAAGAGCCCTAGAAGAGTGAAAAGAAAGGGTCAGTACCTATGGACAAGGCACTGTTCTAGCCGCTGGTGATACTGAACATCCCTACCTTCCTGGTGCTTACATACTAGCAGAAAGGAACAATTCTTTTTTTTTTTTTTTTTTTTTTTTTTTTTTGAAACAGTCTTGCTGTCACCCAGGCTAGAGTACAGTGGCATGATCTCAGCTCACTGCAACCTCTGACTCCTGGGTTCAAGTGGTTTTCCTGCCTCAGCCTCCCAAGTAGCTGGGATTACAGGCACCCCGCCACCACGCCTGGCTAATTTTTTATATTTTTAGTAGAGACAAGAGTTCACCATGTTGGCCAGGCTGGTCTTGAACTCCTGACCTCTTGATCTGCCCGCCTCGGCCTCCCAAAGTACTGGGATTATAGGCGTGAGCCACCGCGCCTGGCCTGCTTCCTTGTTTTGTTGGAGCATATCCTCTGGTAGTTTCTTGAGAAAAAGTACATGGGATGAAGCCATTTTGATACCCTGCATGCCCCAAGATATCTTTATTCTACTTATTTGAAAAATGTGGCTTGCTGTAGACTTCTACAGAGATTATCATTTACCCTCAGAATTTTGAAGGCATTGCTTTACTTTTTTGTGTGTTTTTAAATTATTTTTTCTGAGACAGGGTCTCACTCTGTTGCTCAAGCAATCCTTGTGCCTCGGCCTCAGGCACATGCCACCACGCCTGGCTAAACTTAATTTTCTTTTTCTTTTTTTTTTTTTTGAGACAGAGTCTCGCTCTGTCACCCAGGCTGGAGTGCAGTGGTGCAATCTTGGCTCACTTCAACCTCCGCCTCCCGGGTTCAAGCAATTCTCCTGCCTCAGCCTCCCGAGTAGCTGGGACTATAGGCGCCCGCCACCACACCTGGCTAATTTTTTGTATTTTTAGTAGAGACGGGGTTTTACCGTGGTCTTGATCTCCTGACCTCATGATCCGCCCGTCTTGGCCTCCCAAAGTGCTGGGATTACAGGTGTGAGTCACCGCGCCTGGCCCTAAACTTAATTTTCTATTTTTTTTTGTAGAAATAGGATCTCACTGTATTGCCCAGGCTGGTCACAAACTCCTAGGCTCAAGTGATCCTCTTGCCTCGGCTTCCCAAAGTGCTGGAATTACAGGTGTGAGCAACCGCGCCTGGCTGCTTTGTTGTTTTTTAGCTTCCAATTTGAGGTTGCAAAGTCTGATGTCATGATGACATACAAAGGTGTGTCATTATTCCCACACCTTTGTATGTGATCATAGTGATCAGAAGCATGAGTTCTGGAGTCAGACCGCCTACAAGACTGACTATGCAACCTTGGACAAATTTCTTATTCTCCGTATACCTCAGCTTCCTCATTTGCAAATTGGGGTTGTTAAAAGATTGGGTTAATACGTATAAAACACTTACTTCCTGCACAGAGTATGTGCTATATAAACATTTGCTGTCATTATTATTAGGATCTCTTCTTCATACCTGGCATTTTGAAATTTAATAAAATTAGCATGGGTCTTTTAAAATGTACTGTGCTAGGAATTCAAGAGGTATGTGGTTTACAACTTTTAAGTTCCAGAAAACTTGGATAATATTTTTTCTTTCATCTGCTTTACTGCCTTTTTCTAGAACTCCGCTTGGATGTTGAACCTCCTGCCTCATTTGATCTTTATAGATTTTATTTTATTGTGCATCTTTTTGGGCTACTTTTAAAAAAAATTTCGGCCGGGCACGGTGGCTCAAGCCTGTAATCCCAGCACTTTGGGAGGCCGAGGCGGGCAGATCACAAGGTCAGGAGATCGAGACACCATCCTGGCTAACACGGTGAAACCCCGTCTCTACTAAAAATACAAAAAAATTAGCCGGGCGTGGTGGTGGGCGCCTGTAGTCCCAGCTACTCGGGAGGCTGAGGCAGGAGAATGGCGTGAACCCGGGAGGCGGAGCTTGCAGTGAGCCGAGATCGCGCCACTGCACTCTAGCCTGGGGGACAGAGCAAGACTCCGTCTCAAAAAAAAAAAAATTTTACTTCAAGTTCTGGGATACATGTGCAGAACATGCAGGCCTGTTACACAGGTATACATGTGCTATGGTGGTTTGCTGCACCTATCAACCTGTCATCTAGGTTTTAAGCCCCGCATGCTTTAGCTGTTTGTCCTAATGCTCTCCCTCCCCTTGCCCCCAACCCCCCAATAGGCCCCGGTGTGTGATGTTCCCCTCCCTGTGTCCATGTGTTCTCATTTGTTCAACTCCCACTTATGAGTGAGAACATGCAGTGTTTGGTTTTCTGTTCCTGTGTTAGTTTGCTGAGAATGATGGCTTCCAGCTTCATCCATGTCCCTGCAAAGGACATGAACTCATTCTTTTTTATGGCTACATGGTCTACTTTCTTATTTATTTATTTATTTTTGAGACAGAGTCTTGCTCTATCACCCAGGCTGGAGTGCAGTGACTCCGTCTTGGCTCACTGCCAGCTCCACCTCCCGGGTTCACACCATTCTCCTGCCTCAGCCTCCCAAGTAGCTGGGACTACAGGCGCCTGCCACCACACCCGGCTAATTTTTTGTATTTTTAGTAGAGGCAGGGTTTCACCGTGTTAGCCAGGATGGTCTTGATCTCCTGACCTCGTGATCCACCTGCCTTGGCCTCCCAAAGTGCTGGGATTACAGGCATGAGCCACTGCGCCCAGCTTATTTATTTTTTGAGACAGGATCTCTCTGTGTCACCCAGGCTGGACTGCAGTGGTGACTGCAGTGGTGCAATCTCGGCTCACTACAGCCTCCACCTCCCAGGCTCAAGTGACCCTCCCACCCCAGCCTCCAGAGAAGCTGGGACTACAAGTGCACACCACCATGCCTGCTAATTTTTGTATTTTTTGTAGAGACAGGTTTTCGCCATGTTGCCCAGGTTGGTCTTGAACTCATGGGCTCAAGCCCGCCTTGGCCTCCCAAAGTGCTGGGATTACAGGTGTGAGTAAGGCGCCTGGCCTTTTGGGGCTACTTTCTGATAAATTTTTGCAACTTTATGTCTCCTATTAGCAATTTTTTTTTTTTTTGGAGACAGAGTTTTGCCTTGTCGTCCAGGCTGGAGTGCAATGGCATGATCTCGGCTCACTGCATCCTCTGCCTCCTGGGTTCAAGTGATTCTCCTGCCTCAGCCTCCCGAGTAGCTGGGATTACAGGTGCATGCCATCAAGCCTGGCTAATTTTTATATTTTCAGTAAAGATGGGGTTTCACCATGTCGGTCAGGCTGGTCTCGAACTCCTGACCTCAGCTGATCAGCCCACCTTGGCCTCCCAAAATGCTGGGATTACAGACGTGAGACACCGTGCCCAGCTCTCTACTAAAAATTTCGTTTTAGCTTTATCTTTATATTCTAAGTGGCTGGTTCTCTTAAGTATTGCTTTGTGGATATTTTTTATCTTTTTTCCTACTCCCTGTATTGTCCCTCTGAGTTTCCTTTTTCTGTTTTAAGTTGGAGGCTCTCCTCACATGCCTGGTGATCCTTGACTGCTCATATTTAAGAATGAGGCATTAAAAAGCTTAACATTAGCTGGGCGCGGTGGCTCACGCCTGTAATCCCAGCACTTCAGGAGGCTGAGGTGGGTAAATTGCTTCAGGTTAGGAGTTGGAGACCAGCCTGGCCAACATGGTGAAACCACATTTTCTACTAAAAACACAAAATTCACCGGGCGTGGTGGCGCACACCTGTAATCTCAGCTACTTGGGAGGCTGAGGGAGAAGAATCGCTTGAACCTGGGAGGCAGAGGTTGCAGTGAGCTGAGATCGCACCACTGCACTGCAGCCTGGGCAACAGAGCGAGACTTTGTCCAGGGGAAAAAAAAAAAAAAGCTTAACATCATTCAATAAAGGCTTTCACCTAGTAGGCCTTGTGGTACAGTGATTTTGGGCTTTTATTTATTTCTTTTGAGACAGGGTTTCACTCCTGTCGCCCAGGCTGGACTGCAGTGTTCGCACACTGCAACCTCTGCCTTGCGGGTTCAAGGTTCTCCAACCTCAGTCTCCTGGCCAGTATTTGAATAGCTAATTGAGGAAGGGGGCTGGGCAGTCTCATTTAATTTTTATTTTTTCAGTTAGGCTTCCTATCCTCTGCTGTATGTGGTGCTCCCAACTTTACCTGCGTAGGTGAGAGGCAGTCATCTGGCTGTGTGAAATAAGAGTGTGGAGAACGCCAGAGATCTAATTACCGTGTATAAACTCTCAACTAGTATGTTTCTATCCCTAGCCCTTACCCCATCTTCCGAGCACATCTTCTTGCTTCTTGTCTTCCCCTACTATGAAGGATTCCTTTAAGTCAGTTACCCCTCTTCCACCTCCTTTCCATCTTTCAAGAATTGTTGACACCTTTCTTTTGCTATTTCCTGCCCCACTCTCTAACGCTTGGAACGTATGCCTGCTTTGAGTCCTTTTCTGTCATCTCAGGGGGAAGGTGCAACCCTAAATCTGGGTGTTAAATCCCCCAATTCACCAGCATCAGGGAAAACACCCTCTCTGCTATACCAGACTCAATGTTCAGCTGGTTCATTTTATAAGACTGTATTGAATTTCAAACCACCAAACGTTAGTCAGAATAGTTTTTCAACAAGGTTTCTTTTATTTATTTAGCAAGAAATTACTCTTTATTGATCAAATCACCAGGAATTTGCAGCAAAAGACTTAACATCTTAGTGACCACCGAGGCCTGGGCTCTGAGGCTTGCTCTGCCTCTCCCAGTCCTTAATGGGGTTTAGTGGGAGAGACGTCATTAACAGAGACCAAGTCAGATGGTTGCAGGTTCTCCTTTCCCAGTCATCAGACAAGTTGCTCAATTCTTGTCCAGAGCAGGAAAGAGCCAGTTTTTTTACTTCAGTAAAATTGAATAAAGAATTTGATGTTGCATTATAAGATCTCTCTTAACAATTTAGATTTATCAACAGTATTGGTCCAAAACTCATTTGCTTCTGATCTAAATTTTTTTCATTTTGCAATTTACTTTGTGTGTTATTTTAACAATCTCACTCCCTGTGCAGAAATTAATCAACCCAGTGCAAAAAAAATCCCTCAACCTGGAATAGCCTCATCTTACTTTGGAAAGAGAAAACAAGAGGTATTTTTGCTCCTCTTCTACCCAAGTGATGAACAAATATTCCCCCAAAGTTCAAAATGTTACTCTGGCCTCGGAATGCACATAAAGACTGCTTTAGATGGGCTGATTCCAATCACCTAGAAAGGGCAGCCGGAACCACTATGCAGGCAGCCTTCTTTGGAAATTTCTTATAATCAACTCTTGAGAACCATCCGTGATTGTGGACAATGGCTCTAAGGTCCAAACAACTTCTGTTCTTTCATCTCACGAGCTAGGCTCAGAGGAGGCATTTGAACTGTCAGGGGCAAGAACAGCAGCTGTGGCCCCACGAGGTAGGACTTCAATAACTCGCGGCTTGTCAATGATGCGGGCCGTTCGGTTTCCCTTTTCCACAATGCCAACGATCCACGCTTGGTGACCCTCTCCGTACTTGGAGGATTTGATTTCAGAACAAAAGCGAGCCGCCTGTTCTCTTGGCAGACAAATCAGTAATCCCCCAGAGGTTTCAGCTGAGGTTCCTTGAAGAAGCCCAAACCGTCCACTGGCCTTGCTGACGGCAGCCATCTTGGCAATTATTGGCAGATTATGAATAACAAAGGACACTTCATTTCTTTGTTGTTTTGCAAGGTTCTGGGAGTGTCCTAGAATGCCAAAGCCTGTGATATCTGTGGCCGCATGGGCATTAAATGTGTGCATTAAACCTGCAGCAGTTCTGTTGAGGGTAGCCATATTGAACATGGCTTCCTGATAGGCCAGCTCCACCTCTTCTCTGGAGACCACCATCTTTACTTTATTCCATCTTTCAGGATTATCCAGCCATTGGTGGGCATTGACAGCAACCTGGGTTCCTAACGGTTTGGTTAACACCAGCACGTCCCCAACGACGGCGCTGTCAGGCATTATGAACTCATTTGGCTGGCATACTACAGTGGCAACTCCACCGATTATAATCCAAGGGTTGACCACCGTTTGCCCACCGGTCACAGCCGTCCCTCCTTCCTCAGCCGCATCCCGAAAGCCTTTGACCATGAGTGGCGCTACCTTTTCACGTTCCTCCTCACTCATACTCTGGCTGACGCTGAGTAACATCAACATGTTGTCACACTCAGTAATCCCCATGGCATAGAGGTCACTCAGCACGTTGGCACAAGCTATGCGCCCCATCATGTAGGGATCTTCTACCAAGGGATAAAAGAAGTCCGTGGTCTGCACCAGTGACAGGCCCCCGTGCCTCAGGGGGATGACGCAGGAGTCCATCCCGATGCCCAGGGCTGGAAAGGTGGGGCTGGGGCCCGCTCCTGCTGGCAGGCCGGCTTCCTGGGACGCCTCTTCCTGGCCGCCCACCAGGCCCCGGCCCAGCGGGGGCCGCACGTCCGGCCGCGTCAGTCCCGCCAGGAGTTTGAGCAGCGTCTCCTGCGGGACCTTGCAGCCTCAGCCCTTCATGCCGGAGAAGCCCGTCAGCCGCCAGCTCGGGCTGAGGCCCAACGCCTGGGGCTCGAAGGGCCGGTAGTTCGAGAAGCTCCAGCCCAGAGTCAATCCCGCCGGGCCCGAGGAGCCTTCCGCCGCTGCCATCGCCTCTCCGCAGGCGCCCGTCGCCGAGGCTACGGCCATCGCGCCTGCCCGGCAGGGAAGGGAGGGGAGAAGAGGGCCCTTTTATTTTCCACTCAGGTTAATATGAAGTAAAAGTCAAATATTACCTGCAGGGATTCTCCCTAGCGCGACTCAAGCCGTCACATCCACGGCATGCGCAATCTTCCTGATAGAAGAGCCGCCGGACTCCCCTATTTATAGCCCTGGTGATTGACAGCCGCAACATCCAATGACGACTCTGCCACCGAGAGGCGGGCTTCCTAGACTCTAAAAGGTGCAACAACCTCCGGCTGGCAAAACCGCTTGCAACGCGATTGCAGAACGTCACGTGCTTTCCTTCGCTCTCTTAGTAATTTAAATGGTTTCTTGGCAGTGGCTGACGAAACTCTGCTCTCTTCCAGTGACTTTTCTAAGTCCAGCAAATTGTAGACGAGGGAAGATTGGTCTCATGATCGGCAGGATTGTCCCAAAGGTCACCTGACAGCTCACATGATCGATCCAGGGTAGCAAAATAGCCCAAGGGAAAAAACAGAAAGCATGAGAAATTAGAAATTAAACTACTACAATTAAGTAAGCAAACTGCAGGCAGCATCAATATAATGAAATGTTAACAGGAACTTCAAGAACTCTAGGACTCAGGAGGTCGAGGCTGCAGTTAGCTGTGTCCGCGCCACTGCACTCTAGTCTGGGCGACAGAGCGAGAGCCTGTCTCTAAAAAAGCAAACAACAATAACAAACAAACAAACACCCCCCCCCCCACACACACACAAAAAAAGAGAGAGATTTAGGACTGAAAGTCCAGACACCTGCATGGATTCTAATGGTGTTTCCCACCAGCTTTGTGTGGAGTCACTTTCCGCGTCGGTTGACTCATCCATCTGTGGAACAGAGTAGGTTACATAGGACTGGTCTATTCTAAAATTTCTATATCTCTGTAAATATATATACATCTGTAAAAAAATATATATCTTATATAGCCATGAAGGGCAGTTTGCCAATATCTATTAAAAACTCCACCTCCCGGGTTCAAGTGATTCTCCTGCTTCAGCCTCCTGAATAGCTGGGATTGCAGGTGTGTGCCACCATACCCGGCCAATTTTTGCATTTTTAGTAGAGACAGGATTTCACCACGTTGGCCAGGCTGGTCTTGAACTCCTGACCTCAGGTGATCTGCTGGCCTCGGCCTCCCAAAGTGCTGGGATTACAGGCATAAGCCACCACACCCAGCTGATAAAAACTTTTTTAAAAGACAAGAAAATGAATAGAAAACTTAGCATAAGGGCTATTTCTAGGGAGAGCTACATAGGGAGCTTCTGGGCTATGTTTAATTCTGTTCATTGGGCTGGTGGTGGGTACGTGGTACATGGTTGTTCTTTAAACTGTACATAGATGTTTTCGGGGCCGGGCACAGTGGCTCACACCTGTAATCCCAGTACTTTGGGAGGCCGAGGCAGGTGGATCACGAGGTTAGGAGATCGAGGCCAGCTTGATCAATATGGTGAAACCCCGTTTCTACTAAAAATACAAAAATTAGCCGGGCGTGGTGGTGAGTGCCTGTAATCCCAGCTACTCGGGAGGCTGAGGCAGGAGAATTGCTTGAACCTGGGAGGCAGAGGTTGCAGTGAGCCAAGATTGCACCACTGCACTCCAGCCTGGGTGACAGAGCGAGACTCCGTCTCAAAAAAAAAAAAACAACAACAAAAAACTGTACATAGATATTTTCCCACACTTTTTTTGTAAGTATGCTATATTTCAGAACTTAAAAAACAAGCAAAAAGAAAACATGATGGAGTGGGAAAACAGAGTGAAAGCAAAAGACCTTGTATGATGTCTGCATTGCTGTCAGTGAGCTGGCTGACCTTGAGGAAGTGATCTAGCCTCTCTGCACCTTAGTCTCCTCTTCTGTTAAACCAGGGTCACAATCTCTGCTTAGGATCCAGTGGAAGAGCCATAGGAAACCTCGGCTGAGAAGTGTTTTGCAAAATGTTAAGCCTACTGTACAGGGAAAGGATCCTCATATCTCTAAGGGAAAGAGGAAAACATTATATTACGTCTGTAATCACCTCACCTGAGTTAAAAAGTGACTAGGTCAGGTGGTGCTGGTTATACATTCTCTTAGTTCTTTGGACTTCTCCCTCTCTGCACTTAGCACAATTTGTAATTCTTTTTTTTTTGAAATGGAGTCTCGCACTGTCACCTGGGCTGGAATGCAGTGGTGCGATCTCAGCTCACTGCAACCTCCACCTCCCGGGTTCAAGCAGTTCTCCTTCCTCAGCCTCCCAAGTAGCTAGGATTACAGGCACCCACCATCATGACCAACGAATATTTTGTATTTTTAGTGAGACAGGGTTTCACCGTGTTGGCCAGGATGGTCTTGATCTCTTGACCTCGTGATCTGCCCCCTTCAGCCTCCCAAAGTGCTGGGATTACAGGCATGAGCCACCTCGCCTGGCCCTATAATTTAATCATGTGATAATGCCATGCCTATATATCTAGCTCCCTCGTTTGTAAGCTCTGCAGAGCAGGGGCTGCTCTGTTGTTTTTGTTTGTTTGTTAGTTTTGTTTTGAGACAGAGTTTTGTTTTTGTCACCCAGGCTGGAGTGCAGTGGCTTGACCTCAGCTCACTGCAACCTCTGCCTCCCAGGTTCAAACGATTCTCCTGCCTCAGCCTCCCGAGTAGCTGGGATTATAGGCACCTGCCACCATGCCTGCCTAATTTTTGTATTTTTAGTAGAGATGGGTTTTCACCATGTTGGCCAGGCTGGTCTCGAACTCCTGACCTCAGGTGATCCTCCTGCCTCAGCCTCCCAAAGTGCTGGGATTACAGGCATGAGCCACTGCGCCTGGCTGAGGGGCCTCCTTGATAATACTCATAACCTCTACTCCATGCCCTTCTAGGAAGCAGAGGTCTTTGGGGGAAGGTTTTCATCCATACAGTTCCCTGTTGCTTCTACTTGGAGCAATATTCACTTGGGGCAGTGCAAAGAAAGTCATGAATTTGCCTTGGCCAGTGACCAACCTGCTGTGCTCAGAATGACACATGCATGTGCCTCTGTGCAGGTGACTCATAGGGGCCTCTCAAGGGTGACCCTGAGGGCTGCAGCCTGAACACCTGGAAGCATTCCTTTTGTTCTTTTCTTATTTCTTACTGAGAGATCCATTGAGCTATGTTTTACTATTTGTGGCCAGGCACAGTGGCTCACGCCTATAATACCAGTACTTTGGGAGGCCAACGTGAGCGGATCACCTGAGGTCAGGAGTTCGAGACCAGCCTGGCCAATATGATGAAACCCTGTCTCTACTAAAAATACACAAATTAGCCGGGCGTGGTGGTGCATGCCTGTAATTTCAGCTACTCAAGAGGCTGAGGCAGGAGGATAACTTGAACCCGGGAGGTGAAGATTACAGTGAGCAGAGATCGCACCACTGCACTCCAGCCTGGGTGCCAGAGCGAGACTCTGGCTCAAAAAAAAAAAAAAAAAAAAAAAAAGAAGAACAAGAAGACCTCGCTTAAGCCTGGGAGTTCAAGGTGACAGTGAGCTACGATTGCGCCATTGCACTCCAGGTTGGGAAAAGAATAACAGGATCGGAGTCCTAGCCCCTGGTTTGCTTTTCACATACAACAACAGCATTTGGGTCAGGTATGTGGCCCAATTGTGATAATCATTTGGGGTTATAACACTACACTTGAAGGATTAGTACATCTAAAAAATTCTTATTTTTTACTGTGATAAAATATACATACCTTTAGTACACTATCCCCATTTCCCCCTTTTTGTTCTTTTTTACTTTTTTTTTGTTTGAGACAGGGTCTTGCTGTGTCACCCCAGCTGGAGTGCAGTGGTTTAATCATAGCTCACTGCAGCCTTGACCTCCTGGGCTCAAGCAATCCTCCCACCCCATCCTCCCAAGTAGCTGGGACTACAGGTGCACACCACCAGTCCTGCTAAATTTTTGTAGAGATAGCGTCTTGATATGTTTCCCAGGCTGATCTCCAACTCCTGGGCTCAAGTGATCCACTCACCTGAGCCTCCCAACATGCTGGGATTACAGGTGTGAACTACAACACCCGGCCCCATTTTTTTTCTTATTGCAAAATTATTCTGTTGTCATTGTAGAAAAATCACAAAATAGAGCTTCGTAAAAAGGAGGAATGTTAAAACAACTTGAAATCCCATTTCCCAAAGAGAAATCCTTGGGATACCTTAATGGATGGTGTTTTAAACATTTTCCACCTACACGCGTCACCACCTCACACTGAACTCCAGGGGGCGCCCTGTCACCCTCCGCCCTGTGGGGAACCCCGCCCTGTGTGCTGTGTATGCATTTTTTTTTTTTAATTAGCAAAAATGGGATAATCTCATTTATTTATTTATTTTATTATTTTTTGGTGAGACGGAGTCCTACTCTGTCACCCAGGCTGGAGTGCAGTGGCACGATTTTGACTCACTGCAACCTCTGTGCCCCAGGTTCAAGCAATTCTCCTGTCTCAGCCTCCTGAGTAGCTGGGATTACAGGCCCCTGCCACCATACCCAGCTAATTTTTTGTATTTTTAGTAGAGATGGGGGTTTCACCGTGTTGGCCAGGCTGGTCTCGAACTCCCAACCTCAGGTGATCCGCCCGTCTTGGCCTCCGAAAGTGCTGGGGTTACAGGTGTGAGCCACCGCGGCCAGCGTCATATTTTCTAGTAAGAAATAAAATAATGGTTAAAAATTACCTGGGATACCTGGTTATAGATGCTCAACACTCCCTGGGTTCATTCACAAATACTGAAGACCTCCTCTGTGCCAGCCACTGTGCTAGACCCGGGGATACAGCAGTGAACACAACAGACAAAATTGTCTCACAGCAGTGAGGCAAGATCATGCTACTGCACTCCAGCCCGGGCAACAAGAGCAAAACTCTGTCTCAAAAAAAAAAAAATATTCAAGATGTTGGGAACCTCTGAAGTGTCCTTCCCACAGTCTGAGCCTGCACTACCTTGGCCCAGCGTCTGAATGAGTGCCCCCATTGCTGGTCCCTGACCTCGCCCTGACCCTTATCCAGGCCCGGCATGGCCTCATTTCCCAAGCTCCACTTCCCCTGGACTTGCCTGTGGGACTTAACAGTAGCAGGCTCTGCCTCAGAAGACTTGAGAGATGACACCTATGGCCACCACCCTCACACCTTCATCAGCTGCCACCATCCCAAGTGACAGAAAGCTTCAGCTTTGTATCTGGGGCAAATGTGAGAAAGCCTAGTGCATCATCTCTTGCCACAAGAGCAAGAGAGCTATGCGTGGTGGGGCAAGCCTTTAGTCCCAGCTAGTTGGGAGGCTGAGGCAGGAGGATCACTGGGGTCTAGGAGTTCAAGGCCATAGTGTGCTACGATGGCACCTGTGAATGGCCACTGCACTCCAGCCCAGGCAACACAGTGCTGCTCTCAATTGCCCTTTGGAATGGCTGTTTCTCTGCCCGAGAAACACTATTATCTTCAAGAGGAAGTCCCTTCTCTGCGATCTCATACCCTGGTCTTTCCTCTGTTCTAGCATTTACCATTCTGGGTTTTCTGTGACACCTGTGAGCTCCTACAGCTGGAACCCCACTTCACTGGTCTCCATGTGCCCAAGGCTCAGCATGGGGTCTGGTACAAAGAAAGTCTTAGAGAGTGTTTGTTGAATGAATAAATGCAAAGAATGTGAAGAAGCAAACAGTGCAACACTCTGACATTCAGAGCTCATCGAAGCATTGCAAATCCTTTTTAAAAATTATAATTTTTTGGCTGGGCAAGGTGGCTTATGCCTATAATCCCAAAACTTTGGGAGGCTGAGGCAGGCGGATCACAAGGTCAGGAGTTCGAGACCAGCCTGACGAACAAGGTGAAACCCTGTCTTTACTAAAAACACAAAAATTAGCCGGGCATGGTGGCGCATGCCTGTAATCCCAGCTACTTAGGAGGCTGAGGCAGGAGAATTGCTTGAACCCGGGAGGCAGAGGTTGCAGTGAGATGAGATCGCGCCATTGCACTCCAGCCTGGGCGACAGAGCAAGACCCTGTCTCAAAAAAAATTATAGTTTTTTTTTTCTCTGAGATGGAGTCTTGCTCTATCGCCCAGGCTGGAATGCAGTGGCACAATCTCGGCTCACTGCAACCTCTGCCTCCCGGGTTCAAATGATTCTCCTGCCTCAGTCTCCCCAGTAGCTGGGACTATTTTTAGTAGAGATGGGGTTTCATCATGTTGTACAGGTTGGTCTCGAACTCCTGACCTCAAGTGATTCTCTGGCCTCAGCCTCCCAAAGTGCTGGGATTACAGCCATGAACTACTGCGTCTGGCCAAAAATTTATTATTATTATTACTATTATTATTATTATTATTATTTTTTTTTTTTTTTTTAGATGGAATCTTGCTCTATAGCCCAGGCTGGAGTGCAATGGCATTATCTCGGCTCACTGCAACCTCTGCCTCTTGGGTTCAAGTGATTCTCCTGCCTCAGCCTCCCGAGTAGCTGGGATTACAGGCGCCTGCCACCTCACCCAGCTAATTTTTGTATTTTTAATAGAGACGGGGTTTCACCATGTTGGCCAGGCTGGTCTCAAACTCCTGACCTCAGGTGATCCGCCTGCCTCAGCCTCCCAAAGTGCTAGGATTATAGGCGTGAGCCACCGCACCCAGCCAATTAATTTTTTAAAAAAGAGATTAAGTCTGTCACCCATGCTGCACTCACCCGGGCTAGAGTGCAGTGGCGCAATCACAGTTCACTGCAGCCTGGAACTCCTGGGCTCAAGCGATCCTCCTGCCTTATCTTCCCACCATGCCAAGCTTATCTCAAATCCATTATTAATTTTTTTTATTTTCAAAGTAATATGTGCTCTTTATTTGAAAACAAACATTATGGAGATATATACACAGCCAGCCCTTCGTATCTGTGAGTTTCATGTCCATGGATTCAACAAATCATGCATTGAAAATGATTATAAAAGGAAGAATGAATGGTTACCTCTGCACTGAACATGTACGGACTTTTTTCTTGTAATTATTTTCTAAACTATACAGTGTACCAATGATTTACATGCCATTTACATTGTATTAGGTATTATAAGTAATCTAGAAATGATGTGTGTAGATTACATACAAATACTATGCCATTTTATATAAGGGACTTGAGCATCCATGGAACTTGTTATTTCCTGGAATCAATCCACCATTGATATGGGAGAGACGATTGTGTATATCAATATCAATATCAATATCATTATCAATATCATTGCACATGGAAGGTTCCCAAAACCTCATCTCTTCTGTGCTTTATAAATAAGACATCTCTAAAATCTAGAAATAACTGTGCAGAGTTCCTCGCACCAATTTGTTTTAAAGTATACCTAACAAATGTTTAGTAGGCAGAGATGTGGAAGTGAGAGGCTGAGAAAAAACAGATTTCCTGCCTAACAGATAAATAAGATGTGACACACACTGTTTTGTAACTTGATTTTTTTCTGCTTACATTATCATAACAATCTTTCTATGCTAGCACGTGTAAATCTACCTTTTTATTTTGGGGACAGGATCTGGATTTGTTGCCCAGGCTGGAGTGCAGGGGCGTGCCCTCAGCTCACTGCAACCTCCGCCTCCTGGGCTGAAATGATTCTCCCACCTCAACCTCCCTGTAGCAGGACGAGCCACAGACAAAACTCCTCAGACACCGAGATAAAGAAGGAAGGGGTTTATTTGGCCGGGGAGCATCAGCAAGACTCCTGTCTCAAGAGCCGAGCTCCCCGAATGAGCAATTCCTGTCCCTTTTAAGGGCTCACAACTCTAAGGGAGTGCGCGTGAGAGGGTTGTGATCGATTGAGCAAGCAGGGGGTACGTGACTGGGGGCTGCATGCACTGGTAATTAGATCAGAGCAAAACAGGATAGGGATTTTCACAGTGCTTTTCTATAGAATGTCTGTAATCTATAGATAACATAACCGATTAGGTCAGGGGTCGATCTTTAACTACCAGGCCCAGGGTGTTGTGCCGAGCTGTCTGCTTGTGGATTTCATTTCTGCCTTTTAGTTTCTACCTTTTCTTTCTTTGAAGGCATTGGGCATAAGACAATATAAGGGGAGGTCTCCTCCCTTTCCCCAAGTAGCTGGAACCACAGGCATGCACCACCATACCCGGCTAATTTTTTTTTTTTTTTTTTTTTGAGATGGAGTCTTTCTCTGTCCCCCAGGCTGGAGTGCAGTGGCGCAATCTCGGCTCACTGCAAGCTCCGCCTCCCGGGTTCACTCCATTCTCCTGCCTCAGCCTCCCGAGTAGCTGGGACTACAGGCGCCCGCCACCATGCCTGGCTAATTTTTTGTATTTTTAGTAGAGACGGGGTTTCACCGTGGTCGCAATCTCCTGACCTCGTGATCCGCCTGCCTCGGCCTCCCAAAGTGCTGGGATTACAAGCATGAGCCACCGCGCCCGGCCTATACCCGGCTAATTTTTGTATCTTTTGCGAAGATGGGGTTTTGTCACGTTGCCGAAGCTGGTTTCAAACTCCTGGGCTCAGGCGATCTGCTCACTTTGGCCTCCCAAAGTGATGGGATTACAGGCATAAGCCACCGTGCCCAGTCAATATTTTGTTAAAGGTTGGATAATATTCTGTGAAATTGATATATTTAATTGATTTAACCAACTTATTGTTGGATATTTCATTTGTCTTGTCTTCCTCTTTTTTTTAACTAAAAGATTTCCTTGGTCAGGTGTGGTGGTTCATGCCAAGTAATCCCAACACTTTAGAAGACTGAGGTGGGAGGATTGCTTGAGCTTAGGAGTTTGAGCTCACCCTGGGCAATGTGGCTAGACCCCTGTCTCTACAAAAAATAAAATTAGCTGGGCATGTGATACATGCCTGTGGTCCCAGCTACTTGGGAGGCTGAGGCAGGAGGATCACTGCAGTGAACCAAGATTGTGCCACTGCACTACAGCCTGGGTGACAGAATAAGACCCTACATTAAAAAAAAAAAAAAGATTTCCTGGAACATGCATTTGCATTGACTGATTGATTGATTTTAGGCTAGGCTAGTCAGGTGAAGCAGTGGGAGTGGAGAAAGACACAGGAATCTGTAACTGGTTGTGACCAATTTGCTGTAAACACCACTGCACTTGGGCCAGCCCCTTTTGCTTTTATTCGGAGGCATCAGATGTCCTAAAAGTTGAAGCAGGTGTTCCCCGTGGGGTGATCAGGGGACTTGGGAATTTGTCTTCTGGGGGAATATTACTTATAACTAAGGATGTTCAGCCAGAGAGAAGACTAAGAGGTGACATGAGCCCTGTCCAAATTTCTGAAGGGGCTTCCAGGTGTGGAATGGAACAAACTCGTCCTGGGCATTTCCACAGGGCAGAGCCACCTCTCAGCATGGGAGTCACAGGGAAGCATTTCCTATAGGCAGAGCTGCAATGGATCTCTGTGGGAAGTTGTGAGCATCCTGTCTGAAGGTGCATAAGCGGGGCTGGCTGAACGCTTAGTGGGAGGGAATAGAGAAGGGACTTCTGTGAGGCAGGGGAGCGTTGGATTAGATGATATTTGGGGTCCTTTCAAATCTGATGTTTTATTACTACACTTCTAATTGATGTCTCATGCGTCCATGTGAAGAAACCACCAAACAGGCTTTGTGTGAGCAACAAGGCTGTTTATTTCACCTGGGTGCAGGCGGGCTGAGTCCGAAAAGAGAGTCAGCAAAGGGTGGTGGATTATTGTTAGTTCTTACAGGTTTTGGGATAGGCGGTGGAGTTAGGAGCAATGTTTTGCGGGCAGGGGATGGATCTCACAAAGTACATTCTCAAGGGTGGGGAGAATTACAAAGAAACTTCTTAAGGGTCGGGGAGATTACAAAGTACATTGATCAGTTAGGGTGGGGCAGAAACAAATCACAATGGTGGAATGTCATCAGTTAAGGCTATTTTCACTTCTTTTGTGGATCTTCAGTTGCTTCAGGCCATCTGGATGTATACGTGCAGGTCACAGGGGATATGATGGCTTAGCTTGGGCTCAGAGGCCTGACAGTTGAAGGTTATCATAAAAGGTGGCCCAGAGAAGTTGGCCCAATGCCTTAGAGGCCTGGGGATATTTTGGCAAGTGGTGATGGGGGATGTGTTTTCCAGGCGAAGGGAACAGGCTGACCAGAGAGACTGAGGAAGGGAAGCAGGATGTGAGGCCAAAGAGAGAGGTTGGGCCAAGCTATGGCACAAGACTGAATGTTAGTGCAGGTGACAAATAATTTTGTTGTGTCTGCCTAGCACAACAACCTCCACGTGAGAACTACTTCCTCAGCCAGGTGAGGCGGCCGAGTGCTGGGTTTGTATGTAGGATATGACCCTGTTCCTTTGACCGTAGGTTACCGCAGGATGGACATTTGACCCCAGCTGGGCCAATCAGAGATCCTCCCTCCTAAGACCTAAGACTGTGGAAATTGAGACCTTAGCCTCCATGGTCATTCTTTTCTTTCTTTCTTTTTTTTTTTTTGAGACAGCGTCTCGCTCTGTCTCAGTGACAGTGGCTGAGTGCAGTGCAGTGCAGTGGCAAGATCTTAGCTCACTGCAACCTCCGCCTCCCAGGTTCAAGCGATTCTCCTGCCTCAGCCTCCCAAGTAGCTGGGACTACAGGCGCCCACCACCCCTGGCTAATTTTTGTATTTTTAGTAGAGACGGGGTTTCACCATGTTGGCCAGGCTGGTCTCAAACTCTTAACCTCAAATGATCCACCCACCTTGGCCTCCCAAAGTGCTAGGGTTACAGGTGTGAGCCACTGCGCCTGGCTGTCCATGGTCTTTCAATTAAGTAAATGCAAAGTTGGGAACTGACGTTGCCACTGAAGGGCAATTATCTTCACTGTGTGTTGAAGAGGAGAAAGTGACCTGCAGAGAGAGGGAGAATGGAGGGATGTGGGGGCCTTCTCCAGCTGCCCAGGAGACCTGATGTCTTTGGGTTCTTCTAAGGGTTTTTTGATAGCCCTTAAATTATTGGGGTATTGTTTGTTTATTTGTTTGTTTTTTGAGACAGGGTCTGGCTCTTTCACCCAGGCTGGAGTGTAGTGGTATGATTATAGTTCCCTGCAGCCTCAGCCTCCTGGGCTCAAGCAATCCTCCTGCCTCAGCCTCCTGAGTAGCTGGGACTGCAGGCGAATGCCACCATGTGCGGCTACAAATTATTCTTTCAGTTCTAACCAGCTCTCAGGGGCTTCTCCTACTTGCCACAGTATGAGCTTTGGCCAAGAACTTCCAAAATAATAGGGAGCCATCCAGGGTTTTGAAGTGAGTCATCCACGGCTCTCCAGTGAGCTTCAGGAATATTCAACTGGAGGAGGAGTGGCAGAAGGGGCTGAGAGGAGTCCAGCATCTGGTGAAGCCAGCAGGAGGCCTTCCTAATCATTCGGCTATTAGAGGTGCTATAGGAGATGATTAGAAAGATGCTATAGGAATTCCCCCAAACACTTTAGCTCTTTACACCATGCAAACACATCAGTCAGTAACAGGTGCCCCACTTTGTTTCTGTTTGATTTGTTTTCTTTTTTCTTTCTTTTTTTTTTTTTTTGAAATGGGGTCTTGCTCTGCTCAGCCCAGGCTGGATCACCACTCACTGCAGCCTCAAGCTCCTGGGCTCAAGGGATCCTCTCATCTCAGCCTCCTGAGTTGCTGGGACTACAGATGTGCGCCACCATGCCTGGCTAATATTTTTATTTTTCGTAGAAATGGGGTCTCACTACATTGCCCCCAGCTGGTCTTGAACTCCTGGCTTCAAGCCATCCCACCTTGGCCTCCCAAAGCCCTGGGAATACAGGCATAAGTCACTGCACCCGGCCAAGGAAGAAAGTGTTAGTCATCCTCGGGGAGTAGTGACACCGCCTGTGGCAATGGTGGCCATTATTCAAGTGTGTTTCTGGCTCAGCCTCCCTGAATATAAATCTGGGTTCAAGAGGCAGAGGGAGAGAGAAAGAAGAATCGGTAAAAACTGAAAGAACTGGCCGAGCAAGGTGGCTCATGCCTGTAATCCTAGCACTTTGGGAGGCCGAGGCAGGCGGATCACTTGATGTCAGGAGTTCAAGGCCAGCCTGACCAATGTGGTGAAACCCTGTTTCTACTGAAAATACAAAAATTAGAGGGCATGGTGTCACATGCCTGTAGTCCTAGCTACTCGGGAGGCCGAGACAGAAGAATTGCTTGAACCCGGGAAGCTGAGGTTGCAGTGAACTGATATCGCACCACTGCACTCCAGCCTGGGTGACAGAGCAAGACTCTGTCTCAAAACAAACAAACAAACAAGACGGGAAGAGCTACTTCGCTAGCCCGTACACCCTGGAGCCCAAGCAATAGCTTTGGGACACCTTCTGCATGATGCAAAGCAGAGAGAGCCCTTCTCCCCAGCTCTGCCACAGCTCCTTCAGCCCTGGCACATCCAGGGCTCAGGGCCAAAAGCAAGGGGAATGGCTGTGTCTGAGGTCGGGCTATAGAACAGCAGCCAAGGGGCAAAAGCCTGGAGCAGCTCACACTCCAGGGAGAGGAGTGGAGCACCAGTGAGATAGCGCTGGAGGCTTTCTGCAAGAACTCGGGTTTGCAGGAAGCTAGGGAGCCTGGACTGGCAGGTGGAGGCAATGAGGCCACAGCATAGGCATGTGAAAGTTAATATGATGTTATTGGAACTCACAGGTTGGTGAGTTCTGTAGAGGTGTGAGCTATATATATACAGAAGGAGGCCCGAGGCTCAGAGAGAGGAATACCTTCATCCACATTATTTGTTTGTTTTTTGTTTTTTGTTTTGAGATGGAGCCTTGCTCTGTTGCCCAGGCTGGAGTGCAGTCAAGTGATCTCTGCTCACTGCAACCTCCACCTCCTGGGCTCAAGCGATTCTCATGCCTCAGCCTCCCGAGAAGCTGGGATTACAGGCACCTGCCACCACGCTGAGCTAATTTTGTATTTTTAGTAGAGACAGGGTTTAACCATATTGGCCAGGCTGGTCTCGAACTTTTGGCCTAAGTGATTCACCTTTCTTAGCCTCTCAAAGTGCTGGGATTACAGGTGTGAGCCACCATGCCCAGCCCATGCATCGACATTAAAGGCAAGAGAGTGTTGCCCATATCTGGTTCCCAGGTCTCTGGCCCTCAACTATATGCTCGTTTGCAAACACACACACACACACACACACACACACACACACACACACACACACCAACCATCCACTTAGAGGCTGGAAATGAAGCCCTTGGAGTGAGCTCACCCAGTGACAACAGATCCTATGGACTGCATATGAATACCCCCAAGGGAAGCCATCCTTCCAAAATCCTACCTGTGGTGCGTTCAGCTCAGCCCTTCCTCAGAAAATCCAGGTTGAATTTCTAGAACTTTAGCTTTTATTTATTTATTTATTTGAAACGGAGTTTCGCTCTGTCACCGAGGCTGTAGTGTAGTGACGCGATCTCAACTCACTGCAACCTCTGCCTCCCAGATTCAAGCGATTCTCCTGCCTCAGCCTCCCAAGTAGCTGGGAATATAGGTGCCCGCCACCACGCCTGGCTAATTTTTCTGTATTTTTAGTAGAGACGGGGTTTCATCATGTCAGTCGGGCTGGTCTCGAACTTTTGACCTCAAATGGTCCACGTGCCTCAGCCTCCCAAAGTGCTGAGACTACAGGCGTGAGCCACTGTGCCTGCCCTTGAGGTTCTAGAACTTTGGAATGCCCAGACCCACCTACCACAAGATCACAAGGGCCTTGGAATATGATGGTGGCCTCCAAGCTCCACCCATCGTAAGCCCCCACCACCACCTTGGAAACCGCTCCCCTGAGGTGCAGCCTCCCCTTAACCTCTTGGCAGGTGGGAAGAAGGGGAAGGAGCAGTGTGGTGACCCACAAACATCTGTCAGAGCCATCCTAACCGAAGTGGCCTTTGTCACGCACCCAGGAGGAAGTGGTGGGTGGGGAGCCAGGCTGGCGGAGAGAGCAGTAGCTGTCAGTGAGGCAGCGCCTGCCCCAGCGAGGCCTCTGTGAAGTTGCAGACACACCTTTAGCCCTGAGCCCTCCAGGGACTGGAGGCAGCCAGGCCTGGTGGACTAGCGTGGGGCAGGGAAGCCCTAGCCTACTTCTCCAGCCCGAGCCCTGCTGCTGGCTCCATAGCCATGGCCCATTTGTCCCAAGTGTGCCCAGCAGCCTCCTGCTGCCATACCCCAGCTTACTCTACTTTTTTTCTTTTTTTGAAGCAAGGTCTCATTCTCTCACTCAGGGGGGATGCAGTGGTGTTATTTCGGCTCACCGCAGCTTCGACCACCGCAGGCTCAGGAGATCCTCCCACTTCAGCCTCCTGGGTAGCTGGACCACAGGCACATGCCACCACAGCCACCAAATTAAAAAAAATTTTTTTTCGTAGAGAAGGGGTTTTGCCATGTTGCCCAGGCTTACCCAAGATTTTATTCATTTTATTCATTTAAAAGCCACAAGAGGCCAGGCATGGTAGCTCACGCCTGTAATCCCAAAACTCTGGGAGGCCGAGGCAGGTGGATCACCTGTCAGGAGTTTGAGACCAGCCTGGACAACATGGTGAAACCCCGTCTCTACTACAAATACAAAAAATTAACGGGGCATGTTGGTGCGCGCTACTCGGGAGGCTGAGGCAGGGGAACTGCTTGAAACCAGGAGGTGGAGTTTGCAGTGATCCGAGATCGTGCTACTGCAGTCCAGCCTGGGTGACAGAGCGAGACTCTGTCTCGAAATAAAAATAAAAAAATAAGTAAAAGCCAAAAGAGAGAAAGGTTCAGTAGGAAAGTATGTGGACTGGGACTAGAGGGGCCATGAGGAATGGAGGCAGCTCTGCAAGTTATTGCTGTTCTTTTTTTTTTTTTCTTAAGGTAATTTAACAGAAATGTTTAGTTTAATGGCATAATTAAAAACCAACCAACCAATCAACTTTCTCTTCTACCTATGGAAAGAACAATAAAAATAAATCAAGGACTTAAAAAAATTTAAAAATAAATCAAGGACTTCTAGATCTTTTGCATAAAACAGCTTAAAAAGAGAAGGGGTTGCCAGGTGCGGTGGCTCACACCTGTAATCCCAGCACTTTGGGAGGCCAAGGCGGGCGGATCACGAGGTCAGGAGTTCAAGACCAGCCTGACCAACATGGTGAAACCCCGTCTTTACTAAAAATACAAAAATTAGCTGGGTGTGGTGGTGTGCACCTGTAATCCCAGCTCCTCAGGCAGCTGAGGCAGGGGAATCACTTGAACCTGGGAGGCGGAGGTTGCAGTGAGCCGAGATTGTGCCACTGCACTCCAGCCTGGGTGGCAGAGCGAGACTCCGTCTCAAAAAGAAAAATTAAATAAATAAATAAAGAGGAAGGGGAGGGGGCAGAACCGTTGCTAATGGAATGCTATAATGCACAAGGTCAAGGATTTAATAAATTCTAAAAGTCTCTACATGAATCAGTGATAACCATATTATTAGAAATGTAAATGCATAGAATATAAAGTATATGGTATTAAAAACAGACCTTGCTAATATAAACATATATAAAGTATGTCACTTCTCTTGTAATAACAGTATAACAATCAATCTACAGTTTGCCCTTTGCCTGGTACTCTTAAACCACTCCCCCGATAGTCAACATTGACATTGGATCAACAGCTGCTGAACACAGGAGAGCCCACAGATGTCTAGATTCAGCACCTGGGGGCCCCACGTACCCTCTATGCTGTGTGTTCCCATGACTCCAGAAATAATTAATTGCAATTTGCATTATCAAGTCCACAGGGAAGTTTGAAATCTAGCTGGGGCCGGGCGCGATGGTTCAAGCCTGTAATCTCAGCACTTTGGGAGGCTGAGGCGGGCGGATCACGAGGTCAGGAGATTGAGATCACCCTGGCTAACACGGTGAAACCCCGTCTCTACTAAAAAAATACAAAAAAATTAGCCGGGCGTGGTGGCAGGCACCTGTAGTCCCAGCCACTCGGGAGGCTGAGGCAGGAGAATGGCGTGAACCCGGGAGGCGGAGCTTGCAGTGAGGCGAGATCGTGCCACTGCATTCCAGCTTGGGCGACAGAGCAAGACTCTGTCTCAAAAAAAAAAAAAGAAAAGAAAAAAGAAAAAAAAGAAATCTAGCTAGAAGAAGTAGCAACAAAGGCAAAATAAGCTGGAGTTTGTTAGAAAAGCAATGAGAAGATTTCTTAAAACGCTTTCAGTTCAAGTCAGAATTAAGGTAAACATTAGGTCCCGCCAGCTTTGCAGAGCTGTAGATGTTTTTTTCTTTCAAAAAAAAAAAAAAAGGAATCTATAATAAGCATGTTCGGCCTGGCGTGGTGGCTCATGCCTGTAATCCCAGCAGTTTGGGAGGCCAAGGTGGGCGGATGACCTGAGGTCAGGCGTTCAAGACCAGCTTGACCAACATGGTGAAACCATGTCTCTACTTGAACCCATGCCTCAGCCTCCCAAGTAGCTGGGACTACAGGCTTGAGCCACCATGCCTGGTGAATTTTTTTTTTTTTTTTTTTGTATTTTTAGTAGAGACAGGAATGTAAATTAGTATAACCACTATGGAGAACAGTTTGGAGGTTCCTCAAAAACTAAAAATAGAGCTACCATATGATTCAGCAACCCCATACTGAGCATATACCCAAAAGAAAGACAATCAGGGCCGGTCGTGGTGGCTCACACCTGTAATCCCAGAACGTTGGGAAGCCGAGGCAGGCGGATCACTTAAGGCTGAGGCAGGAGAATCACTTGAATCCAGGAGGCAGAGGTTGCAGTGGGCTGAGATTGGGCCATTGCACTCCAGCCTGGGTGACAGAGGGAGACTCCATCTCAAAAAAAAAAAAAAAAAAAGACAATCAGCCTATCAAAGAGATATGTGAACTCACATGTTTGTTGCAGCACTGTTTCCAATAGCTAAGATTTGGAAGGAACTTAAGTGTCTATCAACAGATAAATGGATAAAGAAAATGTGCGCCGGGCGCGGTGGCTCACGCTTGTAATCCCAGCACTTTGGGAGACCGAGGCGGGCGGATCACGAGGTCAGGAGATCGAGACCACGGTGAAACCCCGTCTCTACTAAAAATACAAAAAATTAGCCGGGCGTGGTGGTGGGCGCCTGTAGTCCCAGCTACTCGGAGAGGCTGAGGCAGGAGAATGGCGTGAACCCGGGAGGCGGAGCTTGCAGTGAGCCGAGATTGCGCCACTGCACTCCAGTCTGGGCGACAGAGCGAGACTCCGTCTCAAAAAAAAAAAAAAAAAAAAAAGAAAATGTGGTTCAGGCCGGGCGTGGTGGCTCACGCCTGTAATCCCAGCACTTTGGGAGGCCGAGGTGGATGGATCACTTGGGGTCAGGTGTTTCAGACCAGTCTGGCCGACATAATGAATCCCTATCCCTACTAAAAATACAAAAATTAGCCGGGCATGGCGGCAGATGCCTGTAATCCCAGCTATATGGGAGGCTGAGGCAGGAGAATCACTTGAATCCAGGAGGAGGAGGTTGCAGTGAACCAAGATTGTGCCACTGCACTCCAGCCTGGGTGATGGAGCAAGACCCTGTCACCCTGCCAAAAAAACAAACAAACAAAAGAATGAATAAGATCCACTATTTGCTAACACAACAGGGTGACTATAGTCCGCAATAACTTAACTGTATATTTCAATATAACTGAGTGTAATTGGATTGTTTAAAACATAAAGCATAAATGCTTGAAGGGATGGATATCCCATTCTCCATGATGTGATTATTTCACATTGCATACCTGTGTCAAAATATCTCATGTACCCCATAAATATGTATACCTACTATGTTCCCACAAAATTTGAAATAAAACTTTTTTATAAAACTGCAACAACAGCTAGGTGCAGTGGCTCATGCCTGTAATCCCAGCACTCTGGGAGGCCAAGGTGGGCAGATCACCTGAGGTCAGGAGTTCGAGACCAGCCTGGCCAACGTAGTGAAACCCTGTCTCTCCTAAAAACACAAAAATTAGCTGGGCGTGGTGGCGGGTGCCTGTAATCTCAGCTACTTGGGAGGCTGATGCAGGAGAATCGCTTGAACCCGGGAGATGGAACTTGCAGTGAGCCAAGACCACACCATTCCACTCCAGCCTGGGCAACAAGAGCAAAACTCTGTCTCAAAAAAAAAAAAAAAAAAATGCAACAACATGGATGAATTTCAATAGCATTATGCTGAGTGAATGAAGCCAGGCACAAAAGGCTACAGACTATACGCCATGGTTTGAAGGTGTCCCCCAAAACCATGTGTTAAAAAAAGAATCCCCAGTGCAACATTGTTGGGAGGTGGGGCCTAATGGGAGGTGTTTAGGTCATGGGGGCTCTGCCTGCCTAAATAGATTAATGCTGATTATAAAGGGATTGGTGGGCGGCTGAGACAGATAACTGCTTGAACCTGGGAGGCGGAGGTTGCAGTGAGCCAGGATCACACCACTGCACTCCAGCCTGGGCTACAGAGTGAGACTCCGTCTCAAAAAAAAAAAAAAAAAAAAAAAGGGACTTAATGCTATATGAGTTCAATCTCTTATTTTTTTGTTTGTTTGTTTGTTTTTTGTTTTGTTGTTGTTTTTTTTTTTGGAATACTGTCTCCTTCAAAAGATGTGATGTGATACCTTCTACTGTGGGATGACACAGCAAGAAGGCCCTCACCAGATGCAGGTCCTTCAGCCTTGGAATTCCCAGCCTCCAGAACCATAAGGCAAATAATAAATCTCTGTTCTTTACGAATTACCCAGTCTCAGGTATTCTGTCAGAGCAGCACAAAACAGACTAAGACACTATGTGATTCCTTTTTAGGCTATTCTGAAAAAGCAAAACTGTAGGAACAGAGACAGATCAATAGTTGCCAGGGAGTTGGGGTAAATGGAAGAAATTTACTACTAAGTTATAAAAAAGGAGCATTTGAGTGTGATGGAAATATTCTATATCTTGATTGTCATAGTGGTTAATCAACAGTATATATTTGTCAAAACTCATGAACCATACTCTTTTAAAGGGTGAATGTTAATGAGTGTAGATGATACATAAACAAATCTGGCTTTTAGTTTTTAATGTAATTTAATTTTTTAAAATAGAGATTAGGTCTCACCGTGTTGCCCAGGCTGGTGTTGAACTCCTGGGCTCAAGTGATCCTCCCACCTCAGCCTCCCAAAGTGCTGGGATTACAGGTGTGAGCCACCGCACCCAGGCTAAATTTGGCTTTAAAGAGTACTGGGAGGTTTACGTATTTCAAAAATTAGATGGAGGGTTTTTGGTTTTCACTGTCTTGGTGGCTATGGGGATGCTCATTGTCCAAGCTGCCTGTTTCATTCTAAAGCAACGGTTCTACTCAAGGGATTTCGTATCTTCATGTCCAGATTGGACACTGGAACCTGCCTTGCAGCCTCTAAATCCAGGGGTTTGGGATTCTGTCTCCAGATCTCCACACATCACCCTCCAGGACTGCCTCTTCCAGCACAGAGAGTCACAGACATTGATCGCCCTCACTTGCAGGACCAGAAGCATTCTTCAAGGCCCAGTCTCTGGGAATTTAGCCCTCTTGTTTTTCTTTTTTTGGGGGGAGGGGGGATGGAGTCTTGCTCCGTTGCCCAGGCTGGAGTTCAGTGGTGCCATCTCTGTTCACTGCAACCTCCGCTTCCTGGTTCAAATGATTCTCTTGCCCCAGCCTTCCCAGTAGCTGGAATTACAGCCACCCAGCACCATACCCAGCTAATTTATATATATATATTTTTTAGTAGAGATGGGGTTTTGCTATGTAGGCCAGGCTGGTCTTGAACTCCTGACCTCAGGTGATCCGCCTACCTCAGCCTCCCAAAGTGCTGGGATTACAGGCATGAGCCACCATGCCCGGCCTAACCCTCTTCATTCAACCCCTTCAGCCCATCCCTTTTGGACAATACAGCTCTTTGCTTCTAAGAATCCAGACCTTCAAAAGCAAAAGGCTCTTTTTTTTTTTTTTTTTTTTGAGACAGAGTCTTGCTCTGTTGCCCAGGATGGAGTGCAGTGGTGCGATCTCTGCTCACTGCACCCTCAGACTGCCAGATTCAAGTGATTTTCCTGCCTCAGCCTCCCGAGTAGCTGGGATCACAGGCGCCTGCCACCACGCCAGGCTAATTTTTGTATTTTTAATAGAGATGGAGTTTTACCATGTTGGCCAGGCTGGTCTTGAATTCCTGACCTCGTGATCTGCCTGCCTCAGCCTCCCAAAGTGCTGGGATTACAGGGGTGAGCCACTGCGCCCAGCAAAAGCAAAAGCCTCTTAACTCTCCTTAGGGGCAGGGGCAACCCCAAACATTTACTCATTCAGTAATATTTACTGAGCATCTACTATGCTTCAGGCACTGTTTTAGGTCCTGGGGATAGAACAGTGAATAAAAACAAATAATAACAATACTTCCTTTGTGGAGTTTACATTCTAGTAGGAAAAATGGACAATAAACTGGACAACAAAGTAAATTAGATAGTATAGGGCCAGGCACAGTGGCTCAGGCCTATAGTCCCAGCACTTTGGGAGGCCAAGGCGAGCAGATCACCTGAGGTCAGGAGTTCGAGACCAGCCTGGCCAACATGGCGAAACCCTGTCTCTACTAAAAATACAAAAATTAGCCAGCCGTGGTGGTGCGCACCTGTAATCCCAGCTGCTCAGGAGGCTGAGGTAGGAGAATCGCTTGAACTCCAGAGGTGGAGGTGGCAGTGAGCCAAGATCATGCCACTGCACTCCAGCCTGGGCACAAGAG
>NW_026652281.1:81165736-81320170 GCF_009828535.3 Hylobates moloch
TTTTTTTTTTTTTTGAGACAGAATCTCCCTCTATTGTTCTAGCTAGAGTGCAGTGGCTTGATCTTAGCTCACTGCAATCTGTGCCTCCCAGGTTCAAGTGATTCTCCTGCCTCAGCCTCCTGAGTAGCTGGGATTACAGGTGCGTGTGACAATGTCTGGCTAATTTTTGTATTTTTAGTAGAGACGGGGTTTCACCATGTTGGCCAAGCTGGTCTCGAACTCCTGACCTCAGGTGAGCTGCCCACCTCGGCCTCCAAAAGTGTTGGGATTACAGGCGTGAGCCACAGTGCCTGGCCCAAGTTTTTTTTATTCATGAAAAATATATGGCTTCAATTGTTAACAATGATTTCTCTTGGGATTTAGGGATGGGCAGTGGACATTAAAACAATGCTTGGGGCCAGGTGCTGTGGCTCACGCCTGTAATCCCAGCACTTTGGGAGGCCGAGGTGGGCGGATCACAAGGTCAGGAGATCGAGACCATCCTGGCTAACACGGTTAAACCCCGTCTCTGCAAAAATACAAAAAATTAGCTGGGCGTGGTGGCGGGCACCTGTAGTCCCAGCTGCTCAGGAGGCTGAGGCAGGAGAATGATGTGAACCCGGGAGGCGGAGCTTGCAGTGAGCTGAGATCACACCACTGCACTCCAGCCTGGGCGACAGAGCGAGACTCCGTCTCAAAAAAGAAAAGAAAACAAAACAAAACAATGCTTATTCGTCTTTACACACTCCATAGTGTTTGAATTTAAAAATTTATACTCTTTTTGTAATTTCAGAAAAGAACAAAAGAATTTGGTTGGAACCGCTCTACAGAGAATCAAAGAAATCAGCCTGAATTATCTGATCTTAACTGAATTTTCAAAAGACTATCTAATACCTTCTAATTGCCACAAGCCAGCTTGTCCTGTTCCAGCCTCCTGGCAGTACAGATGATAGATAATCCGTCTGAAAAAGGCTTCCTCAGGGCAGTGACATCTTTCCAGGTTGAACGGGATTTCTTCACAGCGCAGGGAGAATCTGAAGATCCTTCCCAATTTCTTGTAAACGAATACAGTTCCTTCACTCTGTTGTGTTTTAAATATTTTTATGTTTTGGTTTGTTTGTTTGTCTGTGTATAAAGATGGGGTATCGCTCTGTCACCCAGGCTGCAGGGCAGTGGCCTGATCACAGCTCACTGCAGCCTCTACCTCCTGGACTCAAGTGATCCTCCTACCTCAGTTTCCCGAGTAGCTAGGACTACGGGCGTGCACCAGCACACTTGGCTAATTTTTTATTTTTATTTTTAGTAGACACAAGGGTCTTGCTAAGTTGCCCAGGCTGGTCTCAAACTCCTGAGCTCAAGCAATCCTCCCACTTTGACCTCCCAAAGGGCTGGGATTATAGGTGTAAGCCACCACGCACAGCCAATATTTTTTGTTTTTTAATGGTAGTTTAATTTAATTTAATTTTATTTTATTTTATTATTATTATACTTTAAGTTTTAGGGTACATGTGCACAATGTGCAGGTTTGTTACATATGTATACATGTGCCATATTGGTGTGCTGCACCCATTAACTCGTATTTAGCATTAGGTATATCTCCTAATGCTATCCCTCCCCCCACCCCCCATAATTTTTTTTTTTTTGAGACAATTTCTCTCCTGTTGCCCAGACTGGAGTGCAATGGCGTGATCTCGGCTCCCTGCAACCTCCACCTTCTGGGTTCAAGCAATTCTCTTGCCTCAGCCTCCCAAGTAGCTGGGATTACAGGCATGTGCCACCACACCCGGCTAATTTTGTATTTTTAGTAGAGACAGGGTTTCTCCATGTTGGTCAGGCTGGTTTTGAACTCCCAACCTCAGGTGATCCACCCACCCCGGCCTCCCAAAGTGCTGGGATTACAGGCGTGAGCCGTGGTTCCCAACCATTTTTTTTTTTTTTTTGAGATGGAGTCTTGCTCTGTCGCCTAGGTTGGAGTGCAAAGGCGTGATCTTGTCTCACTGCAACCTCTGCCTCCTGGGTTTAAGCTATTCTCCTGCCTCAGCCTCCCAAGTAGCTGGGATTACAGGTGCGCACCACCATGCCCAGCTAATTTTTGTATTTTTAGTAGAGGCGGAGTTTCACCATGTTGGTCAGGCTGGTCTCGAACTCCTGACCTCAGGGGTTCTGCCCGCCTCGGCCTCCCAAAGTGCTGGGATTACAGGTGTGAACCACCACGCTTAATTTTTTTAAATGGTAAAGTTTTACATCCTCATTGTAAAAAAAAAATGCAGACCATATAGAAATGTATAAACCTTATTTTACAGCGCTAACCACTGTTTAAAGTATGGTTGTATATCCTTTCCAATTTAACAAATATATGCATACATATATAATTTCACGTTTATTTTTTATTGAGATACAATTCACATACCATAAAACTCACCATTCTTTTTTTTTTTTTTTGGGTGGGGGGAACAAAACAATAAACAGCTTTATTACATGGGTGAAGACAAAACAAGGATTTATTTGCCTTTCCGGGCCCTGATTTTCCTAAGATAGAACTCCAACTCTTTGCCCTCTAGCACATAGCCATCTGCTCGGACACACTGTCCCGGCCTTGAAGCGATGCACCCAAGAAGCTTGCCCTGCTGGAACTGCTCCTCCAGGAGACTGCTGATTTTGGCATTCTTTTTCGTCATATTTCTTCTGAATTTTTTTTGGTCGTTTTTTGTTTAAAATCTCTTCTTCCTCAGGAGCCAGCTTGACTCCCTTCTTGCGGCCCAGGGGCAGCGCATAGTGGGACTCGTACCACTGTCGGTACCGTGTGCTGTCGAGAAGCACGATGCAATTCTTCACCAGGGTCTTGGTACGAACCAGCTCGTTATTAGATACATTGTAGACAACATCGATGATCCTTATTTTACGAGTACAACACTCTGAGCCCCAGGAGAAATTCCCCACGTCCAACCTCAGGGCACAGTATTTCTTGTTACCTCCCCGCACACGGACTGTGTGGATGTGGCAGGGGCCAATCTTGGTGTTGGCAGCTGGGCGCCCCAACTCATACTTCCGCTTCTTGTGGTAGGGCTTTCTCTTGCCCCCGGTTTTGCGGCGCTTGTGCCAGTTTTCCCGAGAGATGCCCATTGCTCGGCGCTGGCTGGAAAGAGAAACCAAAACTCACCATTTTAAAGTATACAATTCACTGGGCACAGGGCTATAATCCCAGCACTTTGGGAGGCTAAGGAGAGAGGATCAGTTGAGCCCAGGAGTTTGAGACTTGCCTAGACAGCATAGTGAAACCCTTTCTCTACAAAAAATACAAAAATTAGCTGGGCGTGGTGGCACACACCTGTAGCTCCTGCTACTTGGGAGGCTGAGGTGGGAGGAATGCTTGAGCCAGGGAAGTCGAGGCTGCAGTGAGCCGTGTTTGCACCACTGCACTCCATCCTGGGTGACAGAACAAGATCCTGTCTCAAAAAGTAAAAAAAAAAAGTATAGAATTCAGTGATTTTTAAATAGATTCACGAAATTGTGCAATCATTACCACAGTCTATTTCCAGAACATTTCATCACCTAAAATGAAACCTTATGCCCATTAGTACTCGCTCCCTAGCCTCCATTTCCCCGGCAAGCACCAACCTGCTTTCTGTCTCTCTAGATTTGTGTTCTGGATATTTCAGACCACATGTGACTTTTTTTTTTTGCTGGCTTCTTTCACTAAGCATATTTTCAAGGCTTACTCATATTGTAGCATGTACAAGTACTCTATTTTTTTTTTTTTTTTTTTTTTTGAGATGGAGTCTCACTCCGTCACCCAGGCAGGAGTGCAGTGGCACAATCTCCACTCACTGCAACCTCTGTCTCCCGGGTTCAAGCGATTTTCCTGCCTCAGCCTCTCTAGTAGCTGGGACTACAGGACACACCACCACACCCAGATAATTTTTGTACTTTTAGTAGAGACGGGGTTTTGCCATGTTGCCTAGGCTGGTCTCGAACTCCTGACCTCAGGAGTTCTCACCTCAGCCTCCCAAAGTGCTGGGATTACAGGGATGAGCCACCACGCCTGGCCTATGTTTAACTGTTTTAAAGAACTGTTGGGCTAGGTGCAGAGGCTCACGTCTGCAATCCCAACAATTCGGGAGGCTGAGGCAGGCAAATCATTTGAGCTCAGAAATTGAAGACCAGCCTGGGCAAGGTAGAGAGACCCCCATGTCTACAAAAAATAAAAAAGTAGTCATGTGTGGTGGCCTGCACCTGTAGTTCCAGCTACTCAGGAGGCTGAGATGGGAGAATGACTCGAGCCCGTGAGGTTGAGGCTGCAGTGAGCCGAGATCACACCACTCCATCCTAGGCAAGAGTGAGACCCTCTCTCAAAAAAAAAAAAAAAAAAGAAAGAACCATCAAAGTGTTTTGCACAGCAGTCACACCATTTTACATTTCTGCCAGCAATGTGTACCAGGCTTCCAATTTCTTCACATCTTCACTAACTCTTATTTCCTTTGCTTCAAACTCTAACCATCCAAGTAGGTGTAAAGGGTATCTCATTGTGGTTTTGATTTGCATTTCTCTAATGACTAATAATGTTGAGTATCATTTTATGTGCATGTTGGCCATTTATATGTCATTGGAGAAATGTCTACTCAACCCGTTTGCTCATTTAGAAACTTAGGTAGGTTGGTCTGAGTGCAGTGGTGTTTAAAACTAATTTTTTTTTTTTTTTGAGACAGAGTCTCACTCTGTCGCCCAGGCTGGAATGCAATGGTGAGATCTTGGCTCACTACAACCTCCATCTCCTGGGTTCAAGCAATTCTCCTGCCTCAGCCTCTCAAGTAGCTGGGATTACAAGCATGCGCCACCACACCTGGCTAATTTTTGTATTTTTAGTAGAGACAGGGGTTTCACCATGTTGGCCAGGCTGGTCTCGAACTCCTGACCTAAGGTGATCCACCTGCCTTGGCCTCCCACAGGGCTGGGATTAGAGGCGTGAGCCACCGCACCAGGCTGTTTAAAACTAATTGAGCACAACCAGTTACCAATATCTTTGTTCCTTCTCCACTCCCTCTGCTTCACTTGACTAGCCTAAAATAAATAAATAAAAATAAACTGGGCACAGTGGCTCACACCTATAATCCCAGCACTTTGGGAGGCCGAGGCAGGAGTTCAAGATCAGCCTGGGCAACATAGTGAAAAACAATCTCAAAAAAGAAAAATTAGCCAGGCATGGTGGCATGCACCTGTGTTTCCAGCTACTTAGGAGCAGAGGTGGGAGGATCGCTTGACTCTGGGAGTTCAAGTTTGCATTGAGCTGTGATTGCGCCACTGCACTCTCGCTTGGGTGACAGAGCAAGACCTTGTCTCAAAAAATTTAAAACAAAAAAAAAAAACTGGTTGTCTTTTTATTGTTGAATTGTAAGAGTTTTAAAAAATATATTCTGGAAACAAATCCCTTATTAGAGATATGATTTGCAAATATTTTTTCCAATTTTTTTTTTTTTTTAAGACAAAGTTTCACTTTGTCGCCCAGGCTGGTCTTGATTCCTGGCTTCAAGAGATGCTCTTACCTCCACCTCCTGAAGCCCCAAAGAGCTGGAATTACAGCCAGTGAGCCACTGCACCAGCCTCCAATTTTTTAGATTTTACATTTTAGAACCAAAATGGGTTACTAAATACACTGTTCTGTAATCTGCTCTTTTCTTTAATAGTAGTTCATGTACATCTTTCAAGGTCAAGAGAAAGCTGTCACTTTCTCCCCCTATTTTATTTTTCCTTCCCTCATTCTTTTTCGCTGCTGCATAGCATTCCATTGTAATTTGCCACTGTTTATTGGACCAGTCCTCTGAGCTTTACAGAGCCCTTAGTTGGGATGTTAGTGAGAAACCACGACAGCAGTGGAGACAGTCATCTCCCTTCCATGCTGTCAGCTTTTGGATGATGTGAAAATGCAAGCAGGCACAGGAAATGTCTCTAACTTGCTTACACTTCCTCCCTGAACCCCTGCGGTTTCACAACTCCTGCAGGCACGCCTCCCTCCCCGCCTGCCAGTGTCACCAGCCTGGTGCCTCTGTGAGAAAGTACCACTATAAGAGGCCTAAGGGCATGATCATTTTCCTCTTTCACCCTGTCTAGGTTGCCAGCAAATCCCACAGGCCTCCTGACGCTGCCCCTGGGGCCACAGGTCCCTCGAGTGCTGGAAGGATGAAGGATTCCTGCATCACCGTGATGGCCATGGAGCTGCTGTCTGGGTTCTTTTTCTTCGGTAGGCAAGGGAGGAGGCAGGGGAAGGGACATGTGTCTGTGACCAGAGAAACTGCAGGGCTTGGTGGAGCTGGAGTAAACAAGGAGCTGCCCCCTAAAAGTGGGATTGGCCTTAGGGATATGGAAGGAGAAAGGAGGGAGTGGGGAAATAAAAGAAACAAATAAGCAAGGGGTGGAGGCAAAGACAGAGAAGGGAGCATAAGAAGGGGCAGTGGGTTCTTTAAAAAGGCAGATGGGGCCAGGCACGGTGGCTCACGCCCTTAATCCCAGCACTTTAGGAGGCTAAAGTGGGCAGATTACTTGAGGTCAGGAATTTAAGACAGACCGGCCAATATGGCAAAACCTCATCTCTACTAAAAATACAATAAAACTAGCTGGGCGTGGTGGCACAGGCCTGTAATCCCAGCTACTCAGGAGGCTGAGGCATGAGAATCATTTGATCCCAGGAGGCAGAGGTTGCAGTGAGCCAAGCTCGTGCCAGTGCACTCCACCCTGGGTGACAGAGCAAGACCCTGTCTCTTAAACAACAAACAAACAAAAGGCAGATGGTTAACGAGTAGCTAGAGCTGGGAGGAGGGTGCTGGGTTCTGGGGCCACTTCTGTGCGTTTTAGGCAAGTCCTTTCCCCTTTCCAGCCCCACACCCTTCATCTAAACAAATGAAGGCCCGGCTTCCATGACATTCTAGGATGCTCTGAACTAAACTCCATGCCGGGAGAGAAAGCAGGGCGGAAAGGACAGCTGGGTGTGCCAGGGCGCCTGGGCAGGCCGACTGAGGGGGAAGGGGGCTGGGATCTACAGATGCTCCGAAAGACTGGCCCCGTGGGGTGGGGAGGCAGCCCCCCAGGGATCAGGGGAGCTACAATCTGAGACTGTGGGAGGAGGCGCCTGGGCCCCATGACCGCAGGAGAAGTGGGTGGCAGAGGCGCACCCGGCTCGGGGGCATCCCCATCTTGGCCTCTGCCTGGGAACTTGGCCACCCTCTGCCTTGGGGCCTCTTGGGTCTGCTCCTCTCTCTGGAGCCTCTAACTTCTCATCCTTCCTTTTTTGCAGAGAGGCCAAATGGGAAGTTGTGTCCTCAGGCCCTGGGAAGAGCTTTCAGAGCTCTAGGGGGGCCGGGAGTTGCTCCTTCCATATTCCAGAAGTCAACGCCCTGGAGGGGAAGCGCAGGGCGCGGGTCCGCTCCGCCCACCAGGGTGCGGGCGGCCTGGGGAGCGAGAGCCGGGTGGGCCTGGGATCGGCCACCTGCCGGGCACGTGCAGAGGCGGGGGTCCCTAGGTCGCAGCTGACGACCCTTGCCTTCCTCAGCGCCGGCCTCGAGCTACAACCTGGACGTGCGGGGCGCGCAGAGCTTCTCCCCACCGCGCGCCGGGAGGCACTTTGGATACCGCGTCCTGCAGGTCGGAAACGGGTGAGCTGTGCCGCACAAGTCCTCCTCCTGATGCCCGCCCTGGGGCAGCCCCCCGAAGCGGTGGCCGCCTCCCCGACCCTCGCCTGGACCAGTGGGTGGCACAGGGCAGCTCTCCAGGGGTTCCCGTCTGGAGGAGCCTGTGGTGGGAATCCTCAGAGACAGGAGTGAGGGATCAAAAAGCGGGATAAAGGCGATCAGGGAGGCCATGGAAGTGCAGAACAGGGAAGGATCCCAGCCCCAAAACACTTCGCATTGCCCAGTAGGTTCCTAACACTCCCTTACTCCCCTGCGAGTGCCTGGAAGCCAGGAGTCTGTTCTCTCTTCCTAACCCTTCTTAGATACACCACCGCCCAGCACACAGTAGGTAAGCCATGAATGGCTTTTGAATCAAGGACTGAATGAATGTACTTGTCATGAGACATTCTGGCGGATCATTCTCTGGGCCTCAGAGACTGTAAATGCAAAGGAACCTTAATTTTCTAGGATTTTAGCATTTGGAATTATTTCTCTGCGATTCTGTAGGGAAGAGGTGAGGACGGAGGCACCTTCCTTTTTTTTTTTTTTTTTTTTAGACGGAGTTTTCGCTCTTATCGCCCAGGCTGTAGTGCAACGGTTAGATCTCAGCTCACTGCAATCTGTGCCTCCCGGGTTCAAGCCATTCTCCTGCCTCAGCCTCCCAAATAGATGGGATTACAGGCATGCACCACCACGCCCGCCTAATTTTTGTATTTTTAGTAGAGACGGGGTTTCACCATGTTGGCCAGGCTGGTCTCAAGTTCCTGACCTCAGGTGATCCACGGACATCGGCCTCCCAAAGTACTTTGGCCTCATGCGAAAGTTACAGGCATGAGCCACCCCACCAGGCCAGAGGCACCTTCTTGAAGGGGAATGGCTGCAGTGCTTGGAGAAATGAGGCAGGAGATCTGAACCTCCTTAGCAGGCAGGAGTAGGGGGGTACAGATCTGGGCCACTCCCTCTCACAAGTGAGATTTCTCACCAGGGTCATCGTGGGAGCTCCAGGGGAGGGGAACAGGACAGGAAGCCTCTATCAGTGCCAGTCAGGCACAGGACACTGCCTGCCAGTCAGCCTGAGAGGTGAGTAACTGGGGGGTGAGCTGGGAAGAATGGGATCTTGGGGAAACGGAGGCTGGCCCCAGCCCACCTAGATTGCCTGAGCTCCTCCAGACCAACCTTCTGGTGCCTACAGGTTCCAACTATACCTCCGAGTACTTGGGAATGACCTTGGCAACAGATCCCACAGATGGAAGCGTTTTGGTAAGAATTTTGTGTTATCAGAGCCTGTGAAGCTCAATTCAAGTAATGAGAGAAGAAAAGAGGAAGAATGTGGATAAAAGTTCCTACAGAGGGTCAAAGGCATCAGAGTCAATTAGTGCTTATTGAGAACCAATGATGAGCCAGCTTTTTTTTTTTTTTTTTTTGAGACGAGGTCTCATTCTATTATTCTATTTCCCAGGCTGGAGTGCAGTGGTGTGATCACAGCTCATTGTAGCTTCAACCTCCCTGCACTCAAGTAATCCTCCCACCTCAGCCTCCCAATTAGCTGGGACTATAGGGGCATGCTACCATGCCCAGCTAATTTTTATATTTTTTGTAGAGACAGTCACTATGTTACCCAGACTGGTCTTGAGCTCAAGAATCCTCCTGCCTCTAATCCCAGCACTTGGGAGGCCGAGGCGGGCGGATCACGAGGTCAGGAGATCGAGACCATCCTGGCTAACACGGTGAAACCCCGTCTCTACTAAAAACACAAAAAATCAGCCAGGCGTGGTCACGGGCTCCTGTAGTCCCAGCTACTCGGGAGGCTGAGGCAGAAGAAAGGTGTGAACCCGGGAGGTGGAGCTTGCAGTGAGCCAAGATCGTGCCACTGCACTCCAGCCTGGGCGACAGAGCGAAACTCCGTTTTAAAAAAAAAAAAGAATCTTCCTGCCTCAGCTTCCAAAGTGCTGGGATTACAGGTGTGAGCCACCACACCCAGCAGAGCCAGCTATTTTCAAGAACTTACCTGACTTTTCTTCCAAATATGAAATATCTGTGATCATTGATACGCAATATGATTTTTAATGGTATACAAGCTTTTAATGTTTTCATGGTTATAAATTTAATGGCTTATTAGAAAAAAATATAACAAGCACATCAAATTTATAATTTCCTACATCATATTGCTTAGGAAGAGGCTGAAGTTAAACAAAAATTTAAAGGAAAATATTAAGAAAATAATAGGATGCTCTTATGGCAGATATTGTGAAGTATTACACAAATGCCTAAAGTTTAGGAAACACTGCTTTTTTTTTTTTTTTTTTTGAGACAGAGTTTCGCTCTTGTCACCCAGGCTGGATTGCAGTGGCATGATCTCAGTTCACTGCAACCTCCGCCTCCCGAGTTCAAATGATTCTCCTGCCTCAGCCTCCGGAGTAGCTGGGATTACAGGCGTGTGCCACCATGCCTGGCTAATTTTTGTATTTTTAGTAGAGATGGGGTTTCGCCATGCTGGTCAGGCTGGTCTCGAACTCCTGACCTCAGTTGATCTGCCAGCCTCGGCCTCCCAAAATGCTGGGATTACAGGCATGAGCTACCACACCTGGTCACTTTATTTCTTTTAACCCCTCAAGACACTCAGGTGAGACAGGGATCAGTGTACACATTTCACACACGAGGAAACAGGACCAAAGGGTTAAGAGACTTGACCAAGGTCACATGGTTGCAAAGTGGTAGAGTCAGGATTTGAATAAAATTCTCATTTGATTCCAAGTTCATTGCTCTTTCCAACTTATCCCAGCCAGCATCCTTCTGTGTGAGAGATAGAATACTGAGTGAAATACTCATCCAGTATTTAAGTAGGGCTTGTTTATTTAGCTACTATTATATGCCAGGCATTGGGCAAGGTTCTGACAGGGGAAGGGGAGTGAGATACAAAGTTGATGAGGCCGGGCTGGTGGCTCACATCTGTAACCCCAGCACTTTGGGAAGCCAAAGCTGGAGGATTGCTTGAGGCCAGGAGTTCAAGACCAGCCTGGTCAACCCTGTCCCTACAAAAAAAAAATGTTTTTTTCATTAGCTGGGCATGGCGGCACATGCGTGTAGTCCCAGCTACTTGGGAGGATCAATTGAGGCCAGGAGTTCAAGGCTGCAGTGAGCTATGATCACACCACTACACTCTAGCCAGGGAGACAGAGTGAGACCTGTGTCTAAAAAGAACAAAAACAAAACAAAGCAAAAAGATGACCATGATACGAGCCCAGACTTTGAAGAAATTGCAGTCTGGCAGGAAAGGGTCATAAATGAAAGAAATGACTTTGGGAGGCCGAGACAGGCGGATTGCTTGAGCCTAGGAGTTTAAGACTGGCCTGAGCAACATGGCAAAACGCCATCTCTACAAAAAAAAAATTAGCCAGGCATGGTGGCGTGTGCCTGTAGTCCCAGCTATTTGGGAGGCTGAGGTAGGAGAATCACCTGAGCCCAGGAAGTTGAGGCTGCAGTGAGCCATGATTGTGCCACCGCACTCCAGCCTGGGTGATGGGAGTGAGACCCGAAAAGAAAGAAAGCAAGGAAAGAAAGCAAGAAAGCAAAGAAAGGAAAGAAAGAAAGGAGGGAGGGAGGGAGGGAAGGAAGGAAGGAAGGGGAGAGGAGGAGAGAGAGAGAGAGATAGGAAGGAAGGAAGAAAGAAGAAAAAGAAAGACGAAGGAAGGAAGGAAGGAGAAGGAAGGAAGGAAAGAAAGAAAGAAAAGGCCGGGTGCAGTGGCTCACTCCTGTAATCCCAGCACTTTGGGAGGCCGAGGTGGGCAGACACAAGGTCAGGAGTTTGAGACCATCCTGGCCAATATGGTGAAACCCTGTCTCTACTAAAAATACAAAAATTAACTGGGTGTGGTGGTGGGCACCTGCAGTCCCAGCTACTCAGGAGGCTGAGGCAGGAGAATCACTTGAACCCGGGAAGCAGAGGTTGCAGTGAGCCGAGATCACACCACTGCACTCCAGACTGGGTGACAAAGCGAGACTCCATCAAAAAAAAAAAAAAAAAGTAAGAAAGAAAAAGAAAGAAAGAAAGATGGGGGGAGGGGAGGGGAGGAGAGAGGAAGGGAAAAAGAAAGAAAGAGGCATGGCCTGGTGCGGTGGCTCACGCCTGTAATCCCAGCACTTTGGGAGGCCGAGGCAGGCGGATCATGAGGTCAGGAGATCGAGACCATCCTGGCTAACACGGTGAAACCCCGTCTCTGCTAAAAATACAAAAAATTAGCCGGGTGTGGTGGCGGGTGCCTGTAGTCCCAGCTACTCAAAAGGCTGAGGCAGGAGAATGGTGTGAACCCGGGAGGCGAAGCTTGCAGTGAGCCGAGATCGCGCCATGCCGTCCAGCCTAGGCGATAGAGCGAGACTCCGTCTCAAAAAGAAAAAAAAGAAAAGAAAAGAAAGAAAGAAAGAAAGAAAGAGGCATTGTGTATTCTGGGAATCTTGATAATTTGATTTGGCTGGAACACAGAAAGAGAGATTGGGACTAGGAGAAGATGGGCCTGGAAATGTGGGGTCGTGCCCAATGTAAGCCCAGATAAGGAGTCCAGACTCACCGCCAGTCCTACAGGCGGTGAGCATCCGTTGGCATAGCGCATTGGTAGGATGGGAGGGATGGACTGTAGAGACCGTGGAGGCGGACATTCCTTGCCTTGGTAACCAGTTGGATAGAGGAAGTGAGAAAGGGGACAAGGACTCTGAACGTTCTTATTTTTGGTTGATGGTGCCCAAAAGACACATAGCAAATAGGAGACCTAAATCTTTGGCCTTTCTTCCTTTAGGCCTGTGACCCTGGGCTGTCTCGAACGTGTGACCAGAACACCTATCTGAGTGGCCTGTGTTACCTCTTCCGCCAGAATCTGCAAGGTCCCATGCTGCAGGGGCATCCTGGTTTTCAGGGTAAGGAACTGGGGACTCAGTGGATAAAAATACCTCCAATTGGCTGCCCCTAGAGAGAACCAGCATGGGCAGGTCAAACACCAGAGATGCTTCACTGGATCCCTTGCATCTGGCTTCTGCAGAATGTATCAAGGGCAACGTAGACCTGGTATTTCTGTTTGATGGTTCGATGAGCTTGCAGCCAGATGAATTTCAGAAAATTCTGGACTTCATGAAGGATGTGATGAAGAAACTTAGCAACACTTCATACCAGGTAAAAACGTTAGGATTCTTGGTTGTAGGCAATAGATGCCTACATGAACTGGCTTAAACCATGAAAGGAAATTTTAGTATGTGGAATCCTCAGAGCCTATGGGCATGGCTATAACTGGGCCTCTGGAAGGGACAAGAACCGGGGAGTAGAAAGCTTCTAGGAGTCTCTCTAGTTCTCATTTCCCTTTTTTTTTTTTTTGAGATGAAGTTTTGCTCTTGTTACCCAGGCTGGAGTGCAATGGCACAATATCGACTCACTGCCTCCCAGGTTCAAGCGAGTCTCCTGCCTCAGCCTCCCAAGTAGCTGGTATTACAGGCACCTGCCACTACACCCAGCTGATTTTTGTATTTTTAGTAGAGATGGGGTTTCACCATGTTGGCCAGGCTGGTCTCAAACTCCTGACCTTGTGATCCGCCCACCTTGACCTCCCAAAGTGCTGGGATTACAGGTGTGAGCCACCGTGCATGGCCATTTTTTCTTTCTGAGGCAGGGTCTCACTGTGTCCCCAAGGCTGGAATGCAGTGGCACGATCATAGCTCACTGTAGCCTCAAACTCCTGGGCTCAAATGATCCTCCCAAGTAGCTGGGACTACCCGTGTGCACCACTGTGGGTGGCTAATTTTTAAATTTTCTGTAGAGATGGTTTATCATTGTGTTGCCCAGACTGGTCTCAAACTCCTGGATCTCTCAAGAGATTCTCCCACCTTGGCCTCCCAAAGTGCTGGGATTACAGGCATGAGCCACTGTGCCCAGCTAGTTCTCATTTCTGTTTCTTTTTGCGTCTTTGCTTCCTTCTTCTCTTTTCTCAGTCTCCGTAGACTGGCTCCCTTAGTGCCTTTAGACCACATAGACCTATGGAAAGCTCCTAAGTTCATGTGTTAAAGTTCCAAGAGGGCTTTTTACCTTCCCCTCAACCAACGCCTCCCTTTGCAAATTTCCAGTTCTGAGAAGAGGTTCTGGCTGGCATAGCTTCAGTCAGGTGTTGATCCCTGGCCCAGCCAACGGTATCTAGTTAAGCAGGGTCACTCAGCAGAAATGCTGCTGGAACCCATCCCTATCAGTGACATAGGTGGACCCAGGAGCTCAACACACAGTGTTACATGAGGGAGCAAGGTTTATTTCATTTTATTTCTGTGCTTATTTGTATATTGCTCATTTTTAAAAGAATTATCTGAGGCAAGGATGTGGAGTTGGGTTGCCCAGGTCCTGCATAAGAAGAGATTGAGCCAGGCACAGTGGCTCACACCTGTAATCCCAGCACATTGAGAGGCTTAGCCGGGAGGATCACTTGAAGACAGGAGTTTGAGACCAGCCTGGGCAACATAGCAAGACCCCATTTCTACAAAAAATAAAAGCTAGCCAAGTGTGGTGGCACGTGCCTGTAGTCCCAGCTACTTTGGAGGCTGACGAGGGAGGATGGCTCGAGCCTGGGAGGCTGAGGCTGCAGTGAGCTATGATTGTGCCCCTGCACTCCAGCCTGGGAGACAGAACAAGACCCTGTCTTGAAAAAGAAGAAGTACAATTTGGGGCTGGGCACGGTGGCTCATGCCTGTAATCCCAGCACTTTGGGAGGCCAAGGCAGGTGGATCACCTGAGGTCAGGAGTTCGAGACCAGCCTGGCCAGTATGGTGAAACACCATCTCTACTAAAAATACACACACACAGACACAAATATTCGGGTGTGGTGGCACGTGCCTGTAATCGCAGCTGTTTGGGAGGCTGAGGCACGAAAATCGCTGGAACCTGGGAGGCAGAGGTTGCAGTGAGCCAAGATCGTGCCACTGCACTCCAGCCTGGGTAACAAGAGTGAAACTCCATCTAAAAAAAAAAAAAAAAAAAAGTAGAGTTTGGAACAGACAAATGGAAAGGGATATATAATTGAATATCATTTCTTCCTTCTTTTTCCAGTTTGCTGCTGTTCAGTTTTCCACAAGCTACAAAACAGAATTTAATTTCTCAGATTATGTTAAACGGAAGGACCCTGATGCTCTGCTGAAGCATGTAAAGCACATGTTGCTGTTGACCAACACCTTTGGTGCCATCAATTATGTCGCGTGAGTTCCCTTTTGCAGGACAGCACGTGCCCAGTGATTTGTTCTGGGTGATCTACCCACTTCCAGCTGCAGGGAATGGGAACTCAGTAGGTAGGTACAGCAAGGGGCTGTTTATTGTCTGAATTAAAGTGGAACAATTTTACTGCAGATTCTTTTGGTTGTACGTAACAGAAATCTACTCTGTACTAATTAAATCCAAGAGAAAGTCTAAGCCAGGTGCACAATCTGTAATCCCAGTGCTTTGGGAAGCTGAGGCAGGAGGATCTCTTGAGCCTAGGCGTTCTTGTTTGGTTGGTTTTTGGTTTTTGTTTTTGTTTTTTGAGATGGAGTTTCGCTCTTGTTGCCTAGGCTGTAGTGCAATGGCATGATCTCGGCTCACCGCAACCTCCACCTCCCAGGTTCAAGCCATTCTCCTGCCTCCGCCTCCCAAGTAGCTGGGATTATAGACCTGTGCCACCACGCCCGGCTAACTTTTTTTGTATTTTTAGTAGAGATGGGCTTTCACCATGTTGGCCAGGCTGGTCTCAAACTCCTGACCTCAGGTGATCTACCTGCCTCGCCCTCCCAAAGTGCTGGGATTACAGGTGTGAGTCACCACGCCTGGCCTATGAGCCAGGAGTTTGAAGCTGCAGTGAGCTATGATCACACCACTGCACTTCAGCCTGGACAACAGAGTAAGATCTTATCTCTAAAAAATTAAAAATAAATTTAAAAAGAAGAGCGAGGACACCAATGTGGCTGGAGAGAAATAAGTGAGGGGGGAAAATAGTAGGTGATGAGGTCAGAGAGATCATGAGGGTCTGGATAGGTTAGTGACTTGGAGGCCATAGTGAGGACTTTGGCTTTCCTCTGAGTAAGATGAGAAGTCATTAGAGGTTTTGAGTAGAGGGGTGATGATCTGATTTATGTTTTTTAAAAGATCCCTCTGGCTGCAGGGTTGATATTATACTGTAGAGGGGGCAAGGGCGGGTGGAAGCGATAGGGCCGGTTAGAAGGCTACTGAAAAATCCAGATGAGAGACAATGGTTGTTTAAACCAGGGTGGAAATCCATGAACAGGACCCGCAATAGGCCCATGTCTGTGTGGATGGAGATCGGAGAAGCATTTTGCATCCAAGATAGAACCAGAGGTCTTGACAGCAGGTGTTCATGGGTAAGATGGTTCACACCTTGCTGCTGTTCCAGCAAGAGCTATGGCCAACCCAACTTGCTCAGAGGAAGGCTGTGGGCAAGGCAGGAATTTTCTTTTTCTCTTTTTTTAGAGTCAAGGTCTCACTCTGTTGCCCAGGCTGGAGTGCAGTGACATGATCCTAGCTCACTGCAGCCTCAAACTCCTGGGGTCAAGCGATCCTCCTGTCTCAGCCTCCTGAGTAGTTGGGACTACAATCACACACCACCATGCCTGGCTAATTGTTTTCATCTTTGTAGAGTTGGAGTCTCGCTATGTTGCCCAGGATGGTCTGGAACTCCCAGGACAGAAATTTTTAGCCTTGGCCCATCTGGTGTTCAGTTCTCCCTTCTTTATTATTTTTTAAATTTTTTTGAGGGTGGAGGATTTTAGCAAAAAACAGAAAGCCTGCCAGACAAATTCTAAAAGAGCTGTAACACTAGTTCTCCCTCCTTCGTCTCACATGCACAACTGCCTCCTCTGTGCTGGGAGCCAGAGATACAGCAACAAATCCAACAACGTCCTTTCCTTGAGGAACTCATGGTTTAGGGGGAAAATTGACAGAGAAACGAGTCATGGTAATTCACTAGGTTCACTGCTATAGTAGAGATCTGGAGGCAGCCTGGGGACTACGGGAAGGCAGAGGAGGTGCTGGAAGAGCTTGCTCTGGAAGAGTGGCTCCCCAATTTTCTTCAGCTGTAGGACCCTCTCTTCCACATTGAAATCTCACTTGGAGATTTCTGTAGCTGATTAAAGAGTAGTGGCCATGTGATTGCAATGGAGGGTAGGAAGCCCAGAGTCATTCCTCACAAAACCTCCTCCTCCTGTCCATGGGCTGTGGGACACCCTCTGGACTGCCCAGGATGCAGTGTGAGGACCACTGGTCCAGAAGGAAAGGGATGGCAGCGAGGAGGTTTAGAGGTGACCACCGCAGGCTTGGAATCCCGGCCTGGGAGATCCAGGAAGGGCTTTTGCGTAACCAGCATGGCGGTGACTTGATGAGCAGGTGGAGAAGGAGACCTCAGGCCCTAGTTTGGGGGAGTCTCTCACCTCCTCCTTTCTTGGACACAGGACAGAGGTGTTCCGGGAGGAGCTGGGGGCCCGGCCAGATGCCACCAAAGTGCTCATCATCATCACGGATGGGGAGGCCACTGACAGTGGCAACATCGATGCGGCCAAAGACATCATCCGCTACATCATCGGGGTAGGGCCCCGGCTGCTTCCTGCATCTCATCTTCCCTCTCCTCTTTCTGAACCCCAGGCCCCTTTCTCCCTGGGGCCAGACTCTTGTGAAAATAATAGCAAACTGGACTGAGGTTTGGGGGATTTCAGCTCCTCACTCTCCACTCCCTCACAGATTGGAAAGCATTTTCAGACCAAGGAGAGTCAGGAGACACTCCACAAATTTGCCTCAAAACCTGCGAGCGAGTTTGTGAAGATTCTGGACACATTTGAGAAGCTGAAAGATCTATTCACTGAGCTGCAGAAGAAGATCTATGTCATTGAGGGTGAGTGGCAGGCCCTGGGAGAGGGCTCGGGAGTCTGCATAAAGAAATTCCCCTGGGACATCAGGCTGGGCTCGGTGGCTCACGCCTGTAATCCCAGCACTTTGGGAGGCCGAGGCAGGTGGATCAGTTGAGCTCAGGAGTTTGAGACCAGCTTGGGCAACATGGCGAAACCCCATCTATACTAAAAATACAAAAAATAGCCAGGTGTGGTGGTAGGTGCCTGTAATCCCAGCTACTCAGGAGGCTGAGGCACAAGAATCGCTTGAACTCAGGAGGCAGAGGCCACAGTGAGCCAAGATCACACCACTGCACTCCAGCCTGGGTGGCAGAGGAAGACTCCATTTCAAAAAATAAAAAACAAAAAACAAAAATGGCCGGGCGCAGTGGCTCATGCCTGTAATCTCAGCACTTTGGGAGGCCGAGGTGGGCAGATCACCTGAGGTCAGGAGTTCAAGACCAGCCTGGCCCACGTGGCGAAACCCCGTCTCTACTAAAAATACAAAAATTAGTGGGCTTGGTGGCGCACGCCTGTAATCCCAGCTACTCAGAGGGCTGAGGCAGGAGAATCGCTTGAACCCAGGAGGCGGAGGTTGCAGTGACCTGAGATGTGCCATTGCACTCCAGCCTGGGCGACACAGCAAGACTCAGTCTCAAAAAAAAAAAAAACCTCCCCTGGGACATCATATTAGAAACACAAAGAATAATAAGCACTTACTGAATATCTGACCTTGTGCCAAGGGCTTGCCTAAATAAAACAGACCTTTAGAAGGAATTTAGGAGAGGGTCATTTGAGAGCAGCCTCTGTGATCTTTCTTTCTCTTCCTTCTTTCTCTCCTTCCTTCCTTCCTCCCTTCCTTCCCTTTCCCTCTCCTCCCCTCCCCTCTCCTCCCCTCTCCTTCCCCCTTCCTCTCCCCTCCTCTTCTCTTCTTTTCTCTTCTCTTTCTTTTCTTTTCTTTTCTTTTTTTTTTTGAGACAGAGTCTCTCTCTGTTGCCCAGGCTGGAGTGCAGTGGCGCAATCTCTGCTCACTGCAAGCTCCACTTCCTGGGCTCACACCATTCTCCTGCCTCAGCCTCCCGAGTAGCTGGGACTATAGGCGCCAGCCACCATGCCCAGCTAATTTTTTGTATTTGTATTTTTTTTTTTTACTTTTTTTTTTTTTGAGACGGAGTCTTTCTCTGTCCCCCAGGCTGGAGTGCAGTGGCGCGATCTCAGCTCACTGCAAGCTCTGCCTCCCGGGTTCACGCCATTCTCCTGCCTCAGCCTCCCGAGTAGCTGGGACTACAGGCACCCGCCAACACGCCCGGCTAATTTTTTGTATTTTTAGTAGAGACTGGGTTTCACCGTGTTACTGAGGGTGGTCTCGATCTCCTGACCTTGTGATCCGCCCGCCTCAGCCTCCCAAAGTGCTGGGATTACAGGCTTGAGCCACCGCGCCCGGCCAATTTTTTGTATTTTAGTAGAGACAGGGTTTCACCGTGTTAGCCAGGATGGTCTCGATCTGACCTCGTGATCTGCCCGCCTTGGCCTCCCAAAGTGCTGGGATTACAAGTGTGAACCACCGCGCCCAGCCTCTTCTCTTTTTTGCTTTTCTTTCACAGGGTTTCACTCTGTCACCCAGGCTGGGCATGATCACAGCTCACTGCAGCCTTGACCTTCCAGGCTCAGGTGATCCTCCCACATAGCTGGGACTACAGGTGTGTGATACCACACCCAGCTAATTTTTTTTTTTTGTATTTTTTATAAAGGCAGGGGTCTCACTATGTTGCCCAGGCTGGTCTTGAATTCCTGGCCCCAAGCAATCTGCCCACCTCGGCCTCCTAAAGTGCTAGGATTATAGGCATGAGCCACCACACCCGGCCCTCTCTGATATTTCTTTCTGAAATTCCATCTTCTCTTGGAGCTCAGGTTGATCCAGGACTGACCTATGTCTTGCTGGTGTGATCTGAGCCCTGCAGAGTGAATTTAATTCCTCCCCCTTCTTGCTCAACTGTCTTGCTGTTACTTATCCAAGGCTCCACATTACTTCAGACGGGCAGGCTGGCAGGGGCCAGTGTGAAGAACCCACAAGTCTTCTTCGCTGGCCTAGAATAAGAGAAGATTTATATTGTGGTTACTGGATGGAGGACTGGTTATGGAGGGCATTTCCCCAGGAAGCTTACTTGACTGAAAGATATGTGATTCCTACAGGAAAGTCTCCTTTGCTAGGACACAGCCTTGGTGTTCAGTTCAGTTAAAGAAGCAACGGCCTGAGCGTGGTGGCTCACGCCTGTCATCTCAACACTCTGGGAGGCTGAGGCAGGCAGATCACTTGAGGTTACCCAGCTACTTGGGAGGCTAAGGTAGGAGAATCACTTGAACCCAGGAGGCAGAGGTCGCAGTGAGCTGAGATTGTGACACTGCACTCCAGCCTGGGCGACAAGAGCAAAACTGTCCCAAAAAAAAAAAAAAAAAAAAAAAGCAGCAGCAATGGTCCAGCCTGGGCAGCATAGCAAGAACCCATGTCTAAATAATTAATAAAAATGAACGGTGAATTTTTTAAAAAATGTTTTTTAAAAAAACTCACTCTCAACTGGCTTTTAAACTGAGATATGAAAGACGAGATTCAAACAGCAATGTGAGAAAGGTGGAATGAGGGCAGAGAGAAGCACAGGTGCAAGGCCAGGGACGGGGAAAGGGCTCGGCATGCCAGGAAAATGGAAAAAGTTCAGTGTGACTGGAGCACAGTGAGAAAGGGAGAGAGAGGGTCGGCAGGGAGGTAAGGGTCTTCCAGGCCCTCAGAAAGAGTTTGGATTTCAGTGTGAAGATCGATGAGAAATCATGAAGGAGTTTTTTGTTGTTATTGTTTTGAGACAGGGACTCACTCTGTTGCCCAGACTGGAGTGCAGTGGCACGATCATGGCTCACTGCAGCCTCAAACTCCTGGGCTCAAGCAGTCCTCCCACCTCGACCTCCTGAGTAGCTGGGACTACAGATACACACCACCACACCTGGCTAATTTTTAAATTTTTTGTAGAGACAAGAGTTTCTACTATATTGCCTAAGCAGGTCTTGAACTCCTGGGCTCAAGCAATCCTCCTGCCTCAGCCTCATATAGTGCTGGGATTACAGGCATGAGCCACTACGCCCGGCCGAGACAGTTTCTACTATATTGCCCAGGCTGGTCTTTAACTCCTGGGCTCAAGCAAGTCTTCTGCCTCAGCCTCACGAGGTGTTGGGATTACAGGCATGAGCCCCTGCGCCCAGCCCGTGAAGAGGTTTTTTTTTTGTTGTTGTTGTTTTGAGACAGAGTCTTGATCTGTCGCCAGGCTGGAGTGCAGTGGTGTGATCTTGGCTCACTGGAACCTCAGCCTCCTCGATTCAAGCGATTCTCCTGCCTCAGCCTCCTGAGTAGCTAGGAGTACAGGCGCCTGCCACACACCCAGATAAATTTTTTGTATTTTTAGTAGAGACGGGGTTTCGCCATATTGGTCAGGCTGGTCTTGAGCTCCTAACCTCAGGTAATCCGCCTGCCTCGGCCTTCCAAAGTGCTAGGATTACAGGTGCGAGCCACTGCGCCTGGCCTTTTTTTTTTTTTTTTTCAAGACAGAGTTTCGCTCTGTCGGCCAGGCTGGAGAGCAGTGGTACGATCTTGGCTCACTGCAACCTCCAGTTGTTTTTGAGCCTCCCGGGCTTGAGCAATTCTCCTGCCTCAGCCTCCCAAGTAGCTGGGATTACAGGCATGTCCCACCATGCCTGGCTAATTGTTGTATTTTTAGTAGAGATAGGGTTTAACCATGCTGGCCAGGCTGGTCTCGAACTCCTGACCTCAGGTAATCTGCCCGCCTCGGCCTCCCAAAGTGCTGGGATTACAGGCATGAGCCACCACGCACAGCCAGTGAAGAGTTCTTAAGGAGAAGCTATATAAGCCAGGCACGGTGGTGCATACCAGTAGTCCCAGCTACTTGGGATGCTGAGGCAGGAGGATCTCTTGAGCCTAGGAGTTTGAGACTGTAGTGAGCTATGATCACACCACTGCACTCCAGCCTGGGCAACACAGTGAGACCCTGTCTCAAAAAAAAAGAAAGAGGGTGTATTTCAAAGGCAGGAGTATCATGATTTGGTGATGTGTTGGAGATGAGATGGAGGAAAAAGAAGACTCCAGATGGATTTGGTTTCTTAGCATGGCTCATTAGGTGAGTGGGGGTGCCATTCATTGAAGTGAGAAGCCTGAGTCAGAGCAGAAACCAAGAGCTGAGTCTTGGACACACAGAGATGAGTAATTGGATATTCAAATCTGGAGGCTGGGCATGGTGGCTCACACCTGTCATTGTCCCAACACATTGGGAGGCCGAGGCGGGTGGATCACCTGAGTTCCAGACCAGCCTGGCCAACATGGTGAAACCACATCTCTACTAAGAATACAAAAATTAGCTGGGCATGGTGGTGCACCTATAATCCCAGCTACTTGGGAGGCTGAGGCAGGAGAATCGCTTGAACTCAGGAGGCAGAGGCTGTGGTGAGCTGAGATTGCACTACTGAACTCCAGCCTCGGCGACAGAGAGAGACTCCATCTCAAAAAAAAAAAAAAAAAAAAAAAAAATTAGCCAGGCGTGATGGTGTGTGCCTGTAGTCCCAGCTATCTAGGAGGCTAAGCCAGGATTGCTTGAGCTTGGGAGGTTGAGGCTGCAGTGAGCTGTGATTGCGCCACTGCACTCCAACCTGGGCAACAGAGCAAGACCTTGTCTCAAAAACAAAAAACAAACAAATCTGAGACTCCCAGGGTAAAAGCCAACTCTGCATTAAGCCACTTCCTGGGTCTGCCTTACCCTCACATGCATGCCTTCTACCTTACCCAGAAGTAAATACCTCACTTCTTCCCCGTCCTGCCATGAATTTTTTTCACTGCATTTACTGCTGTTGGGTCTCACCTGTTCTCTGCTTTGTTCCCCAGGCACAAGCAAGCAGGACCTGACTTCCTTCAACATGGAGCTGTCCTCTAGCGGCATCAGTGCTGACCTCAGCAGGGTGCGTGCTGGGCTGGAGCAATGGGCTGCAGGGAGTGCGGTTGGCTCCGGGGGGGTGGGTCGGTGGGTAGCTGACCCGCTCATCTCCTTCCCTGGGCAGGGCCATGCAGTCGTGGGGGCAGTAGGAGCCAAGGACTGGGCTGGGGGCTTTCTTGACCTGAAGGCAGACCTGCAGGATGACACATTTATTGGGAATGAACCATTGACACCAGAAGTGAGAGCGGGCTATCTGGGTGAGTACTTCTGTTTTCTGCTGGGTTCTTCTGGTTGTAGAGGTCAGATGGTCACCCAGCCTGGCTTCCAAAACAATAATGAAAGCAGTTAAGCAACCAGCATGAACAAAGTCAGAATTTAAATATGGATATAACATTCATAATTTATTGTCTGTATTTTCTGATGCTTTGACATCTTGGGGCCGTGCTAATCCTGACAAGACTACCCCTCCCAGGGTTGGCGAATTCCTAGAGATAGTAAACAACTTGCCTGTGAATATGCCTTGTAGCTGGTCCTGGTGGCTCATGCCTATAATCCCAGCACTTTGGGAGGCTGAGGCAGGCGGATCACCTGAGGTTAAGAGTTCAAGACCAGCATGGCCAACATCATGGTGAAACCCTGTCTCTACTAAAAACACAAAAGTTAGCCAGGCATGGTGGCGCATGCCTATAGTCCCAGTTCTTCTGGAGGCTGAGGCAGGAGAATCGTTTGAACCTGAGAGGAGGAGGTTGCAGTGAGCGGAGATCACGCCGCTGCACACCAGTCTGGGCAAAAGAGCAAGACTCTGTCTCCACAAACAGGGCTGAGCACAGTGGCTCACACCTGTAATCCCAGCACTTTGGGAGGCTGAGGCGGGTGAATCACCTGAGGTCAGGAGTTTGAGACCAGCCTGGCCAACATGGCAAAACCCCATCCCTACTAAAAATACAAAAATTAGTCAGGCATGATGGCGGGTGCCTTTAATTCCAGCTACTCAGGGGGCTGAGGCAGGAGAATTGCTTGAACACAAGAGGCAGAGGTTGCAGTGAGCTGAGGATCATGCCACTGCACTCCAGCCTAGATGACAGAGTGAGACTCCGTCTCAAAAAAAAAAAAAAAAAAAAGGCCTTTTATATGCAAACCAGCCAATTCTGAGCCCATATCCCCAGCCACCTCCTTTGTCTAATCCTTACACAACAAGCCAACAGTTCCTCTGCCCTAAGTCAGCTCAGGGCCAGGCATCAGTCAACCAGAGGCCACTGCTATAGCCCAGAGCCAGCCAAAATTATTCAAACTGCAATCCTAAACTTGCTTGAACTTGCCAACCTAGCTCGCCACCCTTCCTCGTGGAAACCACAAGAAGAGCTCTGGGCCATGCTCTTCCCTGGCTCCTCCTGCCTCTCCACTAATCTGGTGTTTCCCTGTCTGGCCCTGCGTGGCATCCAGTGCCTACTCCCTCTTGGAACTGTGGCTAGTAAACTTCTTTCAATGACAGTGACTCTCTATATCATCAGTCACACCTATATATTAAATCCCAGGCACATTTTAAAACAACCTGCCTTATTAGTAAGAGGACTGGCCACTCCTTTTTGAGGCTTCCTCCTCTTGAATTGTCCAAGATCACCTGAGGTCAAGAGTTCAAGACCAGCCTGGCCAACATGGTGAAACCCCGTGTCTACTAAAAATGTAAAAAAATTAGCTGGACGTGGTGACGCGCACCTGTAGTCCCAGCTACTTGAGAGGCTGAGGCAGGAGAATCACTTGAACCTGAGAGGCGGAAGTTACAGTGAGCCGAGATTGCACTACTGCACTCCAGCTTGGGTGACAGAGAGAGACTTTGCCTCAAAAAAAAAAAAAAAAAATTAGTTGGGCATGGTTGTGCATGCCTGTGGTCCCTGCTACTTGGGAGGCTGAGATATGAGGATCACTTGAGCCTGGGAGGTTAAGGCTGCAGTGAAGAAAAAAAAAAAAAGAAGAAATAACTCTAAAATTTAATCTCTAGCTGGGCGTGGTGATTCACACTGTAATCCCAGCACTTTGGGAGACTGAGGCTGGCAGATCATTTGAGGTCAGGAGTTCGAGACCAGCCTGGCCAACATGGTGAAAGTCCATCTCTAGTAAAAATGCAAAAAATTAGCCAGGCATGGTGGCGTGCACCTGTAATCCCAGCTACTCGGGAGGCTGAGGCAGGAGAATCTCTTGAACTCTGGAGGCAGAGGTTGCAGTGAGCTGAGATCGTGCCACTGCAGTCCAGCCTGGGTGACAGAGCAAAACTCTGTCTCAAAAAAAAAAAAAAGAAAAAAAGTTTAATCTCTAGTTAGACACCCACCCCACTATACACACACACAAATATATACATATATGTGGATAGATAAATAAACAGAATCCTGAGTGTTTACTATGCTACTATCCTTCAGATCTCAGTTTAGCTATCACTAGCATAGCACTAAGCATTTTATATACATGTCTTATTTAACTCTCAAAACACACCCCATGAGATTGGTACTGTTCCTTTTTTTTTCTTTAGACATAGGGTCTCACTTTGTCACCTAGGCTGGAGTGCAGTGGCACCATCTTGGCTCACTGCTGCCTTGACCTCCTGGCTTTGAGCAATCCTCCCTCCTCAGCCTCCCAAAGTGCTGAGGTTACAGCCGTGAGCCACAATGTCCAGCCTCTTCCCTTTTTGTAGATGAGAAAACTGAGGCGCAGAGGCATGAAGCAATTTACTTACAACTACACAGCTAGGAAACAGTAGCACTAGGATTTAAACCTTGTCTCATGGAGTTCAAGAATTTGAAGTTCTTAACCCTTGTGCTTGCAGACTCCATACGACAATAGGGAAGTGGTTCCGTCTCTTCACTCTTCCTTCCATGTGCTGTAGGGCCTTGGACAGCTCTGTTTTCTCCACTCACTTTCTTTTTTTTTTTTTTTTGAGACGGAGTCTTGCTCTGTTGCCCAGGCTGGAGTGCAGTGGTGTGATCTCGGCTCACTGCAAGCTCCGCCTCCCGGGTTCACGCCATTCTCCTGCCTCAGCCTCTCCGAGTAGCTGGGACTACAGGCGCCCGCCACCACGCCCGGCTAATTTTTTGTATTTTTTTTAGTAGAGATGGGGTTTCACAGTGTTAGCCAGGATGGTCTCTATCTCCTGACCCCGTGATCCACCCGCCTCAGCCTCCCAAAGTGCTGGGATTACAGGCGTGAGCCACCACGCCCAGCCTAATTTTTTGTATTTTTAGTAGTGATGGGGTTTCACCATGTTGACCAGGCTGGTCTCAAACTCCTGACGTCAGGTGATCCACCCGCCTTGGGCTCCCAAAGTGTTGGGATTACAGGCATGTGCCACCGCTCCCGGCCAACATGATATCTTTTTTTTTTTTTTTTTTGAGATGGCGTCTCGCTCTGTCACCCAGGCTAGAGTGCAGTGGCGCGATCTCAGCTCACTGCAAGCTCCACCTCCTGGGTTCACACCCTTCTCCTGCCTCAGCCTCCCGAGTAGCTGGGACTACAGGCGCCCACCACCATGCCTGGCTAATTTTTTGTATTTTTAGTAGAGATGGGGTTTCACCGTGGTCTCGATCTCCTGACCTCGTGATCCGCCTGCCTCAGCCTCCCAAAGTGCTGGGATTACAGGCGTGAGCCACTGCGCCCGGCAACATGATATCGTTAAGCATGAAAATTTTTCAAGTTTTCTGCTTTATTTTATTTTGTTAGAGACAGGATCTCACTCTGTCACCCAGACTAGAGTGTAATGGCACCATCGTAGTCACGGCAGCCTTGAACTCCTGGGCTCAAGCAATCCTTTTGCCTCTCAGCCTCTCTAGTACCTGGGACCATAGGTGTGCATCACCACACCTGGCTAGTTTTTGTAATTTTTTGTAGAGACGGGGTCTCACTATGTTGCCCAGGCTGGTCTCAAACTTCTGGCCTCAAGTGATCCTCCTACCTCGGCTTCCCTAAATGTTAGGATTACAGGCATGAGCCACTGCACCTGGCCCAGACACGCTTTATGTTTAATATCCATGCCAACTTTGCATTCTTCTGACTAATATATACCATTTTATTTTATTTTATTTATGTATTTTATTTATTTATTTATTTATTTATTTATTTATTTATTTATTTATTTATTTTGAGACGGAGTCTTGCTCTGTCGCCCGGGCTGGAGTGCAGTGGCGCAATCTCAGCTCACTTCAAGCTCCACCTCCCAGGTTCACGGCATTCTCCTGTCTCCGCCTCCCAAGTAGCTGGGACTACAGGCGCCTACCACCATGTCCAGCTAATTTTTTGTATTTTTAGTAGAGACAGGGTTTCACTGTGTTAGCCAGGATGGTCTCAATTTCCTGACCTTATGATCCACCCGCCTCGGCCTCCCAAAGTTCTGGGATTACAGGCATGAGCCACTGCACCGGGACTCCTATTTTATTTTATTATTTAAGAAAAAAGAGGCCGGGCACAGTGGCTTATGCCTGTAACCCCAGCACTTTGGGAGGCTGAGGTGGGTGGATCTCCTGAGGCCAGGAGTTCGAGACCACCCTGGCCAACATGGCAAAACCCTGTTTCTATTAAAAATACAAAAAATTATCTGGGTATGGTGGCTGGGCGCCTGTAATCCCAGCTACTTGGGAGGTTGAGGCAGGAGAATTGCTTGAACCCGGGAGGCAGAGGTTGCAGTGAGCTGAGATCACACCATTGCACTCCAGCCTGGGCAAGAGAGTGAGACTCTGTCTCTAAAAAAGAAAAAAGAATGGAGTCTTCCTTACTAATCCTCAGGTAAACTGAGGCTCAGAAGAGGCTCCATGCTACGCTTGTTGTGCATGGCTGCTTTTCCCTGGGTGTGCATGTCACCCACAGTTGAAGACATGCCATCCCCAAGATGGCAGGATTTGTTTGGCTGGGAGCACGTAGATGCTTTTCTCAGGAGAAGGTCTTCAGCTGTTTCCATGCATCTCTGCAGCTAACCCAAATCCCTGGGGCCCCTGCCCCTCTCCTGCTGAGTGTTCTTTCAGCATCCTCTGTTCCTAACTCCACGCCCCGCACACTTTCCTCAGGTTACACCGTGACCTGGCTGCCCTCCCAGGAAAAGACTTTGTTGCTGGCCTCGGGAGCCCCTCGATACCAGCACGTGGGCCGAGTGCTGCTGTTCCAAGAGCCACAGGGCGGAGGACGCTGGAGCCAGGTCCAGACAATCCGTGGGACCCAGGTGCGCACAGTCCGAGGGCACCTGCAGATCAGGGACTGGCGGGACACACGTCACACTCCTTTCTGTCCTTTGAATGCTCATCCACTTACCATGTGGCAGGCCCTGTGCTAAACATGATCACATTCGTCCCTCATAACACACGGAGTAAGCCCTGTCATCTCCCTCTCTAGTTTAAGAAACTGAACCTCAAAGAGCCCACCTTGTCTTAATGCATATAGACTAGGGGTGGATCCAGGATTGGAACCTGAATTTGAGGGAGTGGCATAAGATGAACGCGGTACAGGTATCTCCCTGCCAACCCCTGCTGTTCCCACAGGCGCTTCCCCAAACACCTGCCTCTCCCCACAGATTGGCTCTTATTTCGGTGGGGAGCTGTGCGGCGTCGACGTGGACCAAGATGGGGAGACAGAGCTGCTGCTGATTGGTGCCCCACTGTTCTACGGGGAGCAGAGAGGAGGCCGGGTGTTTATCTACCAGAGAAGACAGGTGGGGCCAGGATCTGGAGCTGAGGGGGAGGAGGCAGAGCAGCAGAGATTCGCAGCTCCCAGTTATTCTGAAGGCTTTCTCTGTCTGGTCACGTGGCGATCAAACTTAGAACGACAGAGAGGCAATAGTGAATCCTCACTGGGGAAAGACTGTACGCAGGGTCCAGTGCCAATATTGCTTTTTTCTTTTGAGACAGAGTCTCGCTCTTATGGCCCAGGCTGGAGTGCAGTGGCGCGATCTTGGCTCACCACAACCTCCACCTCCCGGGTTCAAGGGATTCTCCTGCCTCAGCCTCCCGAGTAGCTGGGATTACAGGCGTGTGCCACCATGACCAGCTAATTTTTGTATTTTTAGTTGAGACGGGGTTTCATCATGTTTGTCAGGCTGCTCTCGAACTCCTGACCTCAGGTGATCCACCCGCCTCGACCTCCCAAAGTGCTCAGATTACAGGTGCCTGCCACCACACCCAGCTAATTTTTGTAGAGACAGCGTTTCGACATGTTGGCCAGGCTGGTCTCTAATCCTGACCTCAGGTGATCCACCCGCCTCAGCCTCCCAAAGTGCTCGGATTACAGGCGTGAGCCGCTGCACCTGGCAGGCAGCGCCAAACTTTTTGTAGATACGACCTCACTTTCCTCATGACCACCTGCTGAGATACTACAAGCTTTATTTTATAAATGAGAATCCCTGGGGTGCAGAGGCCTGTAATCCCAGCACTTTGAGAGGCTGAGGCAAGATGATTGCTTGAAGCCAGGAGTTCAAGGCCAGCCTGGGCAACATGACAAGACCCTGTTTCTACAAAAATAAAAATAAATAAATTAAAACTTTAAAGTTAGCCAGATGTGGTGGTACATGCCTGTAGTCCCAGCTATTTGGGAGGCTGAGGTGTGAGGATCGCTTGAGCCCAGAAGTTCGAGGCTGTAGTGAGCTGCAATTGCGTCACTGCACTCCAGCCTGTGTGACAGAGCAAGACTCCATCTCAAAAAAAAATTATCAAAAAAATGTATATATATAAATGGAAACCCCAAGGCTCAGTAGGGGGATGTCTGAAACCACAAGGTCACAGTAAGAGGACAGTAAGAGGCTGGGCTGGTGCTTGAACCCTGGTTAGTCTAACAGCACCATTCCCATTCTGTGAGGGACCCCATCTTACGTTTCTTTAGCATTCTTCACTCAGTTGTTCTGTGACAGCTTGCTGAGTGACTCGGGTGTGACCTGTCTCTTGCCACTTCCTAGTTGGGGTTTGAAGAAGTCTCAGAGCTGCAGGGGGACCCTGGCTACCCACTCGGGCGGTTTGGAGAAGCCATCACTGCTCTGACAGACATCAACGGCGATGGGCTGCTGGACGTGGCTGTGGGGGCCCCTCTGGAGGAGGAGGGGGCTGTGTACATCTTCAATGGGAGGCACGGGGGGCTTAGCCCCCAGCCAAGTCAGGTGACGTATGCTGCATGCCAATCACACTCCATTCTCAGGTGCCCTAAGCCCCCAAGCCCAGGCCCCACTCCCCAGCCCGATCCTTCCCTCCCTCCAACCTACCTCTCCTCAGCTTAGTGGTAATTTCTTTCTTGCTCTCAGCGGATAGAAGGGACCCAGGTGCTCCCAGGAATTCGGTGGTTTGGACGCTCCATCCATGGGGTGAAGGACCTTGAAGGGGACGGCTTGGCAGACGTGGCTGTGGGGGCTGAGAGCCAGATGATCGTGCTGAGGTGAGATGGGGCTCCCGGGTCACACCTGATGACCCCAGCTCTTATCCTATGTTTTGTTTATATTTTATTTTATTTATTTATTTTGGTTTTTTTTAGAGACAGGGTCTCTCTTTGTTGCTCAGGCTGGAGTGCGGTGGCATGATCATAACTCACTGCAGCCTCGAACTGCTGGGCTTCAGTGATCCTCCCACCTCAGCCTCCCGGGTAGCTGGGACTACAGGTGCTCGCCACCACACCTGGCTAATTTTTTTTTTTTTGGTAGCAATGGGGACTTGCTATGTTGCCCCAGCTGGTCTCAAACTCCTGGTCTCAAACTATGCTTTCTCCTCAGCCTCCCAGAGTGCTGGAATTACAGGCAGGAGCCACTATGCATGGCCTAATTTTTATTTTTTTAATATATGGTCTTCCAGGCCAGGCACAGTGGCTCACACCTGTAATCCCAGAGAGAGCTTATATATTGGAAAACATATAATTAAAAATTAGCAGGGTGTGGCAGCCGGGCGCAATGGCTCACACCTCTAATCCCAGCACTTCGGAAGTCCGAGGCGGGCTGATCATGAGGTCAGGAGATGGAGACCATCCTGGCTAACACGGTGAAACCCTGTCTCTACTAAAAATACAAAAAATTAGCTGGGCGTGGTGGCGGGCGCCTGTAGTCACAGCTACTCGGGAGGCTGAGGCAGGAGAATGGTGTGAACCCGGGAGGCAGAGCTTGCAGTGAGCCGAGATCGTGCCACTGCACTCCAGCCTGGGTGACAGAGTGAGACTCTGCCTCAAAAAAAAAAAAAAAAAAAAGATTAACAGGGTGTGGTGGCTCATGTGGGTAATCCCAGCACTTTGAGAGGCTGTGGCAGGAGGATTACTTGAGCTCAAGAGTTTGAGACCAGCCTGGGCAACACAGTGGGATACGATCTGTACTTTTTTTTTTTCTTTTGAGAAAGAGTCTTGCACTGTTGCCCAGGCCAGAGTGCAGTGATGCAATCTTGGCTCACTGCAACCTCCACCTCCTGGGTTCAAGCGATTCTCCTGCCTCAGCCTCCCAAGTAGCTGGGATCACAGGCATGCACCACCATGCCCTGCTAATTTTTTTGTATTTTTAGTAGAGACGGGGTTTTGCCATGTTCGCCAGGCTGGTTTTGAACTCCTGACCTCAAGGGATCTGCCTGTTTTGGCCTCCCAAAGTGCTAGGATTACAGAATGAGCCACTGTGCCCAGCCCTTTTCTTTTTTTTTTTTAATTGGCCAGGTATGGTGGTGTGTGACTGTAGGCCCAGCTACTTGGGAGGCTGAGGCAGGAGGATGACTTGAGCCTGGGAGGTTGAGGTTGCAGTGAGCTGTGATCATGCCGCTGCACTCCAGCCTGAGCGACAGAGTGAGATCCTATCACAAAAAAATACTAAATAGGCCGGATGCAATGACTCATGCCTGTAATCCAGCACTTTGAGAGGCCGAGGCGGGTGGATCATTTGAGGTCAGGAGTTCAAGACCAGCCTGGCCAACCTGTTGAAACCCCATCTCTACTAAAAATACAAAAATTAGCTGGGCATGGTGGCATGCACCTGTAATCCCAGCTACTCGGGAGGCTGAGGCAGGAGAATTGCTTGAGCCCAAGAGGTGGATCTCAAAAAACAAAATAAATAAATAGGAGCCAGGCGCTGGGGCTCACTCCCGTAATCCCAGCTACACAGGAGTCTGAGACAAGAGGATCGCTGGAGGCCAGGAGTGTGAGGATGCAGTGAGCTATGACTGCACCACTGCACCCCAGCCTGAGCAACAAAGCAAGGCTCTAACAACAACAAAAGCTGCGACTTTATTATGAAGCATAATAAAACTCATGCAAGCATCACTGAAGGCTTAAACATAAGCATGAAAGTAACTCAGTATGATTTCTCTTCCTGAGAGCTTTCTCTTCTTCATGGAAAATGGGTCGGAGAGTGCTAGAATGAACTGGGAGCCCTAATTAGTTATCATCATTATTGGCCAGGCATGGTGGCTCACACCTATAATCCCAGCACTTTGGGAGCCCAAGCCAGGAGGATTGCTTGAGCTCAGGAGTTCAAGACCACCCTGAACAACAAAGGAAGATCCCTTCTCTACAAAAATTTATTTAAAGTTAGCCGGGTGTGGTGGCACATGCCTGTGGTCCCAGATCCTTGGGAGGCTGAGGTGGGAGGATCACTAGAGCCTGGGAGGCCGAGGCTGTGGTTAGCTGTGATCATGCCACTGCACTCCAGCCTGGGCAACAGGGTGAGACCCTATCTCAAAATAAATAAATAAATAAAAAGTACCATTATTATTTTCCTTAAGAGGAGACAGTGACATGTTGAGGTCTGCTTTAGGGAAGGAGAGTTCTCTGGCTTTGCTGGTGGGAGCCCCACATCTGAGGGGGGACGTGCAGTTGGGTTGGAGGGAGAGAGTTGGTTGCCTTCTGCCCTGCAGCTCCCGGCCCGTGGTGGATGTGGTCACCCTGATGTCCTTCTCTCCAGCTGAGATCCCAGTGCATGAAGTGGAGTGCTCCTTTTCAACCAGTAACAAGATGAAAGAAGGAGTTAATATCACAATCTGTTTCCAGATCAAGTCTCTCATCCCCCAGTTCCAAGGTCAGAGCTCTCCTCCTGCTCCCAGGGCAGCTGCCGCCCCAAATCCAGGCTTATGGCCTGGGATCCCCCATCATTCAACTCTTGCCTTTTCCGCCCTGCCCAGGCCGCCTGGTTGCCAATCTCACTTACACTCTGCAGCTGGATGGCCACCGGACCAGAAGACGAGGGTTGTTCCCAGGAGGGAGACATGAACTCAGAAGGAACATAGCTGTCACCACCAGCATGTCCTGCACTGACTTCTCATTTCATTTCCCGGTAAGGGAGCCAGCGCCAATGCTCTGGGATGAACTACCTGCAGGGGCAGGCTCAGCTCTGTCTCTATCCAGTGGGTGACACGTCACTTCCATCCCTCTGTGCTGTCACTTCCTCTCCTGTGCAATGGTAGTAATAACACCCTTAGCATATTTTCTTCTAGTGTTTTTAAAAAATTTTATATATATATAAATATACACACACATATTTTGACACAGAGTCTCGCTCTGTCGCCCAGGCTGTAGTGCAGTGGCATGGTCTCACTCACTACAGCACGATCTCGGCTCACAGCCACCTCCGCCTCCTGGGTTCAAGCAAGTCTCCTGCCTCAGTCTCCCAAGTACCTGGGATTACAGGCACCTGCCACTACGCCCAGCTAATCTTTGTATTTTTAGTAGAGACAGGGTTTCACCATGTTAGTCAGGCTGGTCTCGAACTCCTGACCTCAGGTGATCTGCCTGCATTGGCCTCCCAAAGTGCTGGGATTATAGGCATGAGCCATCGCTCCTGGCCTATTTTATATTATTTATTTATTTATTTATTTATTTGAGACAGAGTCTCGCTGTATCGCCCAGGCTGGAGTGCAGTGGCATGATCTCGGCTCACTACAGCCTCCACCTCCCGGGTTCAAGCGATTCTCCTGCCTCAGCCTCCCGAGTAGCTGGGATTACAGGTGCGTGCCACCATGCCCAGCTAATTTTTGTATTTTTAGTAGAGTTGGGGGTTTCATCATGTTGGCCAGGCTGGTCTCAAACTCCTGACTTCAGGTGATCCTCCTACCTCAGCCTCCCAAAGTGCTGGGATTACAGGCATGAGCCACTGCGCCCGGCCATATTTTATATTTTTAGAGATGGGGGTCTTACTGTGTTGCCCAGGCTGGACTCTAACTTCTGGCCTCAAGAGGTTCTCTTGCCTCAGCTTCCTGAGTAGCAGGGACTACAAGTGCACACCACTGCACCTGGCTGCTTCTAGTTTTTTAATTTTTTAAATTTTTTATTAAAAAAATTTTTTTAGAGACAGGGCCTTGCTCTATTGTCCAGGCTGGAGTGGAGTAATGCAATCGTGGCTCACTGTAGCCTCCAACTTCTGGGTGCAAATGATCCTCCCACCTCAGCCTCCCGAGTAGCTAGGACTACAGGCATGCACCACCACATCTAGATAATTTTTCAAAATGTTTTTATAGGCCAAGCATGGTGACTCAGCACTTTGGGAGGCCAAGGTGGGCAGATCACCTGAGGTCAGGAGTTCGAGACCAGCCTGGCCAACATGGTGAAACCCCATCTCTACTAAAAATACAAAATTAGCTGCGTGTGTTGGCACATGCCTGTAATCCCAGCTACTTGGGAGGCTGAGGCAGGAGAATTGCTTGAACCCAGGAGGCAGAGGTTGCAGTGAGCCAAGATCGCGCCATTGCACCCCAGCCTGGGCAACAAGAGTGAAACTCCATCTCAAAAAAAAAAAATAGTTTTTGTAGAGACAGGGTCTTGCTGTGTTGCCCAGGCTGGTCTAAAACCTCTGGTGTCAAGTAATCCTCTTATCTTGGCCTCCAAAAGTGCTGGAATTACAGGCGCGAGCCACCGTGCCCAGCACCTTCTACTTTTTAATATATTTATGGGCATTTTTAACATGATTACAATGGCAATGTAGTTACTATTTTTCCCTACTCTTTTCATACATTATATATTAATGCTGCTATACAGCTTTCATAATTTTAAATTATGAAATATTAAAATATTTGGCTGGGTGCAGTGGTTCATACCTGTAGTACCAGCACTTTGGGATGCCGAGGTGGGCAGATCACCTGAAATTGGCAGTTCAAGACCAGCCTGGCCAACATGGACAAACCCCATCTCTACTAAAAAAAAGTACAAAATTAGCTGGACGTGGTGGCCCATGCCTGTAATTCCAGCTACGTGGGAAGCTGAGGCAGGAAAATCACTTGAACCCACGAGGTGGAGGTTGCAGCGAGCCGAGATCGTGCCATTGCACTCCAGCCTGAGCAACAAGAGTGAAACTCCATCTCAAAAAAAAAAAGAAATATTAAAATATTTAATTTTTACAGAATATTCAATCATCATGGTATGTCGTTATTTGCCAGGTACATATAATGCATCCCAGAAAAACTTAGGGTATTTTTTAAAGTTTTTAAATTAAGTCTCATGTATGGCACGTGGGAAAAAAAGTTTTTAAAAAAGTTTAAACAGGCCAGGCACGGTGGCTCATGCCAGCACTTTGAGAGGCTGAAGTAGGTGGATCGCTTGAGCTTAGGAGTTCAACACCAGCCTGGGCAACATAGCGAGACCCCTTCTCTACAAAAAATACAAAAAAATTAGCCAGTCTTGGTGGAGTGCACCTGTAGTCCCAGCTACCTGGGAGGCTGAAGTAGGAGGATTGCTTGAACCCAGGAGATGGAGGTTGCAGTGAGCTGTGATTGTGCCACTGCACTCCAGCCTGGGCAACAGAATGAGACTCTGTCTCCAAAAAAATAAAGTTTAAACAACTGTTGAAATACCCAGATTCAGTTGCTTATAAGCAATCCTGTCAAAAAATGGGATTAATATGGCCGGGCGCAGTGGCTCACGCCTCTAATCCCAGCACTTTGGGAGGCCGAGGTGGGCGGATCACGAGGTGAGGAGATTGAGACCATCCTGGCTAACACCGTGAAACCCCGTCTCTACTAAAAATACAAAAAAGTTAGCTGGGCGTGGTGGTGGGTGCCTGTAGTCTCAGCTACTTGGGAGGCTGAGGCAGGAGAATGTCATGAACCCGGGAGGTGGAGCTTGCAGTGAGCCGAGATGGCGCCACTGCACTCCAGCCTGGGCAACAGAGTGAGACTCCATCTCAAAAAAAAAAAAAAGAAAGGGATTGATATCAAATTGTTATGTTCTTTTAAATATTTCATAAACGGCCAGGCGTGGTGACTCATGCCAGTAATCCCAGCACTTTGGGAGACTGAGGTGGGTGGATCACTTGAGGTCAGGAGTTTGAGACCAGCCTGGTCAACATGGTGAAAACCCATCTCTACTAAAAATGCAAAAAATTAGCCAGTTGCGGTGGCAGGAGCCTGTAACCCCAGCTACTCAGGAGGCTGAGGCAGGAGAATCACTTGAACCCAGGAGGCGGAGGTTGCAGTGAGCCGAGATCGTGCCATTGCATTCCAGCCTAGGCAATGATAGTGAAACTCCATCTCAAAAAAAAAAAAAAATTCATATAAGACAGTATAGGATTGGGACATAAGAATTTGAAGTTTGTTTTAAACTTTTTTTTTTTTTGAGATGGAGTCTCACTGTGTTGCCCAGGCTAGAATGCATGCATTATTATGATTTGGGCTCACTGCAGCCTCTGCCTCCTGGATTCAAGTAATTCTCCTACTGCATCCTACCAAGTAGCTGGGATTATAGGCGCGCACCACCATGCCTGGCTAATTTTTGTATTTTTAATAGAGACGGGGTTTCACCATGCTGGCCAGGCTGGTCTCAAACTCCTGACCTCAGGTGATCCACCCACCTCGGCCTCCCAAAGTGCTGGGATCACAGGTGTGAGCCACTGCGCCCAGCCTGTTTTAAACTTTTTATTATGGGAATGTGAATCATACAAAACTAGAAAAAAATAGTTTAATGAATCCCCAGGTCCTCATCACCCAGTTTCAATTATCGACTCACCCTCTATTTCATTCAAACTTCTACTCAGTGCCCCTCTGCCTACTCTCATTCCACCTCTTATAAGATTTAGACATTTTAGGGCCAGGCGCAGTGGCTCATACTTGTAATCCCAGCACTTTGGGAGGCCGAGGCGGGCGGATCACGAGGTCAGGAGATCGAGACCACGGTGAAACCCCGTCTCTACTAAAAAATACAAAAAATTAGCCGGGCATGGTGGCGGGCGCCTGTAGTCCCAGCTACTCGGAGAGGCTGAGGCAGGAGAATGGCGTGAACCTGGGAGGTGGAGCTTGCAGTGAGCCAAGATTGCGCCACTGCACTCCAGCCTGGGCGACAGAGCAAGACTCCGTCGCAAAAAAAAAAAAAGATTTAGACATTTTAAACATAAATATGCGGAAAAGAAAGCAGTGTGACATGGTGGAAAGATCCTGGACTTTGGATTTGGACAGATTTGGGTTCAAATCTTGACTGTCACTCCAAGTTCTTAGGACAATTGTGCCACCTTTTTAGTTTTCATTTTCTTTTTTTTCTTTTCTAGAGGGGCGCGGAGGAGGGAGGATGAAAGAGAAAGAGAAAAAAAGAAGGGAAGGAAGGAAGGACAAGGGAGGAAGGAAGGGAGGGAGGGAGGGAGGCAGGCCGGGGGGAGGGAGGAAGGGGGGGAGGGAGGAAGGGGGGAGGGAGGGAGGGAAAAGAAGAAAGAAGAAAAGAAAAGAAGAAAGCAAGAAAGAGGGAAGGAAGGAAAAGAGAAGAAAGAAAAGGAAGGAAGGGAGAGCTCATTTTCCTTATTTTAAATGTTGGGGTAATAATACCTACCTCTTAGGGTTAGTAGAACCTTCAGGTGAAAAACAATTTGAGCACCTACGAAATGCCAGTGTCAGGCATTGGTAATATCAAATGACTAAGTCCCAGCCCTATTCTCAAGGAACAAAATTCTAGAACTAGGATATTCTAGTTATTCTGAAATTTTCTTATGCAAACTTTGATAATGGCTGCTTAGGTCAAAATTCAGGGGCTTCAGTTAGGACACAGTGGGGGAAAAAGTGCTGGGATTGATTAGTGATGTCTGCTGGGGAACTGGGGCTCAGGGATGATAACTACTGAGAAGCCCCCTGGGTGTTCTATACACATCTGCTATGTAGTCAGTGGATTTTCAATACTGGTAGGGTCTTAGACAAAGAACTACCAGAATTTCATCACTTGTAAAATGCTGACAAGGTATACATCTAATCGGAAGTGTGGTAAAGGTTATATTCATGATATAGGCTGTATTCTTATCACCCTCAGGTATGTGTTCAAGACCTCATCTCCCCCATCAATGTTTCCCTGAATTTCTCTCTTTGGGAGGAGGAAGGGACACCGAGGGACCAAAGGGCGGTAAGAAGAGATGGCTAGGGATGGTGGGGAGTTTATCAGAGAAATCCATTTGGCAAGAAGAGCCGCCCATGGCCAGGCAGCTCACTCCTGTAATCCCAGCACTTTGGGAGGCTGAAGTGGGTGGATCACTTGAGGTCAGGGGTTTGAGACCAGCCTGGCCAACATGGTGAAACCCCATCTCTATTAAAAATACAAAGATTAGTCGGCTGTGATGGTGCACTTGAGGCCAGGAGTTTGAGACCAGCCTGGGCAACATAGTGGGACTCCCTTTCTACAAAACATAAAAAATTAGTCGGTGTGTAGCCGGGCGCGGTGGCTCAAGCCTGTAATCCCAGCACTTTGGGAGGCCGAGGCGGGTGGATCACCAGGTCAGGAGATCGAGACCATCCTGGCTAACACGGTGAAACCCCGTCTCTACTAAAAACACAAAAAATTAGCCGGGCGTGTTGGCGGGCACCTGTATTCCCAGCTACTCGGGAGGCTGAGGCAGAAGAATGGCGTGAACCCAGGAGGTGGAGGTTGCGGTGAGCCAAGATCGCGCCACTGCACTCCAGCCTGGGGGACAGAGAAAGACTCCCTCTCAAAAAAAAAAAAAAAATTAGTCGGTGTGATGGTGCGCCCCTGTAGTCCCAGCTACTTGGGAGCCTGAGCAGGGAGGATCACTTGAGCCCAGAGGGTTGAGGCTGCAGTGAGCTACTGAGCTATGATTGCGCCACTGCACTCCAGCCTAGGCAACAATGTGAGACCCTGTCTCTAAAGAAGAAGAAAAAAAAAAAGAGCCGGCCGGGTGTGGTGGCTCACACCTGTAATCCCAGCACTTTGGAAGGCTGAGGGGGGTGGATTGCTTGAGACCGGGAGACTGAGACCAGCGTGGCCAACATGGTGAAAACCCATCTCTACTAAAAACATTTTTAAAAAATTAGCCAGGCGTGGTGGTGGATGCCTGTAATCCCAGCTACTCAGGAGGCTGAGGCATAAGAATCGCTTGAACCCAGGAGGCAGAGGTTGCAGTGAGCAGAGATTGCACCACTGCACTCCAGCCTGGGCAACAGAGTAAGACGGTCTTAAAAAAAAAAAAAAAAAAAAAGACCTGCCAGCAGAGTAAGACTGCACAAATGGCAGTGGGCTGAGGCAGCAGAGTGCGGCAGCCCTGGAAAGGCAGCTGGCTCCCGGGCAGGGCCAACCACAGCCAGCCCAGTTGAGCTGCCCCTCCAGCTCTCCTTCATGAGGTCTGCTGCCTCAGCTAATCTCTCCTCTCTCCATCCTGCCCACTACCCCTCGCTCTGCAGGGCAAGGACATACCGCCCATCCTGAGACCCTCCCTGCACTCGGAAACCTGGGAGGTAAGAGGGGAGGAGGGGCAGGCAGAGAGGCCTGGGGCCAAGTCCCTCCTGATCTGAGCCTCTTACTCCTTTCTTCTTGGCGTTTCAGATCCCTTTTGAGAAGAACTGTGGGGAGGACAAGAAGTGTGAGGCAAACCTGAGAGTGTCCTTCTCTCCTGCAAGGTCAGTAAGGCCTCCCACCCTCCAGCCTCCCATCCACTCTGTTTTAAGACCCCCCACTGCACTCACCAGATATGTCATTTGGAGACACCACTTCCCTCTCTTGGGCCTTAGTTTCCTTTTCTGAGACATTCAAGGCTGAACTCAGGGGCTCATGCCTGTAATCCCAGCACTTCAGGAGGCCAACCAAAGGGGGAAGATTGGTTAAGGCTAAGAGTTCAAGACCAGCCTGGGAAACATAGCAAGACCCTGTCGCTAAAAAAAAATTTAAAAATTTGCTGGGCGTGGTGGCTCATGCCTGTATTTCCAGCTACTTGGGAGATTGAGGCAAGAGGATCGCTTGAGCCTAGGAGTTCGAGGCTGCAGTAAGCACCACTGCACTCCAGCCTGGGTGACAGAGCAAGACCTAGCTCTAAAAAATAAAAAGTAAATAAAATAAATAAATAAAATAAATAAATAAAATAAAAAGCAAATCCCTCATGGAACTCCTATCAGTCAGCAGTAAATGAGATTGCAAGAATTGTAAAACTGAAAGTCTGAGCACCGCCGGGTGCGGCGGCTCATGCCTATAATCCCAGCACTTTGGGAGGCCAAGGCAGGCAGATCACCTGAGGTCAGGAGTTGGAGACCAGCCTGGCCAACATGGTGAAGCCCCGTCTCTACTGAAAATACAAAACTTAGCCGGGCATGGTGATGCATGCCTGTAATCCCAGCTACTTGGGAGGCTGAGGCAGGAGAATTGCTTGAACTCTGGAGGTAGAGGTTGCAGTAAGCCGAGACTGTGCCATTGCACTCCAGCCTGGGCTACAGAGTGAGATTCTGTCTCAAAAAAGAGAAAAAAAAAAAAAAAGGCCGGGGGTGGTGGCTCACACCTGTAATCCCAGCACTTTGGGAGGCCGAGGCGGGTGGATCACGAGGTCAGGAGATTGAGACCATCCTGGCTAACACAGTGAAACCCCATCTCTACTAAAAATACAAAAAAAAATTAGCCTGGCATGGTGGTGGGCGCCTGTAGTCCCAGCTACTCGGGAGACTGAGGCAGGAGAACAGCGTGAACCCGGGAGGCAGAGCTTGCAGTGAGCCGAGATCACACCACTGCACTCCAGCCTGGGTGACAGAGCGAGACTCCGTCTCAAAAAAAAAAAAAACTGAGCATAAAAGATGATTGGTTTTGATTTATTTCTTTCTGGCCCACCAGATCCCTCAATTCTGATATTCCCCACCCTGATCCTCCCTCCTCCATCTTGGCCCCTAACTTTTCCCTGATCATCCCCCACAGATCCAGAGCCCTGCGTCTAACTGCCTTTGCCAGCCTCTCTGTGGAGCTGAGCCTGAGTAACTTGGAAGAAGATGCTTACTGGGTCCATCTGGACCTGCACTTCCCCCGGGGACTCTCCTTCCGCAAGGTGGAGATGCTGAAGGTGGGTGAGAGGACAGCGCCTGCCTGTGGGCATCCGTTCCGCAAACACTGCCCCCTTCTTTGAGCCCCAGGCAGCCAGGACAGCCTGAACACGTGGGCAGCCGCGGGTGGACAGGGTTCTTAGGGTCATATCTGGGTTCCCAGCCTCGAGCTGTATGATCTGAGGTACAAGGTTTACCCTCTTAGGCTAGGTGCGGTGTCTCACACCTGTAATCCCAACACTTTGGGAGGCCAAGGCGGGCGGATCACCTGAGGTCGGGAGTTTGAGACCAGCCTGGCCAACATGGTGAAACCCTGTCTCTACTAAAAAAAATACAAAAATTAGCCAGGTGTGGTGGTGTGTGCCTGTAATCCCAGCTACTAGGAAGGCTGAGGCAGGAGAATCGTTTGAATCTGCAAGGCAGAGGCTACTGTGAGCCAAGATTGTGCCATTGCACTCAGCCTGGGTGATAGGGCAAGATTCCATCTCAAAACAAAAAAACAAAAATTTAAATAGAGAGAGGGTCTCACTATGTTCCCCAGGCTAGTCTCAAACTCCTGAGCTCAAGCAATCTGCCCACCTCAGCCTCTCAAAGTGCTAGGATTACAGGTGTGAACCAGTGTAATTTCCTTCCTTTTTAAGGTTGAGTAATATTCCATTTTATGTATAGAACATATTTTACCTATTTATCTGTCGATGAACACTTGAATTATTCTTTTTATTTTATTATTACTATTTTTTAATTAATTTATTTATTTTTCTTTCTGAGACAGAGTCTCGCTCTGTCGCCCGGGCTGGAGTGCAGTGGCGCAATCTCGGCTCACTGCAAACTCCACCTCCCGGGTTCACGCCATTCTCCTGCCCCAGCCTCCCGAGTAGCTGGGACTACAGGCGCCCACCACCATGCCCGGCTAATTTTTGTATTTTTAGTAAAGGAGGGGTTTCACTGTGTTAGCCAGGATGGTCTCGAGCTCCTGACCTCATGATCCACCTGCCTCAGCCTCCCAAAGTGCTGGGATTACAGGCGTGAGCCACGGCGCCAAGCCTATTTTTTTTTTTGAGACGAAGTCTTGCTCTTGTCCCCAAGGCTAAACTGCAATGGCGCGATCTCGGCTCACTGCAACCTCTGCCTCCCGGGTTCAAGTGATTCTCCTTCCTCAGCCTCCCGAGTAGCTGGGATTACAGGCGCCTGCCACCATGCCCAGCTAATTTTTATATTTTTAGTAGAGATGAGGTTTCACCATGTTGGCCAGGCTGGTCTTGAACTCCTGACCTCAGGTGATCTGCCCGCCTCAGCCTCCCAAAGTGCTGGGATTACAGGCGTGAGCCACTGCACCCAACTGAATTATTCTTATACAGCAACATTAAACGCTTCTTTGCTGGATGTGGTGGCATGCACCTGCAATTCCAGCTACCTCAGGGGCTGAGGTGGAGAAGTGCTTAAGCCCAAGAGTTCGAGGCCGCAGTGATCTATGATCATGCCAATGCACTCTAGCCTGGGCAACAGAGCAAGACTCTGTCTCTACACAAAATTAAATAATTAGCCAGGTGTGGTGGGGTGTGCCTGTAGTCCTGCTACTCAGGAGGCTGAGGTGGGTGGATCGCTGGAGTCCAGGAGTTTGAGGCTGCAGTGAGCTATGATTACAACATTGCCCTCCAGCTTGGGCGACAGAGCGAGACCTTGTCTCAGGAAAAAAAAAAAAAAAAAAACTGGGCTGGGTATGGTGGCTCATGCCTGTAATCCCAGTACTTTGGGAGGCTGAGGTGGGCAGATCATCTGAGGTCATGAGTTCAAAACCAGACGGGGCAACGTGGTGAAACCCCATCTCTACTAAAAATACAAAAATTAGCTGGGTGTGGTAGCATGTGGCTGTAATCCCAGCTGCTTGGGAGGTTGAGGCAGGAGAATCACTTGAACCCAGGAGGTGGATGTTCAGTGAGCCAAGATCACTCTATTGCACTCTAGCCTGGGTGACAACAGCAAGACTCCATCTCAAAAAAGAGAGAGAGAGAAAATAACTGGAGTCAAACAGTTCTGTGTTCAAGTTCTTACAGATCCCTACTGTTACCCAGTTACGACACCTTGGGAAAGTCCCTTAGCCTCCCTGAACCTCTATTTCCTTATCTGTTTCCTTGCGAGTCTGAGACTGAAATCCGTCCTTTACAAAATTGGGATGAAGATTAATGGTTTAATAATGCTTAGTCCAGGATCAGGCTCATTTTTTAAATGGTTACTGAATGTATAGAGGTAGTGGCATTTTAAAAACTTCACAATAGTCTCTTCTTTGATTGTACCACACTTTACTGAGCCATTGTTATCTCTTTGACCTGTTTGAGCACTTCCAGTTTTTCAGTATTATAAATAGTGTTGCAATTACCCCCCTACACCCAACTTTTATTTTTGAGATAAGGTCTCACTCTGTTGCCCAGGCTAAAGTGTAGTGGCGTAAGCACAGCCCACTGCAGCCTCAAACTCCTGGGCTCAAGTGATTCTCCTGCCTAATAGCTGGGACAACAGGCATGCCCCACTATGCTCAGCTCATTTTTAAAAATTTTTTGTAGGCCAGGTGCAGAGGCTTACACTTGTAATCCCAGCACATTGTTAGGCCAAGGCAGGCAGATCTCTTGAGCCCAGGAGTTCAAGAGCAGCCTGAGTGACATACAGAGACTCCATCTCTACTAAAAATACAAAAATTAGCTGGACATGGTGGCACATCCCTGTAGTCCCAGCTACTCGGGAGGCTGAGGCAGGAGGATTGCTTGAGCCTGGGAGTCAGAGGTTGCAGTGAGCGGAGATCGCACCATTGCACTCAAGCCTGGGCAACAGAGTAAGATACTATATTTATAAAAAAAAAAAAAAATTTTTTTTTTTTTTTTTGTAGAGATGGGGTCTCACTGTTGCCTAGGCTGATCTCGAACTCCTGGCCTCAAGTAATCCTCCCACCTCAGCCTCCCAAAGTGCTGGGATTTCAAGTGTGAGCTACCTTACCTGGCCTTGCAGTGACTATTTTGTACTAAGCCTCTGTCTGCAGCCCTGATTCTTGGGCCCTTTCCCGCTGAGAAGGTTCCATGACAGGGACAGAGCCCCTGGGGGAGGTAGGCCAGGAGGGCTGGTGGCCTCTGGGGGAAACTTGGCCATTAACAAACTTGTTTCCTCCTTTCACTTCCAGCCCCATAGCCAGATACCTGTGAGCTGCGAGGAGCTTCCTGAAGAGTCCAAGCTTCTGTCCAGGGCATTATCTTGCAATGTGAGCTCTCCCATCTTCAAAGCAGGCCACTCAGTGAGTGCTTCAAGTCTCCAGGGACCAAGCAGCCTAGGGGCCCTGAGCTGGTGGAGGGCAGGGAGCTCTTGGCTGAGGAGGGGGGAGCAGGTGATTGTCAGGAAGGGTGTACCTTGCCCCTACCCAAGAGAAATGTATGCGAATCTGTTTTGTATCATGTTTGAGAGCCTGGCAAAGCTGGGATTGGGTTATTCATTTTGTGACCTTATAGACATGACTTAACCGTCTGGAGCCTTGGTTGCCTCATCTTTGCAATGGGTAGAATCCTAGCTCAGTGCTTGGGGTGCAGTGAGCACTTGATAAGGGGTCCCTGAGATGATGGTGATTGGATGTGGGGGCCGTGAGGCTGCTCCTCATGCCCCTTCCATTTCCATTGCCCTCTCCTTTCCTGCCAGGTTGCTCTGCAGATGATATTTAATACTGTGGTAAACAGCTCCTGGGGGGACTCAGTTGAGTTGCACGCCAATGTGACCTGGTGAGCAGGCCCCACCCACATCCCTGCCATAGTCTCAGACCTGGCCAAGCCCTTCTCCTAACACTGGCCTCTTCCTTGCCCCAATGCAGTAACAATGAGGACTCAGGCCTCCTGGAGGACAACTCGGCCACTACCGTCATTCCCATCCTGTACCCCATCAACGTCCTCATCCAGGAGTAAGTCCTTCCCAGCAGACAGCCAACCCTCTCCTCCCACTGCAGTCTCCCAACCCAGGGCCCCGACTTTGCCCCTGGGGCTCTCCTTCTGAACCTCCTTCCTTTCCTAGAGCCCCCTGGGGTAATTAGAACTGATTCCAACCACAACCCCAAAAGTTTTCAACATTCCAAAATGTGACGGCCCTGGAAGAGCTCAGGGAAGGATCAGCATTTACTGATGGAAGAAAAAGCTCATTGAACACTGATTTTATATCAGACTGAGGGCCAGCTGCACTGCACAGTTGCTGACATTGCCTGGAGCCCTCAGCACCTCTGTGAGGCAGCTGTGCCTCTCTCCATTTTACCAATGAACAGGCTGAGGCTCAGAGAAGGCCAGCACTTACCCAAGGTCCAATAGCTGGAAGTACTAAAGCCAGGGTCTGAGCTTCAGCCTGTCTGACTCCAAAGGCCCAGCCAAGCTCCTGACTGTTTCCGTCACCCTAGATTCTCTCCCCTCCTGGGGGCCGATAATGCCAGGAGAGATAGGAGAAAAGTTATCACAATACCCCTTGCCCTCAGGGAGCTTACAGTCAAGTGGGAGAGCCCAAACTCATGCACACACAGAGTCAGTGACTCTCAGAACGCGGTAGCAGGAAGGAACCATGGGGATCACTAGTTGGGTTCGTAACTGAACGCTGGTCTGGCTGCTTGTTACTTGAAAGCCAGACTTAAGAGGCAAGAGTTGGTGGGAGGAAAGGCAGGTTTATCTGGAAAGCCAGGCAATTGAGAAGATAGAGAACTAGTGTTCTAAAGGACCATGTTTAATGTTAAGGGTAGGGGGAAGAGAAAGGGGTTGAGATCAAGAGGTAACTTAGCACAGACATCCGGGCACCAGAGAGGATACAAGGAGGTTGGGAACTTCTGGTCCTTGGTGAGATCACAGTGCTTCTATAAATCTTTAACAAAACATAGTTAGTTGTTTACATACGTCCCCCTTAATGCCAGACTTAGTTTTAAAAACTACATGATTGCTGTTTTTGCATGTTATCTCAGTGCTCTAAAATCATCCTAGCCTATGGGCAGGAATGGACAAAGATTTCTTCAACAAAAATGGAGGGAGTTATGTCAGTTTTTTGCTATTTCAAAAAAACCTGTTACAGGTCTTCTTGCTTATTGAAAAGGAAACTTGGCCAGGCACAGTGGCTCACACCTGTAATCCTAGTACTTTGGGAGGCCAAGGTGGGTGGATCACTTGAGGTCAGGAATTCAAGACCAGCCTGGTCAATATGATAAAACCTTGTCTCTACTAAAAATACAAAAATTAGCTCGGCATTGTGGCAGACACCTATAATCCCAGCTACTCGGGAGGCTGAGGCAGGAGAATTGCTTGAACCCGGGTGGAGGAGGTTGCAGTGAGCTGAGATCACGCCACTGCACTCCAGTCTGAGTGACAGAGTGGGACCCTGTCTGGAAAAAAAAAAAAAAAAAGGAAACTCAAAGTCGAGTGGCTTTTTCCAGTTGGCTCAGTTACAGAAGGACAGAGAAGGACAGGGACAGTGTCTGAGCTCAGGTGTCTAGCGCTTTTTAAATTTTTTTATTTTTTAAGAGAGTCTCACTCTGTTGCCCAGGCTGGAGTGCAGTTGCACAATCTTGGCTCACTGCAACCTCCTCCTCTCAGGTTCAAGCAATTCTCCTGCCTCAGCCTCCCGAGTAGCTGGGACTACAAGTGCCTGCCACCATGTCCAGCTAATTTTTGTATTTTTAGTAGAGACGAGGTTTCACCATGTTGGCCAGGCTGGTCTCGAACTCCTGATCTCAGGTGATCTGCCTGCCTCAGCCTCCCAAAGTGCTGGGATTACAGGCGTGAGCCACCGCGCCTGGCCTCCAGTGCTTTTGAACATCAATGCCACACAGTATGATACTGACGTGAAATTAGAGCCAGGAAAGGTGAGTGTGGGTTGGGGGAGAAATGGAAGGGTTTGTGGAGAAAGTGCAGCTTGGACTGGGGTCTGGAGGATGAGGCCATTAGGGGAAGAGCTAAAAAGGAACCTAGGTGTCCTCATCAGAGACCATGGCCCAGACAAAGGCAAGGAAGGAGGAAGCAGTGGGGCAGACCTGGGGGACAGGTATTGGGCAGGATTAGCCAAGGGCGGGTGTGTGCAGGGGAGCAGTGGGGAGACAGCCTGGACATGGGAGGCTTCGGACCTGACCCTCCCTCGCAGTAGGGGGCCATTGGCCAGTGCTGAGCAGGTGAGTGGAAGGACTAGAGAGTGATGTTGGGAAGGTCACCCAGCAGTGTGTGTTGGAAGGATGGGTGTTAAGGGCATCAGCAGCGGATATGATCATCTAGGAGATGAGCAGGGCCCAGAGGACAGTGGAGACACTGGTGAGGTGGCGTGCAGTGGGGAGGACATAGCCTCCACTGGACACGCCTCCCTGGGCTCCAGTCCTGTCTCTCCACTGTGGGGCTTCGGACAAGAGGCTCGCCCTGTCCAGGAGCCTTAGTTTCTGGGAAAGAGCAGGTTGTGGTAGGGATTGAATGAGATGGTATCTGTGCAGTTCCTAGCGCAGTGGCTGGGTGCTCAGAAGCTTCCTGGAGCCCAGGTTGCTGTCACTTCGTTCTTCCATTGCTGCCCTTCTCTCTCCGCAGCCAGGAAAACTCTACACTCTATGTCAGTTTCACCCCCAAAGGCCCCAAGATCCACCAAGTCAAGCACATCTACCAGGTATGAACCCCAGTGTGGAAGGTCCTTATAGGTCACACATTCATTCCTTATCCTGGGGACTGAGGATGCAGGCACCAAGTAGACACAGTCCTCATCCTAGCCATCCACCTGTTCAATAATCCTTTCTCTAGAGCATCACAGCCTCCACTTACAGGCTTCCAGCAGCAGCATATGCTAACTCCTTTCTGCCACTGGATACATTATTTCAAGATCACAGGACTTGAGAGCAAGGAGGACACTGAGAGAGAACCTACTTTTTCATAATGACATTGAATGAGCTACTATTCTTTGCTCTGTTACCCAGGCTTGAGTGCAGCGGCACAGTCTCGGCTCACTGCAAACTCTGCCTCCCAAGTTCAAGAAATTCTCCTGTCTCAGCATCCCAAGTAGCTGAGATTACAGGCATCCACCACCATGCCCAGCTAATTTTTTTTTTTTTTTTTTGAGACAGAGTCTCACTCTGTCGCCCAGGCTGGAGGGCAGTGGCATGGTCTCGGCTCACTGCAACCTCTGCCTCCTGAGTTCAAGCAGTTCTCCTGCCTCAGCCTCCCAAGTAGCTGGGATTACAGGCACACACCACCACACCCGGCTAATTTTTGTATTTTTAGTAGAGATGGGGTTTCACCATGTTGGCCAGGCTGATCTTGAACTCCTGACCTCGTGATCTTCCCGCCTCGGCCTCCCAAAGTGCTGGGATTACAGGCGTGAGCCACCATGCCTGGCCCTACGCCCAGCTAATTTTTGTATTTTTTGTAGAGAAGGAGTTTCGCCCTGTAGGCCAGGCTGGTCTGGAACTCCTGACTTAAAGTGATCCACCCACCTCAGCCTCCCAAAGTACTGGGACTACAGGCATGAGCCACCGCACCTGGCCTATTCTAAGTTAGGTATTTAGCTAGGTGCTGGCATCCTGCCCAGTCTCCAAACCCAGGTTCTGTGCCTGGTGCTTTATTTTTACCTTTTCTTTTCTTTTCTTTTCTTTTCTTTTTTTTTGAGATAGAGTCTTGCTCTGTCACCCAGGTTGGAGTGCAGTGGCGTAATCTCAGCTCACTGCAACCTCCACCTCCTGGATTCAAGCGATTCTCCTGCCTCAGCCTCCTGAGTAGCTGGGATTACAGGTGCCCGCCACCACGCCCGGCTAATGTTTGTATTTTTAGTAGAGACAGGGTTTCACCATGTTGGCCAGGCTGGTCTCAAACTCCTGACCTCAGGTGATCCGCCCACCTTGGCCTCCCAAAGTGCTGGGATTACAGGCATGAGCCACTGTGCCCGGCCTGGTCTCAACATATTCTAAACCAAATTTGCTGTCTTCCCCTAAGCCAGCGTCTCCTCTGGCTTGTGTGGAATCTTTTGAAAGCACCATCTCTTCCTCAAGGAAAACTTACGTGTCTGGGTGAATTTCTCCTTCCTCCTGCCTTGTCCCACTGCCTCCCAGAGTCTGGTTGTCTGTGTCCTTTTTCTGCTACTGCCCAGACCCAGTTCCTCACCTTCTTGCAACTGGACTATTGAGAGAGGCTCCCAACATGGGCCATGACCCGCCTCTCCCAGCCTCTTTCCAGCTCATGCCTGCAGGGGATGGACCTCCCTGGAGCCACTGTCTTCCTCTGCCACCTTCTGTGACTTCCCACTACCTCCTTGATGCTGCTCCAACTCCTCACTCTCAAGCCTTCCAGGCCCCATAGTGTGATCTTGGGCTTCCTTTCCAGCCTCAGCTCCTGTTCTCCTTCCCAGGCACCCTCCTTCCAGCCACATCCCTCTCACCTGGCACCATCCTGGCTCCCTGCATGTCTCTTCCTGGATGCCCTCTCCTTCCTTCATCTGTTAAAATCCTGTCCATCTGGTCAGGCATGGTGGCTCACACCTGTAACCCCAGCACTTTGGGAGGCCCAGGTGGGTGGATCACCTGATGTCAGGAGTTCAAGACCAGCCTGGCCAACATGATGAAACCCTGTCTCTACTAAAAATACAAAAATTAGCTAGGTGTGGTGGTGTGTGCCTGTAGTCCCAGCTACTGGGGAGGCTGAGGCAGGAGAATTGCTTGAACCTGGGTGGTGGAGGTTGTTGTGAGCTGTGATCGTGCCACCGCACTACAGCCTGGGTGACAGAGTGATATTCTGTCAAAAAAAAAAAAAAAATCCCGTCCATCTTTCACAGTCAAATTCAAATACTGCCCCTGACATTTGGCCTTTTTAATTTAACTGGTATTTCAAGTGTCCACAAATGTTTGTTGAATGAATAAATGATAGAATCCTTCTAATTGATACATTTCCCTGCTTCCTGAGACATTGTTAGTACCAATTCTGTGTCACTTTCTTATACCTGAGTCTCCCAGCCTTAACACAGGTAGCTGTTTTTTTTAATAAAAGGTGCTCAGAAATTTTTTTTTTTTTCGAGACGGAGTCTCACTCTGTCGCCCAGGTTGGAGTGCAGTGGCATGATCTCGGCTCACTGCAACCTTCGCCTCCTAGGTTTAAGTAATTCTCCTGCCTCAGCCTCTGGAGTACCCAGCACTACAGGATTGCGCCATCATGCCTGGCTAATGTTTGTATTTTTAGTAGAGACGGGGTTTCACCATCATGGTCAGGCTGGTCTCAAACTCCTGACCTCAAGTGATCCACCCACCTCGGCCTCCCAAAGTGCTGGGATTACAGGTGTGAGCCACCACACTCGGCACTGTGTCAAGCAGTAGGGGATTGGAGGTGGAGTAAGAATGGCTCCTGTCCTCAGGGAGTTCATGCTCTAGTGGAGATGCAGACATCCAAGCAGATCCTTCGCCATCCTGCTGGGGACGCAGAGCACGCTGTGGGAGCCCAGGAAGGGGAGCTGCCCTGTGCTTGGGGAGTCAGCAAAGCCTTCAAAGATAATATTAGAGCAGGCCCTTGCAGGGTGTGTGAGAGCGTGCTGGGTGGAGAAAGCTGGAAGAGCGTGGAAGCCACACTGCAAGGCCCTGAGGACGGAAGCTGGCCACGCCCAGTCACTGGACACTGCCTAACCGACAAGGGCCCTGGGGACTCAGCCAATGAGGACTGGAAGAGACGTGCAAGGGCACACAGGGTCTGGGTGGCAGCTGGGGTGGCTGGCATTCAGGGCTCTGCATCCTTTGTCCTCTGTGCCAGGTGAGGATCCAGCCTTCCATCCACGACCACAACATACCCACCCTGGAGGCTGTGGTTGGGGTGCCACAGCCTCCCAGCGAGGGGCCCATCACACACCAGTGGAGCGTGCAGATGGTGAGTGCTGCCTGTAGAGGGAGGGGCTGCCCTCCCCACGTCTTGGGGGTGGGTGCATTTGAGGGTACAGAGGGCAGGGCTTGGCCAGGTGCAGTGGCTCTGCCTCCCAAATCCCAGCACTTTGGGAAGCTGAAGTGAGAGAATCCATTGAGGCCAGGATTTTGAGACCAGCCTGGGCAACATAACACGACCCCAGTCTCTACGAAAAAATTTTAAAATTAGCCAGGCATGCATGGTGGCCCGTGCCCGTGGGCTCAGCTACTCAGGAGGCAGAGGCGGGAGGATCCTTTGAGCCCAGGAGTTTGAGGCTGCAGTGAGCTATGATCGCACCACCGCACTCCAGCCTCGGCGACAGAACAACACCCTGTCTCTAACAAAGAAAAAAAAAATCAAGGGGGCAAGGCTGGGTGTGTGGGGAGTAAGGATGGATGAATTCAGATCCTGCTGGACTCAGAGATGTCTGAACTCATGCAGGGCCAGGGCAGGGGAAAGCTGGGATGCCAGTGTCTTATCTGGGTTGGGGAGGCTCTAACTGAAGACCTACCACTTGTTCCTAGGAGCCTCCTGTGCCCTGCCACTATGAGGATCTGGAGAGGCTGCCGGATGCAGCTGAGGTATGGGCGTGTGAGCTGAGAGACGGTGGGACTGGGCGGTACCCGGGTCGGAATGAGGCCACCCTGACCCCCCTTTCCTCATCCTCATCAGCCTTGTCTCCCCGGAGCCCTGTTCCGCTGCCCTGTTGTCTTCAGGCAGGATATCCTCGTCCAAGTGATCGGGACCCTGGAGCTGGTGGGAGAGATCGAGGTAGTCCCCACTCCTAACAGATGTGGAGCCGCTGTGGGGGCCCCGATGCCTGGGGTTGTTGTGGGTGGGCTCTCACCAGACAGTCTGCCTCCATTTTTCTTTTCCATCTTGATGAAAAATCCCATTTACACAGTCACAGGTGAAAGAGAACCATGATTTCTGTGAAATTTGCAATGCTGTTTCCATGGGCCTATGGATAGTTCCTACGTGTTCTTTATAGAAAAGTTTCCTTACAACAATGGGCAGTGACATATTAGGGTGCCACAGTAGAGACTGGAGCAGGGCTCAAGCCTATAATCCTAGCACTTCGGGAGGCTTAGGTGGGTGGATCACTTGAGGTCGGGAGTTCTAGACCAGCCTGGCCAACATGGTGAAACCTCGTCTGTACTAAAAATACAAGACTTTAGCGGGGCGTGGTGGCACATGCCTGTAATCCCAGCTATTTGAGAGGCTGAGGCATGAGAATCCCTTAAACCTGGGAGGCAGAGGTTGCAGTGAGCCAAGATGGCACCACTGCACTCCAGCCTCGGTGACAGAGCAAGACTCCATCTCAAAAAAAAAAAACCAGAAAGAAAAGAATACCACAATAAAGTGTTGTGTAGAGATGGGTGCACCCCGCTGGAACCCCTTCTCTGCCCCTCCCCACTGTGTTGCGGTGGGGGCAGAAGCCAGTGGGTTCTGTCCTCGTTCTCCCGGGTTCTGACGCCTTTCCCCACTCCCGCAGGCCTCTTCCATGTTCAGCCTCTGCAGCTCCCTCTCCATCTCCTTCAACAGCAGCAAGCATTTCCACCTCTATGGCAGCAACGCCTCCCTGGCCCAGGTATCTCCACCTCCTTGGAAGCCCCAGGAACAGGCAACAGAGGGAGCCCAGGAGCCCCGGGGCAGACCTAGATGTGGGAGAGCTCCTGGGCTCTGTGCGAGTCAGAACTTCCCCATTGCTAGAGCCATCAGCCTGGGAGAAGCTTCTTCTCCCCTTGGTGGGCACACGACCCCAAAGTTGCCTGAGATGTAGTAGACTTATGTGTCGAGTAAAGTTCAATCAAGGCCGGGCGCAGTAGCTCACGCCTGTAATCCTAGCACTTTGGGAGGTCAAGGTAGGCAGATCACATGAAGTCAGGAGTTCAAGACCAGCCTCGCCAACATGGTGAAACCCCATCTCTACAAAAATACAAAAATTAGCCGGGCATGATGGTGGGCGCCTGTAATCCCAGCTGTTCGGGAGGCTGAGGTGAGAGAATCACTTGAACCTGGGAGGCAGAGGTTGCAATGAGCTGAGATCCCACCATTGCACTCCAGCCTGGGTGACAGAGTGAGACTTCATCTCAAAAGGATCTGTCAGAGGCAGGCGTGGTGGTTCACGCCTGTACTCAGTGCCTCGGGAGGCTGAGATGGGAGGATCGTTTGACCATAGGAGTTCAAGGCTGCAGTGAGCTATGATTATGCCACTGCACTCCAGCCTGGGCAACAGAGTGAGACCCTATCTCAAAAAAAAAAAAAAAAATCATTCTGATGGCAACTTAGCAAAGGAGTTACCAAGCCAAGAGTCAGACAATGAAGAAAGACGCTCTAAGCAGAGGCAGCGGCAAGGCCAGGGGCCTCTGTGGTGAGCGTTGGCAGGGCAGGTTTGAAAAGCAGGAAGTTCAGTGTGGCTAGCAGGCAGAGGGGAGGAGGGAAGATGCATCTAACAGGTAAGCAGAAGCCGGATTCTGGACGGCTTTGAATGCTGAACTGCATGCGATTCCAGGGAAGCCATTGAAGGCCTAGGGCTGCCTAAGCTGTGTGTTGGCCAAGTCATGGCAGCGACTGCAATAGGTGACGTGTTAAAGGGAGAGGGTCTGCAGCTGGAGACTCCAGGCGGGTGATGCAGTCCGGATAGGAGGAGATGGGGAATGGGACCAGGTTCACAGGGACTTTCAGGGGTGGAAAAGGCATTTTCCGGCACTCCCCTCCCCCTGCCCCCAGGTCGTCATGAAGGTTGACGTGGTGTATGAGAAGCAGATGCTCTACCTCTACGTGCTGAGCGGCATCGGGGGGCTGCTGCTGCTGCTGCTCATTTTCATAGTGCTGTACAAGGTGGGTGCCTCCAGGGGTCACAGGCATTGCTGAGACAGCCAGGCTGGGGAGGGGATCTGGTGAGAGCCAGGGAGGAGAATACCAAGCCAGAGGGCATTAGAGCCAGGGGGCCTCAGCCTACTCCCTCCTTCAACAGAGAAGGCTACTGAGGTCCAAAGAACAAGCGAGGGCCAGGTGCAGTGGTTCATACCTGTAATCCCAGCACTTTGGAGGCCGAGGCAGGTGGATCACGTGAGCCTGGGAGTTCAAGACCCGCCTGGGCAACATGGAAAGCATCCGCCACTACAAAAAATTTTAAAAATTAGGGGGACGTGATGCTACCCAACTGTAGTCCCAGCTACTCAGGAGGTTGAGGTGGGAGGATCCCTTGAGCTCAGGAGGTCAAGGCTGCAGTAAGCCATGATGATGCCACTGCGCTCCAGCCTGGGTGACAGAGCGAGACCCTGTCTCACACACACACAAACAGCAAGAGAGACTTTTCCAAGGTCATTCAGCCCATCCCTGGCAGAGCCAGGACGAGGCATCCTGGGAGAGGAAAAGGAAGTATGCCAAATATGGAGGTCCTTCTGGCTTCTGGGCACTGTCCCAGGCACAGGGACACAGAGGCACATGCCACAAACATGCTCCCTCCCATTGTGGCGCTCACAGTCGAAGAGGGGACACAGGCAGAAGCAAGCAGAATGAGGGCTGCAAAGGGCCTGTGTGGCCTGGGGCCTAGAACCCAGGAGCCTCACTTAGGCTGTGAGGGCCCGGCAGGCCTCCCAGGAGAGGTGGCATTTGAGGTGGGATTTGAAGCCTGAGTAGAAGTTACAGATGAAGGCCAAGTACCGTGGCTCACACCTGTAATCCCAGCACTTTGGAAGGCAGAGGTGGACGGATCACCTGAGGTCGTGAGTTCGAGACCAGCCTGACCAACATGGAGAAACCCTGTCTCTACTAAAAATACAAAATTAGCCGGGCATGGTGGCGCATGCCTGTAATCCCAGCTGCTCAGGAGGCTGAGGCAGGAAAATTGCTTGAACCTGGGAGGTGGAGCTTGCGGTGAGCCAAGATGGTGCCATTGCACTCCAGCCTAGGTAACAAGAGCAAAACTCCATCTCAAAAATAAAATAGAATAAATAAAATAAAATAAAGTGTTCTCACTGGGCTGGGGGACTCATGCCTGTAATCCCAGCACTTTGGGAGGCCAAGGAGGGCAGATCACTTGAGGTCAGGAGTTCGAGACCAGCCTGGCCAACATGGTGAAACCCTGTTTCTACTAAAAATACAAAAATTAGCCAGGCGTGATGGCAGACACCTGTAATCCCAGCTACTGAGGAGGCTGAGGCAGGAGAATTGCTTAAGTCTGGGAGGCAGAGGTTGCAGTGAGCTGAGATTGTGCCACTGCACTCCAGCCTGGGCAACAGAGTGAGACTCCATCTCAAAAAGAAAAAAAAAAAGTGTTCTCACATTTTCTTGGGGCCAAAGTGCTCAGTGAATTCTTTGCTCATTCAAATTTTGTCTTTGTACAGGTTGGTTTCTTCAAACGGAACCTGAAGGAGAAGATGGAGGCTGGCGGAGGTGTCCCGAATGGAATCCCTGCAGAAGACTCCGAGCAGCTGGCATCTGGGGAAGAGGCTGGGGATCCGGGCTGCCTGAAGCCCCTCCACGAGAAGGACTCTGAGAGTGGCGGTGGCAAGGACTGAGTCCAGGCCTGTGATGTGCAGAGGGTCCAGAACTGGACTCAGGATGCCCAGGGCCACTCTGCCTCTGCCTGCATTCTGCCGTGTGCCCTCGGGCAAGTCACTGCCCCTCCCTGGCCCTCAGTTTCCCTATCTCGAACATGGAGCTCATTCCTGCCTGTCTCCTTTGCAGGCTCATAGGTAAGACCTGCTGAGGGACCAGCCAAGAGGGCTGCAAAAGTGAGGACTTGTCATTACCAGATGGTTCACCAGCCTCTCTTGGTTTCCTTCCTTGGAAGAGAATGTCTGATATAAATGTGGAGAAACTGTAGTTTCAGGACCTAGGGATGTTCTGGCCCTCACCCCTGCCCTGGGAGGTCCACCAATGCCTCCACCCCCCAGAACCTGTCCTTGCACACTCCCCTGCACTGGAGTCCAGTCTCTTCTGCTGGCAGAAAGCAAATGTGACCTGTGTCACTACGTGACTGCGGCACACGCCTTGCTTTTGGCCAAACACCAAATTCCTTGGCAGGCCTTCCAGCACCCTGCAAAATAAGACTCTTGTGGCCTTCCTCAGCCTCTTCTAGAGCCATGCTGCCTCCCTGTTGAAGCTCCGGTGACACTAGCCTTTCTCCCAGGCCAGGCTCCTTCCTGTCTTCCTGCATTCACCCAGATGGCTCCCTCTGCCTGAACCTTCCATCTCGCCACCCCTCCTTCCTTGGCCAGCAGATCCCAGCTCACATGTCAGACTTGGTTGGGTCCCCACGTCTTTCACACTTCCACCAGCCTGCACTACTCCCTCAAAGCACACGTCATGTTTCTTCATCCAGCAGCCTGGATGTTTCTTCCCTGTTTAATGATTGACGTACTTAGCAGCTATCTCTCAGTGAACTCCGAGAGTAAAGGCCATACTTGTCTTGTTCACTTTGGGATGCCTCGTGATATGTCAGGGCGTGGGACATCTAGTAGGTGCTTGACATAATTTCATTGAGCCAGTGGGAAGACACAGAAAAAGAGGGGATGGGCTGGGCGCGGTGGTTCACGCCTGTAATCCCAGCACTTTGGGAGGCCAAGGAGGGTGGATCACCTGAGGTCAGGAGTTAGAGGCCAGCCTGGTGAAACCCCATCTCTACTAAAAATACAAAATCCAGGCGTGGTGGCACACACCTGTAGTCCCAGCTACTCAGAAGGCTGAGGTAGAATTGCTTGAACCTGGGAGGTGGAGGTTGCAGTGAGCCAAGATTGCGCCATTGCACTCCAGCCTAGGCAACAGAGCGAGACTCCGTCTCAAGGAAAAAATAAAAATAAAAAGCGGGCATGGGCCCGTGACATCCCCATCTTTGGAGGCTGTCTTTCCAGGCTCTGCCCCTGCCCTAGCTCCACACCCTCTCCCAGGACCCATCACACCTGTGCAGCGGCCCCCACAGAAATACTGAGCTCAAGGTGGGAACCACGTCTGCTAACTTGGAGCTCCAATGCCAAGCACAGTACCTGCAATGTATTTATCCAATAAATGTGAAATTCTGTCCAATTTTGTGGTGTTTCTGTGCTGGTGCAATATTGCAGCCTTACTCAATTAAGTGAACATTTCTGGCTGGGCTCTGTGGCTCACAACTGTATTCCCAGCACTTTGGGAACCCAAGGCAGGAGGATCCTTTGAGGCCGGGAGTTTGAGACCAACCTGGGCAACATAGCAAAACCCTGTCTCCACAAAAAATTAAAATATAAAAACTTACTTGAGCCTGGTTGCATGTACCTGTAGTCCCAGCTACTCAGGAGGCTGAGACAGAAGGATCACGTGAGCACAGGAGGTCAAGGCTGCAGTCAGCGATGGTCGCATCACTGCAATCCAGCCTGGGCCACAAAGCAAGATACTGCCTCCAAAATTTAAAAAAAAAAAAAGGCCAGGTGCAGTGGCTCACACCTGTAATCCCAGCACTCTGGGAGGCTGAGGTGGGCAGATCACATGAGGTCAGGAGTTCGAGACCAGCCTCGCCAACATGGTGAAAACCCTGTCTCTACTAAAAATACAAAAAAAAAAAATTAGCCGGGTGTGGTGGTGGGCGCCTGTAATCCCAACTACTAGGGAGGCTGAGGCAGGAGAATCACTTGAACCCAGGAGGCAGAGGTTGCGGTGAGTCGAGACCACACCATTGCACTCCAGCCTGGGTGACAGAGTAAGACTCTGTCTCAAAAAAAAAAAAAAGAAAGAAAGAAAGAAACAAATAGCACTTCCAGCCAGGCGTGGTGGCCTGCTGCAACACAGCAAGACCCGCTTTCTAACAGCAGCAGCAGCAGCAAAGCACTTCCTGGATAAGGCCCCCGGCTACTACTGGTGTCTCCCACTTCCCAGAGCGCTGTCCACGCACACATTTTAAGAACAAGTCTCGTTTACCACATAAAGTTTTTATTGAACTCAAACTCAGGGGCTCCAAAGCCTGAGGAAGAAGAGGGAGGCTGGGGTTTGCACGCAGAGGCCCAGGCCCCACCCTAGGGCCCCACTCCCCACCTCACCTACCTTTTACCCGCTCCTGACTCAACAAGGGTTTCAGCAGCTACCAATCTAAGCTAACCCACTCTAATTAGGTAATCCCCCGCCCTCCCCCCTCCCTGCTCTAGCAGTTGCCAAGCCAGGCACCCACCGAGGAGCCGCGGCTGAGGCCAGCCCTCCGCTGACCTCTCTCCATTTCTCCCAGGGCCTCCGGCTGCCGGCCTGGCCTCCCTCCAACCCACTTCCCACAAGTCTCCAGGGCATGTCACTTCCTCCACCCTGGTCCTCTTCTTCCAGCATCCTCAGCTCCTCCATTCTCCTGCGGCTTCTCCACTATCCTCCCTAAAGGTTCCTCTACCTCCCTGGCCTCTTATCTTCTGCCCACACCTCCCACCCCTCCTGGGGCCCCAGGTCAGCGCCGGCCAGCCGCGTGGGTCCGCTGGTGGCGGATGAGGTCGGAGCTCTGGGAGAAGGCCTTTCCGCAGTCATCGCACTTGTAAGGCCGCTCGCCGCTGTGGACCCGGTGATGCTGCAGAAGCGTGGAAGAGCGGCAGAAGCCCTTGCCGCACACGGCGCACCTGTAGGGCCGCTCGCCCGTGTGGGAGCGCTGGTGCTGGATGAGAGTGGAGGAGCGATTGAAGGTCTTGCCGCAGTCGGGGCAGCTGTAGGTGCGGCCTGGCAGGTGGGTGCGGGCGTGGATGGCCAGCACCGAGCTCTGGCCAAAGCGCTTGCCGCACTCCGGGCACTTGAAGGGCTTCTCCCGGGCGTGGCTGCGGGCATGGGGGATAAGGGCCGACCGCTGGGAGAAGCTCTTGCCGCAGATGCCACAGCTGAAGGGCCTCTGACCGGTGTGCACCCTCTGATGGCTGCGCAGGGACGAGTTCTGGCTATAGCACTTGCCGCACTCGGTGCAGCTGTAGGGCCGCTCGTGGCTGTGGGTGCGCTGGTGTCGCAGGAGGTAGGAGCTGTCGCCGAAGGCCTTGCCACAATGTGGGCACTTGTAGGGCTTCTGGCCAGAGTGAGTGCGCTGGTGGCGAAGCAGGTAAGAGCTGTCGGCGAAGGCCTTGCCGCAACGGGGACATTTGTAGGGCCGCTCGCCAGTGTGGGTGCGCTGGTGTTTGATGAGGTCAGAGCTCTGGGAGAAGGCCTTGCTGCAGACCTCACATTTGTAGGGTTTCTCACCGGTGTGGATGCGCTGGTGCTGGATCAGGGTGGAGCCCCGCCCGAAGCTCTTCCCGCAGATGCCGCAGATGTTAGGCCGAGGACCCTGCCCACCCCTGGCCCGACCACCCCGCCGGCCTGGACCTCGAAGGGCTCCTGTGAGACCCAAGGGATTCTGAAGCATCTCAAACTGCGGTGTAGACAGCAGGGCCCCTGTGGGGATCTCAAAAGGTGGCCCTATGGGAAGGTCCCCTGTGGGCTGCTCCCCAAACCCCTGAGTGAAGGAGTCCAGGGGGTGAACTCCTACGGAGATATTCAAGGGACTCTTTTCTTCGGGGTTCAGAAGCATCTCCGCACCTTCCTGGAATTTGGAACTTTGAGCTTCAAATTCTGGGCTTTGGGTTTTGAGCTCAGGGTTCTGGGATTCATATCTAGAGCTCTCAGATTCATAGCCAGGGCTCCGGGGTTCATAGCCAGGGCTCCGGGGTTCATACCCAGGGCTCCGAGGTTCATAGCCAGGGCTTTGGGGTTCATACCTAGGGCTCTGGGATTCAAACTCAGGGCTCTGAGAATCTGATTCAGGGCTTCTGGATGCAAACTCAGGGCTTGGGGGCACAAGCCCAGGGCTTCGGGACTCAAACCCCGGGCTTTCAGGCTCAAATCTGGGGCTTTGGGGTTCAAACTCTGGGCTTTGTGGCTCAAACCCAGGGCTCTGGGGTTCAAGCCCAAATGGTATCTCTTCGACTTCATAGTCCCCAGAACCTTCTTGCTGAGAAATTTCCTCTTCCTCATTCTCACTCATGTTGCCTGCAGGATGAGAGAATCCAGATCGTGTGAGACCTGGAAGGTCATTTGGTCCATTAGCAACCACACACCTCCCACCTCACATGCAGGGTCGCTGGCCCCTAGACAGGTGCTGAAATTCCCACGCCCCCCTCAGCTGACCCAAGACACCCCAGTCCCCGCCGGCCCCTCCTCCGAGTCCCGGTGTCCCAGACCCGGGCCCTCGCTCCCTCCCTGGAGCCACAGCCCCTTCTCCTGCGCGCAGGTCCACTCCTCGGACAGGCGTTCCCTCCTCACCTCTGAGGGACCCTTCGGGGCTCCTCATTTCGTCAGAACTCTGCACATCCTGGGGCTCGAGGCCCCACGGCGACGCCTCCCGCTCCATCTCCGCGGGATCCCAGTGCAGCAGCGGCGGCGATGGCGGCCGATCCCGCGACCCGGCCTGGGTTGCCCTGAGCCGCGGGCCCCCGCCGCCCGCCCGCTCAGCGCCGCCCAGGGTACTCGGCGGCCCAGCCCGGGCCCCCGAGGCCGGACGTCTTGACCCCGCGCCTCTCCAGCGCGCCGGGCCCCTCCCCTGCCCGCGGCCCCGCCCCCTCCCAAGGTCTCGGCCTCCCCGTGGCCCACACCGACCCCCGCGAGTCGCGGCCTCGGGGATGAGGGGCTTCGCGACTACCCCGGCGGCCCCCGGCCCCCGCTCCCGCCAGAGCCCCCACCTTCTGGCCCCCGGCCCCAGGCTAGGCTGCACTGTCCAACGGCCGCCCGGCCCCCCCTCCCCCGCACAGGAAGTGTCCGTCCGCGGCCAGGTCCCCCCGCCGGCTCGCGACGCGGCCTCTCTAGGAGCCGCTGGAGGTGGAAACTCGTTGGCATTAACCCTGGGCTGGAGGGGCCCGGCCTCTGGGTGGGCGAGGACCGGACGCCCCGGAGCCCGCGGGGCTGCCGGGGCAGTGTGTGTGCCTATGTTCTAGGCCTCCGTCCCTCCAGAGGCCCGTCTGTCCATCTCCCGGGCCCCGCGTCGTCGGTGCGTGTGGCCAAGGGCGAGGCGACAAGCGAGACCAAGGTCAGCGAGAAGGAGCGACGCTTCTCGGCGCCAGCGGGGGCGGTGTCTCGCTCCCTCCCCTCCCGGGCCTCCGGGTCAGCTCCAGCAGCGCCTAGGGAACCGGGACGGACTCCCCTTGGCCTCGCCGAGGTCCTTGAGCCCGGGACCCCCTCCAGGAACTCCGCTCCCCGGCACCTGCGCGAGCCCACTCCCGTTCCTCCGGCCCCCACCCAGCTCGGCTCCCCTGATCTCCCTGCTCCCTCCTCGAGGGCTAGGATAGTTGCCAAGGAGACAGCCCCGCCCCGGCTCCCAGAGGCACCGCTTCTCCGCCCCAGGAAGCCCGGCGGTTGGCCGATGGGGCTCGTGCTCTATCCGCCCCGCCTCCTCCAACCCCGCGGACGGCTGGGCGTTAATGGTCGCCAGGGAACGCCAGGCGCCTTCCTGATTGGCCTGGGGTGCTCTGGTCGGGTCCGCCTCCCCGTCCGCCAGAGCGCCTTCAGGAGGTAGTGGGAGGGAGGTGCCAGGCGTCTCCCCTTCAGCCGGGGCTGTGCCTTCAAAACTTTTCCCGCCCCCACTTAACCTCCATTATGTTTTATGAAAGCCAAAAGATCTGAGGACCGACACCCTTCCTCCTCGTCAGCCTCACACCCCTTGCCTCTCCCGTCCACCTTCCCCAGCGCCTGAGTTTAACTCAATCCCTGGCAGCCTTAGTCCCCGGTTGTTAGATTTCCTCACAGGGAGGCAGGATTCCTTCCAGGTGAGGGTGATACAGAGGAGAATTGGACTGAGAGAACCATCTGGCCTTCGAGGCATCTAACAACTCTCCAGTCTTGTCTGACTCGAATGGAGGCTTGCAGAGGAAGGGAACCTGAGAAACACTGCCTCGGGTGCAGCTTTGAATTGAGGAAGTGAGCCTGGACAGACAACTTAATATCATCCAGTTCTTGTCTTTTTTTCTACGCTTCGTGCTGAAACAAGTTTGGCAGCGTTCTTGACAGTTAATGAGCCCGATGCCCCTGTGTGATGCAGGAGCCATGGGTCGTGTTTTCTTGTCGCCTACCCAGACAAATGAAGGGAAGAGAATGTTTGGGAGGAAGGATGGCCTGAAAAGAGATGAGAACAAGAACTTGGAGAATGCCAAGTGATAAAAAGTGGAGAGAAACTATCTAAAGGCTTACAGGTGGGGCGCGCTGGCTCATGTCTGTAATCCCAGCACTTTGGGAGGCCAAGGCAGGTGGATCACGAGGTCAGGAGTTCGAGACCAGCCTGGCCAAGATGGTGAAACCCCGTCTCTACTAAAAATACAAAAATTAGCCAGGCGCAGTGGCGGGCACCTGTAATCCCAGCTACTTGGAAGGCTGAGGCAGGAGAATCGCTTGAATCTGGGAGGCAGAGGTTGCAGTAAGCCGAGATCTTGCCACTGCACTCTAGTCTGGGTGACAGAGCAAGACTCCACCTCAAATAATAATAATAATAAAGGCTTACAAATAAAATCACAAGAGCTCATCCCACGAATGAAGCGGGGAAAACTTTCTGCCCTCCAGAGGAACAGCTTCCAGCTCCATAGCTCTCTCCCGTCCCAGTGTCTGTTTGTCCTGAAACCTTTGCTAAGAATGGCTTACATGGTCCAGCACTAGAGCCCACAGTCAAAGAACCTACAAGAGGACCAGTTTTGGGAAGAGCTGGACATGGGGTACCCTCTGGTCATCCCCAAAGCACTCACACAGGTAGGAAACATGTCTCCTTCACAAGACACTTTTCTCTGACATCCAACTTGCTGATCCACCAAAATTCACACAGGAGAGCAGCCACACCCTAAAAATGGGTGGCGAGACCTCCAGCCACAGCTCTGACACCATACACTGCCTGCACTCTTATGAGCCACAAGTCCCAGGTGTAGCAGAAGCTGGGCCAAGACTTCATGCTGCCCAGGCACCCGCATTTCCACGTGCAAATTCAGCCTCACTGGCACCTGGAGTAAGAGTGGCTCACTTCCAGCCAGCCTCCTCCAGGACCAGGGTGCCATCTATGCACAGGGACTTCACAAGGAAGCCAGCCTCCACCTGACACACAGCCACAGCAGTGAGAGGCTCCAAGCCTAGGAAAGCCTCTGATAAGGGCTACATCTTGACCCAACACCAGCTAATCCAAGGCAGGAGAAACTTGGGGAGCCCACTGGCGTTGTCCTGCCTCTGCATCCATGAGGATGAGCCCTGTGCATATCCTGAGTCAGGTGGTCACTTTGTTAACAGCATTATCTCCTGGCATGCCCAGCACTATGGCAGAGCCATTCAGTGTGCAGCCAAGGCTTATGGTCAGCCAACGTGGCCAACGCTGCAGGCTAGAGAGCCTTCACAGACTTCTCAGTGAGAGGAGCTTCCGTATGCACTGCTCCCTTCCCTCATGCAAAGGACAAGTCCTCTTAAAGGCCTTCCATCCAATGCTAGAGGAGATGCCCCAGTGTATTGAACATGATCTTAAGTACCCAGGAAGACAGCAGCCATGGCACAGGGCCCTTTGGAAAAAACAAAGAAATGGAGGTCTTTGTGTATGCCTGACATTGGGGACAGGCCCACTACTCTTGCAAAACTAAGAGCAGTTTGAAAATAATGTTTTGTTCCCAGCAGTAGTTCTTGCAAACTTTCACAGGCATAAAATTCTATCCCTGGAGATTCTGATTCAATAGATGAGGATCTGGGCCCAGGGAGTAGCTACCTTTTTTTTTTTTTTTTTTTTTGAGACAGAGGTTCTCTCTGTCGCCCAGGCTGGAGTGCAGTGGCGCTATCTCCACTCAGTGCAACCTCTGCCTCCTGAGTTCAAGCGATTCTCCTGCCTCACCCTTCTGAGTAGCTGGGACTATAGGCACGTGCCACCATGCCAGGCTAATTTTTTAAAAATGTATCTTTAGTAGAGACGGGGTTTCACCATGTTAGCCAGGTGGTCTCAGTCTCCTGACCCCGAGATCCGCCCGCCTCAGCCTCCCAAAGTGCTGGGATTACAGGTGTGAGCCACCACGCCCAGCCCAGAGTAGCTACATTTTTAAAAGATACTCAGCCCGGCCCTACCTCTAGGTGGAAATATCTGTGCCACGAACTGAGGAGCTGAGAATGGGGTAGGGCTAAGGCTTAAGGGTTTCATGACACTAAAAAAAATTGACGAAATGCTGGAAAGTTGGGTCATGAGGGCAGGAAGCAGAGGAGCTGGAGCCTGGTTTCTGGGCCCTAAATAAACTTTACAAACTTCAAAGCTCTCAGAGACCTCTAGGTAATAATCATGGCACCTTTAATTGGCAAACTCAGGGCCATGATCTGGCTGTCAGTCTGGACTGAGAACTGGTGTTGCAAGCTGGGCTTTCCCCAGGCTGTGTTGAGGGTTAGAGGAGGGGACTGGGATGTACACTGGGAATTAAAACCTGGTACAAAGTTATCTCCTACTGCCAAGGTTCCTCTTCTCACCCCATGTGCCCCTGTGATAAAGTGACACACGAGTCAACCCGCCCCAGAAAAGCTGAGGGAGAGAGAGGTGGGATCAGATTGGAGATGAGGTTGGAATAAAGTCAGTTCATTACTTGACACCCAAACGGTGTCTTTTCTCCAAAACTTCTACCTCCTTTCAGGCTGATAAATCTGGTTCCTTCTTCCCTGGGTAGGCCAGACACAGGGCTGAGCTGGGTGACAGGCGAGGGCACACAGGCCAACAGAGGTCACAGGCCCTTGCTCTCCTTGGGCAGGTGTTGTCCTGACCAGAAGCAGGGCAGGGGGCTGCCCATGGCTGGACTCTGCCCACAAAGGAATTAGTGGTAGATGGATAATGGAGTCGTTAAGTGCTGGAGGGATTCCGTGTAGAACTTGGGGATACAGATGGGTACGGTTGCCACTGGCTACAAATCTAACACCAGGTGTTCCTGGCCTAGCCGCTTCTGCCCATGATGGCACATACTTAAAGACAGCAAAGATGGCGCGTACCTAAAGACAGGAAAGATGCAAGGACTGTTTTGACACAGACATGGGTTCAAGAAATACTTCCCTTTCTTCTTTGCTGTACTTTAAGATAAACACCAAAAACACTAAAAGCAAGCCATGATGAATGGCAACTCGTGTTTGGCCAGGAGCTGATGGGATGAGTGGCCGGGCCACAGTAAGTTGGGAGTTCTGGCTTCAGCCCAACTCCCAACAACTGCGACTTTCTGAGAGCCTAGGTGGACTTGTGAAATCTTTGGATTTTTCAAGAGATGCCAGAAACCTGGATTTTGGTGCAAAATATCCCTTTAAATCTTCACCACTAATTCTTATCACTTAAAACACTGCCTGGGCCCAAATCAATACAGCAACTGCAGGCAAGATCCAATACAGGGTCACTGGTTTTTTAAGTTGTGCAGCAAAAAGACAATGAAGGCCAGTGCAGTGGCTCCCCTGTAATCCCAGCACTTTGGGAGGCCAAGGTGGGCGAATTGCTTGAACCCAGGAGTTTGAGACCAGCCTGATCAACACAGTGGGAACCCCATCTCTGCAAAAAAATTTAAAAATTAGCCAGAATAGTGTTGCCCACCTGTAGTCACAGCCATCTGAGAGGCTGGGACAGGAGGATTCCTTGAACCCAGCAGGTCTAGGCTGCAGTGAGCCCAGTTCACACCACTGCATTCCAGCCTGGGTGAGGAGCAAGATGCTGTCTTAATAAGTAAATAAATAAACAAACAGACAATGGGTATTGCGTTGTGGGAGGGTCAAAAATAAAAAAGAAAAGGCCAGCCGGGCGCGGTGGCTCACGCTTGTAATCCCAGCACTTTGGGAGGCCGAGGCGGGCGGATCACGAGGTCAGGAGATCGAGACCACGGTGAAACCCCGTCTCTACTAAAAATACAAAAAAATTAGCCGGGCGTGGTGGCGGGCGCCTGTAGTCCCAGCTACTCGGAGAGGCTGGGGCAGGAGAATGGTGTGAACCCGGGAGGCGGAGTGCCACTGCACTCCAGCCTGGGCGACAGAGCGAGACTCCGTCTCAAAAAAAAAAAAAAAAAAAAAAAAAATGCCTGTAATCCCAGCACTTTGGGAGGCAGAGGTGGGTGGATCACCTGAGGGCAGGAGTTTGAGACCAGCCTAGCCAACATGGTGAAACCCCATCTCTACTAAAAATACAAAAAGTTAGCTGGGCATAGTGGCAGATGCCTGTAATTCCAGCTACTCTGGTGGCTGAGGCAGGAGAATCGCTTGACCCCAGGAGGGGGAGGTTGCAGTCAGTCGAGATCGCACCATTGCACTCTAGCCTGGGCAACAAGAGCAAACTCCGTCTCAAAAAATTAAAAAAGTAAAAAGAAAAAGACAACAGAGAAAACAAGGTTCTTCTCTACCTCAATCCTCTTAGCATCTCTGGGAGGAGAAACAGCTTTTGCTTCCCTGTATGGAGGTCTGGGGGGTTCTCACCTCAGCCCTGCCTCAGCAAAGGGGGCCTTGGAGAGCCCAGGGCAGCGGGAGCAAGGTGCTGGCAGAAGAGGCTGCTGAGAGCCCAAGATCAGACTGTCCGCACCCCAGGCCAGCTCTTGCCGTGGATTCTGGGACCTCCCTGTAGGCCGCTGCAGAGATTCGGGCCCCTGAGCCCATCTCGGGCCTCCCACAATGTCTAGATAGTCACTTTTGAGGCCATCACCCACATTCCTGGAATATCTCTGGATACAGCTGGAAGCCCATAGGCGGGTCCAGGTCCCCGCGGACAGGGGTCAGGGTCACAGACAGCCCCCCAGGGCGCCGGCCCCTACGCCCCTCGCCCCCGGGCCGATGGACCCATTGGTGCTTGGCCATGCCGGTCTTCAGGCTGAAGCAGCGGCCACACTGCGTGCAGCGGTAGGGCTTCTCGCCAGTGTGAACGCGCAGGTGCGAAGTCAGCGCCGTGCGGCGCATGAAGGCCCGACCACACTCGAGACAGCGGTGGGGCCGCTCCCCACGATGGATGGCCCGGTGTTTGCTCAGGGAGGAAGCGTGGCCGAAGCCCTTGCCGCAGTCTGCGCAGTAGAAAGGCTTCTCGCCCCTGTGGCTGTAGATGTGCTCCACAAGCGTGGAGCGCCAGGCGAAGCTCTTCCCACACACGTAGCAGCCGTGACGCTGGTCAGCTCGGGGTACAGGGGGGTGGGCAAAAAAGCGGGGGCGACTCCGGCGCCGCGCCTTGGACAGCTGCTCCAACCCAGCAAAGGGAGCTTGGGGAGCCTTCAGCCCAGGAGACCCGGCAGCCACAGGGTCGGGCTTCTCCAGGGCTCCCGTCCCTTCCCTTTGTCTTTCCTCTTCCTTGTTTCTGGAATCTGCTGAGAGATAAGGAGGGTAGAGTTCAGGCTCGGCTCATCCTGGTCATTGAATCTCACAGCCCGCGTGGACAGGGACAGGCCTGCTGGACCCCCGGCTGCTCCTGGGAGATGGAGGAGTGACACCTGTTCCTTGGCTGCAGAGCCAGACAGAGCCGGGAGGGAGGGAACAGTCCATTCCGCCTCGGGGCTGGGGAAATGTCACCGCAGGCGAAGGGCAGAGATGATATGAACATCTGGGCCTAATCTGGAAGGAGGAGCGGACACCTGGGGATATTCCAGGCAGAAGGAACAGCACCAAGAAAGGCAGAACCAGGAGGGCATGGCCAAGTTCAGTAGGGCTGGATACTCTGCAAAGGCTGAGGCAAAAACTGAAGGAAGGAAATGGGAGGGCGGGATGGGGGGGCATAGGAACCATAGTGCAGGAAAACGACTGGGGCGGGTCATGATGTGGAGGTAGAGTCAACGGAACTTAGAGGCCGGGTGCGGTGGCTCATGCCTGTAATCCCAGTGCTTTGGGAGGCCGAGATAGAGGATCGCTAGAGTTCGAGACCAGCTTGGGCAACACACCAAGACCTCTACCTCTTTAAAATTTTTTAAATTAAAAACAAACAAACAAACAAAAACAGCCAGGAGTGGCGGCGAGTGCGTTTATAGTCTTAGGTACTCTGGAGGCCCAGGCGGGAGGATTGGTTGAGCCGATTGCTTGAGCCCGGGAGTTCGAGACTGCAGTGAGCTATGATGGCACCACTGCACCTCAGCCTGGGCAACAGAGACCCTTTCTCTAAAACAAAACAAAACAAAACAAAACAAAACATCCCCCAGAGTGTAGTGACCACGCAGAGGTGAGGACTCAGGGGCGGGTATGGCAGGGCCAGAGCCCCCATCACAGCCCCTTTCTAGGCTGCATCCTGGAGCCAGGCAGGGGCTCAGCCTCCTGGCCGCAGTTGAGAAGGCAGTTCAGAGAGGAAACTGCTAAGCAGGTAGCTGGAGGTGGCAGAGGGTACTGGGATGGGACAGGAACAGAGAAGTCCCCATGGGACTGAGTACCCGATACTCCACCTGGGTCCGCTTCTGTCAGACACTTAGCCACCTTCGGATCCTGGGCAGCCGGACCCCACAGTTCGGCCCTCTCCTCCACCCAGGAGATGAGCGCCGGCTTGCTGCCTCCGACTCCTGGGGGAGAAGAACGCAAACCCCACGCTGCGAGGAGGCCGCCTGCCCGGCCCCGGGGCCCCCAACTCCACACGCAGCTCCCAGAGGCGCGGCAGGGCCTGTGGGGGCGCAGGGCCCAGGCGAACAGTTGGGGCTCTCACCGAGCGCGCCCAGGTGGCCGTAGGTCTCCTGCATCACGTCCCGGTACAGGGCCCTCTGCGCAGGCCGCAGGCAGCCCCATTCCTCCCGGGAGAAGTACACGGCCACGTCGGCGAAGCTTACGGCCCCGGGCTTTCTCCACTCGAGTCCCGCCCTGTTTGGGTCCCGGGGAGGGAGCGGGGCCAGAGGCGGCGCCATGGGGACTGTCAGCCCCAGCGACGGATCGGTCACCTCCCCTGGCCGGGCCTGGGCATGCGGAACCTCCCGCGCCCGAGAACACTTCCCCGGCCCGGTCCCAAGGGAAGGAGGGAGGTCAGTAGAGCCCCCGAGGGCCCACTAGAGGGGATGGAAACTACGGGCCGTTGGCTGCGAGTCCATAGTCAGAACTGGACGATCTCTTCAAAAAAAAACGGCGGCAGCGCGACCTCTCGACCTTTGCCCCTGCGCAACTGTACCCACGACGACGCCCCCCCGCCAGCGGCCCCCCTCCAGGCCGCGTTCCCTCCGTGCCCTAATCCAAAATGGCCGTTGAGGCTACAGGCGCCGGCCTTGAAAACCAGCCGCGCATGCTCCGGTCCCGCCAGGTGAGGCGGCGCGGCTCAGAGCTTCCGCCCGGGTTTGCGGGAACAAAGGAGCGCCCGGCGGAAGGGAGCCCTAGTCAACTCAGAAGTTAGTTTTCGTCTCTGGACCTTTTTATAATCGGACTTCAGCCCATCACTCTCTCGTTTTGTCTTCAGAAACGGCGACAGCAGCCTCTTCCCAATGTTGAGAGCAAAAAGTGTGAACCCAGAAATTCCGAGACAGATCTCAATTACTTGCCAAGGTTGAGGACGCGCGCGTGACAGCCTCAGGAAGTCCTCACGACATGTGCCCAAGGTGGTCGGGGCACAGCTTAGTTTTACACATTTTATGGAGACAGGAGACATCAATAAATGTATGTAAGAAGAACATTGGTTCTGTCTGGAAAGGCAGGACAACTTGAAGCAAAGGCAGGAAGACGTGAAGCAGGAAGGGGGCTTCCAAGAAACAGAAGGTGAGGCACAAACGATTGCATTCTTTTGAGTTTCTGATTAGCGTTTCCAAAGGAGGCAATCAGATATGCATCTATGTCAGCCAGCAAAGGGGTGACTTTGAATAGAATGGGAGGCAGGTTGGCCCTAAGTAGCTCCCAGCTTGACTTTTTCCTTTAGCGTAGTGATTTGGGGGCCCCAAGATTTATTTTCCTTTCACAAAAGCCATGGAGTGGATGCAGGAGAACCTCCTCTATTGTAGGCTTGTTGGAGCTTGAAATTTTGGGAGCTTCTAGACGGCGGAAGCAGCGGGGAGAGTAGGGTAAGGTTGAGAAAGTCAGAGGGCCCTCTCTTCTAGGAGCTTCTCCCATGTGCTGTGCAGGACGCCTCCCGACCGCCTGTCTCCCTCTAGCTGCAGCCAGGGTCTTGGCTTCCCTGACGTCCTGCCCCTGTGCGGATGGCCCAAGGCTCCTAGGCTCAAACCCAGCTCATCCCTTTCTTACACCAACCTGCTTCCCCTGGGGTCTTTATCTCAGTAAATGTCACCAGCTCTCCCCTGAGACCTCCTTCTCACACTTCCTGATGGCCTACTCTGTGCTCCACGTGACTTCTTGCATGGCCTGTGTACTGGAGTCAGAGTCACCTCCAACGCGCCTTTTAGCTCTTAGTGGGTTCTTTAGTTCAATCTAGGCCCAGATTGAGAATCGCCTGTAATCCTGGCGCCTGGGAGGTCGGGGCAAGAGGATCCCTTGAGTCCAAGAGAATGAGATCAGCCTGCTCAACTTAGGAGACCCTATCTCAAAAATAAATAAGAAAAAATGAATCGACAGTAGACAGACTAACAGGAGAAAAGAATACAAATTGTATCTGTTTTACATGTACTCAGGGATCTTCACGAGAGAGCAGTCAGAAAAAGTGGCTGAAGCCAGGTGCTTTTATATTTGTGGTTTTTTTTTTTTTTTTTCAGAGACAAGTGAACATTTATTTTTATGTCTTTCTTCCTATGTGTATTTCAAGTCTTTTTCAAAACAAGGCCCCAGGACTCTCCAGATTCAATTATGTCCTTGGGCTTGGTCGACTGCTGCAGGAGTCTTAAGGAGCCTTGTACAAATGCTAGAGTGACTAATTTACCAACATTAAACCCTAGGATAGATGCGACAGAGCAGGACTCCTTCCTCCATGGAATGTGCTGATTTCAGATGACGTGGCACCCAGTGTAGAAAACGCTGGAATTTTTCCTTGGAACTGGACTGTGATAAGAGGTGCTTGCCATGAACATAAGCTACTGTCTTTTCTTTTCTTTTTTTGAGACGGAGTTTCGCTCTTGTTGCCCAGGCTGGAGTGTAATGGCACGGTCTTGGCTCACTGCAACCTCCGCCTCCCAGGTTTGAGTGATTCTCCTACCTTAGCCTCCCGAGTAGCTGGGATTACAGGCATGCGCCACCATGCCCAGCTAATTTTTGTATTTTTAGTAGAGACGGTGTTTCTCCATGTTGATCAGGCTGGTCTCAAACTCCCGACCTCAGATGATACGCCTGCCTCCGCCTCCCAAAGTTTTGGGATTACAGGAGTGAGACATGGCGCCCAGCAAGCTACTGTCTTTTCTTTGACCCTTTCCAGTTTTTGAAGATAAAGTAGGAAATAATCTTCTCTGAAGATACTTGATAAAAATTCCCAAAACAACAAAAACACATGCTTACACTTCATTGATAAAATTTACTGCAGTTTGGCACCTGGGTCTAGTTCAGCTGGTGGATGAGCTGATTGATGCAGTAACCCCGATAGCCAGGTGTGCCCATCTCCTGAGGAAGCCCACTCTATTTTTGGTAGCATGACGGGCCACTGAGGGAGGAAAGGGCGCAAGAACCGTGAGATCTCCTGGAAATGCTTCCCTGGGAAGGCAATTTCATGAATGAGGTCTTCCAAGCAAATGATGCCAAACTTCCCCAGGTTCTCCTCAATCACTGTATTGTCTGTCAGAGGGACGGTCTTATTCTTTTTTTTTTTTTTTTTTTTTTTGAGACAGAGTTTTGCTCTGTCGCCCAGGCTAGAGTGCAGTGGCGCGATCTCGGCTCACTGCAAGCTCCACCTCCCGGGTTCACACCATTCTCCTGCCTCAGCCTTCTGAGTAGCTGGGACTACAGGTGCCCGGCACCGCGCCTGGCTAATTTTTTGTATTTTTAGTAGAGACAAGATTTCGCTGTGTTAGCCAGGATGGTCTCCATCTCCTGACCTCATGATCCACCCATCCTCGGCCTCCCAAAGTGCTAGGATTACAGGCGTGAGCCACTGCGCCGAGCCGATGGTCTTAATCTTGACCTTGGCTTGTCCATGTTTCAAAATGAGTTCCCGGACAGACTTCAGATTTGGAAATCCTCAGGTCACATAAGGTTCCACTATACGCAGCATTTTTAGGTTCTGGGGAGTGGGGTGACTTTTTACAAAGACACCACTGAAAATTTTCTTTAGGCAAAGTCTTGCAATTGTTCTCTGCACCAGTAAACTCATGCCATCAATCCTTTTGATGCTTACAACAAAGGCCAAGGAATGTTTATCTGGTAATTCCAAGGCATGAGCTTTCACTTCTAGTTGTCGGAGACGCACCTTGTCACGTTTCTCCTGCCAGGAATCATGTAGGAATGATTCCAGTCGCTTAAACCTGAGCCCTTTTCCTTTCCTCTGCTCCTTCTTTGCCAAAAATGCCTGCTTTTCCTGGGTAGCTTTGAGGGCTTGATAAGCCTTTCTATTTTTCAGGAGATTTTCTGGAACCAAAGGAATTTTTCTTTGCTCTTGCTCTGCCATCTTTATTAGTGGTGCAGCTACTGATCATTATATTTCTTTCTTTTTTTTTTTTTGAGACGGAGTCTTACTTTGTCGCCCAGGCTGGAGTGCAGTGGCGTGATCTCAGCTCACTGCAAGTTCCGCCTCCCGGGTTCACGCCATTCTCCTGCCTCAGCCTCCCGAGTAGCTGGGACTACAGGCACCCACCACCACACCCGGCTAATTTTTTTGTATTTTTAGTAGAGACGGGGTTTCACCGTGTTAGCCAGGATAGTATCGATCTCCTGACCTCGTGATGTGCTCATCTCTGCCTCCCAAAGTGCTGGGATTACAGGTGTGAGCCATCGCGCCCAGCCTATATTTCTTAAATAACTATAATTTTTTTTTTTTTTTGAGATGGAGTTTTGCTCTTATTGCCCAGGCCAGAGTGCAATGGTGCAATCTCCGCTCACTGCAACCTCTGCCTCCTGGGTTCAAGCGATTCTTCTGCCTCACCACCCCGGGTAGTTGGGACTACAGGCATGCACCACCACACCCAGCTAATTTTGTATTTTTAGTAGAGATGGGGCTTCACCATGTTGGTCAGGCTGATCTTGAACTCCTGACCTCAGGCGATCCACCCACCTTGGCCTCCCAAAGTGCTGGGATTACAGGCGTGAGCGACTGCACCTGGCCAAGAACAATAAATTTTAAAAGAAATGACAGGACGAAGAAAATCTGGCTAGGGCAGTAAAATTTTCAAGGGGAGATCTATGTGGGTGGGGGGTCATCAAACAGGTGGAAGGTATGGATTACTTTGTTAAGTGTGTTTATTCTGGTCCCTTGTGGCCTCTAAGGGCTATTTTCTCACCCTGGGGAGAGGAGGCAAAAAGTTTGGGAGGGGCATAAGGATTCATTGTTGCCCAGGGGGTATGGTCCCAGCCCTAGGTCTCCCAGGCTCTCAGGCCTCTGAAGGACACAAGAGAAAACTGAAAACTTCCCTTAAAAGCAATGACATTTTGTCTCTTGCAGTGCCCACCCCTCAGTGAGCACCCCATCACTCACAGTCTGGAAGAGCTCTGGGAGGTGTGGAAGCTCCCTTGGGGGTCTGGACCCTCCTGGGAAAGAACCAGGGGCAGAGTTCACAATCCTGGAGGTCAGCCTCTGAGGTCCATGTCACCAGGCCAGTGGATCCACTGAAGGGCCCCTGGCTCAAGCATTGCCAGCAGTGGGGACAGGTGAAGGAACACAGGCCCGCTGGGCAACAGGAAGCAGGGGTGGGCCTCGCTGTGGGAGAAGTGGGTGCTGTACTAGCTGTGGGCAAAGGGTCACTCCCCAGAGTACCTGGGGCCTGGCTGAAGGTACTGGCGAAGTGTGGCTGCACTGGGGACAGGAATGAGGTGCTGAGTGAGTGCCAGATGTTGAGGCTGGGCAGAGACTGCAGGTTTGGGGAAGGTCTGGCTACAGGGAGCCTTGACCAAAGGCTCAGAGACCATATCAGTGTTTCTGACGCCAAGGGCTTATGACAGCTCCCAAATAGACTCCTGCTGGTCCCTTCCAAATGTGTAATTTTTCTGAGTGGCCATTGGGAAACTGCTGATTCAAAACTTACCTCTGGCCCTGTCAACTCCCCAAGGCCTACTCATATTCAGGTGACAGAATCAACCTTCACAACAGCAGCATTCAGATGGGTACCCCTGGGAGCCACCCTCATCCCCCACCCCCAGACAGTGCTGGCCAACTGAGGAGCTCACCAGGCAGTGACATTCCCACACACCTCAAGGCCAACCAGAGGAGCCACCATCAACCACACAGGCAGCTGTTCCAGGGCCTAGGGGCCTGGAGACAGAAAGGTGAACTTTCTTCATCCTAAATTTGAATTCACACACTGCCACTGAATGGGCCGATTCATAGCGCAGCCTGACTGTAGTCCCCATGGGATGCCACCAGTCAAATTAAGTACCGGGCGCGGTGCCTCATGCCTGTAATCCCCGCACTTTGGGAGGCCAAGGTGGGCAGATCACCTGAGATCAGGAGTTCAAGAGCAGCCTGACCAACATGGTGAAACCCCATCTCTACTAAAAATACAAAAATTAGCTGGGTGTGGTGGCGCATGCCTGTAATCCCAGCTACTCCAGAGGCTGAGGCAAGAGAATGGTGCGAACCCGGGAGGCAGAGATTGCACTGAGCCGAGATCACACCACTGCACCCGAGCCTTGGTGACAGAGTGAGACTCTATCTTTTGAGACGGAGTCTCGCTCTGTCGCCCAGGCTGGAGTGCAGTGGCGCAATCTCGGCTCACTGCAAGCTCTGCCTCCCAGGTTCACGCCATTCTCCTGCCTCAGCCTCTCCAAGTAGCTGGGACTACAGGCGCCCGCCACCGCGCCCGGCTAATTTTTTGTATTTTTAGTAGAGACGGGGTTTCACCGTGGTCTCGATCTCCTGACCTCGTGATCCGCCCGCCTCGGCCTCCCAAAGTGCTGGGATTACAAGCGTGAGCCACCGCGCCCGGCCAGAGACTCTATCTTTAAAAAAAAAAAAAAAAAAGAGGCCGGGCACGGTGGCTCACGCCTGTAATCTCAGCACTTTGGGAGGCTGAGGCAGGCCCATCAACTGAGGTCAGGAGTTTGAGACCAGACTGACCAACATGGAGAAACTCCATCTCTACTAAAAATACAAAATTAGCCAGTCGTGGTGGCGCATGCCTGTAATCCCAGCTACTCAGGAGGCTGAGGCAGGAGAATCACTTGAACCTGGGAGGCAGAGGTTGCGGTGAGCCGAGATCGCGCCATTGCACTCTAGCCTGGGCAACAAGAGCAAAACGCCATCTCAAAAAAAAAAAAAAGAAGAAGAAGAAAAGAATCCCAGTCTTGGTCAGTTGTGGTGCTTCACACCTGTAACCCCAGCACTTTGTGAGGCTGAGGGGGGCAGATCACTTGAGGTTAGGAGTTCATTACCAGCCTGGCCAACATGGTGAAACCCCGTCTCTACTAAAAAAAAAATTTAAAATTATCCGGATGTGGTGGCAGGTGCCTGTAATCCCAGCTACTCAGGAGGCTGAGGCAGGAGACTCACTTGAACCTGGGAGGCGGAGGCTGCAGTGAGCAGACATCACGCCACTGCCCTCTAGCCTGGGCAACAGAGCAAGACTCCGTCTCAAAAACAAAAAAATTGTAGCAGGACGAGCCACAGACAAGAACCCCTCAGACACCAGGTTGTGAAAGGAAAGGGCTTTATTCAGCTGGGAACATCGGCGGACTCACGTCTCTAAAAACCGAGCTCCCCGAGTGAGAAATTCCTGTCCCTTTTAAGGGCTCACAACTCTAAGGGGGTCTGCGTGAGGGGGTCGTGATCGATTGAACAAACAGTGGGTACGTGACTGGGGGCTGCATGCACCGGTAATCAGAACGGAACAGAACAGGACTGGGATTTTCACAATGCTTTTCCATACAATGTCTGGCAATCTATAGATAACACAAGCAGTTAGGTCGGGGGTTGATTTTTAACTACCAGGCCCAGGGTGCAGTGCTGGGCTTATCTGCCTATGGATTCCATTTCTGCCTTTTAGTTTTTACTTCTTCTCTCTTTGGAGGCAGATATTGGGCATAAGACAATATGAGGGGTGGTCCCCTCCCTTAAAGTGAGAAAGAGAAGGTCAAGATCCCAGGCTCCAGGGAATGTCATAAATTCAAGTCAGCAAAAATGAGTCACACCAGGAGCAAGGAACATATAAATAGCGTTCCTTCCTCAACAAAATATTCCTCTTCCAGCTGGGATGGAGACGTCCTCCCCTTTCCTCCCCTTTCTGCCTTTCTCTCAGGCTTCCTCCTTCCTGGGGATCCTGGGCATTTTGACCTCACAGCTGGGCCTCCTCCTACTCCCAGGAGATGAGGGTGTAAGGTCAGCTGAGAGAAAGGAAAAATAGACCTAAAGTTAGGCAGACAACTTTTTATTAATCTGCCAGCTGCTCCCCTAATAGAGAGGAAGCAGCCCCAAGCTTACAGAATGAGGGGTTTATATCGGGGAGGGGAGTTTGAGGGAGTTATTTGGTATGGCCGCATCCCAGGGTTGTTTGCTGGTTAATTTTCTACATATTACCTTGTGACATTTATTACAGGAGGGTGTAGGTAAAGTTTGTTTATGTTTCCCACGACCTCCCCCTGTGCTGTGTGGGATTTGTAACTGGGGTTTGCTTATTGCAGCAAGGTCTGATAAGTGAAGTCTGCTGGCTTCACCGTAGATAAGGACTTAGAAATGTAAAGAGGCTTGGGGGAAGGGTGGGCAGCATCAAGAAGCTTTCTTGGGCAGTTTGTCCCTAACATTCCAGCCTTTTAATAGGTAATAGAAGAGGGGTGCCATTGTCTGGCTGCTTCTTGCTGGAAAGGGGCGACAGTTGTGGGGGAAGGCTGGACAGTAGGGACTGCCATTTTTGGAGCCATTGGTATTCCTGGAGCAGCATTATATCGTGTATTGTCGCATAGGTGAAGGCTCTGATACGGTCCTGTAAAAACTGGGTGAGAAGGTCTAGGAGACAAGGGCCGAATGCTAGGAAAAGAAACATGGTTATGGCCAGGCCTAGGAGGGACATTAGCTATGGAAACTAGGTATTAAAAGACCAGGAGGGCCACGCTGGCCATCGAGGGATGTTTTCTTTAATTTTTTGTGCTCAGTCCTTTAGTCTTTTTACAGCATGTTGTACTAAGCCAGATTGGTTAAGATAAAAGCAACACTTTTTATCTAGAAAAAGGCAGAGTCCTCCTTTTTCAGCTGTGAGTAGGTCTAAGTCTCTCTGGTTTTGAGGAACCATTGCTGCTAAATAATTTATTTGTGATTGGAGAGTTGTAATGGAGTTGGCTATTTTTTCCAAGCTATTTGTGAGATCTTTGGAGAGGCATTGGTAATAGGAAACGGAGGTGGTTAATCCCGCAATCCCAGTTCCAATTCCTGTAGTTATTCCAAGGTCTACTAATAGAGGTATGAGTTGTATAGCATGGCCGTGTCAGATAGGGGTATTAACGGGGATTGGTAGACGTTGGTCTCCTGGCGCAACGTTGATTTTTGGACTGAGGAAAACCAGGGTGTGCAGGTGCCCGTCCAGTTAGAGGGGAGGCAAATATAAGTTGAGGTACTGCATAGGAAAAGTATGCCTTGATTTGGTAGACAGAACGGGTTGTGTATGCTAAAAAGATATACATTTTGTTATTTTCATGCATTTATATTCCTAGGGTCCCGGCTAGGCTTGCTGCTGTAAGTGGTTTTACAGGGGTGTTTGGTTTAGGCTGGGAGGCTTTTGGGTTTTTTCCCAGTGTAAGAGGAAGCATTTTGTGTCCACTAAGATTCATGTGGGAGTGTTGTTGAATGTTGGGATAAGGAGACAGTCCCGGGTGGTGGGTGTAGGGTAAGGATGGTGCATGGAGAGGGGAGTCAAGGGAAGAAGGATAAACAGGGGAGGTGTTGGCCATTACAGTACCCTTAATTTTTGTTAAGGAGGTGGAGGCTAGAGAAACAAAGCCTGTCTGGATTGTTGGTGGCTTTGAGAGTAGTATGTTCGGTGGGAGGTTTGAGTTGTAGGGTAAAGTTGCAGTTTGGAATCCAGGTGGCTGAGGGGAATGCCAGAGGGTAGATGTCATTGGATGCACAGTAGTGCTGGATAGGATAAGATTTTGTGGGTTGTTATGGCTCCTAATACGGGTTTATCACGGCTGTGGTAGGGGGATAGGTTGTGTAAATAGGGATGTAAGGCTGTAACAGCTGGACCCCACTCGTTAGCTAACTGAGGGGAGATTTCTGTTAATGCCTGCATGTCGAGTTCGAGGGGGCTGTTAATGAGGATTTCGGGATGGTAGGTTACTTGGGTGGAAGTCCAGTTACAGGCTGAGGCAGGGATCGCATTGTATATTGTGGAGAGAAGGGATAGAGGAGGTTCCTGGAGGTAGGGGCTTAGCTTCAATTACTCGGTCAAGGGAAACAACCGCATACCCAGCAATTTTGGAGGAGCCAGTGGGTGTGGAAGAGGAGCCATCTATAAATAGCTGGTCATTGGGGTTGGTGAGAGGCTGGGAGGAAATGTTTAGAAAGTGTGGCTGCAGGTGATCTAGGATGTTAGTACAAGAATGAGTAGGAGGGGAAGAAGATACAGGGAGTAAGGATGCTGGGTTGAGGGGAGCACTTTTGACAAGACTGAATTTGGGATTTTTGATAAAGAAAGCATAGAGTAAGCCGGGCGCGGTGGTTGATGCCTGTAATCCTAGCACTTCGGGAGGCTGAGGCGGGTGGATCACCTGAGGTCAAGAGTTCGGGACCAGCCTGGCCAACATGGTGAAACCCCGTCTCTACTAAAAATACAAAAATTAGCCGGGCGTGGTGGCACACGCCTGTAATCCCAGCTACGCAAGGCACTGAGGCAAGAGCGAAACTCCATCTCAAAAAAAAAAGGGGGGGGGGGCATGGAGTAATTGAATCCATGAAGGAGAAAGGGAGCCTAATGCTCAGGAGAAGAGGAGATCTTTTAGATTATGAGGACTGCGGACGGTGGTATTCTGGCTGAAAGTTAGTTTCCTGCCTTTTAGAGCTAAAATGGCCACCACTGCTAGTGCTTTAAGGCAGGTTGGCCACCTTTTGACTGTGTTATCTAGTTGTTTAGAGAGGTAAGTTACAGGGGCAAAAGAAGGAGAATTTTTTTCCTGTTGTCCTAAGACATCGAGGGTTTTCCTCGGTTTTTGGAAGTATAGAGAGTGAAAGTTTGGGAGATATTAGGTAAGGACAGAGTTGGCACAGTGACAAGAGCGGTTTTGAGTTTGTGGAAGCTGGGGAGTATGTTATGTGAGGGTTTTAGGGGTTCATCGAGAGGGCATTTGGCCGCTTTATAGAGGGGGCGAGCTAGGAGGGTAAAGTTGGGAATCCATATTCTAAAGAAGCCTGCTAACCCTAGGAAGGAAAGGATTTCTCTTTTGGAGGAGGGCGGGGTAGGTTATTAATGCTGCTTGGGCTGGGGTCATAGCCCAGGCCCCAGGAGAAAGTTGAATTTCTAAGTAGGTTACCATGGAGGTGGAGAATAGTGTGGAGTTTGAAAAGGATATCTCTGCCCAGGAGTGGAGTTGGACATGAGGGCAGGACTAAGGAAGAGTGAGTGAAGGAAAAGCTGTGCAGGGAGCAGAAGAGTGGAGGGGTAGCTTGGGGTTTGGCAACTTGTCCGTCAATTCCTACAACAGAGACCTGGGAGGACTGGGTGGGTCCTGAAAAATTAGGTAAAGCAGAGTAGTTTGTCCCGGTATTAATTTAAAAAATATATATACTGGCCTACTTGCCACCATTAGGGTTACTTTTGGCTTGAATGAAGAGATGGTAGTTGCCGGGGGCGTTCATTCCAGGACACCGTCAAGTCTTCAGTGGCAAGGCCGATGAAATCCAAGTAGGAGGTTTTGGCTGGCTCAGGAGGGGATGGGGGCGGTCCTTGCTGGGGCCACTCACAGTCTGACTTCCAGTGGGGTCCTCCACAGAGGGGGCATGGCCTGGTGGGCTTTCCTGGGTTTGGGCATTGTCTGGACCAGTGGCCTTTATTGCCACACTTGGAACAGGTGCCAGGTGGAGGTGAATTTTTAGGAGGCTTCCGTGTGGAGCTGCGGCCCCGTGGGCCTGCAGGGCCTCTAATGGCAGAGGCAAGCATTTGAAACTTTGCCTGTTTTTGCCCTTTATTTTCCTCATTATGATTGTTAAAGATTTTGAAGGCTAAATTAAGGTCTCATTGTGGGGTTTGAGGGCCGTTGTCAAGCTTCTGAAACTTGCATCAAATATTGGGAGTGGATTGGGAGATGAACTGAAGGTTTAAAATATTGGGAGATGAACTGAAGGTTTAAAATAATGGTTCTTTTTGGGCTGGCTGGGTCTGGGTTGGTATATTTTCTCATGGCTTCAGTTAAATCAGAGAGAAAAAGGGCTGGGTTTTTGTTAGGACCTTGGGTGATTTCTGAAAGTTTTTTATAGTTTACCACTTTATAGGCATCCTTTTTGAGTCCTGCAAGGAGACATACAATCATGTGGTCTCGACGGTGGCGTCCAGAGGCCCCGTCTTGATAATCCTAGGGGGGTCCTTGTTGGGGACTGCCTTTGCACCAGTAGGCTGGGCAGGAGCCTGGTGATGAATGGTATCAGCATGTGCCTGAGCTAGCGTCCAGTTACGGTCTCGGTCTTCTGGGGTGAGAGTGGAAGAGAGGATAATGTAGGGGTTATGCTAGGTTAGTTCATAAGACTGGGTAAGGTGCTGAAACTTCCTAATATAACAGGTAGGGTCTTCTGGAAATGAACCAAGTCTTTTGTTAATTAGAGAGAGATCAGTGAGGGAGAAGGGAACATGAACTCTAACAATACTTTCAGCTCCTGCTACTTCCTGAAGGGGAAGTAAGGGAGCTGGTTGCTGAACATGTTGGGCCCAAGAGCGGGTGAGGGGCGGAGACGGAGAGGACCCAGAGTCAGAAGCGGGGTGGTTTGAGAGACGGGGGGAGAGGGGTAGAGCCAGAACGGGAACATACAGTGGAGGATTAGGATGCTCCTGTGGAGGATCGTGATGCTGTTGGGGAGGGGGAGAATTGGCGGGATCAAAGGAAGAGGAATCATCGGCTGGGGCTGTGGGGAGGGGGATAGGAGGCAAGTCAGGTTTGGAGCGGAGGAGGAGGATTTGGAAAGTAGAACAAGACTGACAGAGGGAAGGGCAGTTACAGAGAGTGAAGATGTAGCAGGACAAGCCGCAGACAAAACCCTTCAGACACCGACTTAAAGAAGGAAGGGCCTTATTCGGCCAGGAGCTTCAGCAAGACTCACATCTCCAACAACCAAGCTCCCCGAGTGAGCAATTCCTGTCCCTTTTAAGGGCTCACAACTCTAAGGGGGTCCATGTGAGAGGGTCGTGATCGATTGAGCAAGCAGGGGGTACGTGACTGGGGGCTGCATGCACCGGTAATTAGATCAGAACAGGACAGGGATTTTCACAGTGCTTTCCTATACAATGTCTGTAATCTATAGATAAGATCAGGTCAGGGGTCGATCTTTAACTACCAGGCCCAGGGTGTGGTGCTGGGCTGTCTGCTTGTGGATTTCATTTCTGCCTTTTACTTCTTTCTTTGGAGGCAGAAATTTGGCATAAGACAATATGGGGGTGGTCTCCTCCCTTAAAGGAAACCTGAACATAAGGAATCTCAGACCATTTCCCATTGTGATGGCAAAAGTTGTAAAGTGCTATTTTGGGGCCATTGGGAGCCACTGTCCAGTTGGTATTGAGGCCATGTGGTATTGCAGTAAAAGATAAGCCTCTTAGAACAGACCTCTGGGCCGGGTGCGGTGGCTCATGCCTGTAATCTCAGCATTTTGGGAGGCCGAGGCGGGCAGATCATGAGGTCAGGAGATCGAGACCATCCTGGCTAACACGGTGAAACCCCGTCTCTACTAAAAATACAAAAAATTAGCCGAGCGTGGTGGCAGGCACCTGTAGTCCCAGCTACTCTGGAGGCTGAGGCAGGAGAATGGCATGAACCCAGGAGGCGGAGCTTGCAGTGAGCCGAGATCAAGCCACTGCACTCCAGCATGGGCAACAGAGCGAGACTCCGTCTCAAAAAATAAATAAATAAAAGAACGGACCTCTGAATGGAGCCCAAGAGCATTGAGGTTGCGGAATGGAAGAGGTGGGGGTAGAGGAAGAAGAGACTGCTGGTGACAAGGACAGTGGGAGAGGGCGTCCCTTTTCTTGCGGAACCTGTCTGGAATAGAGGATGTAACTGCCGTGTCAGGCATCCCTGAAATGGAGGAACCAGAGGCCCACAGGCTGGAGGAAGCCCTTGGCCCAGCGCTGGGTCTTTCGGAAATGGAGAGAGGGATGGTCAAGGGTTCCGGGGAACGGCAACAGTCTCTTTTTACTCACCCTGGCGGAGGTGGTGGATGAAGTTGCCAGCAATGGGAGAGTCTAGGAGATTCTCTGGGTCTTTGGCAGGTTCAGGGAAGGGGAGATTGGCCGGAAGAGGGGTGATAGGGTAGGGAGTAGGGAGGGAGACAGAGAGAGAGAGAAAGTGAGTGAGTCCTGGCCAGAGTTTATCCCCTTCCCGGGTTTCAGCACCAGAATGTAAGGTCAGCCAAGAGAAAGGAAAAATAGACCCAAAGTTAGGCAGTCAAGTTTTTATTAACCTGCTGGCTGCTCCCTTAACAGTCAGAGAAGAAGTAGCCCCAAGCTTACAGAATGAGGGGTTTGTATTGATTGGGGAGGGGAGTTTGATGGAGTTCTTTCGTATGGCTGCATCCTGGGGTTGTTTGCTAGTTAATTTTGCTACATATTACCTTGTGACGTTTATTACAGGATAGTGTAGATAAAGTTTGTTTATGTTTCCCACGAACTCCCCCTGTGCAGTGTGGGTGGTTTGTAATTGGGGTTTGCTTATTGCAGCAAGGTCTGATAAGTGAAGTCTGCTGGCTTCACCGTGGTGCCTACATAAGGGCTTAGAAATGTAAAGAGGCTTGGGAGATGGGCAGACAGCACCAAGAAGCTTTCTTGGGCAGTTTGTCCCTAACAGAGGGCTGGTTTGGAGTCAGAGAATCCTGGGAAAGAACACTGACCACTCAGAAAACATATCAAAAAATAGACACATATCCTAAGTCTACATTCATTTTATGAAAATATATTGGCCCCCTCTTGTGTGCCAAGCATTATTCTTGGGTGGCAAAGACATTGGTGAGGCAAGATAAAGTCCCTGCACTAAGTTTACACTAAGCTGGGGGAGAGAGGTACCAGATATGAATTCAGCTGACACGAGTTTGGGGAAGACCTAGGCAGATTGTGTCCAGGATAAAAACACAGAGGCACAGTTCTGAGGCTTCTAGCATGGGACAGACAGGCTCCTGGAGGAATTTCTTGGAGATAGCATTGAAGGTCATTGACAGAGGAATTTGATTTGGAAGCGTAGCCTATATAGAACAGAATAGCTAGAACAAAGGCTCATTAAGATAGAGGCATGGGCTCTATTAGCTGGGCGTGGTGGCAAGTACGTGTGGTCCCGGGTACGTGGGAGGCTGAGGTGGGAGGATCACTTGAGTCCAGGAGGTTGAGGCTGCAGTGAGCCCAGATCACACCACTACACTCCAGCCTGGGCGACAGAGTGAGACCCTGTCTCAAAAAAGTGTTCATAGCCAGTACTCCCATGGCCTTCCAGGCCCATGGCAAACCAACCTTCTCAAAGTCAAACCCCCATCTTTCCCTACAGGCAAACAATCCCACTTAGCTCCAGCTAAATGGACAGAATCTTTGTTCTCTGCACATGCCTGCTTTTTTCTGGAGACAGAGTCAGTCTTCTTCTGTCACTCAGCAAAGTGCTGAGATTACAGGCATGAGCCACTGACTGGCCTGACATGCCTTTATCTCTTTTTTTTTTTTTGAGATGGAGTCTCGCTCTGTCTCCCAGGCTGGAGTGCAGTGACGTGATCTCGGCTCACTGCAACCTCCACCTCCTGGGTTCAAGTGATTCTCCTGCCTCAGCCTGCCGAGTAGCTGCGACTACAGGCACCTGCAATCACACTCAGCTAATTTTTGTGTTTTTAGTAGAAATGGGGTTTCACCATGTTGGCCAGGCTGGTCTCGATCTCTTGACCTCGTGATCCACCCACCTCGGCCTCCCAAAGTGCTGAGATTACATGTGTGAGCCACCACGCCTAGCTAATTGTTGTAGAGATGGGTTTTCGCCATGTTGCCCGGACTGGTCTTAAACTTCTGGGGCTCAAGTGATCTGCTCCCGTTGGGCTCCCAAAGTGCTAGGATTATAGGCATGAGCCACTGTGCCTGGCAACCTACATTTTTAAAAGACACTCAGCCAGGCACAGTGGTTCACACCTGTAATCCCAGCACTTTGGGAGGCTGAGATGGGAGGATCACTCAAGGTCAGGAGTTTGAGACCAGCCAGGGCTCCTGAGACAGGTTTCAAAAATAAAAACCCATAACAACAAAAGAAAGACCAGCCTGGGTGACATAGTGAGACCTTTTCTCTAAAAAAGAAATTTTTTTTAATTAGCCAGGTGTAATGGTGCACACTTGTAGTCCCAGCTATGCAGGACTGAAGTGGGAGGATGGCTCAAGCCCAGGAATTCAAGGCTGCAGTGAGCTAAGATCACACCACTGCATTCTAACCTGGGTGACACAGAGAGACCGTCTCAAAATAATAATAATGATAATAATAATAAAAGATAACCTGGTGATTCTGCATCAGGGAGGCCTTATTTGAAAATACTAGCCTAGTATTAGCTTCTTTGGGTCATATACATCTTTGCGTGTCCTATTCCTAGAGATACACACATACACAAACATTCCAAGGAGTTTTAGGGGTCTTGGAGCTCAGATCAACACCTAGCCTTACTATTATTATTATTATTATTGTTATTATTTTTTGAGACGGAGTTTCACTCTTTTTTTTTTTTTTTTTTTTGAGACAGAATCTCTCTCTGTCATCCAGGCTGGAGTGCAGTGGCGTGATCTCGGCTCACTGCAAGCTCCACCTCCTGGGTTCACGCCATTCTCCTGCCTCAGCCTCCCGAGTAGCTGGGACTACAGGTGCCCGCCACCTTGCCCGGCTAATTTTTTTGTATTTTTAGTAGAGACGGGGTTTCACCATGTTAGCCAGGATGGTCTCGATCTCCTGACCTCATGATCCGCCCGCCTCAGCCTCCCAAAGTGCTGGGATTACAGGTGTGAGCCACTGCGCCTGGCTCGAGACCGAGTTTCACTCTGGTCACCCAGGCTGGAGTGCAATGGCGCAATCTCGGCTCACTGCAACCTCCACCTCCTTGGTTCAAGCAATTCTCATGCCTCAGCCTCCTGAGTAGCTGGGATTATAGGCACCCACCACCACACCCAGCTAACTTGTATTTTCAATAGAGACAGGATTTCACCATGTTGGCTAGGCTGGTCTTGAACTCCTGACCTCAGGTGATCCGCCCACCTCGGCCTCCCAAAGTGCTGGGATTACAGGCGTGAGCCACTGCGCCCAGTCTCCCACCCTTGAATGGCCTGGACAGACGAGGGATGGGCATGTGGCCATGGCCTTTACTTCTCTGGCTGGCCACTTGGATGTGGCTTATTCTGTTGATGCAGACAAGCATATCCTCAGTGCACAGTGAAGCCTGGGAAAGCCCCTTCCTGGCTTCAATTGCTTCTGGGGCTGACCCTCAAAGACCTGTGGTAGCAGAGAGAAAAGGAGGCCCTACCTCTGGTGGAAATACCTGTGCCAAGAAACAAGGAGCTGGCTGGGTGCAGTGGCTCACGCCTGTAATCCCAGCACTTTGGGAGGCTGAGGCTCAGGGCGGATCACCTGAGGTTGGGAGTTCGAGACCAGCCTGACCAACATGGAGAAATCCTGTCTCTACTAAAAAATACACAATTAGCCGGGCGTGGTGGCGCATGCCTGTAATCCTAGTTACTTGGGAGGCTGAGGCAGGAGAACTGCTTGAACCCGGGAGGCGGAGGATGCAGTGAGCCGAGATCGTGCCATTGCACTCCAGCCTGGGCAACAAGAGCAAAACTCCGTCTCAAAAAAAAAAAAAGAAAAGAAAAAAGAAATGAGGAGCTGAGAATGGGGTGGGGCTGAAGCTGAAGGGTTTCATGACACTTAACAAAAATTGATAAGATGCTGGAAAGTTGAGTCATGAGGGCAGGAAGCAGAGGAGTCAGGTCTGGTTTCTAGGCCCTAAATAAGCTTTACAAACTTCAAAGCACTCAGAGATCTCTAGATAATAATCATGGTACCTTTAAGTGGCAAGCTGAGGGCCAAGATGTGGCTGTCAGTCTGGGCTGAGAACTGGTGTTGCAAGCTGGGCCTCCTGAAGGCTGTGCTGAGGGTTAGTGGAGGGAACTGGGTTGTACACTGGGAATTAAAACCTGGTACAAAAGCCGGGTGAAGTGGCTTACGCCTGTAATGCCAGCACTTTGGAAGGCTGAGGCGGGCAGATCACGTGAGGTCAGGAAATGGAGACCAGCCTGACCAACATGGTGAAACCCCATTTCTACTAAAAATACAAAAAATAGCCGGGTGCAGTGGCTCATGCCTGTAATCCCAGCACTTTGGGAGGTCAAGGTGGGCAGATCACTTGGGGTCAGGAGTTCAAGACCAGCCTGGCCAACATGGTGAAACCCCATCTCTACTAAAAATACAAAAATTAGTCAGGTGTGGTGGTGCACGCCTATAATCCCAGCTACTCAGGAGGCCGAGACAGGAGAATCACTTGAACCCAGGAGGCAGAGGTTGCAGTGAGCCGAGATCGTGCCACTGCACTCCAGCCTGGACATCAGAGAGAGACTCCATCTCAAAAACAAAAAATAATAAAAAAAAAAAACCTGGTACAAAGCTATCTTCTACTGCCAAGGTTCCTCTTCTGACCCCAATATGCCCCTGTGATAAGGTGGCACACGAGTCAACCCGCCCCAGAAAAGCCAAAGGAGCGAGAGACCTTGGTGGGGTCGGATTGGAGATGAGGTTGGAATAAAGTCAGTTCATTACTTCACTTGACACCAGAACAGTGTCTTTTCTCCAAAACTTCTACCTCCTTCCAGGTTGATAAATCTGGTTTCTTCCTTCCTTTGCAGGCCAGACACAGGACTGAGCTGGGTGACAGGTGAGGCCGCATAGGCCAGCAGAGGTCACAGGCCCTTGCCTTCCTCAAGGAGATGTTGTCCTAATCAGGAGCAGGGCAGGGGCTGCCCATGGCTAGACTCTGCCCACAAAGGAATTAGTGGTAGATGGATAATGGGGGTGGGGATTCTGTGCAGAGCTTGGGGATACAGATGGGTAGTCGCCCCTGGCTACAAATCTAACACCAGGTGTTCCTGGCCTACCCCCCTCTGCCCATGATGGTACAGAGGAAAAATGCAAGGTCTGTGTGCCTTGGGACTCTCGTCGTTGCCTGGATTCTGAGTTGACCCGGTCTGTCACATGGCCACTTTGTCAGAACTCATCTGGTACATGGGCTTCATTGATGCTGGGCTAGTCTGACCCCGGGCTAGTCTGACCCCGTCCAGGTCAGGGCTGGGTGTTATCACAGGGAGGGGCAGATGCCTGCAGAACCCTGGCTGAGACACCAGTGAAGGCCTCAGGAGTGATGGGTAAAGTCAGCAGTCAGCTAAGAACCCTGGGGTCTCTGTGTGCCCCTGGACAGGCTGCTTAGCCCTCCTTGGCCTCAGTGTCTCCAACGTAAAAGCCTAGGAAAGTGAAGATCTCTTCCAGTTCAAAACTGATGAGGCCCTCCTGGCAGGGTCTAGGAGGGCTAAGAAGGCCTGAGGCATGTGGCTGTCTCAGGGAGGCCCAAGGAAGACTGGAGGGAGCTCTCAAAACCTTCCCATTCAAAAACAGGAACTGCCTGTTGGCTGATGGTGAACACAACCCTCGGTTTGGGATGAAAGGCAGTCCTGACTGCCTCTTCCTGACCAGGCTGTCCTCTTCAACCAAGAGGTTTCTCTCAGCACTTATGAAGGTGAAATGAGTCAATGGAGGAGACAGTACTTTGTAAACCATAAAATGCAGTACAAGCAAAGATCTAAAATAAAGCCAACTTTTACTCCTCTCCTGCCATCCTTTCTCTCCAACTCCGGAAAACCTGAGTGCTACAGACCACCGTTTGCAAACTCAAATGACCATAGGAACTCAGCAAGTCATATAAATGAGCGGGAAATGCCAGATGGAAAGGCCTGTTTGGACAGAGACATGGGTCTAAGAAATACTTCCCTTTCTTCTCTGCTGTACTTTAAGATAAACACCAAAAACATTAAAAGCAAGCCATGATGAATGGCACGTGGTGCTTGGTCAGGAGCTCACGGGAGTGGTGCGGATGGGTGGCCGGGCCACGGTGAATTGTGAGTTCTGGCTCCAGCTCAGCTCCCAACAACTGTGGTTTTGTGGGAGCCTAGGTCGAGTTGCCAAATCTTTGGATTTTTCAAAAGACACCAGAAAACCTGTATTTGGTTGCAAAATATCCTTTTCAATCTTCACTACTAACAACTCATATCACTTAAAAACACTGCCTGGGCTCAGATCAATAAATATGGCAACCGCAGGCCAGATCCACTACAGTCACAGGATTTTAACTTGGGCAGTAAAAAGACAATGGAGGTGGTGGGTGCCTGTAGTCCCAGCTACTTGGGAGGCTGAGGCAGGAGAATTGCTTGAACTCTGGAGGCAGAGGTTACAGTGAGCTGAGATTGCGCTATTGCACTCCAGCCTGGGCAACAAGAGCAAAACCCCATCACACACACATAAAAAAAGACAATGGAAGCCAGGCATGATGGTGGCTCACGCCTGTAATCCCAGCACTTGGGGAAGCCGAGATGACAGGATCGCTTCAGCCAAGGAGTTTGAGACCAGCCTGGACAACAGTGAGAACCTCATCTCTACGTAAAATTTAAAAATTAGCTGGGCATAGTGTTGCCCGCCTGTAGTCTCAGATATTTGGAAGGCTGAGGGGAGAGGATTCCTTGAGCACAGCAGGTTGAGGCTGCTGTTAGCCCTGTTCACACCACTGCACTCCAGCCTGGGTGACAGAGCAGGAAGCTGTCTCAAAAATAAATAAATAAAAAGACGATGAGTATTGTGTTCTGGGAGGGTCACAAGAATAAAAAATAATGATAAAAAATTTAAGGAGACAATGGGTAAAACAAGGTTCTCCTCTACCTCAGTCCTCTTAGCACCTCTGGGCTGAGAAACAGCTTTTGGTTCCCCTTATGTAGGTCTGGGGGTTCTCAACTCAGCCCTGCCTCAGTAAAGGGGGCCTTGGAGAGCCCTGGGCAGTGGGGAGCAAGGTGCTGGCAGAGGAGGCTGCTGAGGGCCCAAGATCAGACTGTCCGCACCCCAGGGCCAGCTCTTGCCGTAGATTCTGGGACCTCCCTGCAGGCCGCCGCAGAGGTTCCGACCCCGAGCCCATCTCAGGCCTCCCGTACTGTCTAGATAGTCACTTTTAAGGCCGTCACCCACACTCCTGGAAAATCTCTGGGTACAGCTGGAAGCCCACGGGCGGGTCCAGGTCTCCGCGGCCAGGGGTCAGGGTCACAGACAGACGCCCGGCGACCCGGCCCCTGTGGCCCCCAGCCCCGGGCCGATGAACCCACTGGTGCTTGGCCACCGCTGACTTCTGGCCGAAGCGACGGCCGCACTGCGGGCAGGGGTAGGGCTTCTCGCCGCTGTGGGTACGCCTGTGGGCTGCCATCTCCGAGCTCTGGCGGAAGCAGCGCCCGCAGTCCGGGCACGGGTAGGGCTTCTCGCCGGTGTGGGTGCGCACGTGGCGCCGCAGGTCCGAGGGGTAGGCGAAGGCGCGGCCGCAGTCCGGGCACGGGAAGGGGGTCTCGCCGCTGTGCACGCGCCGGTGCTGGTAGAGGGCAGAGCTCTGGCTGAAGCGGCGGCCACAGTCGGCGCAGCCATAGGGTTTCTCGCCGGTGTGGACGCGCAAGTGCGAAGTCAGCGCCGAGCGCTGCGTGAAGGCCCGGCCACACTCGGGACAGCGGTGGGGTCGCTCCCCACGATGGATGGCCCGGTGTTTGCTCAGGGAGGAAGCATGGCCGAAGCCCTTGCCGCAGTCAGTGCAGTGGAAGGGCTTCTCGCCAGTGTGGCTGTAGACGTGCTCCATCAGTGTGGAGCGCCAGGCGAAGCTCTTCCCACACACATAGCAGCCGTGACGCTGGTCCGCTCGGGGGACAGGGGGGTGGGCACAGAGGGAGGGGCGTCCCCGGTGCGGTGCCTTGGACGGCTGCTCCCAACCATAAGGGGGCCCGGCCGAGGGGGCTTGGGGAGCCTTCAGCCCAGGAGACCCGGCAGCCACAGGGTCGGGCTTCTCCAGGGCTCCCGTCCCTTCCCTTTGTCTTTCCTCTTTCTTGTTTCTGGAATCTGCTGAGAGATAAAGAGGGGAGAGTTCAGGCTCGGCTCATCCTGGTCCTTGAATCCCACAGCCCGCGTGGACAGGGACAGGCCTGCTGGACCCCCGGCTGCTCCTGGGAGATGGAGGAGTGACACCTGTTCCTTGGCTGCAGAGCCAGACAGAGCCGGGAGGGAGGGAACAGTCCATTCCGCCTCGGGGCTGGGGAAATGTCACCGCAGGGGAAGGGCAGAAATGACATGAACATCTGGGCCTGACCCAGAAGGAGGAGCAGACACCTGAGGATGTCCCAGGCAGCAGGAACAGCACCAAGAAAGGCAGAACCAGGAGGGCATGGCCAAGTTCGGTAGGGCTGGATACTCTGCAAAGGCTGAGGGCAAGAAATGAAGGAAAAAAGGGGGGGCAGACGGGGAGAGAGGAACCACCCTGCAGGTGAATGGCAGGGGTGGGTCCTGAGGTGGAGGTAAAGTCAACAGAGCTTAAGAGACTGGGTGTGGGGGCTCAAGGCGGTAATCCCAGCGCTTCGGGAGGTAGAGAAGGATCAGCCTAGGATTTCAGGACCAGCCTGGGCAACACACCAAGACCCAAGACCCCCTCTCTAAAATATATATATATATTACATAACAATTTTAAAATACTAGGCCAGACGCAGTGGGTCACTTTGGAAGGCCGAGGCAGGTGGATCGCTTAGCCCCAGAGTTCAAGACCAGCCTGGGTGACATAGTGAAACCCTGTCTCTACTAAAAATACAAAAAATTGGCCGGGTGTGGTGGCTCAGGCCTGTAATCCCAGCACTTTGGGAGGCCAAGGCGGGCGGATCACAAAGTCAGGAGATGGAGACCAGCCTGGCTAACATGGTGAAATCTCGTCTCTACTAAAAATACAAAAACAAAATTAGCTGGGCGTGGTGGCGGGCGCCTGTAGTCCCAGCTACTGGGGAGGCTGAGGCGGGAGAATGGCGTGAACCCGGGAGGCGGAGCTTGCAGTGAGCCGAGATGGCGCCACTGCACTCCAGCCTGGGCGACAGAGCGAGATCCCTCTCAAAAAAAAAAAAAAAAAAATAAGCAGGCGTGGTGGCGGGCGTCTGTAATCCCAGCTACTTGGGAGGTTGGGGCAGGAGAATTACTTGAACCTGGGAGTGGGAGGTTGCAGTCAGCTGAGATGGCGCCACTGCACTCTAGCCTGGGCAAAGGAGCAAAACTCCGTCTAAAAAAAAAAATTGCCCAGGCTTCGTGGCGAGCACCTGTACAGTCTTAGCTACTCTGGAGGCCCAGGTGGGAGGACTGCTTGAGCCCGGGAGTTCCAGGCTACAGTGAGCTATGATGCCGCCACTGCACTCAGCCTAGGCAACAGAGCGAGACCCTGTCTCTAAAACAAAAACACCAAAAAAAGCCCCCAGAGTGTAGTGACCACGCAGAGGTGAGGACTCAGAGGCGGATATGGCAGGACCAGAGCCCCCATCACGGATCCTTTCTAGGCTGCATCTGGGAGCCACGCAGGCGCTCAGCCTCGTGGTGGCAGTTGAGAAGGCAGCTGAGAGAGGAAACTGCTAAGCAAGTAGCTGGAGGTGGCAGAGGGTACCGGGATGGGACAGGAACAGAGAAGTCCCCATGGGACTGAGCACCCGATACTCCACCTGGGTCCGTTTCTGTCGGACACTTCGCCACCTCCGGATCCTGGGCAGCCGGACCCCACAGTTCGGCCTCCTCCTCCACCCAGGAGATGAGAGCTGGCTTGTGGCCTCCGATTCCTAGGGGAGAAGAACGCAAACCCCACGCTGCGGGGAGGCCACCTGCCGGGCCCCGGGGCCCCCAACTTCACGCGCAGCTCCCAGAGGCGCGGCAGGGCCTGTGGGGGCGCAGGGCTCAGGCGAGCAGGTGGGGCTCTCACCGAGCGCGCTCAGGTGGCCGTAGGTCTCCCGCATCACGTCCCGGTACAGGGCCCTCTGCGCGGGCCGCAAGCAGCCCCACTCCTCCCGGCAGAAGTACACGGCCACGTCCGCGAAGTTCACAGCCCCCGGCTCCCTCCACTTGGGTCCAGCCCCGTTTGGGTCCCGGGGAGGGAGCAGGGCCAGAGGCGGCTCCATGGTGACTGTCAACCCCGACGACGGATCGGCTGCCTCCCCTGGCATGGCCTGGGCCTGCGGAGCCTCCTGCGCCCGAGAAAGCCTCCCTGGCCCGGGGCCAAGGGAAGGAGGGAGGTCAGTAGGGCCCCGGAGGGCGCATAGAGGGCATGGAAACTAACGGTGCCAATGGCAGCGGGTGTATAACCAGAAATAGAATATGCCCTCATAAAAAATGGCGGCGGCGCGGGTACTCGACCTTTGCCCCTACGCAATCGTGCCCAAGACAACGCCCCCGGTATCTCCAGTCGGCGTTCTCTGCGTACCCTCATCCAAAATGGCCGCGGTGACTACAGGGGCCGGCCTTGAAAACTAGCCACAAGTTTAGTCCCCGGCCCGGCGAGGCGGTGCGGCAGAGAGCTCCGCCCCGGTTTGCACGAACAAAAGAGCACCTCGCGGGAGCGAGCTGGCCTCTCGGCCTTACTGAACTCAGGCATTAGTTTTCGTCTCTGGACCGTTTTATAATCGGGCTCCAGCTCATCACTCTCTCGTTTTGTCCTTGTTATCTCAGAAACAGGGCAACAGCAGTCTCTTCCCAATGTTGAGTGTAAAAAACCAATGGAGTGAGCGTGGTGCAGTGGCGCACGCTTGTAATCAGCAGTTTGGGAGGCCGAGGCCGGCGGAACAACTGAGGTCAAGAGTTCGAGACCAGCCTCACCAACATGGTGAAACCCGGTCTCCACTAAAAACACACACAAAAAATAGCCAGGTGTGGTGGCGTGCACCTGTAATCCCAGCTACTGGGGAGGCTGAGGCAGGAGTCTCGCTTGAACGCGGGAGGCGGAGTTTGCAGTGAGTCGAGATCGCGCCACCGCACTCCAGCCTGGGCAACAGAGCGAAACTCTGTCTCAAAAAAGAAAGAAAGAAAAAGGAGTGGATACAGGAGAACCTCCTCCATCGTAGGCTTGTTGGAGCCTGAAATTCTGGAAGCTTCTAGGTGGCGGAGGCAGTGGGGAGAGTAGGGTAAGGTTGAGAAAGTCAGAGGGTTCTCTCTTCTAGGAGCTTCTCCCATGTGCTGCGCGGGATGCCTCCCAATTGCCAGTCTCCCTCTAGCTGCAGCGGGGCCCTCAGCTCCCCTCACATCCTGCCCCTGGACGGATAGCTCAAGGCTCCTCTGCTCAAACCCAACTCATCCCTTTCTTGCCCCAACCTGCTTCCCCTAGGGTCTTTATCTCAGTAAATGTCACCAACTCTCCCCCAGACCTCCCTCTCACTTTCTGATGGCGATGGCCTATTCTGTGCTCCACGTGACTTCATACATGTCCTGTTGTAGCAGGACAAGCTGCAGACAAAACCCCTCAGACACCGAGTTAAAGAAGGAAGGGCTTTGTTCAGCCGGGAACATCGGCAAGACTCACATCTCAAAAACCGACTCCCTGAGTGAGCAATTCCTGTTCCTTTTAAGGGCTCACAACTCGAAGCGGGGGTCAGGGAACCAAGAAATGTAGCAGGACGAGCCACAGACAAAACCCCTTAGACACCGAGTTAAAGAAGGAAGGGCGGCCGGGCGCAGTGGCTCACGCCTGTAATCCCAGCACTTTGGGAGGCCAAGGCGGGTGGATCACGAGGTCAGGAGAAGGAGACCATCCTGGCTAACACAGTGAAACCCCGTCTCTACTAAAAATACAAAAAAATCAGCCGGGCGTGGTGGCAGGCGCCTGTAGTCCCAGCTACTCCGGAGGCTGAGGCAGGAGAATGGCATGAACCCGGGAGGCGGAGCTTGCAGTGAGCGGAGATCGCGCCACTGCACTCCAACCTGGGCAACAGAGCAAGACTCCGTCTCAAAAAAAAAAAAAAAAAGAAAGAAAGAAAGAAGGGCTTTATTCTGCCAAGAGCATTGGCAAGACTCATGTCTCAAAAACCAAGCTCCCTAAGTAAGCAATCCCTGTCCCTTTTAAGGGCTCACAACTCTAAGTGGTTCCCCGTGAGAGGGTCGTGATCGATTGAGCAAGCAGGGGGTACATGACGGGGGGCTGCATGTACCAGTAATTAGAACGGAACAGAACAGGACAGGGATTTTCACAATGCTTTTCTATACAATGTCTGTAATCTATAGATAACATAACTGATTAGGTCAGGGGTCGATCTTTACCAGGCCCAGGGTGTGGCGCCGGGCTGTCTGCCTGTGGATTCCATTTCTGCCTTTGAGTTTTTACTTCTTCTTTCTTTGGAGGCAGAAATTGGGCATAAGACAATATGAGGGGTGGTCTCCTCCCTTACTGTGTATGGGAGTCAGAGTTGCCTCTAACTGCCTTTTAGCTCTTAGTGGGCTCTTTAGTTGAATCTAGGCCCAGATTGAGAATCGCCTGTAATGCTAACTACTGGGAGGCAAAGGCAGGAGGATCCCTTGAGCCCAAGAGTATGAGATCAGCCTGGGCAAGTTAGTGAAACCCTATCTTCAAAAATAAATAAATAAATAAAAACTAAAGTAAAATAAGAAAAAATGAATTGACAATGGACAAACAAGAAAATTATACCAATTGTATTAGTTTTACATGTACATGGGGATCTTCACAAGAGAGGGAAGTCAGAAAAAGTGCCCAAAGCCAGGTGCTTTTATATTTCTTAGACAAAGAACAATAAAATTTAAGTGGGCAGACGCGGTGGCTCACGCCTGTAATCCCAGCACTTTGGGAGGCCGAGGTGGGCAGATCACTTGAGGTCAGGAAACCCCATCCTTACTAAAAATTAAAAAAAAAACGGTTAGCTGGGGGTGGTGGTGGGTTCCTGTAATCCCAGCTACTCAGGAGGCTGAGGCAGGAGACTCACTTGAACCTGGGAGGCAGAGGTGGCAGTGAACCGAGATTGCACCACTACAGTCCAGCCTGGGCAGGAGAAAGACTTCGTTAAAAAAAAAAAAAAAAAAAAAGGAGAGGGCCGGCCCAGTGGCTCATGCCTGTAATCCCAGCACTTTGGGAGGCGGAGGCGGGCGGATCACGAGGTCAAGAGATCGAGACTATCCTGGCTAACATGGTGAAACCCCGTCTCTACTGAAAATATAAAAATGAGCCAGGCAGGCCGGGCGCGGTGGCTCACGCCTGTAATCCCAGCACTTTGGGAGGCCAAGGCAGGCAGATCATGAGGTCAGGAGATCGAGACCATCCTGGCTAACATGGTGAAACCCCGTCTCTACTAAAAATACAAAAAAAATTAGCCAGGCGTGGTGGCAGGCGCCTGTAGTCCCAGCTACTCAGGAGGCTGAGGCAGGAGAATGGCGTGAACCCGGGAGGCGGAGCTTGCAGTGAGCCGAGATCACGCCACTGCACTCCAGCCTGGGTGACAGAACAAGACTCCATCTCAAAAAAAAAAAAAAAAAAAAAAAAAAAAATGAGCCAGGCATGGTGGTGCGTGCCTGTAGTCCCAACTACTTGGGAGGTTGAGGCGGGAGAACAGCTTGAACCCGGGAGGCAGAGGTTGTAGTGAGCCGAGATCACGCCACTGCACTTCAGCCTGGGCGACAGCAAGACTCGGTCTCAAAAAAATAAATAAATAAAAATAAAAAAATAAAAGAAAGAAAGAATAAAAGAAAAAAGAAATGACAGGACGAAGAAAATTTGGCTAGGGCAGTGAGTAACTAGAATATGTATGGGGGAGTGTCAAACAGGTGCAAGATACAGATTACTTTGTTACGTATGTTTATTCTGGTCCCTTGTGGCTTCTCAGGTCTGTTTTCTTGCCCTGGTACAGAAGGATACTCCCCTAGAGTAAGGTTTCTGGCATGCTGCATGCAGAAGAAACAGGTCAGATTGCTCCTTCTGAAACTGCAATTTCTCTGTTTTTAACTCAGAATATATCAGTATACCAAGCTGCGAACGTTTTACCGGAGGTCCGGGGGAGCCCCTGTGGAGGATCCTGGAGGGAACTTCAGGGAGGGTGATCTGGCGGGAATCTCAGGAAACGGGTCAACCTGCCGCATAAGTGAGGAGAGCCACTTCTTTCCCTTTTCGGGGATCCGGGTGGGGCGGGCGCCGCTGAGCGCGTCTAGGTGGCCGCAGTTCGAGGCATCGCGTCCCGGATCAGGACGCGAACATCCCTATACCGCAGACACCCCCACTGCGCCAGGAAGCGGCAGTCGGCCGTTTCCGCGGAGCTCTCAGTCCATAGACTCTTTCCCAGTCTCCGTCCCTTCCGCCTTCCCGGGTTCATTGGCTTGGAACCATGAGCGCGGCCAGTGGCTCCGCGGCTCCTGGAGGGACGCTGGGGATTTGCCCTGGGAGTAGGGTGCAGGAGGTTCCACGGACGCCTCGACGACCGGTAGTAGCTTCGGGTGGGGCCTAGAGAGGACGGCGAGCAACTCTGTGGTTCTGGAGTCCAGAAAAATGAAAGCGCTCTTAGAAAAGATGGCTGGCAGCTGGGCACGGTGGCTCAGGCCTGTAATCCCAGCACTTTAGGAGGCCGAGACGGCTGGATCACTTGAGGTGAGGAATTCAAGACCAGCCTGACCAACATGGTGAAACCCCGTCTCTACTAAAAATACAAAAATTAGCCGGGCATGGTGGCACACGCCTGTAATCCCAGCTACTTGGGAGGCTGAGGCAGGAGAAGCGCTTGAACCCGGGAGGCAGAGGTTGAAGTGAGCTGAGGTCGTGCCACTGCACTCCAGCCTAGGTGACAGAGTGAGACTCTTGTCTCAAAAAAAAAAAAAGAAGATGGCTGGCGACAGTCCAGCTTCTCTTCATTTTAGAGAAAGGCATTGAACAGCTTGAATATCGATCCGGTGTTGCTGACCTGGTTTTTTCCCGCTGGAAAAGTCTTCTCTTGCTGTTCCTCCCAGGCGGCCTTGGCAGCGCCTCTTGCCCGTAGTTAAGATGGGTGCGGCCGCTTTGACCTGAGCTCAGGCAGGTGGCAACAAAGGCTGCAGGGGAGGGGAAACCGAGCCAAGATTCTCGACCGAGGGCCTGACGTCCCCTTCCCAGTCGCTTAGAGGAGGCCCTTTGAGGAGGCCCACTCAGTGACCGAGTCTTTTTGTTTTTTTTTTTGAGACAGAATCTCACTTTGTCGCCAGGCTAGAGTGCAGTGGCACAATCTCCGTTCACTGCAACCTCTGCCTCCCTGGTTCAAGCAATTCTCCTGTTTCAGCCTCCCGAGTAGCTGGGATTACGGGCACGCGCCACCACGCCCAGCTAATTTTTGTATTTTTAGTAGAGACGGGATTTCACCATGTTGGCCAGGATGGTCGCGATCTCCTGACCTTGTGATCCCCCCCCCCCCCCCCGACCTCCCAAAGTGCTGGGATTACAGGCGTGAGCCACCGTGCCTGGTGCCGAGTCTTTATTTTATTATTTTATTTTAGTTCTTTTTAAATTTTTTTCTATTCTATTCCACTCTACACACTCTCTCTGTCTCTCTCTCTCTCTTTTTTTTTTTTTTTTGAGATGGAGTTTCGCTCTTGTTGCCCAGGCTAGGGTACAATGGTACAATCTCAGCTCACTGCAACCTCTGCCTCCCGGGTTCAAGCGATTCTCCTGCCTTAGCCTCCTGAGTAGCTGGGAATACAGACGCCTGCCACCACGCCCGGCTAATTTTTTGTATCTTTAGTAGAGAGGGGGTTTCACCATGTTGGCAAAGCTGGTCTCGAACTCCTGACCTCAGGAGATCTACCCGCCTGGGTCCCCAGAGTGCTGAGATTACAGGCGTGAGCCACTGCACCCGGCCTCTACTCTCTACTCTTGAGAGGGAGTTTTGCTCTTGTCCCCTAGGCCGGAGTGCAGTGGCGTGATCTTGGCTCACTGACCCCAGAAGCCAGGCTAGAATGCCTCAAATTATTGAAGGCAAAACCTTAGCAACTAGAGAGAGGTAGGATTTTAGGCTAGGTTACTACACTGCCATATAAATGTAAAGAGGAAAAATATACACTTTGAGAGGCCGAGGCAGGCACATAACTTGAGGTCAGGAGTTGGAGACCAGCCTGGCCAACAAGATGAAACCCTGTCTCTACTAAAAATACAAAAATTAGATGGGCATGGTGGCATGTGCCTGTAGTACCAGCTACTCAGAACACTGAGGCAGGAGAATTGCTTGAACCTGGAGGTGGAGGTTGCAGTGACCAGAGATCGCACACTGGACTCCAGCCTGGGCCACAGAGCGAGACTCCATCTCAAAAAACAATAATAATAAATAAGGCCAGGCACAGTAGGTCATGCCTGTAATCCCAGCAATTTGGGAGGCCGAGGCTGGTGGATCACCTGAGGTCAGGAGTTTGAGACCACCTTGAGGAATATGACGAAACTCCGTCTCTACGAAAAATACAAAAATTAGCGGGGCATGGTGGCATGCACTTGTAATCCTAGCCACCCAGGAGGCTGAGACAGGAGAATCGCTTGAACCTGGGAGGCGGAAGTTGCAGTGAGCCGAGATCGTGCCATTGCACTCTAGCCTGGGCAACAAGAGCGAAACTCCGTCTCTAAATAAATAAATAAATAAATAAATAAATAAATAAATGTAAAGAAGAAAAATATAAATGACAGACTATGATAAGTACTAAAAATAAGTAAGAGGGTTGTTTAGAGGTCATGTAATGGGGGGTTGTTCAGATATCTAGGAAGTGTATGAAATTGCCCAGGATGGGTGACAAACGCTTCACAAAGGGTCCCCTGTAGCATCTCTCACCGCTGTCCCCTCTTGCTCAGGCCCTTGCTGAGTTAGGCCAGGGGCCTCCTTGCTGGCCTCTGGGCCTCCAGCCTTTTGCCTTTGCCATCCATCTGTCACTGCAGCCTGGTGTAGTGAAAACAGGAGGGGCAGTGCCTGGGAAATAGGAGATTTGGGTTCCAGGCCTACTTCTGCCACTGACTCAGCTTCGTGATCTTAATTATGTCCCCTCCTTGGATCAGGTGCTGTGGCTCATGCCTGTAATCCCAGCACTTTGAGAGGCTGAGGCTAGTGGATCACGAGGTCAGAAGTTCAAGACCAGCGTGGCCAACATGGTGAAACCTCGTCTCTACTAAAAATACAAAAATTAGCTGGGTGTGGTGGTGTGTGTTTGTAATCCCAGCTACTCTGGAGGCTGAGGCAGGAGAATCGCTTAAACCCAGGAGGCAGAGGTTGCAGTGAGCCAAGATCACACCACTGCACTCCAGCATGGGCGACAGAGCAAGACTCTGTCTTGGAAAAAAAAATTATGTCCCCTCATCTCTCTGGCTTCAGCATTCTCAGAGTGTATTCTGCAGAACAGTATTCCCATGAGAAGCTCTATGAAAAAAAAAAAAAACAGCCTTTTCCATTCCCCTTGACGGTCCTCTTTGGCAAATTTAAGGTTCAGGGCAGCCTTCAATAAAGAAATGTAGTCCACCAGGGGGCATGGTAGCACATGTCTGTACCACATGTCTGTAGTCCCAGTGCTTTGGGAGGCTGAGGCAGGAGGATTGCCTGAGCCCAGGTGTTTGAGGCTGCAGTGAGCTACGATCATGCCACTGCACTCCAGCCTGGGCGACAGTGAGACCCCATCTCTAAAAAAATTTTTTCACATTAAAAAAAGTTTCTGGGCCAGATGCTATGCCTCATGCCTGTAGTCCCAGCACTTTGGGAGGCCGAGGCAGGTGGATCACGAGGTCAGGAGTTCGAGACCGGCCTGACAAACATGGTGAAACCCTGTCTCTACTAGAAATGCAAAAATTAGCCAGGCGTGGTGGCACGCACCTGTAATCCCAGCTACTCAAGAGGCTGAGGCAGGAGAATTGCTTGAACCTAGGAGACAGAGGCTGCAGTGACCTGAGATCCCAACACTGCATTCCAGCCTAGATGACAGAGTGAGACTCCTCTGTCTCAAAAGAGAAAAAAAAAACTGGAGATGGAGGGCTGTGATGGTTCTACAACAGTACTACTACACATTTTGCCACTGAACTGTACTGTACACTCAAAAATAGTCTAAATGATAAATTTATGTTATGTATATTTTACCACAGAACAAAAACAAAGACAACCCAGTGATGTCCCAACATACTGAGAATCATGGAGCTGGGTGTGGTGGCTCACACCTGTAATCCCAGCACTTTGCGAGGCCGAAGCAGGGGGACTTCTTGAGCCCAGGAGTTTGAAACCAGCCTGGGCAACTTAGTGAGTCCCTGTCTGGAAAAAAAATTAGCTGAGTGCGGTGGTGTGCACCTGTGATCCCAGCTACTTGGGAGGCTGAAGTGGGAGGATGACTTGAGCCTGGGAGATCAAGCCTGCAGTGAACCATGATTGCACCATTGCACTCCAGCCCAGGAGACAGAGTGAGACCCTGTTACAAAGAAAGAAGACATGGTGTCAGGGCGGGGGTTAGAAAGAGAAGGAAGAAAAGATACTTAGCATCATGGGAAGAGAGCCTTGTGGGAGCACCTCCCCCTCCCTAAGCTCATCTGTCAATCTTCTCCACTTGGTGTCTCAGCACAGCTACAGATGTCCTTTCTGCACCTTGTGGGAACTCATCCCTAGCTTGGAGCATCCCACTTGCTTTCCCCTTTCTTTGGAAACGTCTCTACCCCCTACTCTCCCTGACCCCAGCCCCAAGCCTTTGAACCCTGCCCTTCCCCACTCCCTGTCCCCTAACCCTGTTCCCTGTGGCTCTTTCTCAACATGGCGCAGCCTCAGTGTCCGTCCGCAGCAGGCTCTTTCTGCACATCGCCATTCAAGCTCCTTCATAAGCCTTAGTATTTGCGTTCGCAGTCCCTTGCTTCGTTCGTGTTCTGGTTTATCACCTGTCTCTCCCTCGTAGAAAGTAAGCTCCAAGAGGGTTCCTGTGTCTGTTTCCCCTGCTATGTTCTGGCATGGAGAACAACAGCTAGTGCATAGTAAACGCTTAGCAGCTATTAATGCGCCAATGAGAAAGAGAAAGAGCAGACAGCACTTGCCCTGTGTCCAGCACCAGCACTGGGGCTGCCCAGAGCAGCTCTATGCTTGACACACTTCACCTGGTTCTGCTCCTCCCTCACTGGCAGGGCCTCCTCTCTCCAGCTGCACCTTCTCCTTGGCCTCACTGCTCCCCCTGAATGGATCACCCTTGGCCTTCACACTCTCCTACTCCTGATCGCCCCTTGGTGGGCACCAGGTGTCCTGGCTCCGGCTCTCCATTCTGGAACCTCTGGGTCTTACTGGCTCATATTGGCAGTCACCGAGCTGCAGATTCTATGCCAGAAGCCTCTCGTGTCTTTCTTCCTAATTGCAAGGTCACCACCTTGGTCCCAGCTCCCAATGACCCTCACTTAGGAAAAAATGCCCAACAGATCTCTAGTGTCTAGCTCTGTCTCCCAACCAGGTCACACCTACACTGCTTTGCAAAGATATCTTCTGATAGCACCTGGCAAACAGCACTGCACTTGCTCAAGAACTGTCTGTGGCTCCTCAGTGCTACAGAATGGATCTCAAGCTCCTCTGCTGGCATCTGTGGCCCTCCCAGATTTGACCCCACTTCTTGGCTACATCTGTCTCCCATTCTTATCTAGTTTTTTTGTTTTGTTTTGTTTTGTTTTTGTTTTTGAGACAGAATGTCTCACTCTGTCACCCAGGCTGCAGTGCAGTGGCACGATCTCGGCTCACTGCAACCTCCGCCTCCTGGGTTCAAGCGATTCTCCTGCCTCAGTTTCCCAAGTAGCTGGGATTACAGGTGCCCACCACCATGCCCAACTAATTTTTGTATTTTTAGTAGAGACAGGGTTTCATCATGTTGTCTGGGCTGGTCTTGAACTCCTGACCTCAAGTGATCCGCCCGCCTCAGCCTCCCAAAGTGTCTTTTATTCTTTCTATGAAGCAAGACTCCTTTGCTGTTTCCTCTGCCTGAAAATCTCCCCCAACACCAATTCATAGGCTATGGGAAGCACAGCCATCTCCTCCCAGGAGCATTTCCCGGCATATCACCAACCAGCCTAGGTGAGGTAGTGCCTCTGGGCTTCCTCTGTCATAGCGCCAATTAATCTCTTCCCACGTCGAACGTGGGCCCTGACTCAGCTGTATCACTGGAGCCCAGCACAAAAACCCACAGAGGCTTCAAGAGGGTGTTTGCTGAATGAATGAATGAATGAATGAATGGGGTCAGCTTTCCTCATTGTGGAATTCCCTTATTACCTAGCACAGTCCCTTCAACAGAAGGCACTCAACACACAGTCACTAACTGCCAATCGTACCTTCTTTTTTGTTTTTCTTTTTGAGACAGAGTCTCACTCTGTCGCCCAAGTTGGAGTGCAGTGGCGCAATCATGGGTCACTGCAGCGTCAGTCTCCCTGGCTCAAGTGATCCTCCCGCCATAGCCTCTCAAGTAGCTGAGGCTACAGGCACGCGCCACCACACCTGGCTGATTTTTGTTTTTGTAGAGATGGGGGCCTCACTATGTTGCCCAGGCTGGTCTCAAATGCCTGAGCTCAAGAGATCCTTCCATCTCGGCCTCCCAAAGTTTTGGGATTACAGGCGTGAGCCACCACGCCCAGCATGACTGTGCCTTCTAAGTAAAAACTGGCCAGGCGAGGTGCCTCACACCTGTAATCCCAGCACTTTGGGAGGCAAAGGTGGGAGGATCGCTTGAGCCCAGGAGGTCAAGGCTATAGAGAGCCATGTTAACACCACTGCACTCCAGCCTGGGTGACAGAGTGATACTCTATCTCAAAAAAAGAAGACAAAAGGAAAGGACAAGAAAAGAGGCACTTGCTGGGACTCTCAGTTTTCTGCTCACACTCCCCGACCAGGCTGGGCTGGGACCTGCATCCTGCGTTCCCAGCCCGTGTTTTCTGTCCAGATCTGACTTCTCAGAGGAAGTGGTAGAGACATCTGGGCTCTGTGTTCATTTCCAGCCAGGCTGCCATATGGCCGTGAAACCTTGCGAGCATCACGTTATCTCTCTGAGTCTCAGTTTACTTATCTGCAAACACGGTTATTGATATCCATGCCTTGGCTCCCTGGGAGGCTTCTTTACACTTTCTAAAGTGTAGACCATCCACAGTAATTCACTCTTTCAACAAATGTATATTGCACAATTACTATGTCATACATCTTGTTAAAATGTCAGTCTCCATGGTAACCCTTTGAGGTAGATATTATATTATTCATCTTCATGTTACAGAGGAGGCACTGAGACTGAGGGAGTTCACGTGACTTACCAGCTGTGCCTGGGGTAAGTTGCAGAGACTAGTTTTTGTTTTGTTTTGGTTTTTTGAGACGGAGTCTCACTCAGCCACCCAGGCTGGAGTGCAGTGGCGCAATCTCGGCTCACAGCAACCACTGTCTCCTGGGTTCAAGCAATTCTCCCATCTCAGCCTCCTGAGTAGCTAGGATTACAGGCACCCACCATCATGCCCAGCTAATTTTTGTATTTTAGTAGAGACGGGGTTTCACCATGTTGGCCACTGGTCTTAAAACTCCTGACCTCAGGTGATCTGCCCACCTCGGCCTCCCAAAGTGCTAGGATTACAGGCATGAGCCACCGGGCTGGCTTTTTTTTTTTTTTTTTTCTTTTAAGAAATGGAGTCTTGGCCAGTCGCAGTGGCACATGCCTGTAATCCCAGCACTTTGGAGGGCCAAGGAAGGTGGATCACCTGAGGTCAGGAGTTTGAGACCAGCCTGGCTAACATGTGAAACCCCGTCTCTACTGAAAATACCAAAATTAGTTGGGCATGGTGCCATGCACCTGTAATCCCAGCTACTCAGGAGGCTGAGGCAGGAGAATTGCTTGAACCCGGGAGGCAGAGGTTGCAGTGAGCCGAGATGGCGCCACTGTACTCCACCCTGGGTGACAGAGTGAGACCCTGTCTCAAAAAAAAAAAAAAAAATGAAATGAAGTCTTGCTCTGTTGCCCAGACTGTAGTACAGTGGCACAATCATAGCTCACTGTAGCCTTGAACTCCTGGGCTCAAGCAGTCCTCCCACCTCAGCCTCCCAAGTGGCTGGGACCACAGGCACGATGTGCCACTATGCCTGGTTCATTTTTTTTTTTTTTTTGGTAGAGATAGGATTTCACTATCTCTAGATAGTGATATCCTAGATATCTAGATATCGCTAGATAGCCTGTTGCTCAGGCTGGTCTGAACTCCTGGACTCAAACGATCCTCCCTCCTTGGCCTCCCAACAGAGGCTGGATTTGTGCCACCTGCATCTATTCTACTCCCATCCACTCCAGTGTCTGGGTCCCCTGCTGATGACAATTAGCCAGGGTTTGACCACGCCCTCCATGTAGGTCTCCTCCCCAGGCCTTGGTCCCCCTCAGCATCTGCATCTAAAATAGATAAGGAGTGGCTAGTTCCTGAGATAATATAAAGGTCTCTGTTGCACCTGATATTCAGATAACACTTTGAAATGAGTCCAGGATCTCACTGTCTTCTTTTTTTTTTTTTTTTTTTTTTTTTTTTTTAACAAAAGACTGGGGAGAGGGGTGGCAAGTCTAATCTATTCGAATCTTTACAGGCACTTTTCTTTTTACAAGTTGGAAACTTGAGGGATCCTTGAGGAAAGCCCAGGGCATGAATTTCAGTTCCGGAGTCCCCGACTCAGTGGCCCACCTCAGGGCTCCGTCAGTCCTTCGTGCCAAGGTCAGGCTCAACTCCAGCCTGCGGTGCCGCTCAGCCGCACTCCTCGAAGATGTCTGGGTAGTGCCGGAAGAGCACAGGCGGGTCCCGGTCACCTCGGACGGGGGCCCGAGGCACAGCCCGGATCCCAGGCCTCCGGCCCCGCCGCCCCCCGGAGCAGGAGCGGTGGATCCACTGGTGCGCTTCCACTGCGAACTTCCTCTTGAAGCGCATCCCACACTCGGGGCAGGGGAAGGGCCGCTCCCCCGAGTGCATGCGCCTGTGGCTGACCAGCAGCGAGGGGTAGGTGAAGCGGCGGCCGCAGTCCGTGCACACGTGGCGCCGCTGGCCGGCCTGAGCATCCACGCTGGGTATGGGTGCCGGGGGCTGTGCTCCTGTGGTCGGGTCCCAGGCAGCATTTTTGGGTGGCTGTGCCCGTGCCGGGGCCACGCTAATAGCTGGGTCAGGGTTGCGTTCCACCAGCACTTCAGGACTCTCCTTCACAGGAGCCTTTCTAGGCCCTTTGGCTCTTAGGACTTCCTCGGGTTCCTCTTCCTTCCTGTTTGGGACATCTCCTGGGAAACCGGAATTAAGTTACACTTACAAACACTTTTGCACAGACTGTCTCTCAGGTTATAGAATGCTTTTCACTTAAGGCAGTGAAGGAAGTTCTGTCCAGTGATTAACACACAGGCTTTAGAACAAGGTAAACAGGATTCAGATCTCCTAAAAGTGACTTATCTGAGACTTGGTTCCTTATGCATCAAATGGGAATAATAATGGCTTTTGACTTCACAGCGTTGCTGGTTTAGCTGAGTAGATGCATGTTAAGCACTTAGGAAGTGCTCAGGAAGCAGGGGCTATTATTTATTTATTTATTTATTTATTTTTGAGACGGAGTCTCACTCTGTCACCCAGGCTGGAGTACAGTGGCACAATCTCAGCTCACTGCAACCTCCGCTTCCCAGGTTCACGTGATTCTCCTGCCTCAGCCTCCCGAGTAGCTGGGATTACAGGAGCCCACCACCACGCCCGGCTAATTTTTGTATTTTTAGTAAAGACGGGGTTTCGCCATGTTGGCCAAGCTGCACTTGAACTCCTGACCTCAGGTGATTCATCCCGCCTCAGCCTCCCAAAGTGCTGGGATTACAGGCATGAGCCACCGCACCCGGCCACGCAGGGGCTATTATTAGTGAGGTTCCTCCATTTTTTGTAAGGTGAGGCTCTTTTACACGTGAGGAAACGTTTGCTCAAGGTCACTCCACTGGGGGATGGGGAAGGGAGAAAAGCCAAGTTGTCAATGACTGGGCATTTTTTCTTGTGCCACTTTGCCTCACTTGAGGAATGTGAAAGGCAGACCTGAAGGCACTTCCATTCTTGGGGAGTTTTAGTTATTCCTGAAAGAGGGAGAATGAGCTGGCCGGGCACAGTAGCTCACGCCTTTAATCCCAGCACTTTGGGAGGCCAAGGCGGGCAGGTCACATGAGATCAGGAGTTCGAGACCAGCCTGGCCAACACGGTGAAACCCTGTCTCTACTAAAAATACAAAAATTAGCCGCGTGTGGTGGCGTGTGCCTGTAATTTCAGCTACTCGGGAGGCTGAGGTGGGAGAATCGTTTGAACCCAGGAGGCGGAGGTTGCCGTGAGCCGAGATTGCACCACTGCACTCCAGCCTGGGCTACAGAGTGAGACTCCCTCTCAAAAAAAAAAAAAAAAAAAAGAGAGAGAGAAAATGAGAGAAACCTAGAAGCCCAAGCATGTTGGACTGGGCTCCCAGTCCTCACAGAACCGCTGTCCTATGTTCTGAAAACTTTGTACCAGGTCTGCCTTCTTTACTCCTCTAGTACCCAACTCAGTTGAATTTCTTTAGGGATGCTGGAAGTGGGGGCCTGAAAAGAAACTCTGCTAGACAGGAAGCCCTGGAAAACCAAGTGGGGGGACCCGGGACTATCCCTCACCTCTCCGAGCTCCTCCCAGTCTTTCCCCCTTCTCAGGATCCTGGGCGGCGGGGCTCCAAGCCTCACTCTCCTGTTCCATCCAAGAGATGAGGGCTGGTTTAGGGCCTGGGAATCCTGGGAGAGAACAGGGATCACAGCGCGGGCCTGAGAGGCCATCATGGGAAGATGGCATTCCCCTCCAGGCTGAGGGCACCCCCTCGGAGCTTATACTCAACCTGGACGGGGGTGCAGTGCTGCTGCCTGAATGAAGTGGATGCGGGTGCAAACACTCCCGAGGGGTTACCTGAAGCCCTGGGAACGGGAGGTGGCTGCTGGTGTTGGTGCAAGAGTGCAGGATTAGGGCTCACAGTCCTCTCGGCCCTTCTACATCATCTCCCCTGTGAACCCGGTGAAGGAGGAGGGGGCTCGGACCCGGGGCTCTCACCGAGCGCGCCCAGGTGGCCGTAGGTCTCCCGCATCACGTCCCGGTACAGAGCCCTCTGCGCGGGCCGCAGACAGCCCCACTCCTCCGGGGAGAAGTACACGGCCACGTCCGCGAAGCTCACAGCCCCGGGCTTCCTGCAACCAGGCCGGGTCTCCCCGGGCCTCGGCGCCAGGAGCAGGGCTGGGGGCGGCGCCATGGGGCCTCGCAGCCCTGATCGGCGGCCGCCAGGTCCCTGGAGCCGCCGCCTCCCCGCTCCCAGCCTCAGCTGTCGTCCACAGGAAGGGCGGCCCCGCCCAGCCGTGGCGTCCGAACGCAGCCGAGGCAACCGAAGTAGCAGGGACTGGCTGCTAGGGATTCGAGGATTCTGATAGGGACAAATATAATTCCTCAGTGTTTATTCACTTCATGGCCGCTTGGACAGAGATACCCGGGTTAAGGGACCCGGAAGGTGCCTTCAGAAAATATGGCGACCACCTAGCTTCAATTGGCACAGGCTGCTCTCAAGGGCGCCATTCTTTGACCATATCAAATATGGAGCCTTTCTGACTTCTCTGGCCTCATGGTCCCACTTGCCCTTAAATAAAGCCGCTTCGCTGCTTTTTCTAGTGGGGGAGGCGGGGTGTCTGGGAAGTAGAGGAGAGGCTTCTTGCCTTCAAGAAAGATGTACGGGCCCGAAGCTTCACTTACCCCTCTGTACCCGCAATACGCAACGGCCGGTGATTGGCGACGATCCCGGAAGAAGCTGCGCGGTGATTGGCCTGGGACTGGCGGGGCATTTGAAGGGACCCCGCGGTCCTGAAGCCTCTGTTGACAGACTGGAGCGCAGCGGGGACCTCGGCATCTGCGGTGCTCGGGATTGTGTCCCCTACGGTCTCTTACCGTGCCTTCCGATGGCAGGAGCTGGAATTTGGTCCCCAGACTCCTTGGGAAGACGCGCACACCTTAGCAAACCATGTGTACACCCGCGGTAGAAGCAGGTGCGTGTTTTACAGTAGCTTAGCTGCGGAGTCCACCCAGCCTCTGGCATCCGCAGCTCGGCTCGTTCAGGCTCTAGACCGAAGCTGCAGGCGAAGGAACGTGCTTGGTGAGGATGGAATCGGAATGGGGAAGTTTTAAATTAAATTGTAATTGTTGGCCGGGCGCGGTGGCTCACGCCTGTAATTCCAGCACTCTGGGAGGCCGAGGCGGGCGGATCACGAGGTCAGGAGATCGAGACCATCCTAGCTAACATGGTGAAACTCTATCTCTACTAAAAATACAACAAATTAGCTGGGTGTGGTGGCGGGCGCCTGTAGTCCCAGCTACTCGGGAGGCTGAGGCAGGAGAATGGCGTGAACCCGGGAGGTGGAGCTTGCAGTGAGCCGAGATCGCGCCACTGCACTCCAGCCTGGGCAACAGAGCGAGACTCCGTCTCAAAAAAAATAAAAAATAAAAAAAATTGTAATCGTTGCTAACATACATGAATTTATTTTTTGTTTGTTTAGAGACAAGAGTCTTGCTCTGTGGCCCAGCAGTGCGATCCTAGCTCACTGCAGACTCGACCTCCCGGGCTGAAGCGATCTTCTCACCTCAGCTTCCCGACTAGCTGGGACCACAGGCGCACACCCCATGCTTGGCTAATTTTTAGATTTTAAAACAGAGACAGGGTCTTGCTATGTTGCCCAGGCTGGTCTGGAACTCCTGGCCTCAAGCAATTCTCCTGCCTCGGCCTCCCAAAGTGTTGTGATTACAGGCATGCGCCACGGTTCCCGGCCATTTCTACTTTTTCTTTGAGAAGGAGTTTTACTCTTGTTGCCCAGGCTGGAAGTGCAATGGCGCTATCTCGGCTCACCGCAACCTTCGCCTCCCGGATTCAAGCGATTCTCCTGCCTCAGCCTCCCAAGTAGCTGGGATTACAGGCATAAGCCACCATGCCCGTCTAATTTTGTATTTTTAGTAGAGACGGGGTTTCTCCATATTAGTCAGGCTGATCTCGAACTCCCGACCTCAGGTGATCCTCCCGCCTCAGCCTCCCAAAGTGCTGGGATTACAGGCGTGAGCCACCGCGCCCGGCCCTGCCATTTCTACTTATTTACGTTGTTCCAAATTACCAAAGATAGCATCAACTTTCCAATCCTATTTTTTTTTTCCTGGGAAACCTTCCTCCTTTAGCCTTCAGTCTCCTCTCTAAACTGGGTTGGGCCTCAGTTCTTCTCATACGGGGTCTCCCCTTCCTGCTGTCCTGGCTTGTATCCTCCACTTCCTAGATTTAAGGTTTTTATTTTTCAGCCAAGATGGGTCATCGTCATGGCTGGCGGCATTGGACTGTAAATACTAGTTGCCTTCATCCCCACATTTGGAATATACCTGCAATCACACAGGATGCAGAATACTGTTTGCTAAGCGTGGGGCTGGTTGCTGGAGATAACAAGCAAGGCCTGCCAGGTCCCTGCTGTCATTCTGGCTCTAGATCTACTTGCTTGGCTCCCCTGCCAGCCCTAGTATATCGAGCCTTCCTTTTTATTCAATAATGTTCTTTATTGCTGACTTTTCAGTCAAGATTTCTTTGTATTTTCTGGCCTACCCTTGCTGTTTTTCACCTGAAATACTTTTTGGCTTTTAGTGTGACTCCTGCTGATCTCATATGCATATATTATTAATTGATTAATTATTAATTGTTAATAATTACATATTATTAATATGCTTATATTATTACCTTGAGTTCTGGAACTGCCTCACTGCACTCCACGTGGTGAATACTATAAAAATTAAGTAAGGAAAAATAAATCCTCAGAAATGAGTATTTTTTTAATTTTGAAAATATTTAATTTAGGCCTGGCCCAGTTGCTCACACCTGTAATCTCAGCACTTTGGGAGGCTGAGGTGGGCAGATTGCTTTAGGCCAGAAGTTAGAAACCAGCGTGGGCAACATGGTGAAACTCCATCTCTACTAAAAATACAAAAATTGGCCAGGTCTGGTGGTGCACACTTGTAGTCCCAGCTACTCAGGAGGCTGAGGCACAAGAATTTCTTGAACCCAGGAAGCAGAGGTTGCAGTGAGCAAGATCATGCCACTGCACTCCAACCTGGGCGACAGAGTGCGACCCTGTCTGAAAAAGAAAAAAAAATTGGGCTGGGCACAGTGGCTCGTGCCTGTAATCCCAACACTTTGGGAGGCCAAGGCAGGGGGATCACCTGAGGTCAAGAGTTCGAGACCAGCCTGGCCAATATGGGAAAACCCCGTCTATACTAAAAATACAAAAATTAGCTGGGTGTGGAGTCGGATGCCTGTAGTCCCAGCTACTCAGGAGGCTGAGGCACAAGAATGGCTTGAACTCGGGAGGCGGAAGTTGCAGTGAGCCGAGATCATGCCATTGCACTCCAGCCTGGGTGACAGAGCGAGACTCCGTCTAAAAAAAAAAAAAAAAAGAAAAAGAAAAACAAACAAAACAAAAAATATAGTGATACACAAAATTTTTACATATTTATGGAGTTCATGTGATATTTTGCTTTGCTTCATACTTAGAATGTACAATAATCAAGTCAGGATATTTAAGGTATCAATCACTTTGAGTATTTAACATTTCTATATGTGGGGAAAATTTCAAGTCCTCTCTTCTAGCTATGGAAATTTACAGTACTTTGTTGACTATAGTCACCCTACTCTGCTATTGAACATTACAAGTTATCCCTTCTTCCTAAGGGTATGTTTGTACCCATTACTCAACTTCTCTTCATCCACCTCTCCCACCCACATACACCCTTCCAATCTCTGGTATCATTCTACTCTCTATCTCCCTGAGATCAACTTTTCTAGCTCCCACATGTAAGTGAGGACATGTGATATTTGCCTTTCTGTATCTGGCTTATTCACTTAACATAATGACCTCCAGTTCCATCCATGCTGTAAACGTGATTTCATTTTTTATGGCTGAAGCCCACTGTGTATATATATCATATTTTCTTTATTAATTTGTCCACTGATCAACACTTAGGTTTATTCCATATCTTTGTCATTGCAAACACAGCTCTACAGTAAACACAGAGATGCAGGTTATCTTTTTTATATACTGATTTCTTTTCCTTTGGATAAATTCCAGGTAGTGGGATTGCTGGATCACATGGTAGTTCTTTTTTTTTTTTTGAGACGGAGTTTTGCTTTTGTTGTCTAGGTTGGAGTGCAATGCCCTGGTCTCGGCTCATTGCAGCCTCTGCCTCCCAGGTTCTAGTGATTTTCCTGCCTCAGCCTCACAAGTAGCTGGGATTACAGGCACCCTCCATCACGCCCAGCTAAATTTTGTATTTTTAGTAGAGAAGGGGTTTCACCATGTTGGCGAGGCTATTGTGAACTTCTGACCTCTGGTGATTGACCAGCCTCGGCCTCCCAAAGTGCTGAGATTACAGGTGTGAGCCACCATGCCCAGCCCACATGGTAGTTCTGTTTTTGTTTTTTGAGACATCTCCATATTGTTTGCAATAGTGGCTGTACTAACATACATTCCCACTAACAGTATGTAGGAGTTCCCTTCTCTTTTTTTTTCTTTTTTGGAGAAGGAGTTTCACTCTTGTCGCCCAGGCGGGAGTGCAATGGCGCAATCTTGGCTCACTGCAACTTCCGCCACCAGGGTTCAAGCGATTCTCCTGCCTCAGCCTCCCGAGTAGCTGGGATTACAGGCGCATGCCACCACTCCTGGCTAATTTTGTATTTTTAGTAGAGATGAGGTTTCTCCATGTTGGTCAGGCTGGTCTTGAACTCCGGACCTCAGGTGATCTGCCCACCTCAGCCTCTCAAAATGCTGGGATTACAGGCGTGAGCCACTGCGCCCGGTCAAGAGTTGCCTTCTCTTGGCATCCTTGCCAATACCTGTCATGTTTTGTCTTCTTAATAACAGCCATTCTAACTAAGGTACGATAATATCTCATTGTGTGCTTTTTTGTTTTTGAGTCAGAGTCTCGCTCTGCAGCCTAGGCTGGAGTGCAGTGGCGCAACCTCAGCTCACTGCAGCCTCCCCCTCCTGGGTTCAAGCGATTCTCCTGCCTCAGCCTCCTGAGTAGCTGGGATTACACATGTGCACCACCATGCCCAGCTAATTTTTGTATTTTTAGTAGGGATGGAGTTTCGCCATGTTGGGAAGGCTGGTCTCAAACTCCTGACCTCAGGTGATCCGCCCACCTCAGCCTTCTAAACTGCTGGGATTATAGGTGTGAGCCACCAGGCCGGCTTCATTGTAGTTCTGATTTGCATTTCCCTGATGATTAGTGGTGTTGAACATTTTTTCATGTACCTGTTGACCATTTGCATGTTTTATTTTGATTCTCCTTCTGATTATTATTAATTATCATTATTATTGAGACAGGTTCTCACTCCGTCACACAGGCTGGAATGCAGTGGTAGGATCACAGCTCACTGCAGCCTCAACCTCCCTGGGTTCAGGTGATCCTCCCACCTCAGCCTTCAAATCGTTGGAACTAGAAGTGTGCAACACCACGCCTGGCTAATTTTCATTTTTGTAGAGATGGGGTCTCTCCATGATGCCCAGGCTGGTCTGGAACTCCTGGGCCCAAGTGATCCTCCCACCTCAGCCTCCCAAAGTGCTAGGATTACAGGTGTGGGCCACCATGCCCAGCCTATTATTGTCATTTTGAAACAGAGTCTCACTCTGTCACCCAGGTTGGAGTGCAATGGCAAGATCAAAGCTCACTGCAGCCTGGAACTCTTGGGCTCAAGTGATCTATACTCCCACTTCCACCTCCTGAGTAGCTAAGACTACAGGTGAGTGGCTGTTTGGATTCTCCTTTTAAACAGAGTAGCAACTTGAACCAAAAATACTTTTGTTTCTTCAGATCCTATGTTGTAAATCACTTCTCTTTGAACTAAGTATGCAGAAGACTTAAGAAGATGAAGCTGAACAATAAAAATCTTAACTAAACAGATTGAAAGAAACATTTTTTTTTTTTTTTTTGAGATGGAGTCTCACTCTGTCGCCAGGCTGAAGTGCAGTAGCGTGATCTCGGCTCACTGCAACCGCCAACTCCCTGGTTCAAGTGATTCTCTTGCCTCAGCTTCCTGAGTAGCTGGGATTACAGGCACGTGCCACCACACCCAGCTAGTTTTTGTATTTTTAGCAGAGACAGGGTTTCACCATGTTGGCCAGGATGCTCTTAATCTCCTGACCTCGTGATCCTCCTGCCTTGGCCTCCCAAAGTGCTGGGATTACAGACATGAGCCACTGCACCCGGCCTGTTTTTGTTTTGTTTTGTTTTGTTTTGTTTTGTTTTTTTTTTAGACAGAGTCTCACTCTGTGGCCAAGGCTGGAGTGCAGTGGTCAATCTCGGCTTACTGCAACCTCTGCCTCCCAAGTTCAAGCAATTCTCGTGCCTCAGCCTCCCAAGTGGCTGAGAACACCACAACCTGCTAATTTTTGTATTTTTAGTAGAGATGGGGTTTTGCCATGTTGGCCAGGCTGGTCTCAAACTCCTGGCTTCAAGTGATCCACCGTCCTCGGCCTCCCAAAGTGCTGGGATTACAGGTATGAGCCATAGCGCCAGGCCTGAAACAAACTTTCAAGTAAGACTAAAACTGTTCCATCTCAAGTAGCTGATGAGTTGTTTTTCCTGCCATTCATTATAAAAATACAAAAATTGGCCAGGCACAGTGGCTAACACCTGTAATCCTACCACTTTGGGAGGCTCAGATAGACAGATCACTTGAGCCCATGAGTTCAAGACCAGCCTGGGCAAAACCCCATCTGTACAAAAAATACAAAAATTAGCCAGGCATAGTGGCATGTGCCTGTAGTCCCAGTTACTCAAGAGGCTGAGATGAGAAAGAGAAACACCTGAGCCCAGGAGGTCGAGGCTGCAGTGAGCCGTGACTGTGCCACTGCATTCCAGCCTAGGCTATAGTGAGACCCTGTCTTAAGAAATAACAAGAACAACAAAATGCTCTTGCTTTCAAATTATTTTATTGCCCATCAAATTGTAAATGTTTCTTCAAGACTCTTGATCAGATTATTAGAAGTCACAAAACATACAGGAGATGACCGGGCTTCAATAGACTTGTCAATAACAGAGTACAACTGAACTTTAAGTGGGAGCTGAAGTTTCTTTCTTTCTTTTTTGAGACAGAGTTCCGCTCTTGTCGCCCAGGCTGGAGTGCAATGGCATGATCTTGGCTCACTGCAACCTCCGCCTCCCAGGGTCAAACGATTCTCCCGCCTCGGCCGCCCGAGTAGCTGGGATTACAGGCATGTGCCACCATGCCTGGCTAATTTTGTATTTCTTTTTTTTAGTAGAGACAGTTTCTCCATGTTAGTCAGGCTGGTCTCAAACTCCTGACCTCAGGTGATCTGCCCACCTTGGCCTACCAAAGTGCTGGGATTACAGGCGTGAGCCACCGCGCCTGGCTCTTTTTATTTAATAGTGTCTTGCTCTGTTACTCAGACTGAAGTGGCGCCATCATAGCTTACTATAGCCTCAAACTCCTGGGCTCAAGCTGTCCTCCTTCAGCCTCCCCCACCATGCTCGGCTAATTTTTAAAATTTTTAGTAGAAATGAGGTCTTGCTGTTTTCCAGGCTCGTCTCAAACTCCCAAACTCATGCAATCCTCCTGCCTCAGCCTCCCAAAGTGCTGGGATTACAGGTGTGTAATCAGCTAAGAGCTGAAGTTTCTTGCATAAAACTCAGCTGTATGCTGAAGTGTTTAGAAGTGAAATGTAATGATGTCTGCAACTTACTTTGAAATACATTAATAAAATGGATAAATGAATGGATAGAGGGATAGATAGGCAGATTGACATGTGTAAAACAAATAGAGAAAAATGTTATTTGTAGAATCTAGGTGATGCTAAAGACCACACAGCCAGTGGAGACTGAGCCAAGCTAGGAATCCAGGTCTACCAATTCAGGACAGGCTATGTGGTGAAGTAAAGGTAACACCCAGTTCCCAGTTTTTGTTTCTGTTTTTGTTTTGAGACAGAGTCCTGCTTTGTAGCCCAGGTTGGAGTGCAATGGAGCGATCTCAGCTTACTGCAACCTCTGTCTCCCAGGCTCAAGTCATCCTCTTGCCTCAGCCTCCTGAGTAGCTGGGACTACAGGCATGTGCCACCATGCCTGGCTAATTTTTTGGTAGAGATGGGGTTTCACTATATTGCCCAGCTGGTCTCAAACTCCTGACCTCAAGTGATTAACCAGCCTCAGCCTCGCAAAATGCTGGGATCACAGGTGTGAGCCACCGCGCCCGGCCCCAGTTCCCATTAATAATTATCTTGGAACCCAAGGATTCAAAGAAGCAGTCTTTTCAGAGAGATATTTGAGTCACTGACCACCAGTCCTGGAATGCAGAAATGCTTAGTCCCACCTACCTCTTTTGTTCATTCCTTCAAAAGTTTCCTCTTCAAAAGTAGGGCTAGCGGATCTAAATGGGCCAGAAAGAATTCTCTTAACTGTTGTTTTTTGTTTTGTTTTTTGAGACTGGAGTCTCGTTCTGTTGCCCAGGCTGGAGTGCAGTGGCGCGATCTTGGCTCACTGCAAGCTCCGCCTCCTGGGTTCACGCCATTCTCCTGCCTCAGCCTCCCCAGTAGCTGGGACTACAGGTGCCCACCACCACACCCGGCTAATTTTTTGTATTTTTAGTAGAGATGGGATTTCACCCTGTGAGCCAGGATGGTCTTGATCTCCTGACCTCGTGATCCGCCCGCCTCGGCCTCCCAAAGTGCTGGGATTACAGGCATGAGCCACCATACCAGGCCTTTTTTTTTTTTTTTTTTTTTTTGAGATAGAGTCTTGTTCTGTTGCCTAGGCTGGAGTGCAATGGCGCTATGTTGGCTCACTGCAACCTCCACCTCCTGGGTTCAAGCCATTCTTCTGCCTCAGCCTCCCAAGAAGCTGGGATTACAGGTGCATGCCACCACGCCCGGCTAATTTTTTTTTTTTTTTTTTTGAGACAGAGTCTCACTCTGTCACCCGGACTGGAGTGCAGTGGCACGATCTCAGCTCACTGCAAACTCTGCCTCCCGGGTTCACACCGTTCTCCTGCCTCAGCCTCCCAAGTAGCTGGGACTACAGGCGCCCGTTACCACGCCTGGCTAATTTTTTTGTATTTTTAGTAGAGACGGGGGGTTTCACCATGTTAGCTAGGATAGTCTCGATCTTCTGACCTCCTGATCTGCCTGCCTCGGCTTCCCAAAGTGCTGGGATTACAGGTGTGAGCCACCATGCCCGGCCGTTTTTTTGTTTGTTTGTTTGTTTTGGTATTTTTAGTAGAGATGGGGTTTCACCATATTGGCCAGGCTGGTCTTGAACTCTTGACCTTAAGTGATCCACCCTCCTCAGCCTCCCAAACTGCTAGGATTACAGGCGTGAGCCACCGCACCCGCCCTTCTTAACTGTTGACATACAAGCATTACAGTAAAAATTAGACTGGAAAGACTATGCCTTGATTTCAATTTTAATCACAATTAATTTATTCTTTCTTTTTTAAAAAAAAATGTAATCCCAGCACTTTGGGAGGCCAAGTCGAGTGGATCACCTGAGGTCAGGAATTGGAGACCAGCCTGGCCAACATGGTGAAACCCGTCTCTAGTAAAAATACAATTAGCCAGGCATGGTGGTGGGTGCCTGTAATCCCAGCTACTCAAGAGGCTGGGGCAGGAGAATTGCTTGAACCTGGGAGGTGGAGGTTGCAGTGAGCCAAGATCATGCCATTGCACTCCAGCCTGGGCAACAAGAGCGAAACTCCATCTCAAAAAAAAAAAGAGGCCGGGTGCAGTGACTCACGCCCGTAATCCCAGCACTTTGGGAGGCCGAGACGGGAGGATCACGAGGTCAGGAGATCGAGACCAGCCTGGCTAACACGGTGAAACCCCCCCGTCTCTACTAAAAATACAAAAAATTAGGCGTGGTGGTGGGTGCTTTTAATTCCAGCTACTCAGGAGGCTGAAGCAGGAGAATGGCGTGAACCCGGGAGGTGGAGCTTGCAGTGAGCGTAGTTTGGGCCACTGCACTCCAGCCTGGGCGACAGACAGACTCTGTCTCAAAAAAAAAAAAAAAAAAAAAGAATCCTCCCTCCAGCATTATATTACATCTCCAGCTACTGTGGCCCAAGAATATATCTTTATCAAAAAATACAAAATCCAGGGAACATGCAAATATCTGAAGAAGAAAAAAACACTGCAATCACTAATGCATACAGTGAAGAGTTGGCCCAGTTCCAGAGTCCATTAGGTTTGATAGTTTGTGCACTTGCTGAATGAGAGTGGGGCAGGAGAGTTCCCCACCTGAGGCCACTGTCCTCTCTATGGCCACCTCTAGGTCTTCAAGACCAAGGAACATCTACACTCCAGGTGTCTCCTTGCCAGATGTTTCACCTGCATTGGTAAAAGGCAGAATCCTGGGCAGGGGTCGGTGGCTCACACTTATAATCCCAGCACTTTGGGAGGCCAAGGCGGCTGGATCACGAGGTCAGGAATTCAAGACCAGCCTGGCCAAGATGGCGGAATCCCATCTCTACTAACAGTACAAAAATTAGCTGGGCCTGGTGGCGCATGCCAGCTACTCGGAAGGCTGAGGCAGAGAATTGCTTGAACCCAGGAGGCAGAGGTTGCAGTGAGCCGAGATCACGCCACTGCACTCCAGCCTGGGCGACAGAGCATGACTCCATCTCAAAAAAAAAAAAAAAAAAAGAATCCTGGGATGAGCTCCCCCCGCCACCCGCCGAGGGACAGGCCTGAGGTATCCCCTCTATTCTAGGGGGTCCAGAGTGGGTGCAGGCTCCTTTAATAGGCACTGGAATGTAGGGGACTCTATCTCAGAGGAGTAGGAGAGATACAGGCCAAAAAGTAGAGAGCTACAAGGGATGGAACAATCATGAAGGAAAAGCCAGTTAGGTGAATGGTTTTCAGTGAAGGATGGGACATGGAACACGTGTGCTGGAGCTTCAGAAAATGGGGTCAACTCCCAGGCACCTTTTCAGATTCCTGCCTCCTTCTCCCTACAGCCCTCTGTGCCCCTACCTCTGCTTTTTTCCTAAGGCAGAACTTTGTTTTCCTCAAACGCCCACTTCCTTTCCTTATCCCCCAAATGCACAAACCTTGCCTCTTCCTCTCTAGGGAAACGCTGACCAGTTTGTGTGAACGCCATCACCCACACTCTTGAAATATATCTGGAAAGTGCCGGAAGTGAACTGGGGGATCCTTGCCTCCCAAAACAGGGACGGGCTCTGAACGCCCCACCACGGCCTGCTGCCACGCGCGCCTCTCGCTGCAGGAGCGGTGGATCCACCGATGGGCTTCCAGGGCGGTCTTGCGCTTGAAGCCTTTCCCACACTGCGCGCAGGGGAAGGGCCGGCTATCGGAGTGAATGCGCCGGTGACTGAGGAGGAGGGAAGAGTAGGTGAAGCGGCGGCCGCAGTCAGGACAGGGGTAGGGCTTCTCGCCGGTGTGTGTGCGCCTGTGGATGGCCAGCAGGGAGGTGTAGGCGAAACGGAGGCTGCAATCGGGGCAGCTGTAGGGCTTCTCGCCCGTGTGCTTGCGCTGGTGGATGGCCAGCAGGTAGGGGTAAGTGAAGCGACTCTTGCAGTCTGAGCACGCGTACGGCTTCTCCCCGGTGTGAGCCCGCCTGTGGATAGCCAAGGAACCCCTCTGGCGGAAGCGGCGCCCGCAGTCGGGGCAGGGGTAGGGCTTCTCGCCGGTGTGGATGAACTGATGCTGGTGCAGGTACCTGCGCTGGGAGAAACGCGCCCGACACTGGCCGCAGGAGAAGGGTCGCTCCCCGGAGTGGACCCGCTGGTGGCTGGCCAGGAGGGAAGGGTAGCTGAAGTTGCGGCCACAGTCTGGGCAAGAGTCGGGCGGTCTTCCGGTCAGAGTGTCCTTGAGCCAGGGATTCATGGGGCTCTGCCTAGGGTTGCATAGCTCTGGGCAGGCGGCGCTGGGCCACCACTCCTTGACAGCCACTTCATGCGCCACCTCTTTTTGTTTTGGACACTTCTTCAGCCTTTCCTTCTCCTCATTCCCATCCCTGGATCCTGAAACAGGGAAGATGATAAAATCAGAAACTCATCCCTGGATCCTGAGACAGGGAAGATGATAAAATCAAAACCAGCATATTCCGGTACCATGTCCTGCCTTGAAAGGCAGCAGGAATGGTTCAGAATATGGCCCCCAGGGAGCACGGCTTAATGATAGGGGCCTCATGAAGCCCTGAAAGCCAGCCTGGAGTAAAAGCAAATGCCATGGTCTGCAGGTTAACACAGGAAGGCCCAGAGCACTGGAGACAATGAAACAGGAGTCAGGCCGGGTGCCATGGCTCACACCTGTAATCCAAGCACTTCAGGAGGCCAAGGTGGGAGGATCGCTTGAGGCCAGAAATTCAAGGGACAGTGAGCTGTGATCGGGCCACTGCACTCCAGCCTGGGCAACTCTCTAATAAAAAAAAAAAAAAAATGCTGGGCGTGGTGGCCCACGCCTGTAATCCCAGCACCACTCGGAGGCTGGGGTGGGCAGATCACCTGAGGTCAGGAGTTCGAGACCTGCCTGGCCAACGTTGGGGAAATCCCGTCTGTACTAAATTACAAAAATTAGCCAGGTGAGGTGGTGGGCGCCTGTAATCCCAGCTACTTGGGAGGCTGAGGCAGGAGAATCCCTGGAACCGGGGAGGTGGAGGTTGCAGTGAGCCAACATCGTGCCACTGCACTCCAGCATGGGCGACACAGCAAGACTCAGTCTCAAAAAAATAAAAAAAGAAAGAGGAGTGAACAATATTGAACACTTAACTCTGTGTCAGGCTTTGAGGACAGAGTGATGGTCCCAGTCCTCATGACTTACCATCCTGAACCTGTTTATGATCCCTTTACAAAACAGCCATTCAATGACCTTCTTTGGTACCAACTCAAATTCTTTTGGCACCTTTCCTCTCTGCTCTTACTATCACCAAAAAATCTACACTTGCTGGCAGGGCACGGTGGCTCACTGTAATCCCAGCACTTTGGGAGGCCGAGGCAGGTGGATCACGAGATCAGGAGTTCAAGACCAGCCTGGCCAAGATGGTGAAAGCCCGTCTCTACTAAAACTAAAAAATTAGCCGGGCATGATGGCAGGTACCTGTAATCCCAGCTACTCAGGAGGCTGAGGCAGGAGAATCGCTTGAGCCTGGGAGGCAGAGGTTGCAGTGAGCCTAGACCATGCCACTGTACTCCAGCCTGGGCAACAGAGCGAGACTCTGTCTCAAAAAATAAGTCTACACTTGGACTGCCTCACTAGGTTCCACGGGAAGACCTTCTGGGGACAAGCATTTATTCTGGTATCAGGGCTGTAGGAAAAACATTTCATCTTCATTTAAAAATCTAATTAATGGTGTTATTTACTACAGGTGGTTCACATCATTAATATCCAAGAGGAACATCTGTCTTCATTTTATCCCACAACAAAAATCAAATTACAGGTTTCCCCTTTCCCTTGACCTCCTAGGAAGCTCAAGCTCTATTTTGCATTAAACTGAGGTTTTCCAGTATGGTTAATGGGTTCCATAGATCCCAATTTCGCTGTTCCATCAGGCCATTTTGCAGTGAGATAAGGACGTTTCTGGGGTAAGGTGCAGGGAGACAGGATGGGACTTTGGAGGGGGCAGCCTGCGCTGAGGATGTGAGTTGGGGGCGGGGGTTGGGGCTTCTCCAGGGCTACCTACTGGGGTTTCAAATGAAGTACCTGCTTCCTGTCCTTGGCCCCTGCTGAAAGCTGCAGAGCTCTCACGGTAGGGATCCTGGGCCTCCGGGCTCCACGCCTCCACTTCTCCTTCCACCCACGAGATAAAAGCGGGTTTGGGACCTGAAAATCCTGCGAAGGAGAAACAATAGGCTCGGCTGAGCGCACGGGAGGGGAGGATGAGGCTGCTCCCTCGGCGCCCCGCTTCCAGCCCACTAGCCTCTGGGGACACCGATCACCGCTTCCCACCGACGACTGGGGGTCCCGGCCTGAGCGCCCGGCCTCACCCAGCGCGCCCAGGTGGCCGAAGGTCTCCCGCATCACGTCCCGGTACAGGGCCCTCTGTGCTGGCCGCAGGCAGCCCCACTCCTCGGGAGAGAAGTACACGGCCACGTCCGCGAAGCTCACGGCGCCCGGCCTGCTTTCCCTCGTCCTCCGGGGCCCGGCCTCCCCGGGTACGTGGGCCGGGCGCGGCGTCAGGGGCGGCCCCATGGGAAACCTTTTGTGCCTGGCAAAGGGAGGCTTTCGGGAAAGGTAGAGATGCTGGCGCTTTCCTGCCTTTCCTCAGACAAGTCCGTAAGGGACTCCTGCCCTTAACCAAGATGGAACCTTCCTGGAGTCAACACCCCTCGCCTTTCCTCGCTGCCCTTACACACCACGAGGGAAACCAGCGGGAAGGGTGGCCCCGCAACACCACCAACCGATAGATGGCGTACGTTGATTGGACAGTGCCGGGAGGCCAGAGAAGAAGGAAGGCTGTGATTGGGCTTTCTGGAGCGGCCTGTTTGAAAGGCTGAGGGTGAAGGAACGACAGATCTGAAAATAGCCGGAGCTGAGGGGCCTCAGGGTCTACCCTGACTCGCTTTTCCCGGACGGCCTCCTAGGAGAGAGGCTGTGGCCAGCTGACGCGACTTCCTTCTGCTACTGAGGTGAGAAGCCTCAGGGCAGATGGGGATGTCCAGGGCTTTGAGGTGAATAAAGGTGAAGCGCAAAGCCTTAGGCGGCGTTGCACTGAGTGGGTGAGGGACTGCGGATCCCAGCTCTGAGCTCTGGGTACTCCTGGCAGGGCCAGCCTGAGGGTCTGCGGGAACAGGATCCTACCCAGGATCTAATTTGACCTTTGCCCCGAGGTCACAGATATCTTTCCTTTTAGAGATGCAGAAGGCTAGGCGCAGAGCCCGGATTCAAAGTCAGCTCCTGGCCGGGCGCGATGGAGCGCGCCGGTGGTCCCAGCTCCTCGGGGGTCTGAGGCAGGAAGATCGCCTGAAGTCGGGAGATGGAGGCTGCTGTGAGTCGAGATCGCGCCCCCGCACTCCAGGCTGGCGACAGAGCTGGGCGCCCATCTCTGAAAACAAACAAAAGTCATCTTCTCGCTTCCGGGTTCGGTTAAGGGCTTAGGGTAAGGCCCTGCACAAAGTACTATTATAATAGATATGAATTTATAGTGTTGTAGTAATTTTTTTTTTTTTTTTTTTTTTTTCTGGAGTGCAGTGGTGCGATCTCGGCTCACTGCAAGCTCCGCCTCCCAGGTTCACGCCATTCTCCTGCCTCAGCCTCCCAAGTAGCTGGGACTACAGGCGCCCGCCACCAGGCCTGGCTAATTTTTTGTATTTTTAGTAGAGACAGGGCTTCACCATGTTAGCCAGGATGGTCTTGATCTCCTGACCTCGTGATCTGCCCACCTCGGCCTCTCAAAGTGCTGGGATTACAGGCGTGAGCCACCACGCCCGGATGTGTTGTAGTAATGTTTAATACCATCTGAGTCCTGTCTCAATCAGAAAACCTGTGTTCAAATTACAGCTGATACTTGGGTAATAAAACTGGGAAACGAATCAGATAATCTCTTAAGACTGTTTTTCACCGGGCATGGTGGCTCACGCCTGTAATCCCAGCACTTGGGAGGCTGAGGCAGGTGGATCACGAGGTCAGGAGATCGAGATCATCCTGGCTAACACGGTGAAACCGCGTCTCTACTAAAAATACAAAAAATTAGCCGGACGTGGTGGCGGGTGCCTGTAGTCCCAGCTACTTGGGAGGCTGAGGCAGGAGAATGGCGTGAACCTGGGAGGCGGAGCTTGCAGTGAGCTGAGATTGCGCCACTGCATTCAAGCCTGGGTGACAGAGCGAGACTCTGTCTCAAAAAAAAAAAAAAAAAACCGTTTTTCAGCCCTTTCCAACCCAGTATTCATAGAAACAGAAGAGGAACGTTCTAGATGTATAACAAAAAGCTGCCCATCCCCACAGTGAAACCACTTTGAAGACATCACTTTAAAATTCATGTGAATTCGGCCGGGTGTGGAGGCTCACGCCTGTAATCCCAGCACTTTGGGAGGCTGAAGTGTGTGGATCACTTAAAGTCAGCAGTTCGAGACCAGGCAACATGGTGAAACCCCATCTCTACTAAAACAGAAAAATTAGCCAGGTGTGGTAGTGCACCCCTGTAATTCCAGCTACTTGGGGGGCTGAGGCATGAGAATCACTTGAACCCAGGAGACAGAGCTTGCGGTGAGCCACAGTCACGCCACTGCACTCCATACTGGGTGACAGAGTGAGACTCTGTCTCGAAAAAAAGAAAATATGTGAATTCAGTTGGGTGTAGTGGCTCAGGCCTCAGGCCTGTAATCCCAGCACTTTGGGAGGCCGAGGTGGGAGGATCACGAGGCCAGGAGTTCGAGACCAGACTGAACAACATAGCAAGACCTCGTCTCTAAAAAAATAAATAAAAAATAAAAACTCGTGTGAATTTGCATTCTATTTTATAATATAACCAAATGAATCTTGGCCTTCACACCATCTTCTTGGAAACCTCTGCACCATGAGAGCCGAGTGGAGGAAGCGAATGCACAGGCTGAAGCGCAAAAGAAGAAAGATGAGGCAGAGGTCCAAGTAAACCACAAGCTTATGCACCCATGGAGGCTATAGCAGCAGAAACGTGGAATCCAGAGGCTGGGGATGCTGGTACAGTTATTGGGCTGCATGCTACTGTCTAGAGCTTGTTTCAATGCATCTAGAACTTCATCTCCATCTGGTCGCCAAGACCACCTCTGAGACTCACCTTGCTCATAACCAAAACTGCATGTTGGTCCTTTGCTCCGGACCTGTGATATTCTGGACTATTTCTGTGTTCTCTGGTGGCCGAGTGTAACAACTATATAATAAATCACCTCTTCTGCTGTCTTAGCTGAATATATATAACCAAATTCAAAAGAATATATAGTCAAAAGCAAGTTTCTCAAGTGTTATCCTCTTTTACACTACTGGTGGAGTATGAATTGGTGCAGCCACTTTTGAAAACTGGCAGTACCTACTAAATCTGAATAGATGACATACCCAGTGATTCCACTCGTAGGTGTATACCCAACAGATATGCATACATATGTTTACTCAAAGACATTTACTCAAATGTTCTCAACACTTATAATGGGTAAAAACTAGGCCGGATGCAGTGGCTCATGCCTGTAATCCCGGCACTTTGGGAGGCCGAGGTCAGCGGATCATCTGAGGTCAGGAATTTGAAATCAGCCTGGCCAACATGGCAAAACCCCATCTAAAAATACAAAAATTATCTGGGCGAGGTGGCAGGCGCCTGTAGTCCCGGCTACTCAGGAGGCTGAGGCAGGAGAATCACTTGAACCCAGGAGGTGGAGGTTGCAGAGAGCCGAGATCACACCACTGCACTCTAGCCTGGGTGACAGAGCAAGACTCCATCTCAAAGAAAAAAAAAAGATTCCATTTCTATAGTTTTTCTTTTTAAAAGACTCTGCAAGTATGCTAGGCTGGTGGCTGAGGCCTGTAATATCAGCTCTTTGGGAGGCTGAGGCTGGATGATCATTTGGGCTTAAGAATTTGAGACCAGCCTGGGCAATACAGTGAGACACCATCTCTACAAAAACAATTTTTTTTTTTTTTTTTGAGACGGAGTCTCGCTCTGTCACCCAGGCTGGAGTGCAGTGGCGCAATCTCGGCTCACTGCAAGCTCCGCCTCCCGGGTTCACGCCATTCTCCTGCCTCAGCCTCTCCGAGTAGCTGGGACTACAGGCGCCCGCCACCACGCCCGGCTAATTTTTTGTATTTTTAGTAGAGACGGGGTTTCACCGTAGTCTCGATCTCCTGACCTCGTGATCCGCCCGCCTCGGCCTCCCAAAGTGCTGGGATTACAAGCGTGAGCCACCGCGCCCGGCCCAAAAACAATTTTTTTAATAAGCTAGGCATGGCTTATTAAAAGTGCACACAGGTGGTGTGCACTTGTGGTCCCAGCTACTCAGGAGGCTGAGATGGGAGAACTGCTTGAGCCCCAGAGGTCAAGGCTGCAGTAAGCCATGATCATCATGCCACTGCACTCCAGCCTGGGCAATAGAGCTAGACCTTGTCTCTAAAATTAAAAAAACATATGTATAAAAACAGACAAACTACGGCCGGGCACGGTGGCTTATGCCTGTAATCCCAGAACTTTGGGAGGCCAAGGTGAGTGGATCATGAGGTCAGGGATTCGAGACCAGCCTGGCCAAGATGGTGAAATCCCATCTCTAGTAAAAATACAAAAAATTAGTGGGGTGTGATGGCGAGCACCTGTAATCCCAGCTACTCGGGCAGCTGAGGCAGAGAATTGCTTCAACCCAGGAGGTGGAGGTTGCAGTGAGCCGAGATCGCGCCACTGCACTCCAGCCTGAGCAAGACTCCATCTCAAAAACAAAACAAAACAAAACAACAACAACAACAAAAAAAATGGCAAACTTAATCCATGCTATTAAAAATCAGAGCCAGGTACAATAATAGATGCTCCTAGGATGCTGATCATATTCTCTTTCTTTCTTTTTTTTTTAGATGAAATCTCCCTGTGTCACCCAGATTGGAGTGCAGCAGTGCAGTCTCAGGTCACTGCAACCTCCACCTCCCGGGTTCAGGAGATTCTCGTGCCTCAACCTCTGGAGTACCTGGGATTACAGGCAGGTGCCACCATGCCTGGCTAAGTTTTTTGTATTTTTATTTATTTATTTATTTATTTATTTATTTTTTATTTTTTATTTTTATTTTTTTTTTTTTTTTTGAGACGGAGTCTCGCTTTTTCCCCCAGGCTGGAGTGCAGTGGCACGATTTCGGCTCACTGCAAGCTCACCCCCGCCTGGGTTCACGCCATTCTCCTGCCTCAGCCTCTCCGAGTAGCTGGGACTACAGGCGCCCGCCACCACGCCCGGCTAATTTTTTGTATTTTTAGTAGAGACGGGGTTTCACCGTGGTCTCGATCTCCTGACCTCGTGATCCGCCCGCCTCAGCCTCCCAAAGTGCTGGGATTACAAGCGTGAGCCACCGCGCCCGGCTAGTTTTTTGTATTTTTAGTAGAGACGGGGTCTCACATGTTGCCGAGGCTGGTCTTGAACTCCTGGCCTCCTGTGATCCACCGGCCTCGACCTCCCAAAATTCTGGGATTACAGGCATGAGAATTGCTTGAGCCTGGGAGGCAGAGGTTGCAGTGAGCCAAGATCGTGCCACTGCACTCCAGCCTGGGTAACAGAGTGAGACTCTGTCTCAAAAAAAAAAAAAAAAAAAAAGTTCACATCCCAGTAATTTGCATATCATAGTAAAAAGTAATCTCTTGGGTCTCATTTTTCACTGTGTTTAGCGCAGTACCATAAACCTTAAATAACACCATAGGACCCATACAAAGTGCCACTAGTGATACTGGAAGTGCTTCCAAGAAGCAAAGTCATGACATTTCAAGAAAAAGTTGAATTGCTTGGTATGTACCATAGATTGAGGTCTACAGCTGCAGTTGCCCACCATTTCCAGATAAATTGATCCAGTATAAAAACCACTGTAGTGGCTTGTAGTCCCAGCTACTCGGGAGGCTGAGGCAGAAGAATGGCGTGAACCTGGGAGGCGGAGCTTGCAGTGAGCCGAGATCGCGCCACTGCACTCCAGCCTGGGCCAGAGAGCGAGACTCTGTCTCAAAAAAAAAACAAAACAAAACAAACCACTGTAGCTGGGCGCGGTGGCTCACACCTGTAATCCCAGCACTTTGGGAGGCCGAGGCTGTGGATCACCTGAGGTTTTCCAGTATGGTTAATCGGTTCCATAGATCCCCTGTAATTCCAGCTACTAGAGAGGGTGAGGCAGGAGAATCGCTTGAACCCAGGAGGCAGAGGCTGCGGTGAGCCGAGATCGCGCCATGGGACTGGGCAACAAAAGTGAAACTCCATCTAAAAAAAAAAAAAAGGCACAAAGGACATTTAGTAGTAAGGAAGAGAGGCAAGCACCAGGACTTACAACAGGAAGGGATAAGCTAACTCCACTGTTTTGTGCAGATGCCGTCAGGTTTATGATCAGTACTTCCCTTATCTATAAAGGTGCTTATCCTTGAGCCTTGAAGGGAAAAGAGAAATATTAGCTTGCAGTCTTCTGGGTGTACAACAAAAAAGGCCTGAACAACAATAACATTTTTCTGGATGGGTTACATCTGTGCTTTATCCCTGAAGTCAAGAAGTACCTGGCCAGTAAAGGCCTGCCTTTCCCCATGCCCCTTTACCATCTTATTTTATTTTATTTTTATTTATTTTGTTTGTTTATTTATTTATTTATTTTTGAGACGGAGTCTCACTCTGTCACCAGGCTGGAGTGCAGTGGTGCAATCTCCGCTCACTGCAACCTCCACCTCCCGGGTTCAAGCAATTCTCGTGCCTCAGCCTCCCGAGTAGCTGGGACTAGAGACATGCACCACCACGCCCAGCTAATTTTTGTGCTTTTAGTAGAGACAGAGTTTCAGCATGTTGGCCACGATAGTCTCAATCTCTTGACCTCGTGATACACCCGCCTCAGCCTCCCAAAGTGCTGAGATTACAGGCGTGAGCCACCGCACCCGGCCTTATTTATTTATTTATTTATTTATTTATTTATTTTGAGACAGAGTCTCGCTTTGTTGCCCAGGCTGGAGTGCAGTGGTGCAATCTCAGCTCACTGCAACCTCTGCCTCTGGGGATTCAGACAATTCTCCTGCCTCAGTCTTCTGAGTAGCTGGGACTACAAGCACACACCACCATGCCCAGCTAATTTTTGTATTTTTATTCGAGACAAGGTTTCACCATATTGGCCAGGCTGGTCTCAGACTCCTGACCTCGTGATCCTCCTGCTTTGGCCTCCCAAAGTGCTGGGATTACAGGTGTGAACCACTGCACCCGGCCCACCATCTCATTTTATTAAAGGGAAATTAAAGCACAAGGAAATACAGACCATGACGGACAGGTTAGAGCCACTAGATTTCTGTCTGCAGCCACAGATCTTCCTTCCCAGGCATCCACTGCCTGCAGCTAGAGAGTCTAGTCTGTGTTCCTCACAACACCATTATCAGGTGGGGTCCCTCAGATGGTGAGATGCACAAGCCACTGGCATGACACTTAGACTCTGCCCAGTTTGGACAAATTTTATCAAACTCTGGTTGTGTTTCATTTGCTAGTTCATTATAAGGATATTACAAAGGATATAGATGAAGAGATGTAGTGGGTGAGATATGGGGGAAGGGGAGCAGAGATTCCATGCCCTCCCTGGGTATGCATGCTACCCCTCCAGGAACCTCCACATGTTCACCTATCTGGAAGCTTTTTTTTTTTTTTGAGACGGAGTTTCACTCTTGTCACAAGGCTGGAGGGCAATGGCATAATCTCGGCTCACTGCAACCTCCACCTCCTGGGTTCAAGCAATTCTTCTGCCTCAGCCTCCCGCGTAGCTAGGATTACAGGCGCATGCCACCATGCCCAGCTAATTTTTGTACTTTTAGTAGAGACAGGGTTTCACCATGTTGGCCAGGCTGGTCTTGAACTCCTGACCTCAGGTGATCCACCCTCCTTGGCCTCCCAAAGTGCTGGGATTACAGGTGTGAGCCACCGCACCTGGCCAGGACTGTCTTTTAAAGTTATTTTGATATTGGACAATGCCCCTGGCCACCCAGAACCCCATGAGTTCAACACCTTTGGTGGTGAAGTGGCCTACTTACCCCCAAACACAACACTTCCAATTCAGCCTATAGATCAGGTTGTCATAAAGATCTTTAAGGCTCATTACACATGGTACTGTACGGAAAGGATGGTCAACCCTATGGAAGAGAACCCCATCATGAAAGTCTGGAAGGATTACACCATTGAAGACACCATAGTTGTTATAGAAAAAGCTGTGAAAGCCATCAAACCTGAAACAAACTCCTACAGGAGAAAACTATATCCAATAGTGCGACTACTAGAGAAAACTATGCCCAGATATTAGGCGTTACTTCACAGGAAATTATGACAAGAGCCAATCAAGGAAATCACGAAAGAGACTGTGAATATGGCAAAAAAAAAAAAAAGATAGGGGGTGAAGGATTTCAAGACATGGATTTTGGAGAAATTGAAGAGCTAATAGACACCATACCAGAGGAATTAGAATACAACTTGGTAGAGATGAATGCTTCTGAACCAGTGCCAGATGATAAGGAAGATGGAAAAGGGGCAGTGCCAGAAAACAAATTGACATTAGACAATCTGGCAGGAGGATTTCCGTCATTTAAGACTGCTTTTGACTTCTTTTATGACTTAGACCCTTCTATGATATGGGCACTGAAACTAAAGCAAACAGTAGAAGAAGGATTGGTACTGTATAGAAATATTTCTAGAGAAATGAAAAAGCAAAAAAGTCATTTTTTTGATGTGCTTATGATGTATTATGAAATTATGATGTATTTCCAGAAATTATGATGTATTTCCATAAAGTTGCACCAGTGTGCCTGCCTCTTCTGCTCCCCCTTCCCCCTTCTCCACCTCTTCTGCCTCTGCCACCCTTGAAACAGCAAGACCAACCCTTCCTCCTCTTCTTCCTCAGCCTGCTCAACATGAAGATGATGATGATGAAGAGTTTTATGATGATCCACTTCCACTTAATGAATAGTAAATATATTTTCTCTTCCTTATGATTTTCTTAATAACATTTTCTTTTCTCTAGCTTACTTTATGATAAGAATACACTATATAAGCCAGGCGTGGTGGCATGCGCCTGTAGTCCTGGCTACTCAGGAGGCTGAGGCAGGAAGATCCTTTGAGCTGAGGAGTTTCAGGCTGCAGTTGAGCTATGATCACATCACTGCACTCCAACCTTCGTGACAGAGCAAGACCCATCTCTAAATAAATTTTTAAAAAAAGGTGGGGGGAGAGAGTACAGTATATTATATATATGACATACAAAATATGTTTTTGTTTTTTTCTTTTTGAGACAGGGTCTGGCCCTGTTGCCCAGGCTGGAGTGCAGTGGCTACCATCCTGGCAACCTCTGCCTCCTGAGCTCAAGCCATCCTCCTACATTAGCCTCCCAAGTAGCTGGGAATACAGGTACATGCCACCATGCTTGGCTAATTTTTTAATTTTTTGTAGAAGTGGGGTTTCACCTTGTTGTCCAGGCTGGTCTGGAGCTCAAGCAATCCTCTCGCCTCAGCCTCTCAAAGTGCTGGGATTACAGGCGTGAGCCAAAAAAAGTATATATATATTTAAATATTTACTATCTGATTTTTTTTTTTTTTAGGACAAGGTCTGGCTCTGTCACCCAGGCTGGAGTGCAGTGGTGAGATCTCGGCTCACTGCAACCTCCGCCTCCCAAGCTCAAGCAAAAGCCTCAGCTGGGATTACAGGCATGCACCATGGCACCCAACCCCGAAATATGTTTTAATTGACTATTTATGTTATTGGTAAGGCTTTCAGTCAACAGTAGTTAAGTTTTGGGGAGTCAAAAGTTAGTGGAGGCCGGGTGTGGTGGCTAATGCCTGTAATCCTAGCACTTTGGGAGGCCGAGGTGGGTGGATCACCTGAGGTCAGGAGTTCGAGACCAGCCTGGCCAATATGGTGAAACCCTGTCTCTACTAAAAATACAAAAATTAGCCAGGCGTGGTGGCACATGCCTGTAATCCCAGCTACTCAGCAGGCTGAGGCACAAGAATTGCCTGAACGCAGGTGTCAGAGATTGCAGTGAGCCGAGATTGTGCCACTTCACTCCAGCCAGGGCCAAAGAACAAAACTCCATCTCAAAAAAAAAAAAAAAAAAAAAAAAAAGGCAGAATAGATGTTACTAGAGGCTAGAAAGGGAAGGGTAGGGGCAAGGGTGGGATATGGAAAAATTTGTTAATGGACACAAAATTATTAGCTATATTGGAGGAATAAGTTCTAGTGTTTTATAGCACTGTGGGATGACTATAGTTAACAATAATATACTATATATTTTCAAATAGCTAGAAGATATTGAATATTCCTAACACAAAGAAATGATAAATGTTTTAAATGATGGGTATGTTAATTGCCCCGATTTGATTACTACACATCATATGTATAGAAACATCACCACATACCCCATATTTATGTATAGTTATTATGTATGAATTAAGAAGAATAATGGACCCCAAAGATTTCACGTCCTAATCTGCAAAACCTGTGACTGTGTTACCTTATGTTAGCAAATAGGACTTCGCAGATGTGATTAAACTAAGGATTTTGAGTTAGGAACACTAACCTGTTGAGTCTAATGTAATCACAATGGTCCTTATAAAAGGGAGGCAAGAGGGTCAAAGTCTGAGAAGGAGATGTGACAACAAAAGCAGAGGTGGAGTGATGCAGTTGCTGGAGAGGGGCCACTAGCCAAGGAATGCAGGCAGCCTCTAGAAGCTGGAAAAGGCAAGAAACAGATTCTCCCTAGAGCCTCTAGAGAAGGAATGCAGCCCTGCCAACACCTTGATTGTCCCATAAGACCTATTTTCAGACTTTAGACCTGAAGAACTATAAGATGAAAAATTTGTGTTGTTTTCAGCCACCAGTTTCTAGTAATTTCTTACAGTAACAAATGAACACAGGTAACATTGTTGAGGAGCATTTCTGAGCTTTGTCAACTACTCTATTGATGTGGGAGCACTCTCCCAGCTCTGAACTCAAGAAAGTCTAAAACGAAGCAGGACTCACAGACATTATGCTGAATAAAAGAAGCTTTAGACAAAAAAAAAAAAAAAATACACACTGTATGATTCCAATTATATGAAGTTTTATAACAGGGAACACTAATTAGAATAGTACTTGTCTCTGATGGGGTGGGAATGGGAATTGACTAGGAAGGGGCATAAGGCAACTTTCTTTCTTTTCTTTTCTTTTTTTTTGAGACAGAATCTCACTCTGTCACCAGGTTGTAGTACAGCGGCACAATCTCAGCTCACTGTAATCTCCGACTCCCTGGTTCAAGCGCTTCTCCTGCCTGAGCCTCCCGAGTAGCTGGGATTACAGGCACATGCCACCATGCCCAGCTAATTTTTGAATTTTTAGTCGAGACGGGGTTTCACCATATTGGCCAGGGTGGTCTTGAACTCCTGACCTCATAATCCACCCGCCTCGGCCTCCCAAACTACTGGGATTACAGGCGTGAGCCACTGCACCCAGCCACTTGAGGCAACGTTCTAGGATGATGGTAATGTTATGTATTTGGATAGGGGTTTCAGTTACAGATGTATACGTCTTTGTCAATACTCAGCAAATAAACACTTAAAGTTTGTGCATTTTATGTACTTTTAACTCAAAAAATATGTAAAACAAATGTGGGGCTCTAGTTAATGATATGCATGTTGAAATGTTTATGGGTGAAGTGTACTGATTTCAGCAATTTTTTTTACATGCACCCAAAAACAAAGTGTACTGGTAGAGAAACTGATAGTTATATGATAAAGCAGATACACTAAATGTTAGTGGTAGAATCTAGGTGGTGAGTATATGGGTATTCTCTGTAAAAGTCCTTCAGCTTTACTGTGTCTTTCAAAACTTTTAAAATGAATTGTGGCTGGGCGCAGTGGCTCACACCTGTACTCCTAGTAATTTGGGAGGCTGAGGCAAGCGGATCGCCTAAGGTCAGGAGTTTGAGACCAGCCTGGCCAACATGGTGAAACCCCATCTCTACTAAAAATACAAAAATTAGCTGGGCATGGTAGCTCATGCCTATAATCCCAGCTACTCTGGAGGCTGAGGCCCGAGAATCGCTTGAACCCGGGAAGTGGAGATTGTAGTGAGCCGAGATTGCACCATTGCACTCCAGCCTGGGCAACAGAGTGAGACTCCATCTCAAAAGAAAAAAAAAAAAAAAAACCACTATTGAGAATGAAAAGACACCCCACAGAATGGGAGAAAATATTTGTAAATCATGTGTCTAATAAGGGATTAATATTCAGAATTTATAAAGAACTCCGGTAACTCAACAACCACTGAAAAATAAAAATCCCAATTTAAAAGCAGGCAAAGAAGCTGGGCGCGGTGGCTCACACTGTAATCCCAGCACTTTGGGAGGCCAAGACAGGCAGATCACTTGAGGCCAGAAATTCGAGACCAGCCTAGCCAACAGAGATGGCGAAACTCCATTTCTGCTAAAAATGCAAAAATTAGCTGGCATTGTGGCACAAACCTGTAATCCCAGCTACTCAGGAGGTGGAGGCAAGAAAATTGCTTGAGCCTGGGAGGTGGAGGTTGCAGTGAGCCGAAATGGCACCACAGCATTCCAGCCTGGGCAACAGAGCAAGACACCACTCAAAAAAAAGAATTAAAAAAAAAAAGATAAAAGCAGGCAAAGGACTTATATAGACATTTCTCCAAAGAAGATATACAGATGAGCTGGGCGTGGTGACTCATGCCTGTAATCCCAGCACTTTGGGAGGCTGAGGCAGGTGAATCACCTGAGATCAGGAGTTCAAGACCAGCCTGGCCAACATGGCAAAACCCCATCTCTATTAAAAATACACACACAAAAAAAAAATTAGCCGGGCCTGGTGGTGCACGCCTGTAATCCTAGCTACTTGGCAGGCTGAGGCAGGAGAATTGCTTGAACCTAGGAGACAGAAGTTGCAGTGAGCTGAGATCTTGCCGTTGCACTCCAGCCTGGGCAACAGAGTAAGACTCTATCTCAAAAATAAATAAATGAATAAACACACAAGCAAATAATAAATAATTATCACTTTTTTGCATTTTCCCAATTTCTTTACTGATTATTTTTGGGATTTGGAAAAAACATAAGGCCGGGTGAGGTGGCCAACACCTGTAATCCCAGCACTCTAGGAAGCCAAGGCAGGAGGATTGCTTGAGCCCAGGAGTTCGAGACCAGCCTGGGCAACATGGAGAAACCTCATCTCTACGAAGAATACAAAAAAATTAGTTAGGTGTGGTGGTGCATGCCTGTGGTCCCAACTACTCAGGAGGCTGAAGTGGGAGGATCACTTGAGCTCAGGGAAGTGGAGGCTGCAGTGAGCCATGATCACATAACTGCACTCCAGCCTGGACCACAGAGCAAGACTCTTTCTTGCTGGAAAGGAATTCTCACATGTACACACTAGCAGAAGCCACAAGCGGCACCAGGAAGATTAGAAGAATGCGGGGCATGAAAGCTAAGTTACAAGAGAGTTTAAGTAGGAAAACTAAGGTATGTAAGATAAAAACTGAAGCACTGGTTTGTTAACTAGGTCATCAATTATCTTAAAGGACAGTCTTAGAATAATACATTGCATAGCAGCTGACTTTACAGTCACCCAGATATGTGGTCCTGAACAAGTTATTTATTTATTTATTTTTTAATTTTTTGAGACAGAGTTTCGCTCTTGTTGCCCAGGCTGGAGTGCAATGGCACAATCTCGGCTCATTGCAACCTCTGCCTCCTGGGTTCAAGTGATTCTCCTGCCTCAGCCTCCCAAGTAGTTGAGATTACAGGCATGTGCCACCATGCCCAGCTAATTTTTTTGCATTTAGTAGAGACGGGATTTCACCATGTTGGTCAGACCGTTCTTGAACTCCTGACCTCAGGTGATCCATCCACCTTGGCCTCCCAAAGTGCTGGAATTATAGGCGTGCAACCCTGTGCCCAGTCGACAAGCTATTTAATGTCACTGTGCCTGTTTCCTCATCTGGTCAAGGAAAACAATACCTACTGTCAGATCTGGAATTTGAGGCTGCCCTACTTATAGGTTAATAAATGGGTCTGTTATTGTTTCATGGATGCTGTCAGAAAACAGAGACAAAAGACCTTACTGTTCAGGGCACAACAAGCAGCATGAGCATGCCTGCATTGGTTCCTTTCTGCTCCCTACAGGGGCAACGTGGGATGTGCCCAGATGGATGCTAGACACGCAGTAGGGGAGGAACAAGAAGCTCCTGCTGTTTTTTTCCTTTTTAAAGATGGGGTTGGGCTGGGAGCGGTGGCTCATGCCTGTAATCCCAGCACTTTGGGAGGCCAAGGCAGGCAGATCACCTGAGGTCAGGAGTTCGAGACCAGCCTGACCAACATGGTGAAACCCCGTCTCTACAAAAATACAAAAATTAGCTGGGCATGGCGGCAGGTGAGTGTAATCCCAGCTACTTGGGAGGCTGAGGCAGGAAAGTTGCTTGAACCCAAGAGGTGGAGGTTGCAGTGAGCCAAGATCATGCTATTGCACTCCAGCCTGGGTGACAAGAGTGAGACTCCTTCTCTAAATATATAAATAAATAAGATGGGGTCTTGCTATGTTGGCCAGGGTAGTCTCAAACTCCTGGCCTCAAGCAATCCTCCTGCCTTGGCCACCCAAAGTTCTGGGATTACAGTTGTGAGCCACCATGGCCAGCCATCTGCTGTTTTATAGTAAGCAGTAAGGAAGCTGCTCTTTGTCCTGGATGCAGACATTACCTCTCCCTCAAGGTTTGCTTGCTTCAAACACTGTCCTGAGAAATGTTCTGGGGAATGAGTGGCAACGGCTTTGCTTATTTATTTTTATTTATTGGTTATACTTACATTAATGGTTTATTAAAGCAAAAGGATACAGATTAAAATCACCAAAGGGATAGGGTACATGGGACAAAATCCAGATGCAACCACGCACAAACTTTCAGGTGTCTACTCCCAGTGGGGTATCACAGGGATGTGCTTTTTTCTCCCTGCAATGATTTTTGACAACAGGTGCTGATTGTTCTCAAACAGAGAAGTTCACCCAAGCTTTAGGGTGCAGGTTTTTTTGTTTGTTTTGGTTTTTTGTTTGTTTGTTTAGATAGTCTTACTTTTGTTGCCCAGGCTGGAGAGCAATGGCGCGATCTCAGCTTACTGCAACCTCTGCCTCCCAGGTTCAAGCGATTTTCCTGCCTCAGCCTCCCAAGTAGCTGGGATTACAGGTGTGTGCCACCACCTGGCTAATTTTGTATTTTTAGTAGAGACGGGGTTTCACCACGTTGGCCAGGCTGGTCTCAAACTCCTGACCACAGGTGATCCACCCACCTTGCCCTCCCAAGGTGCTGGGATTACAGACGTGAGCCACCGCGCCCGGCCATATGTGGGGTTTTTATTGGGGGTCAGTCACTTAGGTTTGGAGTGTCCACACTACTGATCTCTGCTACTCAGACCCCAGAGCAAAAAACAATGTTCACTAGAAATCACACTAAGGATAAACTTATTTGTTCGGACTGGTGCAGCATGATGGCATGGCCCAAGACCTCTGGCATACAAAAACACTAATCAAATAAAATATTCCACAGGCTCAGAAGTTATTTCCCAGGAGCAGACCAAATGCCAGTTCTGAAGATGAGCTTTCTTTGGAATATGCAGGGTTTGAACAACCTACACCTCCTGAGTTAACCCATTCCTACACACACCTGATCCCATGAGTCCACTGTACCTGGTAAACTAAATTTTGTTATCTCCTAGAATTAAAATTAGTTTAGGTCCAATGTCAACAAATCTCTGGAAACTCTAGTTACTTCCCCTTCTCCGATGCTCACAGTAGCAGTAGTCTATATTCACCGAACCCACTTGTTTATTCTTTGGCCCACTGCAGTATTAATAGACACTTGACTGAGCTTTCATGATGTGCCATGTACTGAGTTAAGCACTTTATATACATTCCAATCTAATGTGCTTGCTAAATGGCTGCAGGTACACTTGGAAAAGGCTAGAAAGTCTACAGCATGTTTTTGTCAGTGTAGAACTGACATCAAGTCCTTCATCAAGGGAACCCAGTCTCCCCTTCATTCAGGAAACTCTAGGTCTGTGAATAGGCTCAAGTCTGAGAATCTGTTGAAGGCAGGGACTTGCGATTTTTGCCAACTCAGCAAGATGTGAAGGTAGGACTTGCCGAAATGGATCGGAAGTAAATATGAGTGGGCACGCTGGTCAATTTGGAGTCACAGCAGGGAGACTCATGGAGGAGTGTCTGCTAACACCTACTTTATAGAGTTCTTGGAAACATTAGATTGGAATGGATATAAAGTGCTTAACACAGTACACGGAATATCATAAAAGCTCAGTCAAGTGGCTATTTAATATTGCAGTCGGCCAAAGAATAAACAGAAGTGGATTCAGGCCAGGTGCAGTGGCACACACCTGTAATCCCAGCAGTTTGGGAAGCCGAGGTGGGCAGATCACTTGAGGTCAGGAGTTCGAGACCAGCCTGGCCAACATGGTGAAACCCCATCTCTACTAAAAATACAAAAATTAGCTGGGTGTGGTAGCATGGACCTGTAGTCTCAGCTACTCAGGAGGGTGAGGCACAAAATCACTTGAACCTGGGAGGAGGAGGCTGCAGTGAGCAGAGATCGTGCCACTGCACTCCAGCCTGGGTGACAGAGTGAGGCTCCGGCTCAAAAAAAGAAAGAAAAGAAAAAAGTGGATTCAGTGAATGTAGGCTGCTGCTTCAAGGCATTTAGCTGAAAATAATAGGGATCAAGAGAAAAGTTCTTTTTTATTGTTTTAAAGGCAGATCTTAGCATGCTTATAGGCTGGAGTGTCTTTGGGACAAGAAAGGGAATCTGAAACCATAAAACTAGGAGGAGAAAGTAGGAATAATAGAGCAAAGTCCCTGAGGGGCAGAAGGAAATGAAACCCACGCCCAGCTGTGTTGCTGAACATTGTATATCCAGGACTTGCCAAGATGGATCGGAAGTAAATATGAGTGGGCACGCTGGTCAATTTGGAGTAATGGCAGGCAGTGGAATGTTAAAGAAGCTCCTATTTGACCCCTTGTATTTTCCTAGCGAAAGAGGAGGTATTTACTAGTTAAGAATATATGGAATGGGCAGGGCGCAGTGGCTCACGCCTGTAGTCCCAGCACTTTGGGAGGCTGAGGCAGGTAGATCATGAAGTCAGGAGATCGAGACCATCCTGGCTAACATGGTGAAATCTGTCTCTACTAAAAATACAAAAGATTAGCTGGGTGTGGTGGCACCTATAGTCCCAGCTACCAGGGAGGCTGAGGCAGGAGAATCACTTGAACCCAGGAGGCGGAGGTTGCAGTGAGCCGAGATCATGCCACTGCATTCCAGCCTGGGTGACAAAGCAAAGCTCCATCTCAAAAAAAAAAAAAAAAAAAAAAAAAAATATATATATATGGAATGCTACTCTGGGCACACTGCCTATAGGGTGGTCCTGCTCTGGACTACCAGAGTATATATTTATTTATTTATATTTATACATTTGTACATAAGCTATTAGTTTATATCTAACTTTAATTCTATATATATATGGAAGACATAATATTGTCTTGTTACTGTTGTTGCTTTTTAAGTCTTGCTATGTTGCCTGGGCTGGTCTCAAACTCCCAGGTCAAAAAATCCTCCCGCCTTGGCCTCCCAAAGTGCTGAGATTACAGGCATAAGCCACTGCACCTAGCCCAGAAGACATAATATTGAAGGTTCTACTGAGGTTGAAGGTCAGGAAAGGTATCATGGCACCTCTCAGCAGCAATGCAGTGTTTTTCTTCACAGCTCATATCTAGGCATGGAGGCAGATGGGAGATTAACCCAGACTGAGGCTGTGTATTAGTTCATTCTTTTGATTGCAAATAACAGAAACTCAAACCACCTTAAGCAGAAAGGGGAAGTTATTGGAAGGATGCTAGGATCTCTCACTGAATAAGGAAACAGGATCCCAGCTCGGGTGGACTGAAGTGCTTCAGGGAACCTAGGAAGTTGTCTCCCATTTCTGCTCTCCACAGACCACATAAAGGAATTTAGCCATCAGTGGCTCCCAAGTTTTATGAATTACAATCCAGTCCCAAAGAAAGTTATACAATTCCTAGCTGAGGAAATCCTTGCGTTCTGGTGGCAAAGGGTAGGGGAAAGAGCCGGCTCTACCAGGGGGCTGGGCAGACCTGGTAATAGGGCTCTGCTGGGCAGGGCAGGTCTCCTGGTCTGAAAGTGTGGCTCTCCAATCAGAATAGCAAAAATTGCTACTGAGTCAAGGAACCAGATTGATATTTTGCAAAAAGTAATTCCACAAGGAACAGAATTATCATCAGACATTTTAATGAGACCCAATCTGATATGACCCCTTCTTGGGGGTAGCTCACCATCCAAGGAGAAACACAATGTTACAATGCAACTTGCTAAATATTGAACAGAGGTAATTACATAAAGCTGTGTTCCCCAGCTGCTCCCCTGCTTGTGCTGAGATCAGGAGAGCTGTAGGAAGGAGCCACAGGGGTAAAGGATGACCCACTCCAGCTGTTGGAATATGAGATGAGTCACATCTGGAAATTCTAATTTGGTGCAGCTGCCCAAGGCAAAGTGGTAGGCCTTGTTCACATTTAACTCAGTAAAGCTTTATGAAGCACCTAGCCGGCGGGTGCCATGAAGGTGGATCAGATTGAGCCATGCTGCTGCCACCTCTCTGGAGGGAGGCTGGCATGGATACAACTTGATGACTATAGACTCTTCCTCTCTGGATTCAATTCCCTCTTTCTAGCCTCTTTGAATGGCCTCAGCTCATTTTGTGAAAAAATGCTGACTGAGGCCTCATGGAAGTTCTGTGCCGATTCTTAGGTGCCTGTGATTCATCTGTGTATCATGTCTATGTGATTCATCTGTGCCTGATGAGAATCAGGGTCGACTACGGCCCAATTCTCCAGGCTTTTCCAGGCACTGGCTGCCTGGAGCCAATCCAGGTCTGCCAGGTAGAGCACAAGCCAGTCCCATTTGCACTTCCTGCTGCTAAACCACAGGTCCCTGCTTCTCCTTAAGAGCAACCTTCTCCCAGAGCTGACTACGCTTATGTCTCATACCCAGCTTGAACCAATTTTCCAAACACAAGATGAAGACTTAGCTTTATAGCTTTTTTTTTTTAAGTTTAGGGCATTTATATATCTGCAACCCAATAAACCCCTGGTACCGTGCAGCTCCCCCAAATTCAGTGCAACCAAAGCTGCTGAAACAAGTACAGCCCCAGAAGGTGTAGTGGCACTGTGGGTGCTACCTTATTTTTATATGACCCTTCAAAAAGGACACTGAAAACCCAGTGCCTGTTTGCAGAGATCATGTGTGGAAATTGAAACCCTGTCTTTAACGAATGACCAAATTCATGCTACTTAACCTGAAAACTTGGGGGCAAAGTGGTTGTGATTATCTGAAGGGCTGCCATGTAGATGAAGTATTAAACTTATGTCGTAGGCAAGGTTTACAGAGGAGAATGTGGTACTTAACCTTCTATAGATCCCACAATGAAATGACCTGCCTTGTGAGGTAGTGAGCTCCCTGTCAAGGGAGATTTTCAAGCAATGGGTAGAAGACCACTTGGCAGGAGTGTTGCAAAAAGTGGGCTAAACCAGAGTTTTCCAACCTAGTATGGAGGAAGAGGCAGAGTAGGGGAAGGTCCTGCCCCTATGAGATTCTCCTGATTGCATGCAAGATGACAGGTAATCCCTGTGTGCACAGACTAGAAAAGCAGACAGCCCCTAAAATAGATGGGGAGAACTTTTAGCCCTGATATCCACAAAAACTATTTTAGGATAGGGTAGCTTGGAAAACTTTAACCAAATGATGTCACCTCTCCTAATGGGACTGTTCCAGACACGCAAAGGGAGGCAGCCAGTGCAGTGCAAGATACTAAAGTTCAGCTCTGTGCAGCAGGAGACCCGGGTTTAGTTCTGACTCTGCCCTGTATGACCTGGGGCTCCTCCTTCCCTTTTCTGGGACCCTCCATAAAATGAAACGAACGTAGGCAGTCCTTACCCTTCTAATGGGTATTGCCCCTCTGACTGGAGCCCCCGATAGCAGATCTAGGGCTACAGTTTGGGGCCTTGGGGCTACACTTGTGGACAGCCAGAGACCACCTCTGGCGGAAGCACCGGCCACACTCCAGGCAGGGGAAAGGCTTCTCCCCCGTGTGCAGCAGCTGGTGCTGGGCCAGGTGGCTCCACTGAGCAAAACGCTTGGAGCAAAGGTCGCAGGCATAGGGCCGCTCGCCCGAGTGCACGCGCCGGTGGCTGGCCAGCAGTGAGGGGTAGGCAAAACGGCGACCACAGTCGTCGCAGGCGTGCAGCTTCTCCTCGGTGTGCGTGCTGCGATGGATGGCCAGGGAGCCGCTCCGCCGGAAGGCACGCCCACAGTCTGGGCAGGGGTAGGGCTTCTCTCCGGTGTGCAAGAGCTGGTGCTGGAGAAGCGTGCTGCGCTGGGAGAAGCGGGCCTCACAGTGCTCGCAGGCATAGGGACGCTCCCCGGAGTGCACACGCCGGTGACTGACCAGGCGAGAGGAGGAGGAGAAGCGCCGCTCGCAGTCCGGGCACGGGTAGGGCTTCTCGCCCGTGTGGATGCGCTGGTGGATGACGAGGGCCGTGCGCTGGCGGAAGCGGCGGTTGCATTCGAGGCAGGTGTAGGGCTTCTCTCCCGTGTGTGTACGCTGGTGGATGGCTAGCAGGGAGGGGTAGGCGAAGCGACGTCCGCAGCTAGGGCACTGGTGGGGTTTTTCGCCTGTGTGTGTGGTCCGGTGATTGGCCAAGGACCGGCTCCTCCGGAAGCAGCGACCACAGTCAGGGCAGTGGTAGGGCTTCTCGCCTGTATGGATGACCTGGTGCTGGGAGAGGTTCTTGCGCTGGGAGAAACGTTTGCCACACTGGTCACAAACATAGGGGCACTCGCCGGAGTGTGCCCGCCGGTGACTGACCAGCAGGGATGGATAGGAAAAGCGGCGCCCACAGTCTGGGCAAGGGTAAGGCTTTTTTAGATTCTGGGCACACTTGTGGCTCTCCAGGGCCTGATGATCGGGGAAGGTACAGCCGCAGTCAGGGCAGATGGGGCCCCCGGACGTCTGCCTGGGAATCAGTCGGGGTTTGCTGGGCCTCCGGCCTCGCTTCCCCTTTCGGGGTGCCTCCTTAGGTGGGAATACTTCCTTCTCCCCATTCTTCTTTCTGGTTCTGCTTTCTATATGAATACAGAGGAATTAATTTAACAAATACTGGGCTCCTGCTCTTGTCAATTACATTATAGGTTACAAGACCAATAGACTCACCCCCCTGGCCTCAATTCCTAGTGCCACAGACAGCTAAGTGTGACATACTATCATGCAAATATGGTGTGCATTACAGGAGCTTCTAACCCAGCTTGGAGAAGTCTAGGAAGATTTCTTGGAGATTAAACTAACTTTAAAAATTGAGGCCGGGCCCGGTGGATCACGCTTGTAATCCTAAGCATTGGGAGGCCGAGGCGGGCAGATCACAAGATCAGGAGTTTGAGAGCAGCCTGACCAACATGGTGAAACCCTGTCTCTACTAAAACTACAAAAATTAGCCAGGCATGGTGGCAGGCACCTGTAATCCCAGCTACCCAGAAGACTGAGGCAGGAGAATCGCTTGAACCCTGGGAGGCAGAGGTTGTAGTGAGCCAAGATTGTGCCACTGCACTCCAACCTGGGTGACAGAGTGAGAGTCCATCTCAAAAAAAAAAAAAAAAAAAAAAAAAGGAATATTTTTGAAGAGATAAGCTTACATCATTCAAAAGTCAAAATATCAGCCAGACATTGGTGGCTCATGCCTGTAATCCCAGCACTTTGGGAGCCCAAGGCAAGAGGATCGCTTGAACCCAGGAGTTCAAGATCAGCCTGGGCAGCATAGTGAGACCCCATCTCTACAAAAAATACAAATACTAGCCTGGCATGGTGGCGCGCGCACCTGCCTGTAGTCCTAGCTACTTGGAAGGCTGAGTTAGAGGATTACTTGAGCCCAGGAGTTCAAGGATACTGTGAACCATGATGGCACCACTGTACTCCAGCCTGGGCAACAGAGCAAGACCCTATCTCAAAAAACAAAAAAGTCAAAATATTAATAAAGGAATAGAGAAAGTCTTGCTGCCACCTTTTTCCCATCTACCTTGTAGAAACCATATTAGTTTCTTCCCATTTTTTTGATGCAATACCAATGTCACCTTCCCCATCTTTCTTTCGTTAAGAGATTGCATATACATGCTTTACAGCATATGTTGTTCTCTTCCCCCACCTTTCTTTCTTTTTTTTTTCGAGACAGAGTCATGCTCTGTCACCCAGGCTGGAGTGCAATGGTGTGATCTCAGTTCACTGAAACCTCCGCCTCCTGGGTTCAAGCGATTCTCCCTGCCTCAGCCTCCTAAGTAGCTGGGATTACAGGCATGCACCACTATGCCCGGCTAATTTTTTGTATTTTTAGTAGAGTTGGAGTTTCACCATGTTGGCCGGGTTGGTCTCGAACTCCTGACCTCAGGTTATCTGCTCGCCTCTATCTCCCAAAGTGATTACAGGCATGAGCCACCATGCCTAGCTCACCTTTCTTATATAAAAGACAACATATACACACCTTATACACACTTCACTGTGCTTTCATTTTTTCACTTAATACATTCTAAAGATCATTGTATGTCAGCACATCTTTTTTCTATTTTACAGTTGCACAGAATTCCATTGTAGATGGTTTATTTGACTTAGCTGATTCTTTAAAAAATGTAGCTGGGTGTGGTGGCTCATGCCTGTAATCCTAGCACTTTGGGAGGCCGAGGCAGGCGGATCACCTGAGGTCAGGAGTCAAGACCAGCCTGGCCAACATGGTGAAACCCCGTCTCTACAAAAATACAAAAATTAGCCGGGTGTGGTGGTGGGCGCCTGTAATCCCAGCTACTCGGGAAACTGAGTCAGGATGATTACTTGAAACCGGAAGGCAAAGGTTGCAGTAAGCAGAGATTGCACCACTACACTCCAGCCTGGGTGGAAGAGCGAGATTCCGTCTCAAAAAAAAAAAAAAAAGAAACAAGTCCCAAGGCTCAGTGTACAGTGTGCACAGGCCCTCAGATCTTCTTAGACACAAAGTGTAAAGCAAGACAGGCCAGTTGCGGTGGCTTACACCTGCAATCCCAGCACTTTGGAAGGCCAAGGCAGGCGGATCACCTGAGGTCAGGAGTTTGAGACCAGCCTGACCAATATGGAGAAACCCTGTCTCTACTAAAAATTAGCTGGGCATGGTGGTGGGCACCTGTAGTCCCAGCTACTCCAGAGGCTGACACAGGAGAATTGCTTGAACCCGGGAGGAAGAGGTTACAGTGAGCTGAGATTGTGCCACTGCACTCCTTCCTGGGCAACAGAGCAAGACTCCGTCTCACTCACACACAAAAAACAGTGTAAGGCAAGATGCGGAAACCTATGAGGTATGAGCTAGCAGTGACTGGGTCAAAAGGCCCTCTAAGCCAATGGTTCTCAAACTCCACTGTGATCAGAATCATTTGGAGGATTTACTGAAACAGACTGCCAGGCCCTAGTGCCCGTTTTGGATTCAGCAGGTCTGGGGTAGGGTCCAAGAATTTGCATTTCTAACAAGTTTCCAAGTAATGCTGCTTCTGGTCTGAGACCACGCTTTGAGAACCACTGCTGTTAGCATTGTTAAGGATCTTGGACTGTATTTTACTCAATGGTTTTCTTTTCTTTTTTTTTTTTTTCCCCGAGATGGAGTCTCACTGTGGCACCCAGGCTGGAGTACAGTGGTGTGATCTCGGCTCACTGCAACTTTCACCTCCCAGGATCAAGCAATTCTCTCTGCCTCAGCCTCTTGAGTAGCTGGGCGCCCACCATAACGCCCAGCTGATTTTTGTATTTTTTTAGTAGAGACGGGGGTTCACGATGTTGGTCAGGCTGGTCTTGAACTCCGGACCTCAAGTGATCTACCCGCCTCGACCTCCCAAAGTGCTGGGATTACAGGCATGAGCCACTGCCCCAGCCGGTTTTCAAACCTAGATGCACATCTGAATCAGCTGAGGCTATTTAAAAAATGGAAGTTCCTAAACATTCACACGAGTGAATGAATAGCTCTGGAATGGGGTCCTGGAACCTGCGTTTTTACCAAGTTCCCCAAGTGATTTAGATATAACCAATGGCCATTTAACAACCTTGGCAAAAATTAACTGAAAAGTTTTAAGCAAGGAAATATCATAGTCAGATCTGAATCTTGGACAGCTATCCCTGGTCTTGAACAATCTGGCTCTGAAATTCCAGCCCAGACAGCTGCATCTTCTACTATGGGTGGATCTGGGACCCTTCTACCTCAATGGGGTTAAGCAGAGCCTTGTTGGATTCTGGGAAGATTGCAGTATGTCCTTCGCTGATGAGGGTCATCCTGCCGTAAGAGCAGAAAGAGGCCCCTGCATCCCAGGCAGCTGTTCCCCGTGAGCTCCCTTCAACCAAAACCCAGAAAACTCTGAGAAGTTTAGGATCTCTTTGGTCCAACTCAAAGGTGGCTAGAGGCAGAGATCCTGGAAAGGAGGCAGAGGGTAGCACCTGTTAAAAGCTCACTGATTCTGGCTGGCTGCAATGGCTCACGCCAGTAACCCCTGCATTTTGGGAGGCCAAGGCAGGAGGATCGCTTGAGGCCAGAAGTTCAAGACCAAACTAGGCAACACAGCAAGACAATGTCTCTACAAAAAAAAAAAAGACGAAGAAGAAGCCCACTGATTCATTCACACAACGGAAAACTGCAGCTTGCAGACTGACATAGGAATCTCTGTGTGGTGGACCGGCCCCACACCACCAGACACAAGAGGCTGGGAAGATGAATACACTAAGTACGCGGCACCCACCCCTAGCCAAACCAAAACTCTGGACGGAGCCGTTAGAGGTAGAACGTTATAGGAGGGCTGCAGGTTCTGCGTGGTTATTTAGCACTCACTTCTCTGGACTGTTAGCCCTCTCGGGTACTCCTGCGGATCTAGTGCAGCCGGTTCCCAGTCATCGGTGTTTCGTTCCAACCAGGAGATGAGGGCTGGTTTGGGACCTGCGCACCCTGGGGAAGGAGAACAAATCAGAAGGCCAGCTCCTAGATCACGCCGAGTAGTATCTCCCCGACGGCACCTCCTGCTAAGCCCCTGTCCACCTCCCCTGACAACCTGGTCGCCTGCCAGGACCGTGGCCTCCCTGCCTACACCCTCTCCAGCTCCTGCATCCCTTCGCGTCCCGCGGCAGCGGATGGGGCCGGCCTCACCGAGCGCGCCCAGGTGGCCGTAGGTCTCCCGCATCACGTCCCGGTACAGGGCCCTCTGCGCGGGCCGCAGGCAGCCCCACTCCTCCGGGGAGAAGTACACGGCCACGTCCACGAACTTCAGAGCCCTCGGCCTCCTGCCCCTTTTCCGACTGGCTCTGGCCTCTCCTGGTCCCTGCGCGGGAAGCGAAGCCGAAGGTGGCGCCATGGGACCCGAGGAGCCAGCGCCACGGCCTTCCCCGTCCAGGCCTCGGCCCTTGGGCGCTGGCGGCCCCGGGGATCGAGGAGCCCCCGCCGGACCAGGGCTGAGCGTGGCCGGGGAGGCCCGGAGGGAATCGGAATCGGCCGCCTGCGGGGCTAACGGAAACCTTTTGCTGTTATTCAGGAAACTCCTGCTCGAACTTGGGTGAAAGGCACCGGAAGATGCCTTCGGGGAAAATGGCGGCGCTGCTACCGCACCGCCTTTGCCTGGAACACAGGCAGCTTCCAGCTATCGATTTTATTGACCGGAGCGCCATGCCGGCTTCCTAACCTCTTTGCCCTCAAGTGTAATGGCGCTGCGATTGGGCTTCACGCCCTCTTTTTTCCCCCTCCCCAATACGCGCGTTCATTGGACGAGAGTCGAAGATCGGGCGTTCTGATTCGGTGCTGGCGAAGGCGGTCCGTTTGAACGAAGCCAAGAGCTGCATAAGGGCAGGAAGCTGGACCACTTGGATCAGGCGACTACAAGGAGTTGTGAAGCGACTTGCACCGACATGGGGGCAGCAAGAGGCCCTGGGGCTGCTTTCCGCTGTTCGACTCTGGCAGGCTCAGCCAATCACTGAAGGAGGGAACGATTTGAGCGATGGAGCCACTCTGGCCGAGTTAGAGGTGAGATTATCCTGAGTTACTGGTGTTCTTAGAGCATCCTTGACTTTGGAGAACGGTTATCTTCTTTGTTTGCCCTTTAGGGGAAGGAATTATGGTTAGCATTTCCTGGGGGCAGGCGCCATGCCCAGTATATTACATGTTTCATCTTTTTTAAAATTTTATTTATGTATTTTTGAGATAGAGTCGTGCTCTGTCGCCCAGGCTGGAGTGCAGTGGCGAAATCTCGGCTCACTGCAGCTTCCGCCCCCCACGTTCAAGTGAGTCTCCTGCCTCAGCCTCCCGAGTAACTGAGATTACAGGCGCGTGCCACCACGCCCGACTAATATTCATATTTATTAGTAGAGACGGGGTTTCACCATGTTAGCCAGGCTGGTCTCGAACTTCTGACCTCAAGTGATCCACCCGCCTCGACCCCACAAAGTGCTAGGATTACAGGCGTGAGCCACTATGCCCGGCCTTATTTTTATTTTTTTGAGACAGGGTCTCATTCTGTCACCCGGGCTGAATGGAATGCAGTAGTGCAATCTCAGCTCACTGCAGCCTCTAACTCCTGGGCTCAAGCAATCGTCCCGCCTCAGCCTTCAGAGTAACTGAGACTACTGGTGTGCACTACCATGCCTGGCTAATTTTTTATATTATTTGTTGAGTCAGGGTTTCCCTGCGTTGCCCAGGCTGGTCTCGAACCCCTAGGCTAAGTGATCCTCCTGCCTCGTCCTCCCAAAGTGCTGGGATTACTGGCATGAGCCACAGCACCAGGGCCATTAGTTATTCCCTTTTTTTTTTTTTTTTGAGACTGGGTCTCATTCCGTTGCCCAGGCTGGAGTGAAGGCACGCACCACAGTGCTCTGCTAATTTTTTGTATTTTTGGTAGAGACGGGGTTTCGCCATGTTTCCCAGGCTGGTCTGGAACTCCTGAGCTCAAGAAATCCACCCACCTTGGTCTCCCAAAGTACTGGGATTACAGGAGTGAGCCACCACACCCAGCCCATTATTCTTTACTAGCATTTTGTGAACCAGTGGTTATCATCCTGGTTCTACTAATGAAGAAACGATCTCAGAGGGATTCCATGAGTTTCCAGGGCCATACTGCTAGTGGAGGGGAAATAAAGATTTAAACCTGGGGCAGACAGAGCCTTTATTCATACCACTGATAGACATCCTTCCTTCACAGTATCCTAATTTGCTTGCTAAACCAGGAATCTACCTGAGCTCTTGTTTTCTTCTCCAGTTCAATATTCTGCATAATCTCCCTACGTTATTTTCACGTGACATTTGTTCAATGTACAAAGCATAGTGCTAGGCAATTGGGAGAGCCTACATAAATAACATAAATAAGTCATAGGTCATGCTTTGATTGGAGCTTACAGTCTAGGAAAACATATAAATTCACAATGAATCATAACAGAATGATACAAGCATGTATGTGAAAGGCACTGAACTGAAAATTGCTGATGGCACAAGCCAGCAATTAGCCTCCATTTTTTTTTTTTTTTTTTTTTTTTTTTTGAGTTGGACTCTTGCTCTGTCACCCAGGCTGGAGGGCAGTGGCGCGATCTCGGCTCACTGCAAGCTCTGCCTTCTGGGCTCATGCCATTCTCCTGCCTCAGCTTCCCAAGTAGCTGGGACTACAGGCGCCCGCCACCACGCCCAGCTAATTTTTTGTATTTTTAGTAGAGACGGGGTTTCACCGTGTTAGCCAGGATGGTCTCGATCTCCTGACCTCATAATCTGCCTGTCTCAGCCTCCCAAAGTCCTGGGATTACAGGCGTGAGCCACCACGCCCGGCCTTCTTTTTTTTTGAGAGAGTCTTGCTCTGTTGCCCAGGCTAGAGTGCAATGGTGTGAACTCGGCTCACTGCAACCTCTGTCTCCCAGGTTCAAGTGATTCTCCTGCCTCAGCCTCCCGAGTAGCTGAGATTACAGGCATCTGCCACCATGCTTGGCTAATTTTTGTATTTTTAGTAGAGATGGGGTTTCACCATCTTGGCCAGGCTGGTCTCGAACTCCTGACCTCATGATCCACCCACCTCTGCCTCCCAAAGTGCTGGGATTACAGGCATGAGCCACCACGCCCGGCCTAGCCCCTACTTCTGTGTATGTGTTATACTGCAGAGATTCACCAGCTCAGTGCCACTCCCAAGGGTCCTGCGAGCAGGAGAATATACCATTTGCCACATCTCTTAGCTAGTGACATGCACATCTATCTCTCTAACCCTTTAATCAATATTGTAAAGCATGTACTATGGGCAAAACACTAACCTCAAAGCTTTCAAGGAATAAAGACAAACAATGTGGCAGGAAAGGTCACAAAATTAGAAGGCAGTGAGGCCGGGAGCAGTGGCTCACACCTGTAATCCCAGCAGTTTGGGAGGCCGAGACGGGTGGATCACGTGAGGCCAGGAGTTCAAGACCAGCCTGGCCAACAATGGCAAAACCTTGTCTCTACTAAAAATACAAAAATTAGCCGGGCTTGGTGGCACATGCCTACAGTCCCTGCTACTTGGGAGGTTGAGGCATGAGAATTGTTTTTTGTTTTGTTTTGTTTTGAGACGGAGTTTTGCTCTTGTCCCCCAGGCTGGAGTGCAATGGAGCGATCTCGGCTCACCGCAACCTCCGCCTCCTGGGTTCAAGCGATTCTCCTGCCTCAGCCTCCCGAGTAGCTGGGATTACAGGCATGCGCCACTACACCCGGCTAATTTTGTAGTTTTAATAGAGATGGGGTTTCTCCATGTTGGTCAGGCTGGTCTCAAACTCCTGACCTCAGCTGATCTGCCCGCCTCGACCTTCCAAAGTGCTGGGATTACAGGCATGAGCCACCAGGCCCAGCCAAAGAGAATTGTTTGAACCTGGAAGGCGGAAGTTGCAGTGATCCAAGATGGTGCCACTGCACTCCAGCCTGAGTGACAGAGTAAGGCTAAGTCTCAAAAAAAAAAAAAAAAAAAGGCTGGGTGCGGTGGCTCACGCCTGTAATCCCAACACTTTGGGAGGCCGAGGCGGGCGGAACACGAGGTCAGGAGATCAAGATCATCCTGGCTAACATGGTGAAACCCCGTCTCTACTAAAAATATAAAAAATTAGCCGGGCGTGGTGGTGGGCTCCTGTAGTCCCAGCTACTCAGGAGGCTGAGGCAGGAGAATGGAGTGAACCCGGGAGGCGGAGCTTTCGACTGAGCGAGACTCGTCTCCAAAAAAAAAAAAAAAAAGGAAGGAAGGAGAAGAAAGAAGAAAGAAGGAGGAGGAGGAGGAGGCAGCAGTGAGATATTCAGAGGAAGGAGATGTTTGAACATAGGTGGTGGTGGAAAAAAACTACAGTTTACAGGCTAGGTGTAGTGGCTCACACCTATAATCCCAGTACTTTGGGAGGCCAAGGTGGGGGGATTGCTTGAGCCCAGGAGTTCAAGACCAGCCTGGCCAACATGGCAAAACCCTGTCTCTACAAAAAATACAAAAATTAGCTAGGCATGGTGTCGGGCACTTATAGTTCCAGCTACTTGGGAAGCTGTGGTGGGAGGATCGCTTGAGACTTGGGAGGTCAAGGCTACAGTAAGCCAAGATTGCACCACTGCACTCCAGCCTGGGCGAAGAATGAGACCCTGTCTCAAAAAAAAAAAAAAAAAAAGGCGGGAGCTCTAGCCTCCTAATTGTGGCTGGGCGTGTGGGCATGGTGGCTCATGCCTGTAGTCCCAGCCCTTTGGGAGGCTAAGGCGAGAGGATGACTTGAGCCCAAGAGTTCAAGGCTGCAGTTAACTATGATTATTACACCACTGCACTCCAGCGTGGTCAACAGAGTGAGACTCTGTGTTTAAATAAATAAATAAAAACAAACAAACAAAAAACCTGGGCTACATGAATCTGTTAAGAAAAGTCAGGCCAGCCGGGCATGGTGGCTCACACCTGTAATCCATCCCAGCACTTCAGGAGGCTGAGGCAGGCTATTCATGAGGCTGCCATTCATAAATGGGAGTGCTGCCTTCCATATCGACTCCTGAATTGGACCTCTCTTTCCTTGATAATGCCATTGAGGCAAAGGTGGGCTAAAGCCCATTCCGTGCCAAGGAAGTTACGGGACAGATTGGGATTGAATCCCAGTGCGATGTAGTGAAGAGATGTTAAAGTTTTGCCACCAGTGCCAGCAAAGTTTATGCCAGGAGGTCTGATTCTCATCTCTCCCATCTAAATGACCACGGGGACCCCAGTCAATAATGTCTCCCATTAACATGGACTGTTGTCTAGCTAAGGGACCAAGACAGTGGGCCCAAGGAGTGGGGTTAGAATTATCAAAGGGAGCCTATTCTGTATAATCAATACAATTTGGGTGATGGGGCCGGGAGTGATTAGTAACCACACCAGTAATATTAATAGAGCTAAGGCCTAATAGGTACATAATATTTCCATGGTAACTCAGCCATGCTTGGGATTGAATTGCAAGGCAACTGCAGTTGAGTGAGGTATCCTGGGTGACGCATAAAGGAAGTTCCTCCAATGGAGTGGTATAATTGATACCATTGTTCTGAGAGTCTAATTGCTCTGTGTCAGGGAGGATTAGGGGTCCTGGTGCCTATGCTCCTTGATCATGATATATCTCAGGAGGAGTGTTGCTCCAGAGTATGGTCACACTACCAGTGGGTTAGGAACATATACCCAATATATTTTTGCCTCTGCACAGGGAAAACATACCTCACAGGATATTACAGCTAGCATGGCCATAAACATGGAGTCAGGGGTTTTTGCCTGACCCTGGCACTCCAGCAGTTTTTCAGCTTCCTGTGTGGTTTTCTTGATCTGTCCCCATGTTATGGGGGTTGATGTCATTGTGACTCCAGTAGGCCCTTGTTCCGTCTTCACATTCAGATTCCACTGGCTCATGGCTCACACTGGGGGACCCGGACGCATGGTTGGGATCCACAGATCCCTCCAGTCCCCCATTCCATGGTCGCGCACACCTAAAGGGCACCCACATGGTTTGTCCATCTCCTGTAAAAACACAAGCATAGGCCAGGCTTGGTGGCTCACGCTTGTAATCCCAGCACTTTGGGAGGCCGAGGCGGGCAGATCACGAGGTCAGCAGATCGAGACCACGGTGAAACCCCGTCTCTACTAAAAATACAAAAAATTAGCCTGGCGTTGTGGCGGGCACCTGTAGTCCCAGCTACTCAGAGAGGCTGAGGCAGGAGAATGGCGTGAACCCAGGAGGCGGAGCTTGCAGTGAGCCAAGATCACGCCACTGCACTCCAGCCTGGGTGACAGAGCGAGACTCTGTCTCAAAAAAAAAAAAAATCAACAACAACAACAACAACAACAAAATACAAGCATATCCTCATCCGCACATCAGTAAATCCACTGGGCCTTTCCATTGTCCTTCTTCCGGGTATTTGCATAATACCTTTGGATAAACTTTCCTCTTTCCCTCTAACATTTGCCAATGTCATTCTGCCACAGTCTTACTATCTGTACCAGGAGTCAAAAAATTTAAAGTAAATAAGACTAAATGTAATTTTGTTTCAGGTGGTTAATTGGTCTCCTATTCCCCCTTTTTGTTTTTTCAACATACATTGTAATGTTTGATGTGCCTGCTCTATGATTCCTTGTCCTCGAGGGTTATGAGGAATTCCTGTTTTATGAATGATTGCCCATAACTGAAAAAATTTTGAAAAGCATGACTAAAATAAGCAGATCCATTGTCAGTTTTTAATTGTTTAGGAAGCCCCATATGGGCGAATAATCACAAACAATTGTCATCGGACATGGACAGCTGTTTCCTCTGTTTGACATGTGGCATGTAACATATGAGAGTAGGTGTCTATAGTCACATGAACATAGCTGAGTGTGCCAAAGGCTGCTATATGTGTAACATCCATCTGCCAGATTTCATTTGGAGCCAAGCCTCATGGATTGCATCCTTCCATGGGTGCAACACCAGGGACATGCTGGCAAGTAGGGCAGGCTTGCACAATAGCTTGAGCCTGGCTGCAAGGCAGATGAAACATACGAGTGAGGGCAGAGATGTTTTGATGCAATAATGCATGAGAAGCTTGGGCTTGTTGAAATACAGAACTGATCAGTTTATCTGCTCTATCATTACCTAGAGATAGTGGTCTAGGGAGTTGTGTGTGAGAGTGGGTATGAGAAATATGAAAAGGAACAGCACAAGAGAGAAAATAGCTTGTTGAAGTCTTAGAAATAAGTTAAACAGCTCTGGTTCTAGGGTGCTTTTAACAGTGGCAGTTTCAATGCGACTGGCTACATTCACAACATAGGCTGAATCACAGACAATGTTAATAGGAGATGAAGCGGTGAGCTGTAAAACCTGAATAACTGCCATTAGTTCTGAGCATTGAGCTGAAACTCCAGAGGTCTTTATTGTTTGAGTATGCTTAGGTCCATAAATAGCTGCTCGGCCTTTGGAAGAGCCATCAGTGAAATAAGTCTGTCCACCTGGAATAGGCTTGTGATGAGTAATCACAGGAAGGATAAAAGGGTGAGCTTTATCAAATTGCAAAATTTTGTCTGATAGATAATGGTTAACTATTATTTCTACAAAATCTATGAGAGCAATTTGCCATGCAGTCAACATTTCCCATGCTGCTGCCTGTTGTTGGGAATCCAAGGGAACAATAATTTTTTCTGGATCATATCCCATAAGCATTTTTTATCTCTGCCTACCTAATGTTATAAGTTGAGTAATTAAAGAAAGATAAACTTGCAAAGATTTCACTGTCTGATTGGATTTTTTTAAAAGCCATTCTAATACTACTACAGATTTGTCTATGAATTGGCCTAAAGGTCTTGTTGGAGAATGGAGAGTAGGAAGAATAAACAGAAGCAAAGGCTTTTGTGGCTGTAGCTGGGAGGCATGTCATTGCTGAAGCACCTGCTCTACAAGCTGTAACTCAGCTTCTGCCTCTTTAGTAAGTTGCAGAAGAGAGCTTAATGAAGAATCTCCTTGGAGGGTCTGATAAAGCTGTTTGAGTTAATAAGTAGCAATACCTAGCATTGGGCGCAGCCAGTTAATATCCCCTAATAATTGTTGGCAATCGTTCAGAATTTGTAATCTGTCCTTACGGAGAGCTACTTTTTTTTTTTTTATTTTTAATTTTTTTGCACACAAAAACAATAAACATTTTCTAATAATACATACAAACAAAAAGATGCATATCAAACATATTAGGAAGGTTGCACATGGGAAGTCGGGGAATAGAAATGGGGGGTGGGAGTTAAAATAAATGAGAGAGGGACTTTATATGGATCAGTGATAATAACTCAATCCTCTATTTGACAAAGAAGAGGGAGAAGGAAGAGGAAGAAAAAGAAAGTGGGATAAAGGATCAGAAAGGGAGGAAAATAGAAAAAATTAGAGTATGACTCCAGGGTAGACCTGTTTTGTTGTCACTGAGTTGGTTGGTTAGTTTGTCTGTCGTATTTTTCATGTTTCCCCATGTTGGCCAGACTGGTCTCGAACTCCTAGCCCGAAGTGATCAACCCGCCTCGCCCCCCAGAGTGCCGGGACCACAGGCGTGAGCCACCACGTCCAGCCCCCACATTGCTTCTGGCCTCCGTGGTAGACCTCCGAGACGGAGCGGCCGGGCAGAGGCGCTCCTCACTTCCCAGACGGGGTGGCCAGGCAGAGACGCTCCTCACTTCTTCCCAGACGATAGGTGGCTGGGCAGAGGCGCTCCTCACTTCCCAGACGATGGGTGGCCGGGCAGAGGCGCTCCTCACTTCCCAGATTCCCAGACGATGGGTGGCCGGGCAGAGGCGCTCCTCACTTCCCAGAAGATGGGCGGCCGGGCAGAGGGGCTCCTCACTTCCCAGACGATGGGTGGCCGGGCAGAGGCGCTCTTCACTTCCCAGACGGGGCGGTCGGGCAGAGGCGCTCCTCACTTCCCAGA
>NW_026652281.1:81320180-81387476 GCF_009828535.3 Hylobates moloch
GCGGCCGGGCAGAGGCGCTCCTCACTTCTTCCCGGACGGGGCGGCCGGGCAGAGGCGCTCCTCACTTCTTCCCGGACGGGGCGGCCGGGCAGAGGCGCTCCACGGAGAGCTACTTTTTGAGGCCAAACACTTCTTTCAGTAACAATAGTGCCTAAGTACTGGTATGGGGAGGTTGTTTGCGCCTTTTCTGGAGCTACTTTGAGATTCCATTTAGTCAAAGCTCGTTTTATTTCTCTGAATAACTGATGTAAAATTTGATATGTAGGAGCAGCCAAAAGAATATCATCCATATAATGAATGATGTAGGTAGTAGGAAACATATTCCAAGGCTCCTTTAATGCCTGTCCTGCAAAATGCTGACATAACATAGGACTGTTGAGCATGCCTTGGGGTAAAACTTTCCATTGATAATGAGAGACAGGCTCTTTTTGATTAACAGAAGGCACAGAGAAGGCAAATCAAGGCCTATCCTGCTCGTGTAATAGTATAATAACAACAACAACAACAACAACAAAACAGTCTTTAAGATCTATTACTACAAGAGGCCAGTCTCTTGGAATGACTGCCGGGGATGGCAGATCTTGCTGTAATGCACTCATTGGTTTAATCTGTGCATTAATAGCCCTCAAATCATGTAACAGTTGCCATTTTCCTAACTTTTTTGGAATTACAAATACTGATGAATTCCAGGGGCTGACTCTTCAATATGTCCTGCATCCAATTGCTCTTTTACCAGCTAATGGAGTTGAGTTAGTTTCTCCTGTGATAGGGGCCATTGATCCACCCATACAGGTTTGTCAGTCAGCCACTCTAGCAGCAAAGCAGTGGGTGGAGGAGAAATATTAATGACCCCTGTCAGAAATCCTGACGACCTAGCCCTTTTCTATCTGTTTGCCCAGTATTGATATGGGATCAGGGTTTCCCTGTAGGGACTTTCCTAAGCCTTTTCCGTTCTGATATCCCATTTTCTTTAACATTTTAAATCCTGAATTGTCAATAGTTTCATTTGTAAGTCTCATATCCCATGCTGTAAGTAAATCTTGGCCCCGTAGGTTAACAGCTATATTTGCAACATAAGGTTGAAAAGTACACAACTGTCCATCTGGTCTGAGACAGGTAAAATCTCAGCACACTGTTGAACACTTTGAACTTTTCCTACTCCCACTAAGGATGTAGTCGTTAATTGCAGGGGCCAGGATGGGTGCCAATTGTTTTTTTGTTTGTTTGTTTGTTTTGTTTTTTTTTTTTTCCTCCCAAAGTGCTGGGATTACAAGCGTGAGCCACCGCGCCCGGCCAGTGCCAATTGTTTTTAGATATTACTGACACATCAGCTCCCATATCCATAAGCCCATAGAACTTTTTTCCTTTAATTTGCACTGTACAGGTGGGTTGATTAGAAGCTATCGGTTGGGGTAAATTTCCCTCCTAGTTGTACTCCCAAATCCTTGATTCCCTCCTTTCTCCTTATGTGGAGAAGGGTGTAATTTGCAGGGAATAAGCAGTAGTTGTATATTCTCCTGGTTCAAAAACCCACAGATCTTGTGACATTACCACTACTTGAATTTCTCCTTAATGATCAGAGTCAATTCCTGGGACTATAGTAATGCCCTATAAGTTGAGACGGCTTCTACCCAAAATTAATCCCACATATCCTGTTGGCAAAGGACTCCAAATGCCAGTGGGAATTTTAGTGGTTTTGTCTCCTCTGATTAATATAATCCGTTCTCTGAGTGGGAGATCTATTTCTGGGCTTCCGGGTGTTCCTGGGGAGAGGGAATCAATGTTCCTCTGGAGATCCACCCCTGAAGCGGGGTTGTGGCCTGGATGGGGAATGCCCTCATTGTTTGAAGGACCTGGGTCCAGGTCCCCTTCTCATTTCCCAATGTGGGAGGTGCCATTCTGATGAAATTGTGAATGGCATTGATTAGCCCAATGATTTCCTTTATTGCAATGAGGGCAAAGTTCTGGTGTTTTTTTCTGTTGGGGGTAGGGTACTGCATTATAAGATCCCTTCTGCCCAGAGGTCTGATGGCATTCCTTTTTGAAAGGTCTGATTTTTCCACAATTATAACATTTTCCCTTTTTAGAGTTTGACCCTTGGCCCTTTCTAGATTTGTCCACTACTAAATTAGCCATTGCTTGAGCTAACATTGTAGAGCGATGAAGCTCAGTTCCCACATCTTGACAGGCTTTGAGAAAATTTCCTAAGTGTTTTGTACATCTCACAGGAGCCAGCGCACGTTTACAATCCGCGTCTGCATTCTCAAAAGCTAAAGTTAAAGTTAGCATCTCTGCAGCCGCGGTATGAGGAATCTGACACCTCACTGCCTCTAGTAATCGTGCAAGAAAATGTGCATAGTGCTCCTGCAACCCTTGCATGGCGTGTAAAAAAGATTGTATTGGGACCCCCTTCCTCTGGAATTGTGGCCAACGTGCGTTTAGCGGCCAGTGCACACTGCTGATAAGCAGCTTCTGGGAGTGCCATTTGATGTTCCAGGTCTGAATAAGGGCCATTACCCAACAGCATACCCTCTGTAATGTCCCTGTGTCCAGCAGCACGATTCTGTCTAGCCTGGTCTGCACACAGTTCTTGCCAATTTAAATTCCATGTCAGGTATGAACTAGCAGAGAAACAAGTGCGGCCCAAATGCTTCACATCAAAGGGTGGAAGGCGCATAGCGCCAAATACAGATTCTAGCAAGCCTAAAGTAAATGGCTCTGTACTCCATTATTCAGTACATGAGCTTTTAATTTCTTCAACAACTTAAACTCTAGTGGGGTGTGTTCATGAATAAACTGCTGTGGATTATTTGGATCCAGCCTTATAGAAATAGGAAAAGCACAAGGTTCGAAGGGCTCTCCAGCTGGGGCAGCAGAGTGGAGAATTCTTTGTATTGGGGTCTCTATTTCTGTTACTGAAGGAGACAGTACAGGTGTTTCCGTTACTGGAGGGGGCGGTACAGGCCAATTTTCATCCTCCCTCTCCTGTTTATTATTTCAATGGGCGCTGTGGGTGGGACAAAAGATTCATTTGAAATTTGAGATTCAGAACATGGCTCCTGCTATCCGGCAGAATAAGAAGGAGACAATGGCAGGAGGACAGTACGGAATAAAGTCGAAACAGAAGGATCAACTTTGAGACCTTTTTGATAAGCCCATTTTAATCCTTCCACTACACCGTCCCAATTTTCCGCATCGAGAGTGCCTGTCTGTGGAAACCATGGGTTATCCGTAACAACCTCCTGCAGCAGCTTAGTGTCTGAGAACTAACCTGAGCACCAGATTGTTTAAGTAAAACTTTAAGCAACTGCACATAATGTTGCTCCTCAATTGACAAATTCTGCCCCATGTTACCCTGATTCAGAAACTTCCCACTCCCAGTATCTCTTTAGGGCACTGACCTTATATCCTCTGCCAGCAGATTTGTCCTGGGGTTTCTCGTTCGTCTGGTCAGTTTCAGTTTCTCTGCTCCAGCAGATCTTCTTCCTTCACGTCCCTGATTGGGCACCATTTGTGGCTGTTGGTTTGGGACTGAATGAAAGAGGACAAACACAGAAATGAAGACAAAGACAAAAGGATCTGTTTTAAGGAAGGGGTCAGGGGGCTCCTTGCTTCTAGGGAATAAGGGCCCTGAGCTTCTACAGCCCTGAGCTTCTACAGCCCTTCGTATTTATTAGGTAGAATCAACAGGGAGGAAGAGGCAACGGTTGATCAGCTGCTTGATTTATCACAGGCTCACATAATTGCTTTCTTTATAAAACAGACTCCAGATGTTCCTATAGATAACCACAAAGAACACTTCACCTGCGGCATGACCATCTTTAGCATTCCTTCTGGTGGCAGATGCAGTCGTCAGCTTGCCGACATCCTGCATTCATGAGAACAGTTTGCTGTTTGCTCATATATCCTCTGGTGGTATACTGAGTTGGTCATGACCCTCATTCTTTCAGCATCCAACACACAAACATGGGGACGGTCACCAGAGTGGATTTCCTGGTATTGGACCAACAGTGAGGTGGAGGCAAAGAGCTGCCCACGGTCAAGACATGCCTAGGGCTTCTCCCTCATGTGTGTGCCTGTGGGTGGCCAGAGCCTCACTTGTTCAAACACAGTGGCCACTCTGGGGGCAGCAGCAGAGTGTCTCGTCTGTGTGGACGAATGAGCGGATGCTGGAGCAGACCCTTACTTTGAGGGGGTGGGCAGTTACAGGGAAGGGCTGCTCCAGCAAGTGGATTTGGAGGGGCTGCCCAGGAAGAGGAGGGAGCCGAAGCTGCTGGAGCCTGAGTTCACTGTCACCCTGTGGTTGAGGAGCCCCCAGGCCGTGTCTGGCCTCAGGCCCTGCAGATAGGGCCTTTGGCTTCTCCAGGGGTCCCGCCACCCATGACATACTGACCACTTCCTCACACAGGCCACATTCAGTTTCTTGACCCCCATTTCTTTTTTTTAAGACGTAGTCTCGCTCTGTCGCCCAGGCTGGAGGGCAGTGGCGCGATCTTGGCGCAAGCTCTGCCTCCCGGGTTCATGCCATTCTCCTGCCTCAGCCTCCCCAGTAGTTGGGACTACAGACGCTTGCCACAAGTCCAGCTAATTTTTTGTATTTTTAGTAGAGACGGGGTTTCACCGTGTTAGCCAGGATGGTCTCGATCTCCTGGCCTCGTGATCTGCCCATCTCGGCCTCCCAAAGTGCTGAGATTACAGGCATGAGCCACTGTGCCTGGCCATTGACCGCCATTTATTTATTATTTGTTTGTTTGGTTGTTATTTCTATTTTTTCCTTTGCATTATTTTAAGTTTATTTTTTAATTCTCTTCTTTTTTCTTGTTTCGCTTTTGACCATTTCTTCCTTCTGTTCTTTCTTATTCTTGTTTTGCAGAGACAAGATAATTGGAACTAAGAATTATAAGGTGGTCTGGGCATGGCAGCTCAACTTACTGGAGCCCTGGAATTGAAGACCATCCTGGCCAACATGGTGAAACCCCGTCTCTACTAAAAATATAAAAATCAGCCCGGCGGCCTGGCTCGGTGGCTCACACCTGTAATCCCAGCACTTTGGGAGGCCGAGGCGGGCGGATCACGAGTTCAGGAGATCAAGACCATCCTGGCTAACATGGTGAAACCCTGTCTCTACTAAAAATATAAAAAAAATAGCCAGGCATGGTGGCAGGTGCCTGTAGTCCCAGCTACTCGGGAGGCTGAGGCAGAATGGCGTGAACCCGGGAAGCGGAGCTTGTAATGAGCGGAGATCACGCCAGTGCACTCCAGCCTGGGCTACAGAGTGAGACTCCGTCTCAAAAAAAAAATCAGCCCAGCATAGTGGCGGGCACCTGTAATCCCAGCTACTTGGGAGGCTGAGGCAGAATGGAATTGCATGACTGAGTCAGCCACTGCACTCAGCCTGGTGACAGAAAATCTGTCTCAAAAAAAAAAAAAAAAGACCAGGCGCGGTGGCTCATGCCTTTGGGAGGCTGAGGCGGGTGAATCACCTGAGGTCAGGAGTTCGAGACCAGCTTGGCCAACATGGTGAAACCCCATGTCTACTAAAAATACTAAAAAATTAGCAGGGCGTGGTGGCACACGCCTGTAATCCCAAGTACTCGGGAGGCTGAGGAAGGACAGTTGCTTGAACCCAGAAGGTGGAGGTTGCAGTGAGCTGAGATGGCACCAATGTACTCCTGCCTGTGCAATGGGAGTGAGACTCCATCTCAAAAAAAAAAAAAAGGCCGGGCGCGGTGGCTCACGCCTGTAATCCTAGCACTTTGGGAGGCCGAGGTGGGCGGATCACGAGGTCAGGAGTTCGAGACCAGCCTGACCAACATGGTAAAACCCTGCCTCTAATAAAAATACAGAAAAATTAGCCTGGCGTGGTGTGCGCCTGTAATCCCATCTACTCAGGAGGCTGAGGCAGGAGAATCGCTTGAACCCAGGAGGCAGAGGTTGCAGTGAGCCGAGATTGTGCCACTGCACTCCAGCCTAGGTGACAGAGACTCTGGTCTCAAAACAAACAAACAAACAAACAAACAAGAACGTAAATGTCGGCATTTCCATGGAAACAGATTTCTCAAAAAACTGACATCTCAACAGAACACCAGAAACAGCTGTTTCCATCCTAAATGCCAAGTCACCAAATTACTTACATACAGAGTTCTGGGAAGCTTCTAATGTCAAGCTACACCATGAGAAACAAGGGCAGGCCCACAAACCTGGCTTGGTGAACTGTGGCCCCTCTGAGGCCAGCCAGGAGGAGCACACAGATCTTCTAAGCTTAGGGTATTCAAAGCCAAAATTCAGGCTAGGTGCAGTGGCTCACACCTTAATCCCAGCACTTTGGGAGGCTGAGGCAGTGGATTGCTTGAGGCCAGGGGTTCAAGACCAGCCCAGCCAACATGGCGAAATCCCATGTCTACTAAAAATATAAAAATTAGCCAGGTGTGGTGGCACATGTCTGTAATTCCAGCTACTCAGGAGCCTGAGGCAGGAGAATTGCATGAGCCTGGGACACAAAGGTTGCAGTGAGCCGAGATGGCATCACTGCACTTCCATGCCCACTCCAGCTTGCGTGTCTCAGGAAAAAAAAAAAAAAAAGAAAGAAGGAAGAAAAGAATAAGGCCTACTTTAAGAGATACCAAGTGAAATTAAGAAGACAACAAGAGGGTAAAACCACATTACTATGCTCGGAAATGCTTGATGATAAAGGATAAAAATAAATACAACACATCCAAATACAGGATGATCGTGTGTGCAACAAACGGAGATATCATTTGTCAGATTGCTTATGCCTGTGTAGAAGGGAATATGATAGGCCGGGCGTGGTAGCTCACGCCTGTAATCCCAACACTTTGGGAGGCCAAGGTGGGCGGATCACGAGGTCAGGAGTTTGCGACCAGCCTGACTAACATGGTGAGACCCCGTTTCCACTAAAAATATAAAAATTAGCCAGGCATGGTGGCGTGTGCCTGTAATCCCAGCTACTCAGGAGGCTGAGGCAGGAGAATCACTTGAACCAAGGAAGCAGAGGTTGCAGTGAGCCGAGATCGCACCGCTGCACTCCAGCCTGAGCGACAGAGCAAGACTCCATCTCAAAAACTAAAAAATAAAGCAACAGGGCATGGTGGCATGCGCCTGCATTCCCCAGCTACTCAGGAGGCTGAGAGGGATCACTTGAGCCTAGAGGTTTGAGGCTACAATGGGCTATGATTGTGCCACTGCACTCCAGCCTGGGCAATTAAGGGAGACCCTCTCTCTCAAATAAAACAAACAAACAAATTAAGAAAGCAATTGTTTTCAGCAGGGACAATTAGGGTGAGGCTGTGGTCAATATTCAAAAATATATACTTTCCTCATCCTCATTATAATGGCAACTATTAGAAACATCAGGCCAGGCACCATGGCTCATGCCTGTAATCCCAACACTTTGGGAGCCCGAGGCAGGTGGATCACAAGGACAGGAGTTTGAGACTGGTCTGGCCAACATGGTGAAACCCTGTCTCTACTAAAAATACAAAAATTAGCCAGGCGTGGTGGCCGGCACCTGTAATCCCAGCTACTCAGGAGGCTGAGTTAGGAGAATTGCCCCGGAGGTGGAGGTTGCAGTGAGCCGAGATCACATCATTGCACTCCAGCATGGGTGACAGAGCAAGACTCCGTCTTAAAAAAAAAAAAAAAGAAAGAAAGAAAAGAAATATTAACACTCAGAAAATAAGTGCTGATGATAATGTGGAGAAATTAAAACTCTCGTGCACTGTCGATGGGAATGCAAAAATGGTGCAGCCATTGTGGAAAACAATATGGTAGTTTCTCAAAAAAGTAAAAGCAGAAACACAGAATTACGATATGATCCGGCAATTCCAGGTACTAGGCAAAAGAACTGAAAGTAGAGTCTCAGCCAGGCACGGTGGCTCATGCCTGTAATCCCATTACTTTGAGAGGCTGAGGCAGGCGGATCACGAGGTCAGGAGTTTGAGACCAGCCTAACCAACATGGTGAAACCCTGTCTCTACTAAAATACAAAAAGTAGCCTGGCATGGTGGTACGCGCCTGTAATCCCAGCTGCTCAGGAAACTGAGGCAGGAGAATCACTTGAACCTGTAGGGTCCAGCCCCACAGGGTCAGTGGGCTTCTCCCTGTGTGTGGCAACAAGCGAGTGTAGAAATAAAGACACAAGACAAAGAGAGAAAAGAAAAGACAGCTGGGCCCGGGGGACCACTACCACCAATGCGTGGAGACCGGTAGTGGCCCCGAATGTCTGGCTGCGTTGTTATTTATTGCATACAAAGCAAAAGGGGCAGGGTAAAGAGTGTAAGTCATCTCCAATGATGGGTAACGTGGGTCACGTGTCCACTGGACAGGGGGCCCTTCCCTGCCTGGCAGCTGAGGCAGAGAGAGAGAGGAGACAAAGAGAAAGACAGCTTACGCCATTATTTTTGCATATCAGAGACTTTTAGTATTTTCACTAATTTACTACTGCTATCTAGAAGGCAGAGCCAGGTGTACAGGATGGAACATGAAGGCGGACTAGGAGTGTGACCACTGAAGCACAGCATCACAGGGAGACCGTTAGGCCTCCAGATAACTGCAGGTGAGCCTGACTGATGTCAGGCCCTCCAAAAGAGGTGGAGGAGCAGTCTTCTCTAAACTCCCCCGGGGAAAAGGAGACTCCCTTTCCCGGTCTGCTAAGTAGCGGGTGTTGTTCCTTGACAGTTTTTGCTACCGCTAGACCATAGTCCACCTGGCACTGGGCGTCTTCCCAGACGCTGGCATCACCACTAGACCAAGGAGCCCTCTGGTGGCCCTGTCCGGGCATAACAGAAGGCTCGCACTCTTGTCTTCTGGTCACACCTCACTATGTCCCCTCAGCTCCTATCTCTGTATGGCCTGGTTTTTCCTAGGTTATGATTATAGAGCGAGGATTATTATAATATTGGAATAAAGAGTAATTGCTACAAACTAATGATTAATGATATTCATATAGAATCATATCTAAGATCTATATCTGGTATAACTATTCTTGTTTTATTTTTTATTATACTGGAACAGCTCGTGTCCTCGGTCTCTTGCCTCGGCGCCTGGGTGGCTTGCCACCCACAGAACCCAGGAGGCAGAGGTTGCAGTGAGCTGAGATGGCCCCACTGCACTCCAGCCTAGGCGACAAAAAAAAAAAAAAAAGACCCGGCGCGGTAGCTCATGCCTGTAATCTCAGCACTTTGGGAGGCCAAGACGGGAGGAGCATGAGGTCAGGAGATCGAGACCATCCTGGCTAACATGGTGAAACTCCGTCTCTACTAAAAATACAAAAAATTAGCCGGGCATGGTGGCGGACGCCTATAGTCCCAGCTACTCGGGAAGCTGAGGCGGGAGAATGCCGTGAACCCGGGAGGCGGAGCTTGTAGTGAGCCGAGATGGTGCCACTGCACTCCAGCCTGGGCGACAGAGCGAGACTCTGTCTCAAAAAAAAATAAAAATAAAAAAATTAGCTAGGCGTGGTGGTGCGCACCTGTAGTCCCAGCTACTCGGGAGACTGAGGCAGGAGAATCGCTTGAACCTGGGAGGTGGAGGTTGCAGTGAGCCGAAATCGGGCCACTGCACTCCAGCCTGGGCGACAGAGGGAAACTCCGTCTCAATAAAAAAAAAAGAAAGAAAAAAAGAAAACGATTGTCTTTGCTTTCCTCTTTCCTCGGTGCTTCTCCTCCACCCAAAGGAATAGATTGCCTTTTTACTCCTAGAGGCGTACAGCAGACCCTCATTCCATAATTCACCCCCTTTACAGGCTATGAGGCACAGGAAATGCAAATAGGTTCATTCATAGTTCAGAGAGAAGAGGTCAGGCCTTGGAATCAGGAGACCCTCCTTTGAACCCTGGCTCCACCTGGCAGCAGGTGTTGGAAGTAAGCAAGTTGGGGGTTCATCTGTGAAGCTGGGATCATGCTACCTATTTCACAGAAATGTCATGTGAGATTTAAATGCATTACCTGTGTAAAGTACGGGGTCTGTGGTAGGCAGTTATTTCCAAAGGGTTATCTGAGGGAGATAGAGCTTGGCCAACAGGAAGGCTGCTTCCTAGTATGTTGTGCTATCTCTAAGCAGTGAGACACACTACAGTATACATTCTTGGAGAAGCCTTGAAGGTTGATGATCATGTTCTCGGGATGCAGCGGCTGTGGTGACCAACATAATAAGCCTCAGCATTCGCATTGTAATTGAGCTCATTCAAGCAAAGCTATCTTCAGTAGGGACTGTCCCTTCTAGAGAGCATGCACATTTTCATTTTACCGGTCCTCAAACTGATCCTTTCCTCATTATAACAGTAAAAACACACCCCTGGGTGGAGATTTAAGATGCTGAATGACAAGGTATGAACAAGTATGTACAGCTACTGCGCATGTGCACCCAGAGGACCACCCTGAACAAGCTTACTAGTGACACCTCTTCCCATCCCTTTATGAATAATCGTGTAAGACTCCCATAAAGGGACTCTTCCTAGTGTCAGTCTTTGCTGTCTCATCCTTACCAGCAGCCCGCCCTGAATCCTCACACTGTCAGGATGTCCTGTCTATTCTGCACCTAAATTTTTTTTTTCTTTGAAACAGAGTCTCGCTCTGGCACCCAGGCTGGAGTGCAGAGATGCGATCTCACCTCACTACAACCTCCACATCCCGGGCTCAAGCAATCCTCCCACCTCAGCCTCCCGAGTAGCTGGGACTACAGGTGTGTGCCACCACGCACAGCTAATTTTTCTATTCTTAGTAGAAACAGGTTTCCCAGGCTGTGGCATCTAACTTACAAAATATTTTTTCTTTTGCAATAAATTACTATATGCTACACTTTTTTTGTTGTGTCTCTTGTCTAAATTCTTTTAAACCAAGAAGAACCGAGATATCACAACAGCCATCAACAGAAGTACAGTCGGCTTCAGTGTTCCATTCCTTGGCTACTAGGGTATCTCCCATTTCCATCACTCTCTCAGGCTGATTCATTTAGACTTCTGGAAGGTATCACCCTCAATCTGGATAAAAGAACTGAGATCCCAACTCGTGCTACTGTGTGTGTGTGTGTGTGCATGCATGCATGTGTGTGTGTGAGAGAGAGACAGAGACAGACAAAGGGTCTCACTCCATCGCTAGGCTGCAGTGTAGTGGTGCAATCACAGTTCACTGCAGCCTCGACTTCCTAGGCTCAAGTGATCCTCCCACCTCAGCCTACCAAGGAGCTAGGACTACAGGCGTGCACCACCATGCCTCGCTAATTTTTGCATTTTTTGTAGGGACCTGGTTTCATCATGTTGCCCAGGCTGGTCTCGAACTTCGGGGCTCAAGTGATCCTCCTGCCTCGGCCTCCCAGTCCCTGGGATTACAGGCATGAGCCACCGTGCCCGGCCCATTCTAATCTTTTTAAATGACTGGCACAGGAAACACTGATCTTCACCTTGGAAGGATTCCAGGCATGGACTGACCTTCACAACTCTCCCACTCCAACCAAAAGCAACGTACCTAAAGCTTCAAACACTTAAGTCATCTTTGGGCCCCTTTCCAAAGAGCTTATGTTTCCTTGAGAATTCCCATTTACAAAGCAAACTTAACCTCTGCTCCTCACTGGCAAGAGACTTAGCCTTTCTGCTTTAATTTCCAAGGATAATAACTTCTCCCTCTTAGGGCTGTCACGAAGATTAAGCGTGATAATTAAAGGGACCCTCTTTAAAAAGAATGTGGTACAAGACCTGAATTCAGTTATATGTTAAACAAAATGTAGCTTTCCTCCCTACCTGCACGTTGCAGCCCTCTCTCTCTGTATCATTCACAGGGAAAGGGGAGAGTGAAGAAAAGATTTTAGTTGTGTTACATTTATTTATTTATTTATTTAGAGACAGAATCTCAATCTGTCACCCAGGCTGGAGTGCAGTGGCAGGATCTCGGCTCACTGCAACCTCCGCTTCCCAGCTTCAAGTGATTCTCCTGTCTCAGCCTCCTGAGTAGCTGGGACTACAGGTGCATGCCAACACGCCCAGCTAATTTTTGTATTTTTAGTAGAGATGGGGTTTCGCCATGTTGGTCAGGCTGGTCTCGAACTCCTGACATCAGGTGATCTGCCCATCTCGTTCTCCCAAAGTGCTGAGATTACAGGCGTGAGCCACCGTGCCTGGCCAGTTGTGTTACTTTTAGAAACCCATTGATATACAAATAAATAAACAAAAAAGAACAAGGAAAAAGAAATCCATTGTTATATTCCACAAGCCTGGAAGCAGCCTGGTGCCACCTGGAATCTAAGAGAATGGAAATGCCTAGAAAAGGTATTGAAATTGCCCCAGACAGTTTCTGTAGTGGGAGATCTTTGCAAATGATAGGCCCTGAGAAGTCTGACTTGAGGCATACAAAGGTTCTCTTGTCTCAGCAGGATCTTTTGGAACCTCCCTTCTCCTTGGGATCCCCAACTTCGGATACCACAGATCTCAGCTTTTTTTGTCCCATCTAGGAGACAAGGTGGTTGGCCAGGCATGGTAGCTCACGCCTGTAATCCCAGCACTTTGAGAAACTGAGGCAGGCAGATCACAAGGTCAGGAGTTCGAGACCAACCTGGCCAATATGGTGAAACCCTGTCTCTGCTAAAAATACAAAAATTAGCCAGGTGTGGTGGCGGGAGCCTATAGTCTCAGCTACTCGGGAGGCTGAGGCAGGAGAATCGCTTGAACCTGGGAGGCGGAGGTTGCAGTGAGCGGAGATCACCCCATTGCATTCCAGCCTGGGCAACAGAGCAAGACTCTGTCTCAAAAAAAAATTTTTTTTAATTAAAAAGGTAGTTTTTAATTGTTTTAATTTTTAATTTTAATTTTTTCCCTCTTAGATCCTGAGGGAGAAGAAATTAGGCAGAGCAGGTGTAGGAGACCCAGAGGAAGTCCCTGGTGGAGAAGGGGAACAACTCCGACAGGTCCTCAACTAGGAAATTGGGGATACTTATTGGAACTTTTCTTACCTTCTTAAGAGCCAGGGTTTCATTCTGTTGCCCAGGCTGAAGTGCAATGGCATGATCATAGCTTTCTGTAACCTCAAATTCCTGGGCTCCAGCCATTCTCCTATCTTGGCTCCCCAAAGTGCAAGGATTACAGGCCCAAGCCAACACACCCAGCCAAAACTCTAAAATTTAAACCTTTATTTTAGCCTCAAGCAAGTATTCTGGACCCAGAGACATTGAATTGAAAGAAAACCCTCATTAGGAACTAGGCCGGCCGGGCATGGTGGCTCACGCTTGTAATCCCAGCACTTTGGGAGGCCGAGGCGGGCAGATCACGAGGTCAGGAGATCGAGACCACGGTGAAACCTCGTCTCTACTAAAAATACAAAAAAAATTAGCCGGGTGTGGTGGCGGGTGCCTGTAGTCCCAGCCACTCAGAGAGGCTGAGGCAGGAGAATGGCATGAACCCGGGAGGCGGAGCTTGCAGTGAGCCGAGATCGCACCACTGCACTCCAGCCTGGGTGGCAGAGCGAGACTCCGTCTCAAAAAAAAAAAAAAAAGGAACTAGGCCTCATTACCTTGCCTTATGTATTATTTTTCTCTTATAACAATGTTGTGAGTATAATAATTATATTGTAATGTATTACTGTGTTAAAAGTATCAGTTTCTTAAATGCAAACACTAAAAATATATAGTTATTTTTGTATTCCTCTTTTGCTTTTGTTGTGTATGGAGATGGGGTCTCACTGTGTCACTCAGGCTGGGGTGCAGTGGTGCAATCACAGCTCACTACAGCCTCAAACTCCCAGGCTCCAGAGATCCTCCCACCTCAGCCTCCTGCTGAGCTGGGACCACAGGCGCCCGCCACCACGCCCAGCTAATTTTTTTTTTCATTTTTGTTTTGTTTTGTTTTCTTTTTTGAGATGGAGTCTTGCTCTGTCGCCTAGGCTGGAGTGCAGTGGCGCAATCTCGGTTCACTGCAACTTCCACCTCCCAGGTTCAAGCAATTCTTCTGCCTCAGCCTGTGGGATTACAGGCTCCCACCACCATGCCTGGCTAATTTTTTTTTTTTTGACACAGAGTCTCACTCTATCACCCAGGCTGGAGTGCAGTGGCGCGATCTCAGCTCACTGCAAGCTCCGCCTTCCGGGTTCACGCCATTCTCCTGCCTCAGCCTCTCCAAGTAGCTGGGACTACAGGCGCCCACCACCATGCCCGGCTAATTTTTTTGTATTTTTAGTAGAGACTGGGTTTCACCATGGTCTCGATCTCCTGACCTCGTGATCCGCCCGCCTCGGCCTCCCAAAGTGCTGGGATTACAAGCGTGAGCCACCGCGCCCGGCTAATTTTTGTATTTTTAGTAGAAATAGGGTTTCACCATGTTGGCCAGGCTGGTCTCCAACTCCTGGCCTCAAGTGATCGGCCTGCCTGAGCCTCCCAAAGTACTAGATTACAGGCATGAGCCACCGTGCCTGGCCTTGTTTGTTTTTTGTTTTTTTTTTTTTTAAATGTTTGGGTTTTTTTTTTTTTTTTTTTTTGAGACAAAGCCTCGCTCTGTCGCCCAGGCTGGAGTGCAATGGCATGATCTCCGCTCACTGCAACCTCCACCTCCCGAGTTCAAAGGATTCTCCTGTCTCAGCCTCCCAAGTAGCTGGGATTACAGGCATCCACCGCCACGCTGGGCTAATTTTTTTGTATTTTTAGTAGAGAAAAGGTTTCACCATGTTGGCCAGGCTGGTTTCAAACTCCTGACCTCAAGTGATCCGCCTGCCTTGGCCTCCCAAAGTGCTGGGATTACAGGCATGAGCCACTGAGCCCAGCAATGTTTTTTTTGTTGTTGTTGTCGTTTTGTTTGTTTTTTTGAGACAGTTTCACTTTTGTTGCCCCAGCTGGAGTGCAATGGCGCGATCTTGGCTGGCTGCAACCTCTGCCTCCTGGGTTCAAGCAATTCTCCTGCCTCAGCCTCCCGAATCACTGGTATTACAGGCGCCCGCCACCACGCCCAGCTAATTTTTGTTATTTTTAGTAGAGACGGGATTTCGCCATGTTGGCCAGGCTGGTCTCGAACTCCTGACTTCAGGTGATCCACCTGCCTTGGCCTCCCAAAGTGCTGGGATTACAGGCGTGAGCCGCTGCGCCTGGCGTGTTTGAGGTTTTTTTTACTGGGCAGGGAGTCACGGTTAACGCCTATAATCTCACCCAGAGGCTGAGATGGGAAGCTCCGTTGAGTCCCGGAGTTCGAAACCCCGTCGCTACAAAAAAAAATATATAAAGAAAAAAATTAGTCGGGTGTGGTGGTGGCACCTGTGGTCCCAGCAACTCGGGAGGCTGAGGTGGGAGGATCACTTGAGCCAGGGAAGTCGAGGCTGCAGTGAGTCAAGATCACGCCACTGCATTCTAGAATGGGCGACAGCCTCAAAAAAAAAAAAAAAAAAAAAAAGTCAGCCTTAACAATAACAAAAAAGGCAATGGCTAGGGCCCCTCCCAACCTTTCATGCCCACTCGGAGCCCCTGCTCGGCCCTTACATTTAAAAGCCCCTTTGGGAGGCTGAGGTTGGCGGATCACTTGAAGTCAAGGGTTCAAGACCAGCCTGGCCAACATGGTGAAACCCCGTCTCTACTTAAAATACAAAAATTAGCCTGGCTTGGTGGCGGGCGCCTGTAATCGCAGTTACTCTGGAGGCTGAGGCAAGAGAATTGCTTGAACCCGGGAGGCGGAGGTTGCAGTGAGCCGAGATCGCGCCACTGCACTCCAGCCTGGGTGACAGAGTGAGACAACGTATCAAAAAAAAAAAAAAAAGCCCCTAAAGGACCACTCATTTTTGGATCTGACCCTGAGAAAGTCCCTTAGAAAACATGGCGACGCCAGCCTCACCACCTGTTTCCAAAAGCAGTGTGACGCCCTTCGTTCCCTTAGTCAAGCTAACCTTACTAAATAAGGCACAGGCTTCCCCTGCAGCTTGCCCTTCAGCGCACTGGCACTGCCCACTCGAACGGGCGTCGCGGTTCCTGGTCAGTCTCTAGGATCGCGCTAGCTGATAGGACGCTTCCTGTCCAACGTCCAAACAAGGTGCGCGGTGATTGGGCCGCGGAGGGCAGGGACGTTTGAACGGCGCGTGCGTGGGAGTTCCCGAGGCCGGCGCCGTTAGGATCCTGGTGGGCGGTGGGACTCGGGTTCAAAGAAGACCAAGCAGGCAGACGTGTTCAGGGGCCCGCAGGTTCCGAGACTGGAGACTGGACCTTTGGCTGTCCCCACGTGCATTCTAGGTCAACGGTGCGGTGGCAGAACCCTGGGGCTCTCCCCCGCGGAACTCGGCCCTGGCCGAGGCCCCACGTTAGTGGGAGGAAGCCGAGCATCCCCCCTCGAAATCGCGAAATCCCGGCCCGACAGTGTAGCCACGGAGTCCGAAAGCCGCGTGCGAACTTGGCACTCACAAAGCCTAGATAACCGTCTATTTTCTCCTGTAAAATAGGAGGGATGGACCCCCACAGATCATTGTAAAAGATTCTTACAAAGAAAAATCCTGCTGGGCCGGGCACGGTGACTCACGCCTGTAATCCTAGCACTTTGAGCGGATCACCTGATGTCGGGAGTTCGAGACCAACCTGACCAACATGGAGAAAACCCGTCTCTACTAAAACAGAAAATTAGCCGGGTGTAGTGGCGTATGCCTGTAATCCCAGCTACTCTGGAGGCTGAGGCAGGAGAATCGCTTGAACCCGGGAGGCAGAGGTTGTGGTGAGCCGAGATCGCGCCATTGCACTCCAGCCTGGGCATCAAGAGCAAAATTCTGTCTCAAAAAAAAGGAAAAAAAAAAAGGAGAAAAGAAAAATCCTCCTGGAAGTCAAGTAAAAATGTGCGAAGGTGTTTTTATAAAATATGAAATATCCAGAATACACAAATCTATAGAAGGACTCGGGGAAAAGGGAATGAATGCTAATAAATACAGAGTTTCTTTCTGGGGTGATGAAAATGTACTAGTACTGATCGTGGCCATGCTAGCACAAAAATCCTTTTAATTAACCAGACGCTATGGCCCAGGGAAAAGAAGGACTAGGGGGAATGGGGAGTGAATGCTAATGAATATGCAGTTTCTTTTTGTGGTCATGAAAGTGCACTAAAATTTTGATCCTAGCACAAAAATTGAATTGTACACTTCAAATAAGTGTATTTGTGATATGTGCATTCTAGCTCCATAAAACTTTCAAAATGTGTGAAAATTCTTTGTAACTTTACTAAAAATTGGGGGCACTCTATAGTTTACAAAACTATCCCCATCCAGGCAGGGCACGGTGGCTCACACCTGTAATCCCAGCACTGTGGGAGGCTGAGGCGGGCAGATCACCTGAGGTGAGGAGTTCAAGACTAGCCCGACCAACATTGTGAAACCCCGTCTCTACTAAAAATACAAAATTAGCTGGGCGTGGTGGCGCATGCCTGTAATCCCACTTAGTCGGGAGGCTGAGGCAGAAGAATCGCTTGAACCCGGGAGGCAGAGGTTGCAGTGAGCTGAGATCGCACCATTACACTCCAGCCTGGGCAACAAGAGCAAAACTCCGACTCAAAAAAAAAAAAATTTCTCCATCCAGTCCTTTGAGGTGAGCAGCATTTTGTTTGTTTGTCTGTTTTTGTTTGTTTTGAGATGGAGTCTCGCTCTTGTTGCCTAGGCTGGAGTGCAATGGTGCCATCTCAGCTCACTGCAACCTCTGCCTCCCGGGTTCAAGCGATTCTCCTGCTTCAGCTTCCCGTGTAGCTGGGATTACAGGCGTGCACTACCATGCTTGGCTAATTTTTGTATTTTTAGTAGAAAGGGGGTTTCACCATGTTGGCCGGGCTAGTCTTGAATTCCTGACTTCAGGTGATCCACCCACCTCAGCCTCCCAAAGTGCTGGGAGTACAGGTGTGAGCCACCGCGCCCTGCTTATTTATTTATTTATTTAGAGACAGAGTCTCTGTCGTCCAGGCTAGAGTGCAGTGGCACTATTTCAGCTTACTACAGCCTCCGCCTCCCAGAGCTAAAGCAATTTTCCTGCCTCAGCCTCCTGAGTAGCTGGGATTACAGGCCTGTGCCACCACACCCAGCTAATTCTTATATTTATAGCAGAGACGGCGTTTCACCATGTTGGCCAGGCTGGAGGTGGCACAATTGGAGGGAAGAAGGGTCAGTAAAAGATGCCCTAGAAGCACAGAAGAAGGAAAGACCTCAGAAGGCTTTGACGCGTGGGTGGGCCTGCTGTTGCAGCTGGACCTTCAAGGATGATAGAATCTAAACAAATGCAGTAGTAATGAAAGAGGTAAAAGATGGGAAACCATGGAAAATATACAGAGGTAATAATTAGATGAAGGCCCTACGTGGTGACTCGTGCCTGAAATCCCAGAAACGGGGCTTCACTGTGTTGCCCAGTCTGGTCTCGAACTCCTGTTTCAAGCAATTTTCATGCCTCAGCCTCCTAAAGTGCTGGGATTACAGGCCTGAGCCACTGCACGCGGCCACCCTTCATTTTAAAAGTACATTTCTGGCCAGGTGCGGTGGCTCATGCCTGTAATCCCAGCACTTTGGGAGTCTGAGGCGGGCCGATCACTTGAGGTCAGGACTTCAAGACCAGCTTGGCCAACATGATGAAACCCATCTCTACTAAAAATACAAAAATTAGCTGGGTGTGGTTGTGTGCACCTGTAATTCCAGCTACTCAGGCGGCTGAGGCACGAGAATAGCTTGAACCCAGGAGACAGAGGTTGCAGCAAGCTGAGATCGCACCACTGCACTCCAGCCCGGGTGATAGAGTGAGACTCAGTCTCAAAAAAAAAAAAAAGAAGTACATTTCTGGCCAGATGCCATGGCTCATGTCTGTAATCCAGCACTTTGGGAGGCTAAGGTGGGTGGATCACCTGAGGTCAGGGGTTGGAGACCAGCCTAGCCAAAATGGTGAAACCCCTTCTCTACTAAATACAAAAAATTAGCTGGGCGTGGTGGCAGGTGCCTGTAATCCCAGCTACTCAGGAGGCTGAGGCAGGAGAATCGCTTAAACTGGGGAGGCGGAGGTTGCAGTGAGCTGAGATCGTGTCATTGCACTCCAGCCTGGACAAGAGCAAAACTCTAAAAAAAAAAAAAATTTAGCCAGGCATGGTGGCACCCGCCTCTAATCCCAGCTACTCAGGAGGCTGAGGCAGGAGAATCACTTGAACCCGGGAGGTGGAGGTTGCAGTGAGCCAAGATCGCAGCATTGCATTCCAGCCTGGGCAACAAGAGTGAAACTCCATCTCAAAAAATAATAATAATAAATAAATAAAATATATTTCCCCAAGGTTCAAGCCTCCACCCTCTTCGCCTTGGTTTCAATATTCTGTAGGCCAGTGATTCCCAACTAGGGGTGATTGCCCCTAGGGGGCATTTGGCAATGTCTGGAGACATTTTTGGTGTCACAAATGGGCAGAAAGACAGGGAGGAGACGTAGGTGCTACTGACATCTAGTGGGTAGAGGCTAGGGATGCTGCTATTAATACTACATCCTACAATGCACAGGACAGCTCTTCACAGGAATTATCTGGTCCAAAATATTAATTGCTCTGAGGTTGAGTAACTCCCTTCTAGGCCGACACATCTAAATGGCTGCTAAATATTTTCACATGATTGTTGTGTTACGAGTTTATTTTTCCTAGAAACTTCCATTGACTGTTCAATTAGACTTCCCTCCTCTTACTAGCAATATTAGACCTAATGTCCCAAAACATGGGCGTTATCTGAGTCCTTCCTTTTCATGGCTTTTCCCTGCCAGTCCTGAGAGTCCATTATGTACTGGTAGATTAGGATAAATCAGTTATTTTATTTAAAAATGTTCATTCTGAGGCCAGGCACGGTGGCTCACGCCTCTAATCCCAGCACTTTGAGAGGCCAAGGACGGCAGATCACCTGAGGTCAGGAGTTCGAGACCAGCCTGGCCAACATGGTGAAACCCCATCTCTACTAAAAATACAAAAGTTAGCCAGGCATGGTGGTGGGCACCTGTAATCCCAGCTACTGGGGAGGCTGAGGCAGGAGAATCACTTGAACCTGGGAGGCGGAGGTTGTAGTGAGTTGAGATGGCACTATTGCACTCCAGCCTGGATGACAAGAGCAAAACTCTGTCTCAACAACAACAGCAACAATGGCCTGGCGCAGTGGCTCACGCTGGTAATCCCAGCACTTTGGGAGGCTGAGGCGGGAGGATCACCTGAGGACAAGAGTTTGAGAGCAGCCTGGCCAACATGGCCAGTTACTTGGGAGGTGGAGGTGGGAGGATCCCTTGAACCTGGGAGGCAGAGGTTGCAATGAGGTGAGATTGTGCCCCTGCACTCCAGCCTAGGCAACAGAGTGACACCCTGTCTCAAATAAATAAAACAAGAAAACAGAGTCAGGTGCTCATGCCTGTAATACCAGCACTTTGGGAGGCTGAAGTGGTAGGACTGCTGGGGTCCAAGAGATCAAGATAACCTGGGCAACAAAATAAGACCCTGTCTCTACAAAAAATTAAAACATAAAAACTTAACTGAGCGTGGCAGTGCATGCCTGTAGTCCCAGCTCCTCAGGAGGCTGAGGCAGGAGGATCGCTTGAGCCCAGTAGCTGGAGGCTGCAGTGAGCCATGCCTGCACCATTGCACTCCAGCCTGAGCAAAAGAGCAAGACCTTGTCTCTTAAAATAAAAATTAGGGCTGGACGCGGTGGTCATGCCTATAATCCCAGCACTTTGGGAGGCGAGGCGGGTTGATCACTTGAGGTCAGGAGTTCAAGACCAGCCTGGCTAACGTGATGAAACCTGTCTCTACTAAAAATACAAAAATTAGCTGGGCATGGTGGTGTGCACCTGTAATCCTAGCTACTTGGGAGGCTGAGGCAGGAGAATCGCTTGAACCCAGGAGGTGGAGGTTGTGGTGAGCCAAGATCATGACATTTCATTCCAGCCTGGGCAACAGAGCGAGACTCTGTCTCAAAAAAACATTTTTAATTTAATTTGAAATTTGAATAGTTTCTTATTTCCTGTGGCACTCATTCACTCATTCGCTCACTTGTTCATTTATATCAAATCTTTATGGAGTCTAGCACTGCAAAGCTAAGCAGTCCCCATTTTTTCCCCAATACCTTTTTCTTCCAATTAAGCTGAGCTTCCCTGAGCCCTGAATAATCCTTTCACCTCCCAATCCGTGCAGATCCCTCCTCAGTTGCTGAACCTTGTGCTCTAATTCCGTGGCCTGAAAGCAGTGGCTCTCCTCGGGGGCAGTGCCACCCCTTAGGGGTTGTTTTGTGAATTTTTAGGAGGGGGTGTTTTGGTCGCAGTGAGTGATGGTGGACCTCTGGCATTAATGGGTTAACCCATAGGGATCAGTTGTGTCCTACACAGTGCCAGACAGTCTCACTCAATGAAAAACTGTCCCTTGTCCGCCATCATTTTCAGAATGCCCCATGGCCATCCAAGTACATGAGAACAGGTTAATAACTGAGTAGAGAATCTAAATTCATTTTTTATATAAACACGAACATACACGCATGGTTTTAATCCTGACTTTTCTGGAAAGGCAGACACATGTATAAATTGAGCAAAGATTGTATTTTGTTTTGTCTGTAATATTACCAAGAATTGTCATTTTGCAAAATCATGACACAGGTGGCCACACTTTTGGAATCTGAATCGCCAACACCACTCACCTGTGACACTCTGAATTTGTGGCTGTCATATTCATAGAAATCCTATGAGGAGGTACAAGCATATGACAACTTCAATATGACAACTTCACCAAATCTCCTAGCAAAGCCCTACCCAAGCATTACATACTGACATATACATTACTTAAATTATTATTTTTTTGCGGCAGGTTCTGGCTCTGTTGCCCAGGCTGGATTGCAGTTGTGGCATGGCATCTCAACTCACTGCAACCTCTGCCTCCTGGGCTTAAGCCATCCTCCCACCTCAGCTTCCAGAGTAGCTGGGACTACAGGCTCACACCACCATTCCTGGCTATTTTTTTTTTTTTTTTTTTTTTTTTTTTTTAGAGACAGGGTTATGCCACATTGCCCAGGCTGGTCTCAAACTCCTGAACTCAAGCAGTCTGCCTGCCTCAGCCTCCCAAAATGCTGGGATTACAGGCGTGAGCCACTGCTCCCAGCTGTATTTAAAAATTTTTTTAAAGAATAATGTAATACAGAAAAGTGCACAAATCCTAAGTGTAGGCTCAATGCATTGTCACAGAGTAAACACACCCATATCAAGAAACCAGTACCCATATCAAGAAACCAAAACATTGGCTGGGCGTGGTGGCTCATGACTACAATCCCAGCGCTTTGGAAGCTGAGGCTGGGGAGGATTGGGTGAGGCCAGGAGTTCAAGAGGAACCTGGACAACAGAGTGAGACCCCCTCTCTACAAAAAAAAAAAAAAAAATATATATATATATATATTTAGCTGGGCACGGGGGTTCACACCTGTAGTCCCAGCTACTTAGGAGGCTGAGGTGGGAGGACTGCTTGAGCTCAGGAGTTCAAGGTTGCAGTGAGCCATGATCACAACACCGCATTCAAGCCTGGGCAACCAGCAAGACCCTCCCTCTTTTTTTTTTTTTCTTTACTCTACTTCTCTCCAGCAGAGACCCTGTCTCTACAAAGCAAAACAAAACATCTGTAGCATCCTAAAGGCTCCTCATGTCCCTCCTAGTTACTACCCTACCACAAGAGTAACCACTAGTTCAATTTATTTTTCTTTCTTTATTTTCTGGTAGAGATGAGAGTCTTGAACTCCTAGCTTCAAACAATCTTCCCACCACTGCCTCCCAAGTAGCTGGGATTACAGTTGTGAGCCACCATGCCCATCATGTAGTTGTAACATTTATTTTTATTTTATTTTATTTATTTATTTATTTATTTATTTATTTATTTTGGAGATAGCGTTCCGGTCTTATTGCTCAGGCTGGAGTGCAATGGTGTGATCTCGGCTCACTGCAGCTTCCGCCTTCCGGGTTCAAGTGATTCTCCTGCCTCAGCCTCCCCAGTAGCTGGGTTTACAAGCATGTGCCAACACACCCGGCTAATTTTGTACTTTTAGTAGAGACGCGGTTTCTCCATGTTGGTCAGGCTGGTCTCAAACTCCCAACCTCAGATGATCCACCCATCTCAGCCTCCCAAAGTGCTGGGATTACAGGCATGAGCCACCACACCCGGCCTGTAATATTTATTTATTTATTTATTTATTTATTTATTTATTTATTTATTTTTGAGACAGAGTCTAGGCTGGAGTGCAGCAGCATGATCTCGGCCCACTGCAACCTCTGCCTCCCCGGTTCAAGCAATTCTCACACCTTAGCCTCCTAAGTAGCTGGGACTACGGATGCACACCACCATGCCCAGCTAATTTTTTGTATTTTTAGTAGAGACGCAGTTTTGCCACGTTGGCCAGGCTGGTCTCAAACTCCCAACTTCAGGTGATCTGCTTGCCTTGGCCTTCCAAAGTGCTGGGATTACAGGCATGAGCCAATGTGTCCAGCCTTTATTGACTTTTAAAAGTAGTATTATAGATGTTTTATTTATCTATTCATTTATTTCATCAGAGTAAAAGGAGTGTTCAAAACTTTTTTTTTTTTCGGCCAGGCACAGTGGCTCACTCCTGTAATCCCAGCAGTTTGGGAGGCCGAGGTGGGCGGATCACGAGGTCAGGAGATTGAAACCAGCCTGGCCAACATGGTGAAACCCTGTCTCTACTAAAATACAAAAAATTAGCTGGGCATGGTGGCACGTGCCTGTAGTCCCAGCTACTCGGGAGGCTGAGGCAGGGGAATCGCTTGAATCCGGGAGGCGGAGGTTGCAGTGAGCCAAGATTGTGCCACTGCACTCCAGCCTGGTGACAGAGCGAGACTCTGTCTCAAAAAAGAAAAAACAAAACAAACAAACAAAAAAAACTTTTTTTTTAAAGACATGTGTGGCCAGGCCCAGTGGCTCACACCTATAATCCCGGAGCTTTGGGAGGCTGAGGCAGGAGGATCACTTGAGCCCAGGAGTTCAAGACCAGCCTGGGAAACATAGCGAGACTACCCTCATCTCTATAAAAATTTTTCTTTTTTTTCTTTTTTTTCTTTTTTTTTTTAAGACAAGAGTCTTGCTCTTTGAGGCAGGCTGGAGTGCAGTGGCATGATCTCAGCTCACTGCAACCTCTGCCTCCTGGGTTCAGGCATTCTCCTGCCTCAGCCTCCCAAGTAGCTAGGATTACAGGCTCGAGCCACCACACTGGGCTAATTTTTTGTATTTTTGTTAGAGACAGGGTTTTGCCGTGTTGGCCAAGCTGGTCTCGAACTCCTGACCTCAAATGATCTGCCCACCTCAGCCTCCCAAAGTGTTGGCATTACAGGTATAAGCCTCCGAACCCAGCCCAAAAATTGTTTCTTAATTACCTGGGTGTGGTGGCATGTGCCTGTGGTGGTAGCTACTTGGGAGGCTGAGGTGGCAGGATCGCTTGAGCCTGGGAGGTCAAGGCTGCAGTGAGCTATGATCACGCCAATGCACCCAGCCTGGGTGACCGAGCCAGACTCTGTCTCAAGAAAAAAAAGGCATATGTTAGCTCTGATGGGCTGACAACCAAATTGTCTACATTCTCCTCAATTTCTGCCCCTGGATCTCTGCATGTGCAGTGATGACTGATGCACAGTCTTCCTTCCCGACTCCCTTTCCTTAAAGTCACATTGTTCATCACCTTCTCTGGGAAGCATTCTCCTGTAGCTCTGCAATGTGCCTTTTTGGGAACCTGTATATAAGTTGAGTTGAGCATTTATCTCATTGTGTTGGTCTATTTCATTGTCTCTGAAGACAAGGACTCTCACTGTCTTGTCCACCATAGTGTTTTTGTGTCTGGCTCACGGCTAGAGTTCAACAAATGTACTGAACAAATAAATAGACACCTCAGCCCATATTTAGAGCCCTCCTGCCCCCCCAAAACCCTGACTGTCCCATGTTTAGGCCTTCCTCTTTCTCTAGAGGAAAGGTCACAATGGTGTGAATCTGTTTTCTGTCTCTTAGACCTCAATGCCCCAGCATTGTCACCCTAGCCGTGACTAATGATTTCCGGACACCTCTATCTGGAATTTTTTTATTTTTTTTTTTAGAGACAGGGTCTCGCTCTGTTGCCCAGGATGGAGTTCAGTGGCTCCATAAACAGCTCATTGCAACCTTGACCTACCGGGCTCAAGTGATCCTCCTCCTTCAGCCTCTGGAGTAGCTGGGACTCCAGGTGCAGGCCACCATCCCCAGCTGGACTCGCTTTCTGAATGTTGCCTAGATCTGGCCTCCACATGAAAGTATAGGATGCCAGGAGTCACCTTTAGACAAGCTGGCAGCTGCCCAGCCCAGCTTCCTCCACTTCTTCTGAGCCATCTGTCCTCACAGGCACCATCTGTGCTCATTTTCTATTTTTTTTTTCAGGTGTGACAGCAGCATTCAAAACGACTTTAAGGATTATGTCTGTAATGCAGACTTTACACCTCTCCTGCAAATGGCCCATCCTCTAAAATATCTGCACAGTAATTGCAAGTGGGGACTTTCAAAATTCAGATATTCCATTTTATTTAATGCTGAAACACTAGTACCTACATTTGTTGGTGATGATTAAGTCTGGGTCAAATCAAGACAGAGAAACCACATGGTAATTTGAACAAGGAAAGGTTTAATATTTTTAAAAAATCAACAATAGCCAAGTGCAGTGGCTCACGCCTGTAATCCCAGCACTTTGGGAGGCCGAGGCGGGCAGATCACAAGTTCAGGAGATGGAGACCATCCTGGCTAACATGGTGAAAACCCATCTCTACTAAAAATACAAAAAATAAGCCAGGCGTGGCGGCAGGCACCTGTAGTCCCAGCTACTCGGGAGCCTGAGGCAGGAGAATCTCTTGAACCCGGGAGGCAGAGGTTGCAGTGAGCTGAGATCGTGCCACTGCACTCCAGCCTGGGTGACAGAGTGAGACTCCATCTCAAAATAATAATAATAATAATAATAACAATAACAGAGGATTAGAGAGATGATTAGATTGTGTATTATTTTTCTAAAACTGACATAACAAATTACCACAGATTCATTCAAGAGGGCTCAGTTTCACCCCATCTCCCAGACCGGAATGCAATGGTACAGTCATAGCTCACTGCAGCCTCAAACTTCTGAGCTCAAGCGATTCTCCCACCTCTGCCTCCAAAAGTGCTGGAACTACAGGCATGCACCACCATGCCCCACTAACTTATTTTTTTGTAGAGATGGGGTCTCACTTTGAGCCCAGGCTGGTCTCAAACTATTTGCTTCAAGTGATCCTCCCGCCTCAGCCTCCCAAAGTGCTGGGATGACAGGCGTGAGCCACCCCGCCTGGCAAGAATCCTTCCTTGCCTCTTCCAAGCTTTTGGTGGCTGCTGACAATCTTTGGCATTCCTTGGCTTGCAGATCCACACTCCAATTCCTGCCTCCGTTGCTGCATGGCATTCTCCCTCTGAACCTCTGTGCCTGTCTTCACATAACATTCTCCTTTCTATGTGTCTGTGTCCAAATTTCCCTCTTCTTGCAAGGACACCAGTCATTATATTACGGCCCATCCTAATCTCGTATGATCTTGATTACATCTGCAGACTCTATTTCCTAATAAGGTCATGGCTGGGCGTGGTGGATCATTCCTGTAATCCCAGAACTTTGGGAGGCCAAGGCGGGAGCATTGCTTGAGCTCAGGAGTTCAAGACCAGCCTGGGCCACATAGTGAGACCTCGTCTATACTAAAAAAAATTAAAAATTACTTTGGGAGGCCAAGGCAGGTGAATCATGAGGTCAAGAGATTGAGACCATCCTGGCCAACATGGTGAAACCCCATCTGTACTAAAAATACAAAAATTAGCTGGGCATGGTGGCACATGCCTGTAGTCCCAGCTACTTGGGAGGCTGAGGCAGGAGAATCACTTGAACCCCGCAGGTGGAGGTTGCAGTGAGGCAAGATCATGCCATTGCACTCCAGCCTGGCGACAGAGCGAGATTCCATCTCAAAAAAACATAAATAAATAAATATAAAAATTAGCAGGGTGTGGAGGTATGTGACTGTGGTCCCAGCTACTCGGGAGGCTGAGGCAGGAGGACTGCTTGAACCCAGGGGGTCGGGGCTGCAGTAAGCCAAGATCCAGCCACCGCACTGCAGCCTGGGTAACAGAGCAAGATCCTGTGTCAAACAACAACAGCAACAACAACAACAACAACAACAACAAAATGTCACATTCAGAGGAAGTGAAAGGTTCAAGATTTGAAAATATCTTTGGTGGGGTGGGGGGAGGTGGGGAGACAAAATTCTGCCCACTACAGATAATAAGAAGTAAACAGAATTCTAAAAAAAAAAAAAAAATGCAAGGAGAGCAGATATTAGGTCGGTGCAAAAGTAATCGCGGTTTTGCCATTACTTTTAATGACAAAAACCACAATTATTTTTGCACCAACCTAATACAAGGAGCAGCCACAACTCCTCTCAGGCGTAGACAGAGCATACAAGAAAAAGCCTCCTTCTAGCCAGGCGCGGTGGCTCATGCCTGTAACCCCAGCACTTTGGGAGGCCATAGTGGGTGGATCATTTGAGGTCAGGAGTTCGAGACCAGCCTGGTCAAGATGGGGAAACCCCATCTCTACTAAAAATACAAAAATTAGCCAGGCGTGGTGGCACGTGCCTGTAATCCCACCTACTTGGTAGGCTGAGGCAGAATCGCTTGAGCCTGGGAGGCAGAGGTTGTGGTGAGCCACCACACTCCAGTCTGGGTGACAGAGTGAGACCCTGTCGAGAGAGAGAGAGAAAGAAAGAAAGAAAGAAAGAAAGAAAGAGAGAGAGAGAGAGAGAGAAAGAAAGAAAGAAAGAAAGAAAGAAAGAAAGAAAGAAAGAAAGAGAGAAAGGAAGGAAAGAGGCCGGGCGCGGTGGCTCACGCTTGTAATCCCAGCACTTTGGGAGGCCGAGGCGGGCAGATCACAAGGTCAGGAGATCGAGACCGCAGTGAAACCTCGTCTCTACTAAAAAATACAAAAAAATTAGGCTGGGCGCGGTGGCTCATGCCTGTAGTCCCAGCTACTCGGGAGGCTGAGGCAGGAGAATGGCATGAACCCGGGAGGCGGAGCTTGCAGTGAGCCGAGATTGCGCCACTGCACTCCAGCCTGGGCGACAGAGCGAGACGCCGTCTCAAGAAAAAAAAAAAAAAAAGAAAGAAAGAAAGAAAGAAAGAAAGAAAAAGAAAGAGAGAGAAAGAAAGAAAGAGAGACCTCCTTCCTTCCTGAGATCCCCAAGTTTTTGGAGAGGGCACAGAAGTACAGAAGTCGCTGAAGTACAGTAGTCGCTGGAGTGCCAGTCTGATGGAACTTGCTGGAAATCCACCCTCTTGGGTGCCAGGGAAAGCTGTTCATAGGCAGGTGTCTCTGCAGAGGGACTCCACTGCAAAACCGTCCAGAGGGCACCTGGGGGAGCTGCTGACCCTGGGGTTCTGCTGGCCACCCTGCCCTGCAGAAGCGGGGAGCCGAGAACCCACTTGTGCTGCAGGAGCCTCCCAGGAGGGTTTGCTGAACTGGGAAGCAAAACTCTTTCTTCCTGCAATGTCTCTCCAGCCATCTATTGACAAAACTTAGCATGATGCTGGCTGGCAAAAAAATTTAAAAATATATATATATATTTAAAGGGTCCAGGCTGGGCGCGGTGGCTCAAGCCTGTAATCCCAGTACTTTGGGAGGCTGAGGCGGGTGGATCACGAGGTCAGGAGATCGAGACCATCCTGGCTAACAGAGTGAAACCCCATCTCTACTAAAAATACAAAAAAATTACAGCTACTCGGGAAGCTGAGGCAGGAGAATGGCGTGAACCGGGGAGGCAGAGCTTGCAGTGAGCCAAGATCGTGCCACTGCACTCCAGCCTGGGCGACAGAAAAAAAAAGGGGTCCAGACCCATTTTCACAGAGCAGGAAAAAAATGAATTTGGAGCTGAAGATAATAAATTGATAAGTGGCGGCCGGGCACAGTGGCTCACGCCTGTAATCCCAGCACTTTGGGAGGCCGAGGTGGGTGGATCACCTAAGGTAAGGAGTTTGGGACCAGCCTGACCAATATGGAGAAACCCGGTCTCTACTAAAAATAAAAAAAAAATTAGCCGGGCATAGTGGCGCATGCCTGCAATCCCAGCTACTTGGGAGGCTGAGGCAACAAGAGCAAAACTCCGTCTCAAAAATAAATAAATAAATAAATAAACTGATAAGTGGCACAGTGACACACTGTTTCAGATTTTAATAGGCCGCTCACCTCATCTTTGCCCTCCAATCCTCCCTTCTCCCCTCTGGAACTCCTCACCTCAGCCCTACCATTTTACCATTCAGCTCCTCCAAACCTGACCCCTGCCGACCATTGCTCCACCAAATAAAGGGGGCAATGACAGAACTGGTGGCAGGTGGCTCTCGACACTAGGAAAGAGGAGGTAGACCATGGACAGGATCAGCTTTCTCAGATCAAAAAACCAAAACAAAACAAAATTTAAAAACTGGCCGGGCACTGTGGTTCATGCCTGAAATTCCAGCACTTTGGGAGGCTGAGATGGAAGGATGGCTTGAGGCCAGGAGTTTGAGGCTGCAGTAAGCTATGATCACACCACTGCACTCCAGCCCGGGTAACAAAGCAAGACCCCATCTCTAAAAATAAACACTTACAAAAAAAATGTAGGTCGGAGCAGTGGCTCACACGTGTAATCCTAGCACTTTGGGAAGCCGAGGCGGGCAGATCAGTTGAGGCCAGGAGTTTGAGACTAGCCTAGCCAACATGGTAAAACCCTGTCTCTACTAAAAATACAAAAAATAGGCTGGGCACGGTGGCTCACGCCTGTAATCCCAGCACTTTGGGAGGCCAAGAGGGGCGGATCATGAGGTCAAGAGATGGAGACCATTTTGGCCAATAGGGTGAAACCCCATCTCTACTAAAAATACAAAAATTAGCTGGGCGTGGTGGCGGGCACCTGTAGTCCTAGCTACTTGGGAGGCTGAGGCAGGGGAATTGCTTGAACTCGGGAGGCGGAGGTTGCAGTGAGCTGAGATTGCACCACTGCATTCCAGCCTGGGTGACAGAGCAAGACTCCATCTAAAAAAAAACAAAAAAAATGCCGGGCGCAGTGGCTCACGCCTGTAATCCCAGCACTTGGGGAGGCTGAGGTGGGCGGATCACAAGGTCAGGAGACGGAGAGCATCCTGGCTAACACAGTGAAACCCCGTCTCTACTAAAAATACAAAAAATTAGCCGGGCATGGTGGCGGGCACCTGTAGTCCCAGCTACTCGGGAGGCTGAGGCAGGAGAATGGCATGAACCCGGGAGGTGGAGCTTGCAGTGAGCCGAGATCACGCCACTGCACTCCAGCCTGGGCGACAGAGCAAGACTCTCTCAAAAAAAAAAAAAAAAAAATTAGCCGGGTGTGGAGGCATGTGCCTATAGTCCCAGCTACTTGGGAGGCTGATGCATGAGAATTGCTTGAATTCTGGAGGCAGAGGTTGCAGTGATCCGAGATTGAGCCACTGCACTCCAGCCTGGATGACAGAACAAGATTCTGTCTCAAAAAAAAAAAAAAAAAAAAAAAGCAACCTGAGGTAGCTAGCTAAAGTAGAGGAGCCCCTGGGGGAAGTCTAGAAAGCTCCTCAACAGGAGAGTTAAACTGGCAGGAATGTGCTGAAACTTGGCTGAACCAAGTACTTCGGGGTGGAGAGGGACTGAAGTTGAGGAAAGCAGCAGACCCAGTGCCCAGTGATAATCTTGCACATAGGGATATAAATGCAGTGATATTAACTCTAAACTCTCAGGGAAGCAGGCATGGTGGCTCATGCCTGTGATCCCAGCACTTTGGGATGTTGAGGCAGGAGGATCTCTTGAGTCCGGGAGTTTGAGCCCAGCCTGGGCAACATAACAAGACCTTGTCTATACTAAAAATTAAAAAATATATATATATCACTGGCGGAGCATGGTGGCTTACGCCTGTAATCCCAGAACTTTGGGAGGCCAAGGCGGGCAGATCCCCTGAGGTCAGGGGTTTGATACCAGGCTGGCCAACATGGCAAAACCCTGTCTCTACTAAAAATACAAAAATTAGCTGGGCATGGTGGTGCACGCCTGTAATCCCAGCTACTCAGGAGGCTGAGGCAGGAGAATCGCTTGTACCTGGGAGGCAGAGGTTGCAGCGAGTTGAGATCGTGCCACTGCACTCTAGCCTGGGTGACACAGCAAGACTCCATCTCAAAAAAAATAAAAATAAAAAAATTAGCTGAGTGTGGCAGTGCACACCTGTGATCCCAGCTACTCGGAAGGCTGAGGTGGGAGGATCACTCGAGCCCAGGAGGTCAAGGCTGCAGTGAGCCATGATCACACCACTGCACTCCAGCCTGGGTGACAGACCAAGACTTTGTCTAAGAAAAGAAAAAAGAAAGATGGGCCGCCCAGAGTCTAAACGGACCGAGTTTCTGAATAATGACACACTGAAGTGCACCCACGGCCACACCAGCAGCCCTACTGGAGGCTGTGTGGGGCCCTCTTGCTAATGCATCAGCATACACTGGGGTACACCCCACAGTGTGTCCACCACCTGTGTAGGCAGTGGGCAAAGTAAAGTTGTTGAAATGGGAAGTCACAAAAAGAGCAGAGGTGAGACCACAAGATCATGAGGGCTCACATTTGCTGGCCTGGGCTAAGGGCCAAGACTACCACAGTCTACCTTAGACTTCCATTTGATGAACTCTAGCACCCCAAGTTAGGGTCACACAGGTGGGCTCTTCCTACCAAATACTCAGGTCCAGGACTTTTCTTTGGACTACATCTTTTACCCTTGGTGTCATTGACTTCAAGAGACCTAGAGAATCAAAACTCAGATTAGGGCCGGGCGTGATGGCTCATGCCTGTAATCCCAGCACTTTGGGAGGCCGAGGCGGGTGGATCACTTGAGGCCAGGAGTTCGAGACCAGCTTGGCCAACATGGCGAAACCCCGTCTCTACTAAAAATACAAAAAACTAGCCGGCCGTGGTGGTGAGCACTTGTTGTCCCAAATACTTGGGAGGCTGAGGCACGAGAATCACTTGAACCCAGGAGGCGGAGGTTGCAGTGAGCTGAGATCGCGCCACTGCACTCCAGCCTGGGCGACAGAGCATCTCAAAAACAAAAAACAAACAAACAAAAAATACCTAAAAACTCAGGTTAGGCCTGCTCTGCTTTTGAAGGTTTTTCCTGCCCTGGGGCCTGAAAAGCACCTGTGGGATTTAGCTCTTAATTTGGCAAGGTTGGAAGAATATCCAAGCACTCACAGCTGGATGAAACATCACTGTACCTCCTCAGGCACCCATACTGCCAGCCCTGATCCAGAGGGAGACAGAACACCTCTACGTGGAAGAACCACGACGGCCCGCTCCCACCAGAAGTCTGAATGGGTTTCCAGAGGACCCAGCGGACCTCCTGTTACAGAGATGCTGTAGTCCTGGAAGAACGTCTCCCTGCATGAGTCCTTAGGGACAGAGCTGGGGAGCCTCCATTTCCCACATAAGCTCTTCCCGATTATGCTCTTTCCATATCATCCCTTGTTTGTTTGTCTGTTTTGAGACAGGGTCTCTGTCGCCCAGGCTAGAGTGCAGTGGCACAATCATAGCTCACTGCAGCTGCGACCTCCCAGGCTCAAGAGAGCCTCCCACCTCAGCCTCCTGAGTAGCTGGGACTACAGGAGTGCGCCACCATGCTTGGCTCATTTTTTGTATTTTTTTTTTTTTGTAGAGATGGGGTCTTGCCATGTTGGCCAGGCTGGTCTTGAACTCCTGGCCTCAAGTGATCTGCTATCTTCTGCCTCCCAAAGTGCTGGGATAACAGGTGTAAGCCACCACACCCGGCCATTTTATCACTTTCATCACTCAATCCCCTGAGAAAGAATTATGACACCTAAACCAGGAAGCACCTCTGCACCTTATCTCGGACCCAGGATTCTAGGCTTCATGGTCTCTCGTTCTGTTAAGAAAACAAAATAAGGACTGGTGCTGGGCGCTCACGCCTGTAATCCCAGCACTTTGGGACGCTGAGGCGGGAGGACTACTTGAGCCCAGGTGTTCAAGATCAGCCTGGGCAACATAGCGAGATCCTGCCTCAAATTAAAAAAAAAAAAATTAAAAAAGAAAAGAAGGACTGGTTTGGACCAGGGAATCTGGGGAAGGAGAAAGAGTGCAGACATGGGCTTTGGTTAAGCAGTCAAGGCAACTTCATAGTGCTGCAAGAAGCCACTACATGCCCACTTCCTCCCCACCAATAGCCCAGCTCCCGGTAAAAGGTCCATGACGCAGCTCCTCCAAGCAGCAGCGTCCCACCCTGATCCCTTACTCCTCAGGACTATTTACACCTCCCCCATCATGCAGGCCCCTCTTGAGAGAGTGGTTCCTGAGAGCCGGGCCCCACGAGCAAGCCAAGGTATATTCTTGGCCTCCTGCAAAGACGCCCCCGTCCTATAGACCTCTGCGCGGACCGCTGGCACCCCCACTCTTCTAGGAAGAAGTAGGTAGGCAACACTCAGGGGAAGTCAAGCTCAGCGCCCCCAGTCTCCTCCCCACTTCGGCTCGGCCCCATCTCTCCAGGACAAGGCGCCAGCAACGGAGCCACAGGCCGCACCAGCCCGTCTTTGATCCTGGGGGTTCGGACTCAGGGCCTCCGCCACCCCCTCCTAAACTCGGACCCTGGGCCGTGGGAACCCAATTTAGGAACCCAAGAAGGTGCCGGAACCTTCCTCAAACGAGGCCACTCTAGGAAATTGGGAATTCCACATATCGTTAGCACTCAGTCGACGTTTATTGGCCTAAGAACGAAAGAACCGGAAGATGCCCTTAAAAAACGTGGCAGCACTCTAGCTTCAATCGGTTGCCTCAACATCTCAAAAAACCTGGCATTGTATATGGCCCTCAAAAGATGACGCCACCCGGTCCACTACGGTTCAACGAGGACTAAGACATCTGCCCTCAACCATCATGGCGGCGCCACTCAGTTTGGCTTCGTGCCCCTAGGGATGATGGCCGCCAGGTGGCTTCACTTAGTTTCTCACCACTCTGGAAGACGGGGACCGGCGATTGGGCGGTGTCCAGAGGCTCCGAGAAGAAGGCCATCGGCGGTTGGGCAGCGTTGGGTAAGCCTGGTTTTAAAGGAGCCAGAGGTGGGAGCTGCGGAAGACCCGGGATCCACGGGAGGCGGCGGTGAGCAGCGCTTGGGGGAGGGCAAGGAGTGGCAGGAGAGAGGGCGGGAGTGGGGGCGGGGAAGGAAACTTCTGAACCATCTGGTCCCGGGCCGGGGGAGACCGCTGGGCGGGGACGCGAGGAGGGAGGGGGCTTCTGTGGGCGGGACCTCCCGGGATTGGAGTGAAGGGGGTATCTGCTTGACAGTGGATCCCTGGGGATCTACGCTGAGTTCGGAGATGCTCCAGCTCGGGCCGCCCCTGTCTGAGCGGAGCTTTGCGGCGCTGAAGCTTACAGGGGAAGGAGAAGCCTCGCCCGGCGTCTGATTGGCGGAACCGCGCTGTAGGATTCTTTCCTCAGGGATCCAGTCTAGGGGATCTGGTGGGATGGAGGGTCGTCGATGTGTGGAGTATTGCTTTGGAGTTCTCGGCCACCCGCTGGGAGAGGAGGATCGCAGAGGGATCCAGCGGAAATAGCCTCCCAGGACCGGGATCCCCGTGGATCCCGGGGGATCTCGGGGCATAATCTGCAGGGACAAAGGCCTCGGGAGGCTCAGGCCGAGGGAGAACTGGGGCCGCTGCATTCTGGGTTCTGGCGGCAGGTGCCAGGCAGGGCGCGAGTGATCCGCTGATCGAGGCGGTGGCAGCGGGAGGACACCCGCTCCGGGCGACCGGCCGGGGGCGCCCTTTCGCGCCCCAGGGCTGCGGCCGCTGGGCTACGGGGAGCCGCGGGAGGACCATGAAGGGCGGAGCCCCAGGGAAGGGGCCGGCCCTCACTCCTCGCTCCCCCGCTCCCCCCTTACCCCAGGCCGCAGCCTGGGATTCCCCAGGGACCCCCCGGAGCCGCCGCGTCTCCCATGGACTTGCCCGGGGACTCCAGGTGAGAGCGCACCCGGCCCGCCTGTCTTGACCCCGGGAGATGGGGATCCTGGCGACCGTGCCGGGAAACTACAGAGCCAGCGACAGGTTCGGGCGACCGTCCTCTGCTTTCACCCTCCAGCCCGCCTGGCCAGCCGCGTCTGTGCCGCCAGCCTCTGACTCGAGCATTATGGAGAGCCAGGAGCCCGAAACGGCCGAGGCTGCAGCTCCCGGGGGCCCCTTCTCCCTTGGAAAAGGCCTCTCGGCGGGTCCTGGCCGTGGTGCTGGAAGATGTCATGGCTGTTCACATGGTGAGCCCCTGAACCGAGAGACCCTTTATTCCCCCATGATTTTCCTCACTACCAGACTCGGGCCAGATCCCTGCTGAGGATAACTGAAGTCCAAATCCATCATTGTTGTACCTAGCCCTCAGGCAGCCTCCCTTATGCTAGAGTCCTGCTTGGCTCCCACTTACTCCAACCTAGAATTGGGCAGTGCCTGTTCCCCCCACCAACGATTTTGGGCTGGAACCACATCCCTCTAACTCTGAGAAACTCTTCTGCTTTTTTTTTTTCTATCTTTTTTTTTTTTTTTTTTTTTTTTTTTTTTTAGAGACAGGGTCTTGCTATGTTGCACAAGCTGGTCTCAAACTGTCATCAAGCGATCTTCCCATCTCTGCCTCCCAAAGTATTGCGATTACAGGCATGAGCCACGGTGCCGGTCTGAAACTCTTCTCCTTTCTTCCCAGCCCAGCCTCCTTAGGAAGCAGGCTGAGGTCTTTGACTCCACTGCACAGATAAGAAAAACTGTGGCCCAAAAAAGGCAGTGACCCACCCTAGCTCACCCTGTCTTTTTCATTTCTCTAAACAGCGTGGATGAGATTACCCAGGTCCCACACCTGCAGTTTAGGACTCTTAATATCTGGCCCCTAATTCAGTCCAGTTCAGCTCTTCTCTTGGGATCCGAGTGAATTCTAGCCCCAATCTCTGTTATGTTTGTGGCTCAGGGCTCTGTTAGGCACAGGGAGACCTTGTCCCGTCCAGCCTCATTCTATCACCTTGCTCTTGACACCTCTTTCTCTTCCAGGTCCCCGTGGTGCCCTCAAAGGAGACCTCCATCCCACGGCACCACAGCTACCGTCAGGATCGTGTCCACAGGCAGCCGCCCGCCTCACCACCCCGGCAGGCCAGGTGGTCCTCGCAGGCCAGGTGAGCATGGCAGGATGGGGGTACGCCGAGGGCCCAGCTGAGCCATTTTAATCTTCCTGTTCCCTCGCTAGGCCTCCCGACCCTCTGTGTTTGTGTCGCGAGCCCTTGAGCCGCATCCACCAGACCTCTTCCACCCTGAGGCGGCAATCAAGGACAACCCCTGGCCCAGAGGAGGGCCCTTCACAAAAGGTGGACCGGGCCCCCCAGCCCACCCTGGTGGTGATGCTGGAAGACATTGCCAGTCCTAGACCCCCAGCGGAGGTATGGGAACTGCGAGTACGGATGTCAAGGGTTCTGCTGGGTTCCAGCAGGGATAGAAGAAGGGTAGGAGGCCTGAGTCTTAGGTGGGTTTTTCTTGGGGTAAGGAGGATGGCATTTTAGATGGCAGACACTGCCTGAGCAAAGACTATATATATAAAAATGTCCTTGGCGTGAAACCAAGCAGGTATCCGGGAACTGAAAGAGTCAGGATGTGGGGCACTAAGGAGGCTTCCCTGCCTCCCCACAAACATCCCCTATTTTTATCCAGGGCTTCATTGATGAGACCCCCAACTTCATCATCCCAGCACAAAGGTGAGAGGGCTGGAGTAGGGATTATCAAAGGATCCAGGCAACAGCCATCATCCAGGTAGCCAGAGCTAGGGGCATCGGGACTGATTGATCCAATCCTTCCTTGTGGCACCTTAAAAAGCCTTAAGGGGCCGGGCACGCTCATGCCTAATGCCAGCACTTTAGGAGGCCAAGGCAGGAGAATCGCTTGAGCCAGGGAGTTTGAGGCCAGCCTGGGCAACCACATCACTGTGGCCATATCTCTACAAAACGTTTTATTTATTTGTTTGTTTTTGAGACGGAGTTTTTGCTCTGTTGCCCAGGCTGGAGTGCAATGGTGCGATCTCAGCTCACTGCAACCTCTGCCTTCTGGGTTCAAGTGATTCTCCTGCCTCAGCCTCCCGAGTAGCTGGGATTACAGGCATCTGCCACCATGCCCAGCTAATTTTTGTATTTTTAGTACAGACGAGGTTTCACCATGTTGGCCAGGCTCTTGAACTCCTGACCTCAGGTGATCCACCCACCTCGGCCTCCCAAAGTGCTGGGATTACAGGCGAGAACCACCACGCTCAGAAAAAATATTGTTTTAAATTAGTTGGATGTGGTGGTCCATGCATGTAGTTCTAGTCACTTGGGAGGCTGAGGTGGGAGGATTGCCTGAGCCCAGGAGTTCGAGGCTGCAGTGAGCTGAGATTGTGCCCCTGCACTCCAGCCTGGGCCACAGAGCAAGGCTCTGTCTCAAAAAAAAAAGAGGAAGCTTTAAGGGATAGGGGAGTTGCTGGCTCAGGTGGGATACCTGGAAGTTCCCCTAGCCTTTACCTTCCCCTTCACCCCAGAGCTGAGCCCATGAGGATAGTTCGCCAGCCAACACCTCCACCCGGGGACCTAGAACCCCCATTCCAGCCATCTGCTCTGCCTGTAGACCCTCCGGAGAACCCACCACCAGGTAAGGACTTGGGTAGAGATCGGATGAGACTTCGGGGTCTGGAACATCCTAGTTGAGCTTGGAAGTGTCAGGTACAGAGGTGGGGATAGGGCTTAAACTGCCTCCCAGGGCAGGGCTTGGTATATGAAGATGGGATGTCGATGTCAGAGGCTTGAAGTTCAATTCTTAAATGCAGAACTTAGTGTTTTAAGGGTGGGCTAATTCCCCTGTGCACAAAGTTGAACATGTGGGGAGGGGCTGAGACACTGCAGCCAAGGAATATCCACCTGTGACCCTCTCCTTTCCTCAGCCCCAGATCCTGCTCTGGAGCTCCCATCCACCCCACCACCGTCCAGCCTTTTACGCCCCCGCCTCAGTCCCTGGGGCTTGGCCCCGCTCTTCCGTTCCGTCCGCTCCAAGCTGGAGAGCTTTGCTGACATCTTCCTCACGCCCAACAAAACCCCACAGCCCCCACCCCCGTCCCCCCCAATGAAGCTGGAGTTGAAGATCGCCATCTCAGAGGCCGAGCAGTCTGGGGCTGCTGAGGGCACTGCGTCCATCAGCCCCCGGCCCCCAATCCACCAGTGGCGGACTCAGGACCACAATACCCCAGCACTTCTCCCTAAGCCCTCTCTGGGCCGAAGCTACTCCTGCCCTGATCTGGGGCCCCCTGGCCCAGGTACCTGCACCTGGCCACCTGCTCCACCCCAACCAAGCCGGCCACGGCCGCGGCGGCACACTGTGGGTGGTGGGGAAATGGCCCGAGCCCCGCCACCCCCTCGGCCCTGTCTCCGGAAAGAGGTCTTCCCTCTCGGAGGAGTGGGAGCCTCCCCTTCTCTCGCCACATCTTGCTCGTCCACGGCATCCACTTCCTCCTTCTCCGAACCAGCAGAACCCAGGTAGTGCTCTCAAAAAACCCCCTTGAAGTCTGGCCGCAGCCTGGTCCCAGCCTCCTTCCCTGAGTATCCAGTGGGCAGGAGACGGGGGATAATGCAGTGAATCCTGTTTGTCCCTGAGCCTTGACCTTCTTGGCAGGTTGGGTTCAACCAAAGGGAAGGAGCCAAGAGCCTCAAAGGACCAGGTGCTTTCAGACCCTGAGACCAAGGTAGGCATTCAGATCGGGTAGAAGAGACTAGTGGGGGCCTGAGCCCATGTCACTCTTTCACCCTCTGCCCCATTTTTGCAGACCATGGGAAAGGTTTCTCGATTCAGAATACGCAGAACACCAGCCCGTCCTCAGCTAAACCTTACACCAATGGGACTGCCTCGACCAATCAGGTGAGGGGCTCACTGGGCATTGAGCAGTCTTGGCCAAACAGATGCAGGCTTATGTCCCCTGAAGTACAGCTTTGTCTCCCTTCAGGGAGCACAGTCCAGCCTGGAGGATTCAATTCGGTGTGGGGATGGTTTGTGCTCAAAATTGCCTGTCTGCCTTATGTAGCACTCCTGGCCCTGACATGTCCCAGAAACTGAAATACAGACCAGGCCTTACCTGTCCCTTCAGGCCCCACTGGCCCAACGTTTCTCAGTGGCCTCTGCTCTTTGCTCACAGGTTGAACAAGAAGGAGTTCAGCTTGGAAGAAATTTACACCAACAAGAATTACCAATCACCCACAACCAGGAGGTGAGACACTTGGAAGGCTTGAGGGTGACAGAGGGAAATCTGGAGCTGTGGGGCACCCTGATAACCAACTCCTCTCCCTGCCTTGTCCAGGACCTTTGAGACCATCTTCGAGGAACCCCGGGAGCGCAATGGGACTCTGATTTTCACCAGCTCAAGGAAGCTCCGGCGGGCTGTGGAATTTCGGGACAGCAGCCTTCCTCGATCACGAAGGCCATCCCGTGGGGTCCGGGCTGCAGGGGGCAGGACTGTTCCTCCCAGTGTGGCCCCCAGCCCTGATGTGGGCCCCCTGCTCCAGCAGCGGCTGCAGGAGCTAGATGCCTTGCTCCTGGAGGAAGAAACAGTAGATCGGGAGCAGCCCCACTGGACCTAAGTGCCCCATCTGTTGGTCATCCATCCTGAAGGGACGGGAAACCTCCCAGGCAGTTATTTTTTTTCTCTATATTTCTAGTAAAGTTTTCGATATGTTTCTGATTCTTTTGTATCTCTACCTAAGTTTAAGATTGATTTGGCTGATGTTTCTACGTTGGCCCCCAAAGGTCTGGGAACTGGGGCTGGTGCCAGAGATGGTGACAGGGGTTGGGTACAGAGTACAGGGAGGGGGTGAAGTGGTCATTTGACTGATAGGTAGATAGGTAGATAGATAGACAGACAGACAGATAGATGATAGATAGTCTGGGAACTGGGGCTGGTGCCAGAGATGGTGACAGGGGTTGGGTACAGTGTACAGGGAGGGGGTGAAGTGGTCACTTGACTGATAGGTAGATAGATAGATAGACAGACAGACAGATAGATATAGATGGAGTTTCACTCATGTCACTCAGGCTGGAGTACAATGGCACGATCTTGGCTCACTGCAACCTGTCTCCCGCATTCAAGTGATTCTCCTGCCTCAGCCTCCCAAGTATCTGGGACTACAGGTGTGTGCCACCACACCCGCTAATTTTTGTATTTTTAGTAGAAACTGGGCTTCACCGTGTTGGCCAGGCTGGTCTCGAACTTCTGACCTCAGGTGATCCACCTGCTTTGGCCTCCCTAAGTGCTGGGATTACAGGCATGAGCCACCATGCCCGGCCTAGAGATACTCTCTTGATTAGAGGATTCTCCTGTGTGGAGGGACACTTCTGAATCAGTGCCAGATGATTCTGTGACCTTAGACCCTGGTCTGGGTTCTCCCAATTCATTTATATCAAGGAGACTGAAAGGCCTATAGTGGGTCAAGGCCTTGAAGATAAAGATGGCCCTGAATTCCTGCTAACATGCAGGCGAGGACCTGCTGCTGGATTCAAGAGCTACGGCTAGGCCAGGTGCAGTGGCTTACGCCTGTAATTCCAGCACTTTGGGAGGCCGAGGCAGGTGGATCACAGGAGGCTAGGAGTTCGAGAGCAGCTTGGCCAACATGGTGAAACCCCATCTCCACTAAAAATACAAAAATTAGCTGGGCATCTTGGTGCGTACCTGTAATCCCAGCTACTCAGGAGGCTGAGCCAGGAGAATCACTCGAACCCGAGAGGCAGAGGTTGTAATGAGCTGAGATCGCACCACTGCACTCCAGCTTAGGGGACACAGCCAGACTCTGTCCCCCCAAAAAACAAAACAAAAAAAGAGCTAAGAGTAATGGGCCATAATGAAGCACTCACGACGACTGTCATAGGTGCTTGACCTGTACATGTCCCTGCGACAGGGAATTAGTCATTTTATGGACGAGAAAGCAAGGCAGGCATGTCAGCGCGCTGTCCACTTTTAAAACAGTAACCCGGGCAACCGGAGGCCAGAAATGGCTTTCTCTTTTTTTTAAGCCAGTCACATTGAGCAGTGGGGTGCATCTTTCATAACTGAGAGGCATCACAGGGCAGTGGCTGAACATAGACGTGGCTAGGAGACTACCAGCCCGTCTGTGCGCGCATTCCTTTCCGTCCCAGTAAAATGGGGCTGACAGCATCTCCCTCGTGGAATTATTACCAAACGCGGTCACAAACGCGGAGAAGCGCTCATGCGAGTGCAAGGCGTTTTCGAATTGCTAGCACTCGGGACCGCTGCCAGCAGCCACGCCTGGAAGGGACGCGGCTGCCTGTTCGTGCGCCCGGCGCGGGCACAGCACGCGGCCGCTCGGGCCACCCCGGGCCGCGGAACAACCCGCGACCAGCCAGCCTGACAGCGGCGCTGCCACGCGCGTGCGCGAGACGCCGGGCTGTCTGTGGGCCGCGCCGAGCGGCGGAAAGGCGGCGATAACTTAACTGGCTGTGGAACGGAACCTCTCGCAGCCGCGCGCCCCCCGGCGGCCAACCGCCCCCAACGCCTCAGGCCCCGCGTCTCCGCCCCTCGCCTGACGCCATCAGGAGACTGGCCAATAAACAAACAGCAGGAAGAGGCGGGGCCCTGGGGGAACCGCCCCAAACACCTACTTCTAACCAGTCGAGTCACAAGACCGGGAGAAGGGCGGAGCCAATCTGACGTAACCCAATCCAAGATTTGAGGGCGGTTACATGCACCCACTCCCTCGGGTTTGGCTCCGCCCCTCGTCTTGACGTAGCCCTCCCAGCCTATCAGCGACTGCACCCGTGGGGGGTGAGGGGAAGGGGGCGGAGAGTGGGAGGAGGCCGAGAGAGGAAGGAGGCGTAGGCTGAGGAGGAAGAGGGAGGAGGGGCAGGGAAGTCCTGGCGGAGAAGCGCCCTAAGACTCCAAAGGAGACAACAGGAGTTTGCGCTGGATCTCCCACGCTGCCCATCGGCCGTTCCGGATCACCTAAGGCCCAAGTCGGACAGAGACGGAGGAAAGGAGGAAGAGACTTTTCTGTCGGCGGACATAGGAGCCGTACCCGTCACCGTTGCCTCACATCCGGGGCTTTGGAGGGCTGGCCTCGCGGCCCCGCCCCGCCTCGCGCCTTTCATGGCGCCCGGAGGCGGAGGCTGGAGGAGCTGGGCCCGGAGGAGGCCCCTTTAAATCTCCTTAAAGGGGTGGCCACTGAACTCGGCGGACTCCAACGCCAGCCTTAAAGGGGAAGCCGCCGAACAGACGCTGACAAATTGAGAACTGTGCCGTTGGGAGAACTGGGGCGAGTGGGGTTTTTCTTTACCTCCTCCTCCCCCACACGCAAGAAGTCTTTTAAATTCAACTTAAAGGAGAAGTGGCCGCTTGTGGAGGACTAGAAACTAACTCCGAGCCCTTAAAGGGACGGCCTGCTGTTTGAAGGACCCTGGACTCCTTAAAGGGGTGGCCTCTTTGAGCCGGAGGACTTGAGACACTTTTAAAGGGGAGGTCTGCGTTTCGGGGCGAGATTTCGGCCCCTTTTAAAGGGGTGGCCCTTCCTCTTCCTCGGGGAGACTTGCCTCGACCCCTGGCAGGGGGCGGCCACCGCACTAGGCCGCCGGACACTGTCGGGTCGTCTTAAAGGGGCCGGGAGCTGGACAACTTGGGGCCTCGCCTTAAAGGGACGGCCGCCCCGTTTTCGCCGTCGCGGCCCCGCCGAGCCCGCAGGGGGGGCCCTCGGGCTTGTCGCCCCGGGGGCGGCGCCGGCTCCCCGGGCCGTGGCCTTGGGGCAAGCTCGGGGCCAGCAGATCCGGCTTTAAAGGGGAAGCCGTGGCCCTCTCGTCCCTGTGCAGCCGCCAGCGCCGCGCCTGCGACCCCGGGCCTGCGGACAGGCCGCTTCGGGCCCCGCCGCCTCCGGATGCGGCGCTGAGGGTGGTCGCCATGGAGACGGCAGCGGCCGCGGCCCCGGGCCCGGGCTGGGCAGCGGAGGGGGAGCGCCGACGGCGGCGCTGCTCGCGCCGAGACCGAGACCGGGAGCAGCGGCGCCGCCGAGGTCCAGGCGGCGACGCGCCCCGGGCCCTGTTGGCCGCCCCGCGTGGCTCCTCGTCCTCGTCGTCGCCGCCGCCGCCCGCCAGGCCTTGGTCGTCAGCTTCGTCTGGAGAGCGGCCTGGGGGCCCGAGACGCCGGCGGCCCCGTCCGAGACCTCGACCCCCGCGACCCCGAGCTCGGAAGCGGCCTGCCGGCTCGGGCAGCCGCGGGGAGGAAGAGGAGGAGGAGGAGGGGGGCGCAGACGACGGGGAAGCCGAGGAGGAGCCTGAGGAGGAGGAAGAGGAGGAGGACTTGATCGATGGCTTCGCCATCGCCAGCTTCGCCACCCTCGAGGCCTTGCAGGTGGGGCCTAATGGGGCTGGGGGGCTCTGAGGGTTTCCGAGGGGCAGCAAGGAGGGTTCAGTGCCCATAGTGGGTGGAGTTGAGGGGGGAATGCTGGCACCCCAAACCAGAGCAACCGGCTCCTCTGGCCAGGTCTCTGCCCCGCCCTGGGGTGGGAGGAGGTAGAGCTTGTCTCTGGGGACCCGGTTTCCCGGCCCGAGGGGTAGGTACTTCGGCAGCCTGGTCACCCCTAGAGGGGTCGGGAGCTTGCCCTTTACCATCCACCTCAGCTCCACCTCCTCCTCCACAGAAGGATGCATCTCTTCAGCCCCCAGAGCGATTGGAACATCGGCTGAAGCATTCTGGGAAGCGGAAGAGGGGGGGCTCCAGTGGGGCCACCGGGGAGCCAGGGGACAGCTCTGATCGAGAGCCTGGCCGGCCCCCTGGGGATCGGGCCCGAAAATGGCCCAATAAGCGAAGAAGAAAAGAGGTGAGCTTGTCCCTTGAAACTCTTTAGGCAGAATGTGTTTCCCACAGCACCGTTTTTCATCACCAACGCCACTGCCCCTTGTAAACAGAGACCTCAGTCTCTAAGGGCAAAGAGGCAAGCAGGACAAATTTGAGCCCTCACTCATCTGGGTCTGACAAAGGCCTGTCTGCAGTCAGATGCACCTATTTTTGCCTGGTTCTGTGTCTACTTCAAACGTTTTGATAATTCAGAGAGGCGTTAAAGGAACTTAGTTGGGTCATAAATTAACTGTGGTCCCTGCCCTTCCTCGAGGTGGTGGCAGTCCAGCAGGAAAGAAATAGCCAGCAAGCAAACACCTAAACCTTAATTTGAGAAGCTACAGAAGACAAAGATGGGGAGAGATGCTACAGAAACCCACATGAGGAAGCCGCTTGTGCTGCCTGGGGGATGGGAGGAGAATTGTGGTTGGGGAAAGCCCCCTAGGATGTCTTAGTCAGGTCCTGAAGTATGGTCAGAAGTTTGCTAAGAAAAGACACGGGGAAAAGTTGTTTTGGGCAAGAGCACGAAGACGTGAGGACCCGGCGTATTTAGGGAATGGCGAGAGCACTGGGACCCGGGTGGGCAGTGGTGGGAAAAGCAACTGGAAGGAGAGGCTGAGAGTAGATCCTGGAGGCCCGTGAGCGCCCTGCTGGGAACTGCGACTTTCCCAGCCGCCTCAGCAGCCGCCTCCCTCACCTCTGGACTCTGGTCTTCCTCAGGCGTCCTCCCGTCACTCTCTGGAAGCTGGATACATAGTAAGTGCTATCCACCTGTCCTGGCCCCTCCCCACTCCACCCTGGGCCTCTTCCCTCTCGTGATACCTCTGTCTTTCCTTCTCCCCAGTGTGACGCGGAAAGTGATCTGGACGAGAGGGTGAGTGGGGCTAGAGCTTGGGTGGGCAGTGTCACTGCTTGTAAAAGGGACTGCAGCATAAAGGCCTTCTACGTGCAGCAGACAGCCTTCCCTTGAGTGAGAAACATGGCTTAGGTTGAGTCAGGATTAGGTTTTTGGGAGGAACGGGGGTGGATTGGGAGGGTAAATGGCGTCATTTTTTCTTTTGGTGACTAGGGTTAGCTGACCAAGGAATGGAGGGTCCATGCTTTGGCATACTATTCTTTCCAAAGCCCTTGAGCTACTTCTGGTTCTCCACAGAAACCCAGAGTGGCTGTGGCACTGAGATGGGCCTTCTGCCCATCTTAGAATGAAGATCTAGATTCAAGTCTGAGCAGAGACCACAGATAGAGTAGTGAGGACACTAAATCATTGTAGTCAGTGTAGGGACTCAGCCCATAAAGGTGTATTTGAGTTTATCCTTAGGGGCGATTTGCTTGTTGTGAGATAGTATGTTCTAGAAGTTAATGCTCTACCCATTGGGCCCGTGTGAGTAACTCAATTTGCGCTCCCTGATGTGTGTCTTGTTTTCGTTGCAAAAGTTGGCTGGATAGGACTGTGGTGAACCAGAGGGTTCTTGTCCATTTCCTTCATCCATCTCTATCTGTCTAGGCTGATTGTTGCTACCAGAACAGGGGGCCCATTCTTGAGGGAATCTGCAAGCCTGAGTTTTAATGAGGAATCTCCAGATTCTTAAATATCTGCAGTTGGTTTAAAACTTTTACCAGCGCTGGTGGACCAAATAAATCTGTAAGCCAGGGAGGCCTGTGGGCCAGCAGCTAGTGACCTCTGACGTTTTGGTTTGGTTTGCCTGCTTCTCTGCTGCTTCAACGCTGTCTCCATTTAGTCCTCCCTCCTGGCCTATCGGATTCTTAGGGTCAGCTACTCCACTCTGCTTTTTCTCCAAGCTCGACCCCCTAGAGCCCAGTCTTTGATGGATCTCAGCTAAACTGAAGGAACAGACCTGCCACTACCACCAGTTCCTAGCAGCCTCCAGAGGCTATTTGGCCTTCCTGGGTGGAGGCCTGGCCCACCCACAACCTAACTCTATCCCTTGCCCTTCTTCCCTAGGTCTCCGATGATGACCTTGACCCATCCTTTACTGTCTCAACCAGCAAAGGTTTGTCCCAAGGTCTGGGGCTGGAGGCATGGGAGGGCAGTGGGGTGAGCATGAGCCTCAACTCAACATGTCTGCCATCCTGCCCCACAGCCTCGGGCCCCCACGGCGCCTTCAATGGGAACTGTGAAGCAAAACTCTCCGTGGTCCCTAAAGTGTCGGGCCTGGAGCGGAGCCAAGAACAGCCCCCGGGGCCCGACCCGCTGCTAGTGCCTTTCCCCCCAAAGGAGCCACCGCCTCCACCGGTCCCTCGGCCTCCTGTCTCACCCCCTGCACCCCTGCCGGCCACCCCCAGTCTGCCACCCCCACCCCAGCCCCAGCTGCAGCTTCGGGTCTCACCCTTCGGCCTCCGCACTTCTCCGTATGGCAGCAGCCTGGACCTCAGCACTGGCAGGTGAGTGGTCTGGGGGGTTGATGCGGTCCAGAAGGGCCTGGTCAATTTGGTGGCGGGGACACAGGATGGTATCTGTGGGGTATGACTTGAAAAAGGATTCTGAGGCTGAAAAGTTTGAGAAAAACAAATGGAAAGAGATGACCGCAGACTTATTTGAGTCCGTTACACATTCCCGTGCAGGGGAATCCAGGCTGTGCTGTTTCCCAGTTGTATTTGCTGGTGAGAAGGTTTTTTCAGGCAGGCAAGTCTGCTTGGAATAGTGTTCTTTCGAACATACTTTGGGAAATGCTGACATGATGGTTAAGAGCGCTGGCTTTGGTGTCAGACCCAGATTCAAATTCTTGCTCTGACGCTTCCTGGCTGTGTGATTTTTGACAAGTCACTTAATCCCTCTGAGCCTCAATTTCCTCTTAATGTCAAATAGAATAATCATAGTACTTTCATCTTAAAGCTGTTGTGAGGATTAACTACGAGTGAATGCAGTGTTTCCCAAAGTGTGTACATTCAGCATCAGTGATATATGGGATGATTTCAGGTCTTACGTGAGTAAACTTAGAAAATAGTCCTGAGTTAGCTTTTGTGAGCTTTAGAAAGCTGAGTGTCATGCCTCAGCCCCTTGATTTCACACGCGATTGCTTAGGGGGAGGCTAAGTTAAAAAAAAAAAAAAGAAATTGACTTGAGTTCTTAAAAGAAGCCATTGATGCAGTTCAGACAGTTACTGTGCTGGGCAGCAGTGGGGAAGGTGGCGTGGAACGTTGGAAACTTGGATTAGCTTTTAAAGCAGGTGCCAGCACTTGGCCTACAGCAGGTGCTCGCCACAGGGTAAGAACTATTGACACTTACTATTGATGCTCTCACTATTTTGTCACTGTCATTGTCATTGTTATTGAGAAAACTAAGGCTCAGAGAGGGGCAGTGACTTGCTCAAGGTCACCCCGGGCATTCATGGCAAGATGGGCCTAGAATTCAGGTCTCCTGACTCCCAGGCCAGGCCAGTGTGGTGCTGCTTCCACTGTTGTAGGATGGGACCCCAGGTGGCTTGTTTTAATTAAGCGTCAACATGAATGATCTGTTCTGTGCTGTGGTTGAGTCAGAAAGGGAAAGTCATCTGGCCAGAGATGGCAGAGGCAGCTGTGTGGATGCAGAGACCTAGACAGGGAGAAGTGGGGGTTGCTGGGTGTGGGAGGCACCTCAGTCTGAGAACGGATTCCCTCGGAGGGGGCGGTCCTGGGGCCGGGTTCTGCCACCTCCCGTGTTGGAGAACCAGGGTCACTGTATCACCCAGGCTTCTGACCCCCTCCCGTCAGAGCTGGCACCTCCCAACCCCTCACTCATCTCCCCACTTCTCTCCCCAGCTCTTCACGGCCGCCCCCCAAGGCCCCGGCCCCTCCCGTGGCTCAGCCTCCCCCCTCATCATCCTCTTCGTCCTCCTCCTCCTCATCTGCCTCCTCCTCGTCCGCGCAGCTCACCCACCGGCCCCCAACGCCCTCACTGCCCCTGCCTTTGTCCACCCACAGCTTTCCCCCTCCCGGGCTGCGGCCCCCCCCCACCACCCCACCACCCCTCCTTGTTCTCCCCTGGTCCCACCCTGCCCCCACCCCCACCCCTGCTGCAGGTGCCAGGGCACCCTGGGGCCTCAGCCGCTAACGCCCTTTCTGGTGAGTTTGGGGTCCTGGCCGGGGGGTGGGGGGCCATTGCCCCGGGCTCGGGCCCAGTTGGCTTTGGGGCACCTGGGCCTCAGCAGACAGCAGGGCTTGAGGAGGGAGCGGCTCGAGGCCAGAGGGAAGGCAGTCACCTGGGCCCAAGGAGGCTGATGTGGCGATAGCATTAAGGCCTTCTCCCGTCCCCTCCCACAGAGCAGGACCTGATCGGCCAGGACCTGAACTCTCGCTACCTGAATGCCCAGGGTGGCCCTGAGGTGGTGGGGGCAGGGGGCTCGGCCCGGCCCCTGGCCTTCCAGTTCCACCAGCACAACCACCAGCACCAGCACACCCACCAGCACACCCACCAGCACTTCACCCCTTATCCCCCGGGCCTGCTGCCACCCCACGGCCCCCACATGGTGAGCTCCTTATTGGGCCGGCGATGAGGCTCGGAGGCCTCAGGGGAGGGCATGGCTTCTGGGGGAAGGCCCGGGTCCCTGGCTGGCAGCTTACTCTTCCCTTCTCTTCCCTAGTTTGAGAAATATCCAGGAAAGATGGAAGGCCTTTTCCGACATAATGTGAGTGTGTGTGTGCGTGTGCATGTGGGGTGTGTGGTGTGGGCGTGGATGCGTCCATGCGTGTGACCCTGACTGCTGGGGTCCAGTCTTCAGCACAAAAGCAAGAGCCTTGAGCCTGGGACAGCTCCTCCGGGGGGCTTTAGGGTGGAGGCCCGTGGACTGACGGGCAGGCTGGACTTGGGCTGCGCCTCCACCCCCACCTGGACTAGTGCCCCTTCTCTCCACAGCCGTACACGGCCTTCCCTCCCGCAGTGCCCGGGCTGCCTCCGGGCCTCCCACCGGCCGTCTCCTTTGGCTCCCTGCAGGGGGCCTTCCAGCCCAAGGTGAGCTCCCAATCCAGACACCACCACCGCCTACCATCTTGACAAACCCAGACACGCCGGGTCCGAGCACCCTCCTCCCGTTCCCCAAAGTCGTGCCCATCCTCCTGCCCTGCCCTGCTGCACCCAGTTTTCTCCAAAGCCATGATCCCTCCCTGCCCGGTGTCCCAGCTTGGTTCTGGACCCCTTTGTGCTTGGTGCCAGCTCTCCTGTCTGATCCCTCCACTGCCCTTTCCCAGAGCACGAACCCTGAGCTGCCACCACGACTGGGGCCGGTGCCGAGCGGGCTCTCCCAGAAGGGGACACAGGTGAGGGGGCCAGGGCAGGTCCTGGGGGAGCTGGAAGGTGTGTTGCGGGGAGAACAGAACTGACTTGAGGAGAGTGAACTGCTGATTCCTCCCTCGGGTTCACAATCGGGTGTTCCTAGGTGTCTAATAGAGGGAATTTCTGTAAATAGCTGGCATTCCCAGGCATGAGGAATGAGAGTTTCATGAGCTTGTCCCAGGCATAAGATGATTAGGACAGTGGTTTTTGTAGTGGTTTTCAAACTTTTTAATAAAGTCACAAAACACTTTTTTTCCAAATGACATCATACCAGGAAGCCCTGTTTGGAAAACAAAAGATAAGCTGCCCCTTGGTGAAGTGAGGAGAGCCAGAGCCTCCCTCCCCTTAGCACTTGCAGCAGCGTAGACCCCAGGGCTGCGGGAACATTGTGAAACGCACAGGACCAGTTTCCTACAGGGAAGACTAGGCCAGAGGTTTTCCAACTTCCTTCAAAGGCATTTTTCCTAAAGAAATCTTAAACAGACCGCTATACTCTAAAGTTGGCAATAGGATAGCTTCTCTGAGAAACCTGTCCTGCCTGCCCCCTCACCACCTGCAGCCTTCCAGCAGGGCACCTCCCTGGGGCTTGGTTCAGAAACCTTGTGCTGGAGGAGAGATGCCTAGACTGGGAGAGATGGGGAAAGGAGTTTGGGCCTGAGCAGGAAGGGTTTGAGGGAGTCCCAGTGTCTCAGGCATGTTGGGGGTGAGTGGATGCTGTGGAGATGGGAGGCGCCTGGCCCAGGACTCAGGTCTGAGTCGCCTCCCATCTCTCCTTTGCCATCCCCAGATCCCCGACCATTTCCGGCCACCTTTGAGGGTGAGTTATGTGAGGACTTCAGGCTGCATGAGTCTGGGGGCTGGTGTTAGCATGTTTGGCTAAGGGGGGGTTTGCTTGGGAATAAGTGAGAAGCCCAGAACATGGTGGAGGCGGCCAGATGTGGAACAGCAGAGAGTGAGGGCTTTCAAGTTGCAGACCTGGGCTCAGATGGAACTGGCCATGGGACCTTGGGCAAGGCAGTTGATCTCTCTGAGCCTCAGTTTCCTAGGCTGTAAAATGAACCTAGTCATCCCTTGGTTGTAGGAATGATGAGTAGGGATATTCTGTGGCGAGGCTGGGCCCAGAGCCAGGCCTGGAGTGGATGATGAGTGAACATTCTTTCCTTCCCTTTCCCTCTGGTCATCCTTCTGGGGCGGCAGAAACCAGGGAAGTGGTGTGCCATGCACGTGCGTGTGGCTTACATGATCCTGAGACACCAGGAGAAAATGAAGGTACTGGGGTCGGAGGGCTGGGGAGAGTGGGTCTCAGAGTTAGGGGAGGACTGAGCTCTGGGCATTGGCCCTCAACAAAGCTCAGCAGAATCTTGGCCAGAAACATTCTCTCCTGTCCTTCATCACTGCTGAACAGTTCTATGGCTGGCACCTTAGTTCTCTGGCTCATTAGGGGACTGCTCAGAGAAGGCTCTGAGAGAGGCAGAAGATAGGCATCCAGGCCCCATCTGGGTGCCGGCCAGCCTTTGGAGGGGAACCACGGGTGAGAGAGCAAGAGGGGGACCAGACCGGCTCCTCATGTACTGCCCCTCTCCCTGTGTCCCACACAGGGTGACTCCCACAAGCTTGACTTTCGGAACGACCTCCTGCCCTGCCTTCCGGGGCCCTATGGGGCCCTGCCCCCTGGGCAGGAGCTCTCCCACCCGGCCTCCCTCTTCACTGCGACTGGTGAGTCTGGCCAGCCCCCTCGGACCTGAGGTTCCCTGTCTATAGCCTGAGGCCCAGCTTGTGCCCACTCAGCCTTATCAGAATCTCCCACCTCTCTGCCCCAGGTGCCGTCCACGCTGCAGCCAACCCTTTCACGGCAGCTCCCGGGGCCCACGGACCCTTCCTGAGCCCCAGCACCCACATTGGTAAGAGCCAAGGGCGTATTGGGCAACCCAGGCTTTGTCCCTGACTTCCAAGAGATGGAAATCAGACCCAGCAGGCAGCTGGAATGCAGGATAGACCTGGTTCCACTTGCTTAGTGACCTTGGGCAGGTTACTCTACCCCCTCTGAGCCTTGATTTCCTCATCTGTAAAATGAGTAGGGAAGGGCAGGGCGACTTCAGTCTCTGCCAGCTGGAGCCCTGTCTCCCAGTAGCCAGTGGCAGGGGCAATACGCCACCTGGAAGGGGAAGGTGGGGAGGCCGTGCTGGCTCAGGGGAGAGCTTGGCCACTGACTCCTAGGATCTTGGCAGGCTTCTTGGGGAGGTTTCACCTGGGTTTGGGTGGACAAGGAGGAGTTGAGCCTGGTGGCTTGGAGAAAGGTGTTCCTGGCTGGGGACATGGTGACATTCCAGTGGTGGGATAGGTTAGTTGTTCTGTCTGGCTGTGTGACGCATGCATGAAGTTAGGGTCAGGTCGGGAAGGGCCCTGCATGTCAGGTGGGGGGAAACCAACAAGGTCTTCAGGCGAGTGGCTTGCTGCGGAGTGGAGATTTGCTGTGATGGGTCCAGGCGGCTGGTGTTGGGGAGTGGGGGAGAAGAGCATGACTTCATGTCAAGGAAGCCCTGGGCTGGTACCGCTCCCTGGTTAGATGACCACTGGCAAGTCATTTCACCTCTCTGAGCCTGTTTCATCATCTTCAAGTGGGCATGATCCTAACCATCTCTTGGGCTTTTTGTGAGGTTAACCAACAGGGTGCTTGTCAAAGCTCAACACCTTCCTGGCCCAAGGAAGTGCTCAGCACACGGCTGCTGAAAGCAGGCAGCTGAGGACTCCAGGTGCCGCTCCTGCCTCTGCCCAGCCAGGCCTGGTGCCTGCTCAGCACCGGCTGCCCAGTGCTCTGACCACCCCCCTTTCCTCCCACAGATCCCTTTGGGCGTCCCACAAGCTTCGCCTCCTTGGCTGCCCTCTCCAACGGGGCCTTTGGAGGCCTGGGCAGCCCCACATTCAGTGAGTGCGGGTGCGGTGGGGTCGGGGGGCTGCGGCCACGGGGTGAGAGCTCAGGCGGGGGTCTGGGAGGAGGCCTGAATGGGGCCTCCCACTCCTGGCCCCTGTCACTCTCTGCTTCACCCTCTGCCCAGACTCCGGCGCCGTCTTTGCCCAGAAAGAAAGCCCAGGGGCCCCACCAGCCTTCGCCTCCCCACCGGACCCATGGGGCCGCCTGCACCGCAGTCCTCTGACCTTTCCTGCCTGGGTCCGGCCCCCTGAGGCCGCCCGGACTCCAGGCTCAGACAAGGAGCGGCCTGTGGAGCGGAGGGAGCCCTCCATCACCAAGGAGGAGAAGGACAGGTATGCCTCCCGCCCACCCCGCCCCTGCCCCGCCCTCAGCTCCTGCTGCCCCTAGAGAACTTCATTCTCTCCCCCATGCCTGCCCTCCAGGGACCTCCCCTTCTCACGGCCCCAGCTCCGAGTTTCTCCTGCTACTCCCAAGGCCCGGGCTGGTGAGGAGGGGCCTCGGCCAACCAAGGAATCCGTGCGGGTAAAGGAAGAGCGGAAGGAGGAGGCTGCCGCCGCCGCCGCCGCCGCTGCCGCCGCCGCCGCCGCCGCCGCTGCCGCAGCAGCCACTGGGCCCCAGGGCCTTCACGTGCTGTTTGAGAGGCCCCGGCCGCCCCCGTTTCTGGGCCCTAGCCCACCAGATCGCTGTGCTAGCTTCCTGGAGCCAACTTGGTTGGCAGCACCCCCACGCCTGGCAAGGCCACCCCGCTTCTATGAGGCGGGTGAGGAGCTAACTGGACCCGGGGCCGTGGCCGCTGCCCGCCTGTATGGTCTGGAACCTGCTCACCCCTTGCTCTACAGCCGCTTGGCTCCTCCACCACCACCTGCTGCGGCCCCGGGAACCCCTCACCTTCTCAGCAAGACCCCGCCGGGAGCCCTTTTGGGGGCACCACCTCCGCTTGTGCCCGCCCCCCGGCCCAGTTCCCCACCTAGGGGCCCTGGCCCAGCTCGGGCTGACAGGTGAGGGGAAGGGGGGGGTCGGGGCAAAGCTCCATCTCCCCTTCCTTTAACCAGGTCCTAGGGCTGAGGTTTTAAGCCAGGGCTGGAGGGCAAAGGTCATAACCTTACCAGCCGCCTCTGAGGTCATGGAACCTGGGAACAGAAGCCTCAACCCCCATGAGACCAAGCATCACATGGAGTGTAGGGTCACTGGGAGAGCAGAGGTCACAGCCTCTAGAGAGGGAGAGAGGCATGTGCATGGGAGTGTGGCTCATATCAGGGGCCGTGGGGCCTCCTGAGGTACACCTTTGCCCCTCTAAGGGCCTCTAGGCCCTGGGCCTGCCTCCCCAAGGGCTCACTAAGCCAGAGGCCAAAGTGCCCCCTCCCCTTCACCTACCACCCAAGTCCTCATGCCCTCCGAGGGCTGGGGGAGGAGGGGCTCAAGGAAGGGGGGTTCCATGTACATATTTATCACCCCTTTCACATAGCCCCAAGACCTTTTGTACATTTTTACAGGGGTGCCCCTCCCAACAGTCCCCTTCCTGGTTAATTAAACCCTCAGACTGGTGCTGTGTTCCTAGCCTCTGGCCTCTGTGGGGGAGGGGGACTGCAGGGGGAAGAGCCGGGAAGGGACAGTCAGGCTTCTCCCTGGGAAGGTGGGGCCAGCAGGAGATGACCAACAGGGGGCGGGACCTGGGGACCTGGGCTGGAGGGAAGGGCAGAAGCTTCCTGCTTGGCTGACAGCCCTGGTTCCCCCAACATGTTCCCGTTCACTCTGCCCCCACCCCCAAAGGCTCAGCCTCTAAATCTCAGACCACCTCTTAATGGCTCAGTCCCCCTCACCCCATTTCCAAGTGCCCCCAGGACTCCTGGGCCCTGCTTCCCTGAACCCTGTTCTCCAAAACCCTGCCCCAGGCTAAGGGTGGCCAGAGAAGGTCACCATGTACCACACACCAAAGAAGGGGGTCGGCCCAGGGGTGGGCGACACAGGCAGCTTCTTCGGCAGCCTCACGGCAGCAACCCCAGCCTTCCCAAAGCAGCAGGCGCCTCCAGGCTGGGGCCCAACCTAGAAGGCAGGGGTCAATCTAACAAAACCCTAACGTTGACTTTTTTCCCCGGTGGGGCATATTCTGTAACATGACTTGCGAATATTTATATAAAAATGAGTGTTACAATGAGACCCCTGGCTCCTCTTTGAGTGTGTGTGGGGTGGGTTGGACCAGGGTGGGGTGTGTGGGTCCTGGGGTAAGGGAGGGATGAGGACAGTACTGTCCATATCCTGCCAAGGTTTTCCTGCCATCCACTGGGCGAGTTGGTCTGCCACTTCTGGAGGGATGGGTTCGAGGGTTGGGCACTGAAGTTTTTCACATTGTTTTTCTGTAACCCAGGAATACATAGTATGTAGGATTCAAGCAACCCAGCAAGACACTGAGCAAAACATTAAATTTCTCCTTCACCTGCCAACCTTCCCAAGCCCCATCCCCTTCCCCCAGGTAACCGCTGTAAATCATTAGGTGTATATTCTTCAGGTCCTTTCTATGTGTTCACGCACATGTCTGCACAGGCAGAGTATGCTAAAAAAGATCTATAATTTAAAATTTTTCTGGTTTTTGTTGAGTAATACGTAGTCATTATAAAACCATTCAAACACAAATACAGAGCACAGAGGGAAAGTGCCCCATCATCCCACCTCTTGAGGATAACCACCGTTTTTTGTTTTGTTTTGTTTTGCTTTTTTGAGACAGAGTTTCACTCTTGTTGCCCAGGCTGGAGTGCAATGGCGTCATCTCGGCTCACCGCAACCTCTGCCTCCCGGGTTCAAGTGACTCTCCTGCCTCAACCTCCCGAGTAGCTGGGATTACAGGCATGCGCCACCACGCCTGGCTAATTTTGTCTTTTTTTTTTTTTTTTAATAGAGACAGGGTTTCTCTATGTTGGTCAGGCTGTTCTCGAACTCCCAACCTCAGGTGATATGCCCGCCTGGGCCTCACAAAGTGCTGGGATTACAGGCATGAGCCACCGCACCTGGCAACCACTGTTAATTGTCAGGGAAATTCCTCCAGTTATTTTTCTAGCTACTACAGGTCACTGCAACAAAGCGAGGCACATGAATTTTTTCATTTCCTGGTGCACATAAACGTTATGGTTCTGGCTGGGCATGGTGGCTCACGCCTGTAATCCCAGCACTTTGGGAGGCTGAGGCGGATGGATCATGAGGTCAGGAGATCGTAGACCATCCTGGCCAACATGGTGAAATTCCGTCTCCACTAAAAATACAAAAATTAGCCAGGCATGATAGCGTGCGCCTGTAGTCCCAGCTACTCAGGAGGCTGAAGCAGGAGAATCGCTTGAACCCAGGAGGTGGAGGTTGCCGTGAGCTGAGATCATGCCACTGCACTCCAGCCTGGGCGACAAAGCAAGACTCCGTTTCCAAAAATAAAAAATAAAAAAGTTACTGTTCCACAATACTGCAGTCTAAGTGAGCAATAGTGTTCTGTCTACGAGAACAAGGTACATCCCTTAATTTTTTAAATGCTAACAATCATCTGAGCTTTTGCAAGTCGTAATCTTTTTGCTGGTGGAAGGTGTTGCCGCATTGGTGATGGCTGCTGACTGACTGAGGTGGTGGTCGGCTGAAGGCTGGGATGATGGCAGTTTCTTGACAACAAGGAACTTTGCCTCCTTGATTGCCTCTTCCTTGAACACTTAGAGGCCATTGTAGGGTATTATTAATTGGCCTAGTTTGAATATTGTCTCTAGGAAGAGGGAGGCCCAAGCAGAGAGAGAGAACAGTTAACACACGTTTATTGATTGAGTTCACCCTCTTACATGGGCACTGTTTGTGGCACCCCAAAGCAATCACAGTAGTAACATCAAAGATCACAGATCACTATAACAGATACAATAATGGGAAAGTTTGAGATAATGTGAGAATTAACAAAATGACACAAACACGAAGGCCAGGTGTGGTGGTTCACACCTGTAATCTCAGAACTTTGGGAAGCCAAGGTGGGTACATCCCTGAGGTCAGGAGTTCAAAATCAGCCTGGTCAACATGGTGAAACCCCCTCTCTACTACAGAATACAAAAAGCTGGGCATGGTGGCTGACTCCTGTAGTTCCAGCTACTCAGGAGGCTGAGGCGGGAGACTCACTTGAATCCGGGAGGCGGAGGTTGCAGTGAGCTGAGATCGTGCCACTGCACTCCAGCCTGGGTGACAGGGCGAGACTCTGTCTAAAAAAAAAAAAGCAAGTCACTACTAAACTGGGCTGCCAGGGCTGGTGCCTACCCAAACTCCTATAGAATTAACTGAGTGGCCTTATTCTAAGTATGCCTGCTTTTTTTCTTTTTTGAGACAGAGTCTCACTCTATCGCCCACTAGAGTGTAGTAGTATGATTTCACCTCACTGCAACCTCCACCTCCTGGGCTCAAGCAGTCCTCCCGCCTCAGCCTCCCGAGTAGCTACGACTATAAGCATGCACCACCACGCCCAGCTAATTTTTTTTTTTCTTTTTCTTTTTTTTTGAGACAGAGTCTCGCTCTGTCGCCCAGGCTGGAGTGCAGTGGCGCAATCTCAGCTCACTGCAAGCTCCGCCTCCTGGGTTCACGCCATTCTCCTGCCTCAGCCTCTCCGAGTAGCTGGGACTACAGGCGCCCGCCACCACGCCCGGCTAATTTTTTGTATTTTTAGTAGAGACGGGGTTTCACCGTGGTCTCGATCTCCTGACCTCGTGATTCGCCCGCCTCGGCCTCCCAAAGTGCTGGGATTACAAGCGTGAGCCACCACGCCCGGCCACGCCCAGCTAATTTTTGTATTTTTTTGTAGAAACAGGATTTTGCCATGTTGCCCAGGCTGGTCTCAAACTCCTAGACTCAAGCCATCTACCCCCTCAGCCTCCTAAAGTCCTGGGATTATAGGTGTGTGCCACCACATCCAGACTTGTTTTGCTTTTGAGGCGGCTTTGGAGCAAAACAACAGCCAGTCTGTTGCCCAGGCTGGAGTACAGTGGTGCAATCACAGATCACTTCAGCCTCGAACTCCTATTCCCAAGTGATCCTCCTGCCTCAGCCTCCTGAGTAGCTGGAACTACAAGCCTGTGCCACTACATTTGGCTAGTTTTAAATTTTTGTAGAGACAGGGTTCTTGTCTTGTTGTCCAAGCTGGTCTCAAACTCCTGGCCCCAAGCAATCCTCCTGCCTCAACTTCTGAAAGCACTGGAATTACAGGCGTGAGCCACTGTGCCTGGCCCATAAATGTACCTGTTGCCTTAGGAAAGATGCAGCCAACATTCCCTGACACCACCACACATATCCAGGATGTCTAGAGAAGGCTCAAGCCTAGATTGCTCCAACAGAAGTCAGAAACAGGTGACCAGAAGGTGAAAGTTGGCTTGCAGACAAGATTTCACATGGAAGTCCTTGTTTTCAGCTTCTCTTGAAAAATCCAAAAATCTGTGGTCACTAGACCTGCTTACCCCCGTGGCTTTCCTTTGAAATGGGGCATAATCTCACCAGATTGCCACTGTCCCCTCCACTCTGTGGTCTTGGAGTAGACCACAGTCACTATTCATGCTACCTCTCTGGCCCCTATAGGCATTTGAGAGTGATTCTCAGTAAAATATTTTCTTTCTTTCTCTCTCTCTCTCTTTTTTTTAGACAGAGTCTTACTCTGTTGCCCAGGCTGGAGTGCAATGGCATAATCTCAGGTCACTGCAACCTGCACCTCCCGGATTCAAGCAATTCGGTCTCAGCCTCGAAAGTAGCTGGGATTACAGGCATGCACCACCATGCCTGGCTAATTTTTTGTATTTTTAGTAGAGACAGGGGTCACACTAAATGTTGGCCAGCCTCGTCTCGAACTCCTGACCTCAGGTGATCTGCCTGCCTCAGCCTCCCAAAATGCCAGGATTACAGGCGTGAGCCACCGCGCCCAGTAGAGTTAAATATTTTCTAGACATGAGTATCCCACCTCTCCTAGATCTCTCCCCAAGCACCTCAGATATCCCAAATTAAGTCATCTTCGAGATCTGATGCCCCACTTCCCCCAAGGTTTCCATCTCTGTATCATCAGCACTCAAGTGGGAAACCTCCCTCTTCCCTCACTTGATGCAGTTTCTGAGCTGCCTTTGATTCTTTCAACCACTGTTGACTTCATCCACAGTGCCAGGCACTGCACTTAGTGGCTGGGGATACAGAGGTACACAAAACAAACCCCAGCCATCCTGGAGCTTACATTGGACTATGAAAGAGGACAATTACAGAAGCTAATGAAGAATTCCAAGGGCCGGGCGTGGTGTCTCTTGCCTGTAATCTCAGCACTTTGGGAGGCTGAAGTAGGCAGATCACCTGAAGTCAGGAGTTCGAGACCAGCCTGGCCAACATGGTGAAACCCTGTCTCTATTATAAAAATACAAAAATTGCCAGGTGCGGTGGCTCACGCCTGTAATCCCAGCATTTTGGGAGGCTGAGGCAGGCAGATCACAAGGTCAGGAGATCAAGACCATCCTGGCTAACACGGTGAAACCCCATCTCTACTAAAAATACAAAAAATTAGCCGGGCATGGTGGCGGGTGCCTGTAGTCCCAGCTACTCGGGAGGCTGAGGCAGAAGAATGGCGTGAACCCGGGAGGCGGAGCTTGCAGTGAGCCGTGATGGTGCCACTGCACTCTAGCCTGGGCAAGAGTGAGAGACTCCATCTCAAAAAAAAAAAAAAAAAAAAATTAGCCAGGTGTGGTGGCACACACCTGTAATCCCAGCTACTCAGGAGGCTGAGGCAGGAGAATCACTTGAACCTGGGAGGTGGAGGTTGCAGTGAGCCAGGATTGCGCCATTGCACTCCAGCCTGGGCGACAGAGCCAGACTCCATCTCAAAAAAAATTCATTTTTAATTTTTCTGGGTACATAGTAAGTGTATATATTTATGTGTTACAAGATATTTTGATACAGTCATGCAATGTATAATAATCACAAAAATATGGAAAGCTTCGCGAATTTGCATGTCATCCTTGCTAAGGGGCCATGCTGACCTCTGTATAATGTTTTAGTATATGTGGCTGGGTGTGGTGGCCCACGCCTATAATCCTAGCACTTTGGGAGGCCGAGGTGGGCGGATTGCCTGAGACAGGAGCTTGAGACCAGCCTGGGCAACACGGTAAAACCCCGCAGTCCCTTCCTCACTCAGGCAGAGGCAGGCCCTTGAGCCCAGGAGTTTGAGACCAGCCTGAGCAACATGGTAAAACCCCATCTCTACGAAAAATACAAAAATTAGGATGTGTTGGCCGCGCGCCTGTAGTCCCAGCTACTTGGGAGACTGAGGCAAGAGGATCACTTGAGCCCAGGAGGTTGAGGCTACAGTAAGCAATGATGGCACCACTGCACTCCAGCCTGGGAGACAGAGCAAGACCTTGGAAGGAAAAGAAAAGAAAAAAGAGAAGAGAGGAGAAGAGAAGAGAAAAACGAAAAGAAAAGAAAAGAAGGAAGGAAAGAAAGAAAGAGAAAGAGAGAGAGGGAGGGAGGGAGAGAGAGAGAGAGAAAGAAAAAGAAAAAGAAAGAAAGAAAAGAAAAAAGAAAGAAAAGGAAAGGAGGAAAGAGAGAGAGAAAGGAAGAGGAAAGTTATACATGTTTGTTATTTAAAAGTGGAGATGGGAGCTGAGCACAATGGCTCTTGCCTCTAATCCCAGCGCTTCAGTAACTGAGGCAGGACGATCACTTGAGCTCAGGAGTTCAAGACCTGTCTTTATGTAAAAACAAAACCAAACACATGGCCAGGTGCAGTGGCTCATGCCTGTAATCCCAGGACTTTGGGAGGCCGAGGAAGGCGGATCACCTGAGATCAGGAATTTAAGACAAGTCTGGTCAACATGACGAAACCCCGACTCTACAAAAATATAAAAATTAGCTGGGCATGGTGGTGCACGTCTGTAATCCCAGCTTCTTGGGAGGCTGATGCATGAGTCGCTTGAAAATGGGAGGTGGAGGTTGCAGTGAGCCGAGATCGCGCCACTGCACTCTAGCCTGGGCGACAGAGTGAGACTTCCTCTCAAAAACAAAAACAAAAACAAAAACAACACAGATCTCTGTGGATAGACATTTAAGTTGTTTCCAGCATTTCTGTTATGACAAACAGGATTTCTGGAAGTATTTTTATTATTTTATTATTATTGCTGACATAAAATTCACATACCATAAAATGTACCTTTTAAAGTGTGCCATTTGGTGGTTTTCGTATATTCACAAAGTCATACAACCATTGCCATTATCTAATTCTGGAGCCATTCAGAAACACCCATTTTTTTATGGCCATGTGTGCATGTATCAGCAGAAGGCACTCTTCTTGGAGGTGCAGCTGATGGGTTGTACAACCATTGCCATTATCTAATCATGGAGACATTCAGAAACACCTATTTTGTATGGCTGTGTGTGCCTGTGTGAGCAGAAGGCACCTGTGGAGATGCAGCTGATGGGTTTTGGGCGATGAGTCCTTCCAACGGAAAGAAAGCAGGGCCCAGAGGCTTGGGATCACCACATTACCCCTGCTGCACTGAGCAATTCGCAATGACTGCCAGTCCCTCAGGAAAAGTTAGTTCTATCCGGATTTTTGCACATTGGATTTCCTTCAAGCAGGCTAGGCCCTTAAATATTCCAGTTAGAACAGGCTAATGATGGGAAATGCCCCAGTAACATGGGAGTTGTAGTATCTCAATTCACAGACCTTGCAGTTGTGTGGTCCTTTTAAAACCTAAGTCAGGTGATGTCATTCCTCTGTTTTCAAAACTCTCAAAAAACAGAAAAAAGTGGCCAGGCGCAGTGGCTTACGCCTATAATCCCAACACTTTGGGAGGCTGAGGAGGGCAGATTACAAGGTCAGAAGTTCGAGACCAGCCTGGCCAATATGGTGAAACCCCGTGTCTACTAAAAAAAAAAAAAAAAAAAAATTAGCCAGGTATTGTGGCGGGCGCCTGTAGTCCCAGCTATTCTGGAGGCTGAGGCAGAAGAACCACTTGAACCCAGGAGGTGGGGTTTGCAGTGAGTCGAGATGGCGCCACTGAACTCCAGCCTGGGCAACAGAGTGAGACTCTGTCTCAACAACAACAACAAAAAAAGAAAGAAAGAAAGGAGAGAGAGAGAGAAGAAAGAAAGAATGGAAGAAAGAAAAAGAAAGAAAGAGAAGGAAGGAAAGAAAGAAAGAGAGAGAGAGAGAAAGAAAGAAAGAGAAAGAAAGAAAAAGTACAGCCAAAATAAACAAATTCTGCAATGGCTAGCATCTCACTCACAGTAGAAGCCAAGTCCATACAAAGGCCTGCAAAGCCTGACACAATCTGGTTCCTGCCTACCTCCCAGCCCCCCTTTCCCAGCCCTCGCCCTCTCACTGACTCTGTTCCAACCCCTCTGGCCTCCTGGTGGGGCGTCCAGCTCACCCAGCACATGCCCACCATGAGGACTTCACAGTGCTCTTTCATCTGCCTAACAGATTCCTGCACAGTTCCGGCCTCACTTCACTTCCCTGCTCTGTCATCCAGGCTGGAGTGTAGTGGCACGATCTTGGCTCACTGCAACCTCCGTTTCCTGGGCTCAAGAGATTCTTCTGACTCAGCCTCCCAAGTAGCTGGGATTACAGGTGTGCACCACCACGCCCGGCTAATTTTTGTATTTTTAGCAGAGACAGGGTTTTGCCATGTTGGCCAGGCCGGTCTTTAACTCCTGACCTCAGGTGATCCGTCTGCCTCGGTCTCCCAAAGTGCTGGGATTACAGGTGTGAGCCACCACGCCCAGCCCGTGCTGGGCACTTTGTTAGGCCCCAAGGTGGTGGGCAGTGATGGCCATTCAGTGACTTATGAATGGCGTAAGCCACCATACCCGGCCCCCAAACCCGCACTTTGCTAACTGTTTGCTTTGTGATGTTCAGGCTAGTTGCCTAAACTCTCGGAGCCTGAGAGTGAAGCACACCTATCACAAAGGGAAAGAGCCTTGGACTCCACTGGGCGGTGATGAGTAAAAGCTGCTGCAAATGAAAAAGGCCTCCCACAGCGCTGGGAGCACGGTCGAGGTCCACAAAACAGTAGCTATCAGGGTGATTCTTATGTAAATGCTCTGAATAATAATACCACTAACATTTATAGAACTAGGTGTCAAGCTCTGTTAGGCACCCACATCAGGGGAGATCTTCTAGTCCCTAACTCTTTCCCTAAAACCAGCTTCTGCTCGCCAAGCCCCACTGGGAATGAGGAGCAGGGGCTCTCGGTGATGCAAATGAGTGTTGACTTTTTTTTAATTAACAAAACAATGAGCCCTTAGAAGTATACAATGGAAATGTTTAGAACGTTGAAAAGAGAGAAATCAGTTAACAAGTGCTTACTGATACACTCACACCCAGCTCTACTTGTCAATAAACATTTCCCAAAGCCTGCATATTGGAATCCAGGAGAGGGCCCTAAAGGCTGTGTGAACTGGGGCGTGTTACTTGAGGTCACTGTGTTTCAGGTTAATGCAGGAAAACAGGGAAGTAATGAGGCTGACCTGTTGGGTCTTTGGTGAAATGTGCATGAAGAGCTTGACACTTACTAGAAACGAAGCAATTTTTCTTATCTAAGGAAATCATTTTACCCCAACCCTCCCCACCTCACTCCTACTTCAGAAGTGTAGGAGGCTCCCCTAGATTCTGAGCCTTAATTCTGACATCACAGAGCCACTTTCAGTTTCCTGGGGGAAGACAGGAGAGAGGAATAATGTGTGGAATCAATACTGAGGATGCTGGCCTGGTGTGGTGGTTCATGCCTGTAATCCCATCACTTTCTGAGGCCGAGGCGGGCAGATCACCTGAAATCAGGAGTTTGAGACCAGCCTGGCCAACATGGTGAAACCCAGTGAAACTCAGTCTCTACTAAAAATACAAAAATTAGCCAGGCGTGGCTATGCAGTAGGCGCATGCCTGTAATCCCAGCTACTATGGAGGCTGAGGCAGGAGAATTGCTTGAACCCAGGAGGAGGAGGTTGCAGTGAGCCGAGATCTCGCCACTGTACTCCAGCCTGGGCAACAGAGCAAGACTCCATCTCAAAAAATAAAAAATAAATTTAAAAAAGACTGAGGATGCCTAGAGCCACTGTGTTAGGTGCAGAACAGGCTAGTTAAGCAAGTGACAGAGAGATACCTAAATATATATGTATAAATATTTTTTAAATAGAGGCAGAGTCTCCCTATGTTGCCCAGGCTAGTCTTGAACTCCTGGCCTCAAGCAATTCTCCCACCTTGGACTCTCAAACTGATGGGATTACAGGAGTCAGCCTCCATGCCTGGTGGAGAGATACTTTTATATTTTATTTATTTATTTATTTATTTAATCTCAGAGTCTTGCTGTCACCCAGGCTGGAGTGCAGTGGTGTGATCTCGGCTCACTGCAACCTACGCCTCCCAGGTTCATGCCATTCTCCTGCCTCAGCCTCCCTAGTAGCTGGGACTACAGGTGCCTGACACCACACCCGGCTAATTTTTAAAAATTTTATTTTTAGTAGAGACGGGGTTTCACCGTATTAGCCAGGATGGACTCGATCTCCTGACCTCGTGATCTGCCCCCCTCGGCCTCCCAAAGTGCTGGGATTACAGGCGTGAGCCACCGCACCCAGCCAATTAATTTTATTTTTGAGACAGAGTCTCGCTCTGTTGCCCAGGCTGGAGTGCAGTGGTGCGATCTGGGCTCACTGCAGCCTCCACTTCCCGGGTTCAACCAATTCGCCTGCCTTGGCCTCACAAAGTGCTGGGATTACAGGCTTGAGCCACTGAGCCTGGCCATGGAGAGATATTTATTTATTTATTTAATTTTAATTTTTATTTTTTGAGACGTTGTCTTGCTCTGTCACCCAGGCTGGAGTGCAGTGGCGTGATCGCGGCTTACCTCAGCCTCCACTTCCCGGGTTCAAGCGGTTCTCCTGTCTCAGCCTCCGGAGTAACTGAGATTACAGGTGTGGGCCACAACGCCCAGCTAATTTTTTATTTTTAGTAGAGATGAGGTTTAACCATGTTGGCCAGGCTGGTCTGGAACTCTGACCGAGTGATCCATGCACCTTGGCCTCTCAAAATGCTGGGATTACAGGCATGAGCTACCTCGCCTCGCCTGGAGAGATACAGAAAAACAAAAACAAAAACCTTACAGTGTTTCCTTATGCGTGAAGATATTCACTACAAGAGTACGGGCTGTTATGATATGTACTGGCTCTCACCCATGGTTCCTGGCTCCTGACTCCTGTATCCCTTATTATACTCCTTTGTTATAATGTGGGGTGTGTTAGGCCTCAGGAAACAGAGTCTCTCTCCTGCCCTCCTTTCACCTTCACCTGCTCCAAGGCAAGACTCTAATCTACTCCTGTCTTTCCGATTATGGGTTTTAAAACTCTCCCAGAAAAGGGTCACACCCTACACCCTGAGGGCAGGAATGCTGATGCCATGAAGCTTCCATAAAAACTCAAGAAATTCATGGCTCACACCTGTAATCCCAGCACACTGGGAGGCCTAGGTGAGAGGATTGTTTGAGCCCAGGAGTTCCAGACCAGCCTGGACAACATAGGGAGACCCCATCTCTACAAAAAAGTAGGCAGGTGTGGTGGCGCACGCCTTTAGTCCCAGCTACTCAGGAGGCTGAGGTGGGAGAATCGCTTGTCCCAAGAGGTCAAGGCTCCAGTGAACCATGATCATGCCACTGCACTCCAGCCTGGGTGACAGAGGGAGATCCTGCCTCAAAAAAAGAACAGAAAGATAAAAAGGCCAGGAGCTGTGGCTCACACCTGTAATCCCAGCACTTTGGGCGGCCAAGGTGGGAGGATCACGTGAGGTCAGGAGTTCGAGACAAGCCTGGCCAACATGGCGAAACCTCATCTCTACTAAAAATACAAAAATAGCCTCGTGTGGTGGCGCGTGCCTGTAGTCCCAGCTACTGGGGAGGCTGAGGCACGAAAATCATTTGAACCCAGTAGGTGGACGTTGCATTGAGCTGAGATCACGCCACTGCACTCCAGCCTCAGCCACAGAATGAGACTTCGTCTCAGGAGAAAAAAAAAAAAAAAGAAGAAGAAGAGGAAAGATCCAAAAGGACAAGGTTTGAGTGAGACTGCAGCTCAGGAGAGAAAAAAAAAAAAAAAGCAAAAAGACCCAAAAGGACAAGGTTCAGCGAGCTTCTGAATAGCTAAACAGGCTCCTTCCCCCATACCTCAACCTACGCTTTGTCTGGGCAACAGAGTGAGACTCCGGCTCAAAATATATGTGTAAAATAAAATGAAAAAATAAAATAAAATATTGTTTCTAGAGGTAGAGAAGGGAAACAATTCAAGTGTTCAAAGTAGGAGATTGATTAAATAAATCCTATGAGGTTGATCCCAATGTGTAGATCTGAAATAATCTTCAATATTTATAATTAATTAGTAAATATCGATATTATCTTGTATTCATGGATAGGAAGACTCAGTATTGTAAAGATGTAAATTTTCTTCAATTTGTTCCATACAAGGCAATGCAATGCTAACTAAAATCACAACAGGGATTTTCATGAAACTTGCCAAGCCAATTAAAAAATATGTATAGGGCCAGGCGTGGTGGCTCACGCCTGTAATCCCAGCACTTTGGGAGGCCGAGGCGGGCGGATCACGAGGTCAGGAGATTGAGACCATCCTGGCTAATACAGTGAAACCCCGTCTCTACTAAAAATACAAAAAATTAGCCGGGCATGGTGGCAGGTGCCCGTAGTCCCAGCTAATTGGGAGGCTGAGGCAGGAGAATGGCGGGAACCCGGGAGGCAGAGCTTGCAGTGAGCCGAGATTGCGCCACTGCACTCCAGCCTGGGGGATAGAGTGAGACTCTGTCTCAAAAACAAAAGCAAAAACAACAACAACAAAAATACGTATAGGAGGCCAGGCGCGGTGGCTCAGGCCTGTAATCCTAGCACTTTGGGAGGCCTAGGCGGGCAGATCACGAGATCAGGAGATCGAGACCATCCTGGCTAACACGGTGAAACCCCATCTCTACTAAAAATACAAAAAATTAGCTAGGCATGGTGACAGGTGCCTGTAGTCCCACCTACTCGGGAGGCTGAGGCAGGAGAATCGCTTGAACCCAGGAGGCGGAGGTTGCAGTGAGCCGAAATCACGCCACTGCACCCCAGCCTGGGTGACAGAGCGAGACTCCGTCTCAAAAAAAAAAAAAAAGAAAAAAGTATAGGAAGGGCTCAGAACAGAAAGATACTCCTGAAGAAAAAGGGAGAGGAGATTTGCTCTACCAGAATTGTTATAGAGCTGTGGCAAAAAAGATGAGATAGTGTTGCTAGGGGTAGGAAGTCACCAAAATTAACTCATGAATATATGAAACTTTGATAATGACAGGGTGGTACGCCAATCAAAGGAGGTGCTTATCAATAAATGGAGGTGGGCTGGGCGTGGTGGCTCATGCCTGTAATCCCAACACTTTGGGAGACCGAGTCAGGCAGATCACCTTAGGTTAGGAGTTTGAGACCAGCCTGGCCAACATGGTGAAATCCCATCTCTACTAAAAATGCAAAAATTATCTCGGCGTGGTGGCACATGCCTATAATCCCAGATACTCGGGAGGCTGAGGCAGGAGAATTGCTTGAATCTGGGGGGCGGACACTGCAGTGAGCAGAGATCACGCCACTGCACTCCAGCCTGGGTGACAGAGCAAGATTCTGTTTAAAAAAAAAATGGAGGTGGAAAGAAAGGTCATCCATATGGGAGAAGATGAAATCAAATCAGTGACCTGCCGGGCACAGTGGCTCATGCCTATAATCCCCCAGCACTTTGGGAGGCCGAGACAGTTGGATCACGAGGTCAGGAGTTCAAGACCAGCCTGGCCAAGATGGTGAAACCCTGTCTCTACTAAAAATACAAAAATTAGCAAGGCACAGTGATGGGCACCTGTAATCCCAGCTACTTTGGAGGCTGAGGCAGGAGAATTGCTTGAACCCGGGAGGCAGAGGTTTCAGTGAGCCGAGATCATGCCACTGCACTCTAGCCTGGGCAACAGAGCAAGACTCTGTCTCAAAAAAAGAAAATCAGTGAAAAAATCAGTGACCCACACTATATACAAAAGTCAACTCAATATATAAGGACTTAATTATCAAAAGCAAAACTAAAACTTTAAGGAGAAAAGTAAGGGAATTTCTTTTTTTTTTTTTTTTTTTTTTTTA
>NW_026652281.1:81387876-81390165 GCF_009828535.3 Hylobates moloch
GCTCCGCCTCCCGGGTTCACGCCATTCTCCTGCCTCAGCCTCTCCGAGTAGCTGGGACTACAGGCGCCCGCCACCACGCCCGGCTAATTTTTTTGTATTTTTAGTAGAGACGGGGTTTCACCGTGGTCTCGATCTCCTGACCTCGTGATCCGCCCGCCTCAGCCTCCCAAAGTGCTGGGATTACAAGCGTGAGCCACCGCGCCCGGTTTATACTGAGATAATCTAAAGGCCTTGTAAAAATCAGTAAAGCCAGCCGGGCATGGTGGCTCATGCCTGTAATCCTAGCACTTTGGGAGGCCAGGGCAGGTGGATCACGAGGTCAGGAGATCGAGACCATCCTGGCTAACATGGTGAAACCCCATCTCTACTAAAAATACAAAAAAAAATTAGCCGGGCATGGTGGCGGGTGCCTGTAGTCTCAGCTACTCGGGAGGCTGAGGCAGGAGAATGGTGTGAACTCGGGAGGAGGAGCCTGCAGCCAGCCAAGATTGCACCACTGCACTCCAGCCTGGGCAATTGAGCAAGACTCCGTCTCAAAACAAAAAAAAAAAAAAGAAAAAAAAGAGAAAAAAATCAGTAAAGCCAGCCTGTGCAACATAGTAAGACTGTCTTTACTGAAAAAAAAAAAATTAGTCAGGTGTGGTGGTGTGCAACTGTAGTCTCAGCTACTTAGGAGGCTGAGGAGGGAGGATCACTTTAGCACAGGAGTTCGAGGCTTCAGTGAACTATGTCATGCCACTGTACTCTAGCCTGGGCAACAGAGCGAAACCCTGTCTCGAAAAACAAAATCAGTAAATGACAATAAGCTAGTAGAAGAATGGACACAAGACTTCAACATGCATTTCAACAAGGAAGAAACATGGCTAAAAAGCTTATGAAGAGATGCTCACCATCATTAGTGATCAAAGAAATATAGATTGAGATCATAATGAGATACTAGTTTATACCCAGTATATGGCAAAAATTAAGAAGTCAGGTAACACCAAGTATTGATCAACAGATCTTCTATATATTGCTGGGGGGAATATGTATCTGTACAGCCATTTTGAAGAAGATTATCTTTTTTTTTTTTTTTTTTTGAGACAGAGTCTTGCTCTGTCGCCCAAGCTGGAGTACAATGGTGCGATTTCGGCTCACTGCAACCTCTGCCTCAGCCTCCCAAGTAGCTGGGGACTAAACGCGTATGCCACCACACCCGGCTAACTTTTGTATTTTTTGGTGGAGACGGGATTTCACCATGTTGCCCAGGCTAGTCTTGAACTCTTGGCCTCAAGTGATCCACCTACCTCGGCCTCCCAAATGCTGGGATTACAGGCCTGAGCCACCGCACCCAGCCAAAAATTATCATTATCTTGTCAAATTGAACATTTAAATACCTTAAAACCCAGCAGTTCCATTTTTGGGCAAATATCCAGGAGTAAGTCTTGCTCAAGTGTTCCAGGAGACATGTACATGAATATTCATAACCGTAGTCAACATATGGCAGAAACACCCATAAAGAAACCAAAATGCCCTTCAACAGGAGAACAGATAAATACATTGGGGTACCTTGACAAAATAAAATATTATAAAAGAGTGAAATTTCAATGAACCACAGCCACATATAAAAGCATGAATGATTTTTGTCAATACAATATCGAGTGTAAAAAAGAAACAGCTAGAGGATTGCATACACCATTATACTCTTTTATTATTACTTTTTAAATTTTATTTACTTATTTATTTACTTTGAGACGGAGTCTTGCATTGTCACCCAGGCAAGAGTGCAGTAGCACGATCCCGCCTCACTGCAACCTCCACCTCCCAGGTTCAAGTGATTCTCCCACCTCAGCCTCTGGAGTAGCTAGGAATACAGGAGCGCACCATCATGCCTGGCTAATTTTTTGGTATTTTTAGTACAGATGGGGTTTCACTATGTTGGCCAGGCTGGTCCTGACCTCAGGTGATCTGCCTGCCTCAGCCTCCCAAAGTGCTGGGATTACAGGCGTGAGTCACTGTGCCTGGCTCATCATCCTTTCTTTCTAAAGGTTGCACATACGCCATTTACAGTTACAGCACAGTTGAATCAAACAATCCCTAACTACTGCAGTTTTTTGTTTTTGTTTTTGTTTGAGACGGAGTCTCGCTCTGTCGCCCAGTTGAGTGCAGTGGCGCCATCTCAGCTCACTGCAACCTCCACCTCCTTCTGGGTTCAAGCGATTCTCCTGCCTCAGCCTCCTGAGTAGCTGGGATTACAGGCATGCACCACCACCCCTGGCCAATTTTGTATTTTTTTTTTTTTTTTTTGAG
>NW_026652281.1:81390265-81453335 GCF_009828535.3 Hylobates moloch
CTGTCGCCCAGGCTGGAGTGCAGTGGCGCGATCTCGGCTCACTGCAAGCTCCGCCTCCCGGGTTCACGCCATTCTCCTGCCTCAGCCTCTCCGAGTAGCTGGGACTACAGGCGCCCGCCACCACGCCCGGCTAATTTTTTGTATTTTTAGTAGAGACGGGGTTTCACCATGTTGGCCAGGATGGTCTCGATCTCCTGACCTCGTGATCCGCCCGCCTCGGCCTCCCAAAGTGCTGGGATTACAGGCGTGAGCCACCGCGCCCGGCCCAATTTTGTATTTTTAGTACAGATGGGGTTACTCCATGTTGGTCAGGCTGGTCTCAAACTTCTGACCTCAGGTGATCTACCTGCCTCAGGCCTCCCAAAGTGATGGGATTACAGGTGTGAGCCACGGTGCCTGGACAGGTTACTTTTTAAGTTCTTTTTTTTGTCTTTTCTTCCCTCTCTACCTATAATCCTGTTAAGAAAAAAAAATAAGCTTTTAATTATAAAATATATCCCCGGGCCGGGCACAATGGCTCACGCCTATAATCCCAGCACTTTGGGAGGCCCAGGCAGGCGGATCACCTGAGATCAGGAGTTCGAGACCAGCCTGGCCAAAAAAGCGAAACCCCATCTCTACTAAAAACACAAAAATTAGCTGGGCATGGTGGCCCACACCTGTAATCCCAGCTACTCAGGAGGCTGAGGCAAAAGAATTGCTTGAACCTGGGATGCAGCGGTTGCAGTGAGCCAAGATCATGCCACTGCACTCCAGCCTGGGCAATAAGAGCGAAACTCCGTCACACACACATACACACACACACACAGACATACACACACAAAATGGAAGAAATTGTAAAATATAACACACCAGCAGAGTGTATAAAATACATGCATTTTTTAAAAAAAAGTAATTAGATGGCCGGGCACGTGGCCCACGCCTGTAATCCCAGCATTTTGGGAGGCCAAGGGGGGGTGGATCACCTGAGGTCGAGAGTTCGAGACCAGCCTGGCCAACATGGTGAAACCCCATCCCTACTAAAAATACAAAAAATTAGCTGGGCATTGTGGTGGGCGCATGTAATCCCAGCTACTTGAAAGGGTGAGGCAGGAGAATTGCTTGAACCCAGGAGGCGGAGGTTGCAGTGAGCTGAGACCTCGCCATTGCACTCCAGCCTGGCAACAAGCGTGAAACTCCGTCTCAAAAAAAAAAAAGTAACTATAAGCTGGGTGCTGTGGCTCACGCCTGTAATGCCAGCACTTTGGGAGGCCTCTGAGGCAGGCGGATCCCCTGAGGAAAACATGGTGAAACTGTCTTTACTAAAAATACAAAAAACTTAGCTGGGCATGGTGGCTCATGCCTGTGATCCCAGCTACTCAGGAAGCTGAGGCAGGAGAATCGCTTGAACCCAGGAGGAGGAAGTTGCAGTGAGCCGAGGTCAGGCCACTGTACTCCAGCCTGGGGGACAGAGGGAGATTCTGTCTCAAAAATAAATAAATAGCAACTATAAAGCAAACATTTGTTTTACCTCTACCTTAAAAACATTTTTAGTAGTTGTTGTTTTGTAAAGACAGGGTCTCACTATGTTTCACCTGCTGGTCTGGAACTCCTGGGCTCAAGCAATCCTCTTTCCTCAGCCTCCCAAAGTGTTGAGATTACAGGCGTGAGCCACTGCTCCTGGCCAATTGTTTTTAAGTTTAAAAAATAAGTATAACAAATACCTGTGGCCTGCGCCTGTAGTCCAAGCTACTCAGGAGGCCGAGGCAGGAGAATCGCTTGAACTCAGGAGACAGAGGTTGCAGTGAGCTGAGATCGCGCCACTACACTCCAGCCTGGTGACGAGTAAAACTCCGTCTCAAACAACAACAACAACAAAAACACATCAAAAAAACACCTGTGTACCACTCTCCAGGAATTAACAAACACATTCTGCTAATTTTTTTGTTTTGTTTCCTTTTTTTTTCTAACAAGACCACAAAACAGAAGGTACTTTATTCCATACACCTTTTTTTTTTTTTTTTTTTAGAATACAGTACTTAATAGTCACTCTTTTGTGAGTCACTTAATGGAGCAAGGCTTTTCTTATTTATTGTATGTCATGTGACCTCAGCCAATATTCTCCTTTTGTTGTTGTTGTTGTTGTTTGTTTGTTTGTTTTGAGGTGGAGTCTCACTGTTGCCCAAGGATGGACTGTAGTGGCGTAATCTCGTCTCACTGAAAACTCAGCTTCCTGGGTTCAAGAATTAAAAAAAATTTTTTTTGAGATGGACTCTCGCTCTGTTGCCGACTGGAGTGCAGTAGCGTGATCTCGGCTCACTGCAACCTCTGCCTCCTGGGTTCAAGCAATTCTCTGCCTCAGCCTCCCGAGTACCTGGGATTACAGGCGCCCGCCACCATTCCCTGCTAATTTTTTTGTATTTTTAGTGGAGACGGGGTTTCGCCATCTTGGCCAGGCTGGTCTTGAACTCCTGACCTCATGATCCACCCGCCTCGGCCTCCCAAAGTGCTGGGATTACAGGCATGAGCCACCGCGCCCAGCCGAAGAATTTTTTAATTCAAATAAAAAAGTTTGGGCACGCTTACAGTCCCTCCAACAGCAGTGTGCGCACCTAGCTGCCCATACCCTTCCTAGTACTGGGTGTCACAATTACAGTTTCCTTCTTGTAGGGTTGGGATGTTTTGGATTCGTGTGTTTGCTTAAGATATGCTGGGTTCAACCCATGAAGGCTCTGTGCTTGGCTGTGTTCTGAGAAGTTCCCAGTCCTCGTGGAGAGGAGAGGTATTCTAGCATCTCCCTACCCTCTCCTAGCCTCCTGGGACCTCAGCCATCCAAAACTGCCTTCCAGAGTTTCCTCGCAGAGGTTCCCCAGAAGAGTTATTTGCTAAATCTGTCAACCTTACCACCACATTCCCTTTCTACTTAAAGATTTCAATCTCCATCACCTTTTACCTAGACAATAGCAGTCACTTAGACTCTTATCCCAACAGTCCGTTGTCAGCATGTTGTATCCGGCCTCTGCTCAAAGCCCTCCTGCTACACTTCACATTCCATCTAAGCTCCTTAGCTTGGTCTTCAAAGCCCTGCCAGATGCAGGCTGATCCCCTTCTAAGACCACATCTCCCACTGCTCCCCTTCCCCTGCAGTCTCCTGGTGGGTTCCTGGCAGGATAAGCTGGGTCTAGCCTCAGGGACTTTGTACTTATTATTATTTTATGAGACAGAGTTTTACTCTTGTCACCCAGGCTGGAGTACAATGGAATGATCTTGGCTCACTGCAACCTCTGCTTCCTGGGTTCAAGCGATTCTCCTACCTCATCCTCCCGAGTAGCTGGGAGTACAGGTGCTAGCCACCAGGCCCAGCAAATTTGTGTATTTTTAGTAGAGATGGGTTTTCACCATGTTGGCCAGGCTGGTCTCGAACTCCTGATCTCAGGTGATCCACCTGCTTCAGCCTTCCAAAGTGCTAAGATTATAGGCGTGAGCCACCATGCTCGGCCCTTTTGTACTTATTTACCTCTGCTTAGGATGCTCTTCTCCCAGAGTGTCTCTGTTCAAATGTCACCACACTACAGAGGCCCTCCTAGACAATCTTGTCTAAAATAACGCCTCTTCTGCCCCTCACCTGAGCTCATCCACCCCACGTTATTTTTTCATAACACATATCAGCCATTATTATTTTATTTTATTTATTTATTTAGTGAGATAGAGTCTTGCTGTGTCGCCCAGGCTGGAGTGCAGTGGCACAGTCTGGGCTCACTGAACCTCTACCCCCCAGGTTCAAGCAATTCTCCTGCTTCAGCCTCCCCAGTAGCTGGGACTACAGGCGGGGGCCACCACGCCTGGCTTTTTTTTTTTTTTTTTTTTTTTTTGAGACAGAGTCTCGCTCTGTCGCCCAGGCTGGAGTGCAGTGGCACAATCTCGGCTCACTGCAAGCTCCGCCTCCCGGGTTCATGCCATTCTCCTGCCTCAGCCTCTCCGAGTAGCTGGGACTACAGGCGCCCGCCACCATGCCTGGCTAATTTTTTGTATTTTTAGTAGAGACGGGGTTTCACCGTGGTCTCGATCTCCTGACCTCGTGATCTGCCCGCCTCAGCCTCCCAAAGTGCTGGGATTACAAGCGTGAGCCACTGCGCCCGGCCTTTTTTTTTTTTTTTTTTTTGAGACAGAGTCTCGCTCTGTCGTCCAGGCTATAGTGCAGTGACTGTGGCACGATCTTGGCTCACTGCAACCTCCGCCTCCCAGGTTCAAGTGATTCTTCTGCCTCAGCCTCCCGAGTAGCTGGGAGTACAAGTGCCTGCCACCACACCTGGCTAATTTTTGTATTTTTAGTAGAGACGGGATTTCATCATATTGGCCAGGCTGGTCTCGAACTCCTGACCTTGTGATCTGCCCGCCTCAGCCTCCCCAAGTACTGGGATTACAGGCATAAACCACCATGCCCAGCCAACCATCATTATTTTATATTCATACTTATTTATATGTTTGTTATTTGTCTTCTCCTGCCAGGAGTGTAAGCTTGATAAAAACTGAAACCTTGAGTGTTTTACTTGTTTGTTCTTCCAACATTATCTCCCCGGTGCCTAGAATAATGCCTGGCACATGGTAGATGGACTCAGATGCTAGACCTGGATTTGACAAGGTGTACTGCACAGCAGTTAAGAGCACAAATGTAGCTGGGCACAGTGGCTCATGCCTGCAATCCCCGCACTTTGAGAGGCCGAGGCAGGAGGATTGCTTGAGGCCAGGAGTTGAAGGCCAGCCTGGGCAACAAAGCAAGACCTCATCTCTCTCTCTCTTTTTTTTATTTTTATTTATTTATTTTTGAGATGGAGTTTTGCTTGTCACCCAGGCTGGAGTGCAATGGCGCAATCTTGGCTCACTGCAACCTCTGCCTCCTGGGTTCAAGTGATTCTCCTGCCTCAGACTCCCAAGAAGCTGGATTATAGGCACGAACCACCAAGTCGGCCATTTTTTTGTATTTTTAGTAGAGGCGGGGTTTCACCTTGTTGGCCAGGCTGGTCTCCAACTCCTGACCTCAGGTGATTCCATCTGCCTTGGCCTCCCAAAGTGCTGGGATTATAGGCATGAGCCACTGCGCATGGCAAGACCTCATCTCTTAAGAAAAGTCAGCTAGCGGCCGGGCGCGGTGGCTCACGCTTGTAATCCCAGCACTTTGGGAGGCCGAGGCGGGCGGATCACGAGGTCAGGAGATCGAGACCACGGTGAAACCCCGTCTCTACTAAAAAATACAAAAAATTAGCCGGGCGTGGTGGCGGGTGCCTGTAGTCCCAGCTACTCGGAGAGGCTGAGGCAGGAGAATGGCGTGAACCCGGGAGGCGGAGCTTGCAGTGAGCCGAGATTGCGCCACTGCACTCCAGCCTGGGCGAAAAAAAAAAAAAAAAAAAAAAAAAAAGAAAAGTCAGCTAGCCATGGTGGCTGGCACCTATGGTCTCAGCTACTCAGGAGGCTGAGGCAGGAGGATCACTTGAGCCCATGAATTTGAGGGTAAAGTGAGCTACGATGCCCACCACTGCCCTCCAGCTCCAGCCTCGGCAGAGTGAGACCATCTCTTGGAAAAAAAAAAAAGCACAAAAATGAGTCAAGTCCCTCTGGGTTGACAGCAGTCCCTGTGCTATTCTTTTTCAGCTCTGTAACTTCCGACGAGTTACTTAACCATCCTTTTTACCATCTATAAAAGGAGAATGGTAATCTTTTTTTTTTTGAAGCAGAGTTTCACTCTCGTTGCCCAGGCTGGAGTGCAATGGTGCGATCTCGGCTCACCATGACATCTGCCTCCCAGGTTCAAGCAATTCTCTTGCCTCAGCCTCCTGAGTAGCTGGGATTACAGGAATGTGCCACAACGCCCAGCTAATTTTGTATTATCAATAGAGACAGGGTTTCTCCATGTTGGTCAGGCTGGTCTCGAACTCCCGACCTCAGGTGATCCACCCATCTCGGCCTCCCAAAGTGCTGGAATTACAGGCGTGAGCCACCACGCCCGGCTGACAATCTATTTAATATAATTGTGAGAATTAGGTGAGTTCATTCATGTAAATACACAGATTGGTGCTTAGTGCTTGTCATTATTATAATTCTTGAGTGAATTTAACACATAGTAGCCAGGCGCAGTGGCTCACGCATGTAATCCCAGCACTTTGGGAGGCCGAGGCGGGTGGATCACGCGAGGTCGGGAGTTTGAGACCAGCTTGACCAAGATGGCGAAACCCTGTGTCTACTAAAAATACAAACAAACAAAAATATTAGCCGGACATGGTGGTGTGTGCCTGTAACCCCAGCTGCCCTGGAAGCTGAGACAGGGGAATTGCTTAAACCCGGGAGGTGGAGGTTGTGGTGAGCCAAGATCGCACCACTGCACTCCAGCCTGGGCAAGGGAGCGAGACTCCGCCTCAAAAAAAAAAAAAAAAATTAGCACATATGAGTTATTGCTGTCATGCAACACGCAGGCATCAACCAAGCCCAAGGTGTTGATATTTATGATGTGCGTGGCACTCTCCCAGTGGACATAGATGGGCATGCACTAAAGTGAACAAGACAGAGGTAAACCCATGGAATTATTCGTAGAGTGCAGAGAAGCAAAAAAAAAAAAAAAGAAAAAAAAAGCACAGACTGTTACAGGAGATATAGTGTAGTCTGAGGGCAGGGAAGGCTTCTGGAGGCAGTGACATTGTCCTAGGACTACGGATGTGTAGGTTGTAACTGCGTGGAAGGAAAGAGAGAAGCAAGTGTGAGAAAGCCCAGAACAGAGAAAAGAACCTGTAGAGAGACAGCGGTGGCTGGAGTGCAGGGCACTGGGAGAGATGAGGCTGGAGAATCTGCCAAGGGCTCATCACGCAGGGCCCAGGGGCCTCGGAAAGGGGTTTCACGGGAGCCATGAAAGGACCTGAAGGAGAGTGACTCTGTCCCATCTGCAGTGAGACAAGTTTCCCCTGGCTGCTGTGTGGAGACATCTTCCGGTCTCCATCCAACTTCCACTTCACCAGAGTGCCCGCTGGTTTAAAAGGGCCCCTCCCCTGCCCCTCTCTACCTGCTTTATAATGTAATTGCCCTCGCCATTCCCTAACATTATGTCATGCTCTCAAATGCTTGTTCTGATTCCCCCACTGCAATGGATACCACACGGGAACTGGGTTTTGGTGGGGCAGGAGAGACTGGCCACACAAAGATCAATTAGGAGGGTGGTACGGACTGCTTCGGATCCAGATTTTTGACTTGCCAGGGGAGTTAGGAGCAGCTGTTGGGATGGAAGAGAGCAGGAGGCAGGAAGACTCAGTTCACCTGGAAACTTCATTTGCATAGCACTTTACATAAGACTGAGAAACATCAACTGTCCATATCAAAGAATGGGACGGGGAAGCTATTGGAGACCACGGTGGTGGCGCTAAAGTTTCTAACCAGCCAGTTCTTGGGATTATAAATCATCAAGGGCTTAGTATCTCCCATAGAAGTGAAGAGAAACAGATAGAATGGAGAAATGTTTAAGATGTAATGCACAAGACTTGGCGTCTGGATGTGGGGCATGAGGAAAAGGGAAAGTGATGCCTACATTTAGTGGATGGTGCCACCTCCTCAGAGCAGAGGGAGGAGGAGCAAGTTTTGTGGTTCAGATGGTGAGTTCACTTTTTTTTTTGAAATGGAGTCTCACTCTGTTACCAGGCTAGAGTGCAATGGTGTGATCTTGGCTCACTGCAACCTCCGCCTCCCAGGTTCAAGCAATTCTCCTGCCTCAGCCTCCCAAGTAGCTGGGGCTACAGGCGCCCGCCAACACGCCCGGCTAATTTTTGTATTTTTAGTAGAGACGGGGTTTCACCATGTTGGCCAGGATGGTCTCGGTCTCTTGACCTCGTGATCCACCTGCCTCTGCCTCCCAAAGTGCTGAGATTACAGGCATGAGCCACCGCGCCCAGCCTTGTTTTGCCCAGGCTGGAGTGCAGTGGCATGATCTCTGCTCATTGCAACCTCTGCTTCCTGGTTCAAGCGATTCTCCTGCCTCAGCCTCCCGAATAGCTGGGATTACAGGCGTGAGCCACCATGCCCAGCTAATTTTGGTATTTTTAGTAGAGACAGGGTTTCACCATGTTGGCCAGGCTGGTCTCGAACTCTTGACCTCAGGTGATCTGCCTGCCTTGGCCTTCCAAAGTGCTGTGATTACAGGCGTGAGCCACCAGCCTGGCTGTGAGTTCACTTTGGATGGAGGAGTCCAAGGTTCCTAGGGAGCCTCCTGCAGGAGGATTCCAGGAGTTAGAGGGTTCTGAGCTGGGGATAGTCCTTGGCTTAAGAGATGGTAGTTGGAATAAACATGGAAATCATGAGAAATTACTGGAGCCTTAGAGATTAATGCCCCTTTTCTTCTCCCAAGATGTCTTTAGGCAAATCACCAGAAATGCTTATATGGGAGTGCTTTTTGGTTACAACCTGGCTTCTCCACCTCACCTAGATGGTTCTGTAATCCCCAGCCACTAATAGCAATGGAAGGTCCATTAAAGGGAGTTCTGGAAGCTGAAGCTTCATTAGTTTTACAGTATCTGCCTCAGCCCTTGAAGACTTGGATGAGAGGAGGCAGTTGAGGCAAGAATCCTTAGCAGCCCCACCAATTGATGGAGGGGTCCAGATGTGTCCTGTGGGGAGAGGGAGAAGGAAAGAGAGTGGCCAGGGAGGTGGGAGGAGCCTGTGAAAGACTGGAATCAAAGAAGGAACCATGTTTAGAGGATCATCATCACTAGCAATCAACGGCCAAGTTCTGCTAATTTTTCCTTTAGTCTCTACCCCCATCTCCACTGCCACCTCCTGGCCAACAGCTGCCATTATACACAGGTGACTGCTGGTATCCTCCCAGTCTTCAGCCTTACAGACATATCATGCATCTTGTTACATACATTACCCTTCGTAAAGTGGAACATGGGTCATGCCAATCTTTTTTTTTTTTTTTTTTTGACAGAGTCTGGCTCTGTCGCCAGGCTGGAGTGTAGTGGCGCGATCTCAGCTCACTGCAACCTCTGCCTCCCGGGTTCAAGCGATTCTCCTGCCTCAGCCCCCCGAGTAGCTGGGACTACAGGCGGAGGCCACCACGCCTGGCTAATATATATATGTATTTTTTGAGACAGAGTCTTGCTCTGTCGCCCAGGCTAGAGTGCAGTGGCGGCGGCGTGATCTTGGCTCACTGCAACCTCTGCCTCCCGAGTTCAAGCAATTCTTCTGCCTCAGCCTCCGGAGTAGCTGGGAGTACAAGTGCCTGCCACCACACCCGGCTAATTTTTGTATTTTTAGTAGAGATGGGGTTTCACCATGTTGGCCAGGATGGTCTTGATCTCTTGACCTCATGATCCGCCCGCCTTGGCCTCCCAAAATGCTGGGATTACAGGCGTCAGCCACTGTGCCCGGCCTGGATCATGCCAATCTTTTGCTTAACAACTTTCAATAGCTCCCTGTCACTTCCAAACGAATGCCCCATACCTAGCCTAGCATGCTGGGCCCTTAGCCACTTGGAGCCAGGTGATCTCTCCAACAGTGTCTCAACCTGCTCCCTCATAAAGAAGACAAGCTGGGGCCGGGTGTGGTAGCTCACGCCTGTAGTCCCAGCACTTTGGGAGGCTGAGACAGGAGGGTTGCTTGAGGCCAAGAGTTCAAGACCAACCTGGGCAACATAGCAAGACCTCCCACTTTCACTACAAAAAAATAAAAAATAGCTGGGCCTGGTGGTGTGTACCTGTAGTCTCAGCTACTTGGAAGGCTGAGGTGGGAGGATCACCCGAGCCCAGGAGGTTGAGGCTGCAGTGAGCTATGATCGCACCACTGCACTCCAGACTGGGGCACAAGCTGATTCACTGTCCCCCCTTCCCCGCCCCCCTGCCAACCATCAGCCTTGTGGAGGCTATGTCATCTTCCTGGAGTGCCTGCCTTCATGCCTAAATTTTTCAACGCTCAAATGATACTTCCCCAGGAAGCCTTCCCTGATACCCCGCTGGGTATCCAACCTGACCCTTGGAGAGTTCCTTGACCACCCTTCTTTTGAGACACCACAACACTGCCATGCCTTTTACCAAGCTCACAGCTTATCCTGCAATGAGACTAAGTTCTTTTTTTTTTTTTTTTTTTGAGATGGAGTCTCTCTCTGTCGCCCAGGCTGGAGTGCAGTGGCACTATCTCGGCTCACTGCAAGCTCCGCCTCCCGGGTTCACGCCATTCTCCCCAGTAGCTGGGACTACAGGCGCCCGCCACCACGCCCAGCTAATTTTTTGTATTTTTAGTAGAGACGGGGTTTCACCATGTTAGCCAGGATGGTCTCAATCTCCTGACCTCGTGATCCGCCCACCTCAGCCTCCCAAAGTGATGGGATTACAGGCATGAGCCACCGCGCCCGGCTGAGACTAAGTTCTTAAGAGCAGGGACTGTGCCGTCTTCCCTCCTGTCTCTCCCACTGCACGCAGCACAGGGCCAGATAGGAAACAGGCAGAGGAAATGCTGGTTAGGAGAACATACTCGCTGACACGCTTGTGTATGAACAAGAGGTCACAAGTTTAACTGCCTTTAGGTGCCAGATATGACAAATGTGTTAAGTTGCCCGGTGCAAGACAACTGGGAATGGTGGGGCCTATGGCACATTGGAGACGTCATTCTCTTTCCTGAAGTATTTTTTCTTTCTTTCTTTTTTTTTTTTTGAGATGGAGTTTTGCTCTTGTTGCCCAGGCTGGAGTGCAATGGCGTGATCTTGGCTCATTGCCATCCCCGCCTCCCAAGTTCAAGCAATTCTCCTGCTTCAGCCTCCTGAGTAGCTGGAATTACAGACACCTGCCACCACGCCTGGCTAATTTTGTATTTTTAGTAGAGATGGGGTTTCTCCATGTTGGTCAGGCTGGTCTCGAACTCCCGACCTCAGGTGATCCACCTGCCTCGGCATCCCAAAGTGTTGGGATTACAGGCGTGAGCCACCGCGCCTGGCTTCCTGAAGTATTAATAATATCCAAAACATTAAAACACTGTGTAAGGCGGCCGGGCGTGGTGACTCAAGCCTGTAGTACCAGCACTTTGGGAGGCTGAGGCAGGCAGATCACCTGAGGTCAGGAGTTTGAGACCAGCCTGGCCAACATGGTGAAACCCCGTCCCTAGGCCAGGCGTGGTAGCTCACGCTTGTAATCCCAGCACTTTGGGAGGCCAAGTCGGGTGGATCACGAGGTCAGGAGATCGAGACCATTCTGGCTAACACGGTGAAACCCCGTCTCTACTAAAAATACAAAAAATTAGCCAGGCTTGGTGGCGGGCGCCTGTAGTCCCAGCTACTCGGGAGGCTGAGGCAGGAGAACGGCATGAAACTGGAAGGTGGAGCTTTCAGTGAGCCAAGATCGAGCCACTGAACTCCAGCCTGGGGGACAGAGCGAGACTCCGTCTCAAAAAAAAAAAAAAAAAAAGAACCCCCGGCTCTACTAAAAATACAAAAATTAGCTGGGCATGGTGGCCAGCGCCTGTAATCCCAGCTACTTGGGAGGCTGAGACATAAGAATTGCTTGAACCCGGGAGGCTGAGGTTGCAGTGAGCAGAGATCACGCCACTGCACTCCAGCCTGAGGGAAAGAGCGAGACTCTGTCTCTAAAAACAAAAAACAAACTATACAAAGCAGCTGGGGGCGGTGGCTCACACCTGTAGTCCCAGCACTTTTGGAGGCTGAGGTAGGTGGATCACCTGAGGTCAGGAGTTTGAGAGCAGCCTGGGCAACATGGTGAAAACCTGTCTCTACCAAAAATAGAAAAATTAGCTGAGTGTGGTGGTGCACACCTGTAATCCCAGCTACTTGGGAGAGTGAGCCATGAGAATTGCTTGAGCCCAGGAGGCAGAGGCTGCAGGGAGCCAAGATTGTGCCATTGCACTCCGGCCTGGGTGACAGAGCGAGACTATCTCAATAAATGAATACATAAATAAATAAACATTATGTAAAGCACATCAGAAGGCTAACCTTGACCTTAAGATCATGGGTGTGAAACACTGAACTATACTGAAATACACTCCACATTTAGGTGGTCCTTTAGAGATTTTTTTTTCATAATTTTTTTTTTTTTTTTTTTTTGAGACGGAGTCTCGGTCTGTCACCCAGGCTGGAGTGCAGTGGCGCAATCTCGGCTCACTGCAAGCTCCGCCTCCCGGGTTCATGCCATTCTCCTGCCTCAGCCTCTCCCAGTAGCTGGGACTACAGGCGCCCGCCACCACGCCTGGCTAATTTTTTTGTATTTTTAGTAGAGACGGGGTTTCACTGTGGTCTCGATCTCCTGACCTCGTGATCCGCCCGCCTCGGCCTCCCAAAGTGCTGGGATTACAAGCGTGAGCCACCGCGCCCGGCCGTTTTTTTCATAATTTAAAAATTTTTTAATTTACTGTAGAGAGGACGTCTATGTTACCCAGGCTGGTCTTGAGCTCCTGGCCTCAAGTGATCCTCCTGCCTTGGCCTCCCAAAGTGCTGGGGTTACAGGTGTGAGCCACCGCACCTGGCCCTTTAGATCTTTCAAAGCAATTTTACATCAGCAATTCTATCCTCACTTTACAGATGAAACTGAAGCTCAGAAAGGTGAAGTTAATTGCTCAAGGTCACATAGCAAGGAGTTAATGGCACAAGGCTAGTTCCAATTCATTCAGACTCTGGCCTGGGAATCCCCTCTTCTGGGAGTGATGGGAGGAGGGTCTAGAAAAGATGGGCATCATCCACTTTTCTTTCAACCCAAACTTCATCTGTAAAATGGGACCAACAATCCTCTTCGCAGGGAAGAGCTAAACTGAATGGAGGACGGGGAGCTTCATCAGGGCTTCCTAACCTGGCCTCTTAGCGGGGGCTTAGGTGGTAAAATTTTATGACAGCAAGTGCATTCTTGTGGGTTAGACTGCTTGGCTAGGAATCTTGACTTCAGGATCTGTCACTGTGTTTAACGCCTGAGCCTCAATTCGTTTGTAAAATGGAGCATTGTTAGGATTAAAAGAAATAATCAATGCACAAAGTAGTGTCAGTAGAAGGTAGCTGTTATTTATTGTTCTGTTCTGGGGTAAAGGTATCAGATTCTCAAAGGGATTCTTAACCTAGAAAGTTTGCGAACAGATGGCAAAGGTGTTTGAAAGCTATCAGGAAACCATCCTCGCGGAAAACGAAGCAGCGCTACATAAGTGGGCTGCCATGGGAATCGGGAGGCCCAGGTTCCACTGCTAACTTGCTGCAGCTTACTGGGTGATCTGTAAATAAAAAGGGAGGTGGCGGTGGTCCGAGCTGGCAGCCGCAATGCAGCCCCAGGTAGCTCTAGGTCCAGATGGTAAAGGCGCTACGAGGAGGGGCGAGCGCGCAGCCTCCGGGAGACTACACCTCCCAGGCTGCCTTGCGCGCCGTGCGGCGCCCTACGCTAGCACGCCAGCCTCCCCGTTCCCCCACCCTCCAGTTACTGTCTCTCGCGAGAAGACGGGCCGCGCCGGCGGTAGCGATTCCGAGCGAGTGGCGGCGGTGGTGGTGCTGGTGGTGGCGGCCGAGACGGCGGCGGCCATTTTGGTGAGGCCTCGGGAGCGGCGGCGGCGGTTCGCTGGGAGTAGCGTCTGCCCTTTTTCCCACCCACCGTCCGCATCTGTGTGCTGCGAGAAGAGGCAGTGCAGACAAGGTGGTCGCGGTAGCCGCAGTCTCCAGGGGAGTTTAAAGGCCGCGAAGGCGGTGGCCAAGAGGGGGCCCTCCCCCCTCCTCGGCGGGAGGGGGGCTGGTGCGCACGCCCCCGAGGACGCAGGTAAGGAGAGGGAGACAAGATGGCGGACGCCCCACAGTTCCCCCTCCCATGACGGCTGACTGCGCGCGCATCTTTCCGCCACCGCCTCCCCTCCCACCTTCCCGGGGTGCTGCGCGCGCACCCTCAGCCGGGGCCCCGGGGCCGGTGCGCGAGGCTGTCGGCGCGCGCCCATAGAGACAGACTGAGGGGGTCAGGCCGGCCGGCGCTGGGCCCCGGCCTGTCTCCTCTGCCTTCCCGCCCTTCTGCGCACGCGTGCCTGAGCGAGCGAGCGAGCCCTGAGAGGACGGACCCAGGTGCGCTCCTGCCCGCCCACCAACCCAGTCACCCCTCAGGGGCGCGCGGGAAGAGGAAGGGGGGCGTGGGACGAGTAGTCGGGGCGCGCGCCCACCACATCTAGCCGGGGGACCAGGACCTGGTGGCACGAACCCTCCCTTTTCTCAGTCTTTCGCGGTCGAGTGATGGGGGGGGGGGGGCTCCCTGACGGGCTTGGATGAGGAGCTTCCCAGCCCCGCGACCCTTGTGTGCGTGGGTTCGGGTTCTGGCGGGAGCCCCCGAGCCGTGCGCGCAGCCGGCTCGCTCCGCCTCCAGCCGCGCACGCGCGGGCCCCTCCCCCGCCCGGCGCGCACGTTGGGTGGGGTGGGAGTCTGGAGGGGGCGGGGCTATCTCAGGGCTAGTGGCAACTTGGGCAGAGGTCAGGGGTCACGCGAGGTCAGTCCGTCGGGAGGGCTAGGGAGATGGTCACGAAACCTGGAGTCAGGAGTTCAGGCTTGTTGGCTTCTGGTGAGCTCGGGTCTTGGGAAAGTGTGGCGGGGTAGGGAGTGAATCAAAGCCGGCACTGTGGTTTAGGAATTTCCTTAAACACTGGGGAAACATTTCCGGGCCTCCTGCGGGTTCACACTGCCTGTTTCCGGCGCGTGGTTCTTGGCAGTGCGGCCTCTCGCTTTTGACTGCTCCTGAGTCTCCTTTTGCTGTGGTTCTTGGCAGTGCGGCCTCTCGCTTTTGACTGCTCCTGAGTCTCCTTTTGCTGTGGTTTTTGTATTTGGGGAAGTGTCTCAAGGCGCAGGTACGGGATTCACAGCGCCCTGCCCTGAATCCCGGGCGGATTTTCCTGTGACCAGCATGTTTGTTGACTCTTCCTGGGAGTTCCACTCTCATTTGTGCGTTCAGCCCTCACTGGAAAGGCACGCAGGCAGGTAGCACCTTTCTGAGGTTCTGGATGTGACAGCTATTTTTTGCTGTATTTTTTTTTTTTGTCTTCCATTCTGTGGTTGGAGCCTTTGCACTTAAAATTTTTAAACTTTCTTTCTCCACTCCTTTCCTGATCCTGCCCCCAGGCAGGATCGTATGTCCCTTCGGAATTCACAAAACTTGATTTGCATTTCCCTGAAATGTGAGCTTTTCCTACTACTGTAGTTTTTCTGTTTCTGGTCTTTTAACTGATTTGGGTATATTTAAACGTCTCAAAAAACTGGAGTAAATAATACGTTTTGGTGGATGTTTCAGGTGTGAATCCCTTCAGTACGGCGGCACCGTGGAAGTGCAGACTTTCACAAGGGGTGTGGTCTCAGCTCACACAGGTGAGGGATCTGCTACCATTTTGTGTGCTGATGCTAATGGGAGAAATGTTTGAGATAATGAAAGCAATTATAGGTCCGTATTGGTGATTTTCACTCTGGAGAAGCATGGGAATGTTTGCATGTGATTTTTCTGTGGAGGGTTTGATTTTAGTAGTACAACAGAACTGAGGCGGTGGGTTGAGGAAAACATGGTCAACCTGGCTCTACCAGGAAGAGTAGCAGGTTTTCCATGGTTTTGGCATTAGACTATGTGGATTGAAGTCCTCCTACCACTTTTTTACTGTGTGACCTTCCGCAAATCATAAGGTCTTAACTTCCTAACTTACAAAACAGATTATATTAGAATGTAAGCTCCATTTAGGTCGGGAATCCTTTTTGCATGGCTTTATCCGTTGTGTGCAGGAGGAAGTCAATATTTGTTATGCTGTGAAAAGCGCTTGGTTTTTAAGGTAGCTGTGAGGATTATAGAACACATCAAACAAGTACTAAAAGTATCTCATACATAGTAAGTGCTCAAGAAATGTAACCTGTAATTTCTGTGTTTCTCTTTCTTTATTCAGTGTTATTTCGGGTTGTGTTTTTTTTTTGAGACAGAGTCTCGTTGTCACCCAGGCTGGAGTGCAGTGGTGTGATCTTGGCTCACTGCAAGCTCCGCCTCCCGGGTTCACACCATTCCCCTGCCTCAGCCTCCCGAGTAGCTGGGACCACAGGCGCCCGCCACCACGCCCGGCTAATTTTTTGTATTTTTAGTAGAGACAGGGTTTCACTGTGTTAGCCAGGATGGTCTCGATCTCTTGACCTCCTGATCCGCCCGCCTCGGCCTCCCAAAGTGCTGGGATTACAGGCGTGAGCCACCACACCCGGCCCTATTTCTGGTTTTTTAAAAATACTTTTTCATCCCCTTTAACTGCATTTCTGTCTTTTTTTTTTTTTACCCTACTTTAGGTGCTCCAGAGGCTGGTGGACCTGAGCGGAGGCTGGGACGCCCTGGTGGGCCCCGGGCCCTGGAAGGCGGGTCCCGGTGGCCGGTGGCCCAGAATGAGGCCAGCTCCCAGCATGCCCTGCAGCCGGACGCCAGCCCCTCGGCCAGCAGCAGTGGTGATAACGACCCAGTCATTCTTCAGGCATCCAAGGAGGAGCCTGGGAGTGGGACCATGCAGAGCAGCCCCTCCCCTGCTCACCTTCAGCTCCCAGTCCTACAGACACAGGTTTGAAAGTGGGGAGAGTTCCTTCTCTGCTTCTGCTTTGTGGATTGTTGGGTGTGAGGAAGAAGAAATGGGGCAGGAGAATATTTGTGGAGAGTTTTGGAGAATCTTTGGTGCTCAGGGGGGCTGGGCGGTAGTATGTCAGGTCTGTTGGATACTCACATTCCATTTAACATTAGTGTAATATTATCTCCAAGAGTGCAAAAGCGCCTCGTTACCTGAAAAAGGTTGAATTAAGCTAGGTTGGAAATGGAGATCGGGGCACCATGCTTCTAAGGCCGTACGCTTTGAGAATAGTTTAACTTCTATCAGAACTGGAGTAGGATAAGCCTATGGATGGTGTGTAGTGTTCATTCGTTTCTCATACCAAGGAAGGGTGTGGGGTAGGAAAAAAAAATGGCTTTTAAACACATCTAGGTGTGTGTACAGTGAGCTTTCTTTTTAATTTTTTAAACTTTTTTATAAAAAGGATTTCTTTATTGTGTCATCCTTGCACAGGGGCCATGCTAATGTTTTCTATGCCCTCCCAGTTTTAGTATATGTGGTGCCAAAGCGAGCAGTACAGTAAACTTTTCATGTTTATAAATTTGGTATTTATAATTTTCCTGAGAAACTGAGGAAATGTGTGACATACAGTCTTTTGTCATTTAGCCGAGGTAGGAATTTGAGTGGCGCAGTGTAAGGCTTATGTTCTGGAGTGAATTTGTGAATTCCCTGAGTATCCACATTTCAGTAGGACTTTGTTTTCCATTTATTTCTTTTTTTCTTTTTTTTTGAGATGGAGTATCTTTCTGTCACCCAGACTGGAATGCAATGGCGTGATCTTGGCTCACTGCAGCCTCCGCCTCCCAAGTTCAAACAGTTCTCCTGCCTCAGCGTTGCGAGTAGCTGGGATTACAGGCACCCACCATCATGCCTGGCTAATTTTTATATTTTTGTAGAGATGGGGTTTCACCATGTTGGCCAGGCTGGTCTTGAACTCCTGACCTCAGGTGATCCACCCACCTCGGCCTCCCAAAGTATTGGGATTACACTTGTGAGCCACTAGGCCCGGGCTGTTTTCCATGTCTTTCTTTTTTTTTTTTTTTTTTTTTTTAAGATGGAGTCTCGCTCTGTCACCAGGCTGAAATGCAGTGGCGTGATCTCAGCTCACTGCAACCTCTGCCTCCCGGGTTCAAACAATTCTCTTGCCTCAGCCTCCTGAGTAGCTGGGACTACAGGTGCGCGCCACCACGCCTGGCTAATTTTTGTGTTTTTAGTAGAGACGGGGTTTCACCATGTTTGCCAGGATGGTCTTCATCTTTTGACCTCGTGATCCCCGCCCGCCTCCGCCTCTCAAAGTGCTGGCGTTACAGGTGTGAACCACTGCGCCTGGCCCAGAGTTTTGCTCTTGTTGCCCAGGCTGGGGTACAGTGGTGCGATCTTGGCTCACTGCAACCTCCACCTCCTGCGTTCAAGTGATTCTCCTGCCTCAGCCTCTTGAGTAGCTGGGATTACAGGTGTCCGCCACCACGCCCAGCTAATTTTCTGTGTTTTTAGTAGAGATGGGGTTTCACCATGTAGATCAGGCTGGTCTCGAACTCTTGACCTCTGGTAATCCACCCGCCTCGGCCTCCAAAATTGCTAGGATTACAGGTGTGAGCCACCATGCCCAGCCCTATTTTCCACCCTTCCTTCCTTCCTTCCTTCCTTCCGTCCTTCCTTCCTTCCGTCCTTCCTTCCTTCCGTCCTTCCTTCCTTCCTTGGAGTGGAGTGCGATGGCACGATCTCAGCTTACTACAACCTCTGCCTCCTGGTTCAAGCAATTCTCCTGCCTCAGACTCCTAAGTAGCTGGGATTACAGGCTCATGCCACCACACCTGGCTAATTTCTGTATTTTTAGTAGAAACGGGGTTTCACCATGTTGGTCAGGCTGGTCTGGAACTCCTGACCACATGATCCGCCCGCCTCGGCCTCCCAAAGTCCACTGAGCCCAGCTTCCATTTCTTAATGCTTTTGCAGTACCTTGTAAAGTGACATGTTGGGTGTTTGAGAACAGTGGCTATGCCTCCAGTCCCTGCCTGTCCAGTGAAGAGGTTAAGGTGGCTTGGGATTTATTGGTGGCTGTTGAATTTAGTGGTAGCTCACGTTTATTGCATAAGTGAATTTGTCACACTTGTTCTGAAAATGGAGGGAAAATAGGGAGTTGTTTATGTGAATAAAATCACTGAGGCTCTGAAAGGATCAGAATTTGAAATCATATGCTATGTGTATATATATATATATATTTTTTTTTTTTTCTTTTTTCTTTTCCGAGACAGAGTCTCACCCTGTCATCCAAGCTGGAGTGCAGTGGCGCGATCTCAGCTCACTGCACAACCTCTGCCTCCCAGGTTCAAGCGATTCTCGTGCCTCAACCTCCCGAGTAGCTGGGATTACAGGCTCCCACCACCACGTCAAGCTAATTTTTGTATTTTCAGTAGAGACGGGGTTTCACCATGTTGGCCAGGTTGGTCTCAAACTCCTGACCTCAGGTGATCCACCCACCTCAGCCTCCCAAAGTGCTGGGATCACAAGCGTGAGCCATCACCCTTGGCATATGTATATGTATATTTTCTTAAGTTTGGGAACTGTGTAAATGTCAGGACATAATTCTTGCATGTCAAGCATCTATAAACTTGGCTCTGCCATCTCGAGTCCCTTATTAAAACTTTATCCCAAGGCCAGGCGTGGTGGCTCACGCCTATAATCCCAGCACTTTGGGAGGCTGAGGCGGGCGGATCACGAGGTCAGGAGATCGAGACCATGCTGGCTAACACGGTGAAACCCTGTTTCTACTAAAAATACAAAAAATTAGCTGGGCATGGTGGCGGGCGCCTGTAGTCCCAGCTGCTCAGGAGGCTGAGGCAGGAGAATGGCGTGAACCCGGGAGGTGGAGCTTGCAGTGAGCTGAGATCGCGCCACTGCACTCCAGCCTGGGCGACAGAGTGAGACTCCTATCTCAAAAAAAATAAAAAAGTAAATAAAATAAAACTTTATCCCGAACGTTTGTGTTTACGAAAATAAGGTTTATACCTTACTCTACACAGTTTTTGTGTGTGTGTGTGAAGATCGAATGAAATAACGTGCCTAAAACACTGAGCACAGTGCGAAGCCTTTATTTTCTCCATCATTTTCCTCTTTTCTAGATGGTGTCGGACGGCATGACAGGCAGCAATCCTGTGTCCCCTGCCTCATCCAGTTCCCCAGCCTCTAGTGGGGCAGGCGGCATCTCCCCGCAGCACATAGCTCAAGATTCTTCACTAGATGGACCTCCAGGCCCCCCAGATGGTGCCACAGTGCCCCTGGAGGGGTTCAGCTTATCCCAGGCTGCTGACCTGGCTAACAAGGGCCCAAAGTGGGAGAAGAGCCATGCCGAAATCGCAGAACAGGCCAAGCATGTACGTATTAGGAAGGCTCATGAAGATTCTTGGGAGTTATCTTCTCTAAACTCCCACATCCTCTTGAGTATTTTATGTTTCTTTTCTTTTTTGTCATGGATTTAGGGTATAGGTTCTGCCTTAATGTATATGATCGTGAGCAAATTGCCTGAATACTGAGTCTCATTTTCCTTGCTGTAAATAAAATAGGAATGATATAATAGTTTATAGGCTATTAGGAGGTTTAAATTATAGGAGCAAGGCCAGGTGCAGTGGCTCACACCTGTAAACCCAGCACTTTGGGAGGCTGAGACAGGCAGATCTCTTGAGCCCGGGAGTTCAAGACCAGACTGAGCAATGTGGTAAAACCCCATCTCTGTAAAAGTACAAAAAATTAGCTGGGCATAGTCGCACGTGCCTGTAGCAGTCTCAGCCACCCAGGAGCTTGAGTTGAGAGGATCACCTGAGCCCAGGGTCAAGGCTTCAGTGAGCCATAATGATGCCACTGCACTCCAGCCTGAGCAACCGAGTAAGATCCTGTCTCAAAAAAAAAAGGAAAAGAGAAAATAGACACGAAAGCACTTTGTAAAGTGATGCTCTTAAGATTTACTGGTTTCTACTTATTTCTGTCCTGCAGTCTGTTACATTTATCCAGTGGTAAGTGTGGTCTCTGGGCCAGCAGCATCAGCATCACATGGGAACTTACTAGAAACACAAATTCTCTGCCGGGCGTGGCGGCTCATGCCTGTAATCCCAGCACTTTGGGAGGCCGAGGTGGGTGGATCACCTGAGGTCAGGAGTTTGAGACCAGCCTGGCCAACGTGGCAAAACCCCATCTCTGCTAAAAATACAAAAATTAGCCTGGCGTGGTGGCGCAGGCCTGTAGTCCTAGCTACCCAGGAAGCTGAGGCAGGAAAATTGCTTGAACTGGGGAGGCGGAGGTTGCAGTGAGCTGAGATGATGCCACTGCATGCCAGCCTGGGTAACAGTGAGACTCTGTCTAAAAAAAAAACAAAAAAAAAAACGCAAATTCTTGGTACCCCTCACCCACCGACCCATTTGAAACTATGAGGGTAGGGCCCAGCAATCTGTTTTTAGTTTTTTTTTTTTTTTCACCCTGGTCTCGATCTCCTGACCTTGTGATCCGCCCGCCTCGGCCTCCCAAAGTGCTGGGATTACAAGCGTGAGCCACCGCGCCCGGCTGTTTTTAGTTTTTATTTTTATTTTTATTTATTTTTTTGAGATGGAGTCTCGCTCTGTCGCCCAGGCTGGAGTGCAGTGGCACGATCTTGACTCACTACAAGCTCCGCCTCCTGGGTTCACAGCCATTCTCTTGCCTCAGCCTTCTGAGTAGCTGGGATTACAGGTGCCCGCCACCACGCCTCGCTAAATTTTTTGTATTTTAAGTAGAGATGGGGTTTCACCATGTTGGCAAGATGGTCTCGATCTCTTGACCTTGTGATCTGCCAGCCTTGGCCTCAAAGTGCTGGGATTATAGGCATGAGCCACTGCACCCGGCTGCAATCAGGTTTTTTTTTTTTTTCTTGAGAGGGAGTCTCAGTCTTTTGCCCAGGCTGGAGTGCAGTGGCATGATCTTGGCCCACTGCAAGCTCCGCCTCCTGGGTTCACGCCATTCTCCTGCCTCAGCCTCCCGAGTAGCTGGGACTAACCGCTCGCCACCATGCGTGGCTAATTTTTTGTGTTTTTAGTAGATAAGGGTTTCACCGTTTTAGCCAGGATGGTCTCGATCTCCTGACCTCGTGATCTGCCCGCCTCAGCCTCCCAAAGTGCTGGGATTACAGGCGTGAGCATAACTTGTTTATAAAAGTCCTCCAGATGATTCTGGTGCCTGCTCAAGTTTGAGAGCAGCTGGTTTAATATCCACGTCTTTCTTGATGTTTCCTTCACTGTCAGGCCATTTAGTTCTGTCTCGTCTCTGGCTGTCATTTTCTCTGATTTAGTTTTTATCAGGAGAGAACAGAAATAACAAAGGCAGAGGCTGGGTGCAGTGGTTTTCGCCTATAATCTGAGCATTTTGGGAATCCCAGGCAGGTGGATTGCTTGAGCCCAGGAGTTGCAGACCAGCCTTGACATTGTGAAACCTCGTCCCTACACAAAATACAAAAAAATTAGCTGGGCATGGTTGCATGTGCCTATAGTCAGTCTCAGCTACTTGGGAGGCTGAGTTGGGAAGATAACCTGAGCCTAGGCAGCAGAGTGAGATCCAGAAAAATCTCACTCAGATTTCTGAGTGAGATTCAGAAAAATAAGGCAGTTGTCCTGAATTTTTTGAGTCATCTCTGTCAAAAAAATTTTAAATGCTTTTTTTATAAAAGACAATCAGTGTAGAAACTTTAGTAGAAATGACCACTCTTTTTTACACCTAATCAGTGTTAAACACTTCATGTATAACGTTTCAGTATTTTTTACATAAACATACACATTTTTACAAAAGTAGTATTTTTAAAAACAACAGTGTGTCAGTTGGGCACTGTATAATTCTAAGCTTAATGCATCGTGAACATACTCTGAGTACATAGAATTCTACAATGATGATGACTGCTTGTATCTAGAATCAAGAGGGAAGTATGTGTTCCCTACTCCTCTGGGAAGCTCCCCTTGGGATATGATTTCCCAAGTCTCTCCTATGTCTATAGGGTGTGGAGATTGTGTTAAATAAGGGAAAGAGCATGAAATTTGCTGTCTGGAGTCCTCAGACCTATTTTTGATTCCCATTTTCTATTCCTAGCCGTGTGATCTTAGGCAAATCACTTAATGTCCCTGATCTTTTTTCCCTCCTCATCTTCCTGATCTTTTTTCCCTCCTCTGAAGAGAGTATGATACCCGCCTGTAGGTTTGGTATGTGGACTAAACATAAGCATAACACACTCAGCCCGCTTAGTGCTCAGGAATTCAGCTGTGGCAGTGAGATGGAGTGTGCATTTAGAACTGTTGATTGATCTGGCTCTCCCTGATTAGGAGGCCGAGATCGAGACTCGGATTGCTGAGCTGCGGAAGGAGGGTTTTTGGTCACTGAAGAGGCTGCCTAAGGTGCCAGAGCCCCCTCGCACCAAAGGTCACTGGGACTATCTGTGTGAAGAGATGCAGTGGCTCTCTGCTGACTTTGCTCAGGAGCGCCGTTGGAAACGGGGTGTGGCCCGGAAGGTAGGTCTTCCACTGGGACTGTCTTCCTTTTCCTTTTCAGGTCTGTTCCTTCCCTTGAAGGGTGGGTTAGTTGGAAGGGGACCAGACAGAATGGTGTAGGCATTAAGAGGCAAACTGTTGATTTTCCAGATTTCTTGGCCTTGATTATTTTCTTTGCCTTTGGGTGGGGAAGTCTGGCTTTGAGTGTTTTCTCCCTGGGTCTTCATTCCCACAGGTGGTGCGCATGGTGATCCGGCACCACGAGGAGCAGCGGCAGAAAGAGGAACGGGCCCGGAGGGAGGAGCAGGCCAAGCTGCGTCGAATCGCTTCCACCATGGCCAAGGATGTCAGGCAGTTCTGGAGCAATGTGGAGAAGGTAGACAGTGGGGATCAGGAGAGGACAATGGCCTTGGATTAGATTGGTAGATGGCATGGTAGTAGGAATGATCGAGAAACTTCTTGAGGGAGTAAATATAATTTCAGGCAACTCTAATGACGTTTATGTTTGGATAAAAAAGTATAGTGGCAAAATATGGGTCCTCCTTTGGGGATTGTTAATAGTTCTCCTTGACACCTCTAGGCCATCTGTCCCTTACAGGGTATTTAGCATGTGTTTACTGAAATGTATTTGTGCCACTTAGCACATGCTTAAATTCCGTCAAAGTTCCCACTGCCCGTATAGTAAGTTGTAATTATTTTTTAAGTACTACCTGGATTCCGTCTATATTTTCGGTCTTGCCTCCTGCCATGTTCTTTCCTTCTCCCTTCCACTCCATATCCACCTTTCTTTTGTATATCTCTGGCCATTTACACATAGACTTTATGCTGCTGGGAATGCCTTTTTCCTCATGTGTACTTAGGGAACAGCTACCTATTTTTTAATTGTCTTGGACAGAGTCTTGCTGTGTCTCCTAGGCTGGAGTGCAGTGGTACGATCACAGCTCACTGCATCCTCAACCTCCTGGGCTCACGCGATCTTCCTGCCTCAATTTCCCAAGTATCTGGGACCACAGGCGTGTGCTACCACATCTTGCTAATTAAAAAAATTCTTTTTAATTTCTTTTTTTATTTTATTTATTTATTTTTTTTTTTGAGACAGAGTCTCGCTCTTTCACCCAGGCTGGAGTGCAGTGGCGCGATCTCGGCTCACTGCAGGCTCTGCCCCCCGGGGTTCACGCCATTCTCCTGCCTCAGCCTCCCGCGTAGCTGGGACTACAGGCGCCTGCTACCTCGCCCGGCTAATTTTTTGTATTTTTAGTAGAGACGGGGTTTCACCGTGTTAGCCAGGATGGTCTCGATCTCCTGACCTCGTGATCCGCCCGCCTCGGCCACCCAAAGTGCTGGGATTACAGGCATGAGCCACTGCGTAATTTCTTTTTTTAAATTTTTTTGTGAAACAGAGTCTCGCCCCGTCACCCAGGGCAGTGGTGCAATCTTGGCTCACTGCAACCTCTGCCTGTCCCAGGCTCAAGTGATTCTCCTGCCTCAGGCTCTGGAGTAGCTGGGATTACAGGCATGTGCCACTATGTCTGGCTAATTTTGTAATTTTTGTAGAGACAGGGTTTTGCCTTGTTGGCCAGGCTGGTCTTGAACGCCTGACCTCAGGTTATCCACTCGCCCCAGCCTCTCAAAGTGCTGGGATTATAGATGTGAGCCACCGCACCTGACCTAAAAATATTTTTTTGTGGAGACAAGGTCTCGCTGTTACACATCAAGCTGATCTTGAATTCCTAGGCTCAAGCGATCCTCTCGCTTTGGCCTCTCAAAGTGTGAGCCACCATGCCTGGCTTCACCTACCTGTTTTTTTTTTGTTTTTGAGACGGAGTCTTGCTTTGTTCCCAGGCTGGAGTGCAGTGGCGCAATCTGGGCTTCCTGCAACCTCTGCCTCCCAGGTTGAAGCGATTCTCCTGCCTCTGCCTCCCAAGTAGCTGGGTTTACAGGTGCCCACCACCACGCCTGGCTAATTTTCGTACTTTTAGTAGAGATGGGGGTTTCACCATGTCAGTCAGGCTGGTCTCGAACTCTTGACCTCACGTGATCCTCCCACTTCAGCCTTCCAAAGTGCTCAGAATACAGGCATGAGCCACTGTGCCTGGCCCACCTACCTATTTTTTGAGATCCAATTCCAGCTGGGTGTGGTGATGCATGCCTGTAGTTCCACCTACGTGGGAGGGCAAGGCAGGAGATCATTTGAGCCCAGGAGTTTGACACTAGTCTGGCCAACATAGTGAGACCTCATTCTCTTTAAAAAAAAAAAAAAAAAAAAAAAATCCATCTTCAGATTGCAAACCTTCCCTCCACCTGAGGCGAAGCTGGCTCTTCTTCCTGCATGCTCCCTTTGTGCTTCCTTTAGACCATAGTAAGCCCCTAAGGTTATTTAGTTTTAGTCTCCAAAGAGACCAGTCCAGGATCTGGTTAAAGAAGGCGTCCCTAAACATCGGGTAAAAAGTACATAAATAGTGCCGGGCGCGGTGGCTCACGCTTGTAATCCCAGCACTTTGGGAGGCCGAGGCGGGTGGATCACGAGGTCAGGAGATCGAGACCACGGTGAAACCCCGTCTCTACTAAAAATACAAAAAAAAAAATTAGCCGGGCGTGGTGGCGGGCGCCTGTAGTCCCAGCTACTCGGAGAGGCTGAGGCAGGAGAATGGCTTGCAGTGAGCCGATGGCCATGATCCAGACTGCACTCACCTGGTGGGGCAAAAAAAAAAAAAAAAAAAAAAAAGTACATAAATAAATGGTTATCTTGGTGAGCAGTCCCTTTCACATCTGTGGCAGGTGGTGCAATTTAAGCAACAGTCCCGGCTTGAGGAAAAGCGCAAAAAAGCCCTGGATCTGCATTTGGACTTCATTGTAGGGCAAACTGAAAAGTACTCAGACCTTCTGTCTCAGAGCCTCAACCAGCCATTAACCTCCAGCAAAGCAGGCTCTTCCCCTTGCCTCGGCTCTTCCTCAGCTGCCTCCAGTCCTCCACCCTCTGCTTCCCGCCTGGATGATGAAGGTGTGTGTTCTCTTTGGCCCTGTTACTCTTCCTCATGTACCCTTTCCAGAGCTGAAAAACCCACCCTGTGGCTTGCAGGGCCCGTGGACTTTGTGACCTTGTTCTCCTGCTATAGATGGGGACTTTCAACCCCAAGAGGAGGAGGAAGAGGATGATGAGGAAACCATTGAAGTTGAAGAACAACAGGAAGGCAATGATGCAGAGGCCCAGAGGCGTGAGATTGAGCTGCTTCGCCGTGAGGGAGAATTGCCACTGGAAGAGCTGCTCCGTTCCCTTCCCCCTCAGCTGCTGGAAGGGCCTTCCAGCCCCTCTCAAACCCCCTCATCTCATGATAGTGACACCCGAGATGGGCCTGAAGAAGGTGCTGAAGAAGAGCCCCCTCAGGTGTTGGAGGTATAGGCAGAAGGAGCAGAGGGAGGGTTCAAAGGGGGAGCAGAGGGAGAGGTTCAGGGTCTGAGTTCCGGGCTATGAGGTTGGTTATGAGTTTTAGGAGTTCTACTAATAATGGACATTTGGGCTCTTCTTTGGGGATGACTGGGGAAGAATCTGTTTGGGGCAAGTTGCATTTTGTGATTGGCAGGTTTTGGCGCTATAGTGGAAGAGCGTATTGCACTTTCAATTGCTTTGTGGTCTTGAGAAAGTACTTGCTCTGACCGTTACTTGCCACTTCTCTGAATGTGCCCTAATGTTCCCTTATTGGCTTATAGGTTGGAAGCTGGCATGTTACCCTTAAGTCTTTTCTGTTTCTCCATATGTCTCAAGTGCATGGGGAAGCGTTGGGTGCCTTTATTTGTTACCTGGCACTTTTCACAGGTCCTTCCCCAGGCAGTGGGGCCAGGATTTGGTAGCTGGTGCTGAGAGAAAACCCTTGATTGTATTCTTGCCCTGGGATTATACCAGTGGCAACTGTCACTCAGTGGGACAGAGATTCTCCTGTGACATCTTTTTCAAGTTTGTGCCATTCTTCTGCTACTCTAACCTTAGACCCTTCCCTTTTTTATCTTTTGCCATACAGATAAAGCCCCCACCCTCTGCTGTCACACAGCGCAACAAACGGCCTTGGCATCCAGATGAAGATGATGAAGAGTTTACTGCCAACGAAGAGGAAGGTCAGGGCTGTTCTGTTTGTCCTATTGCCCCTTACCCCTTGAATGAATTGTCTGGACCTAACCTTTCAGGCTTTCTCATCTGTTTCATTTGGACTGTGTCCTGTGCCTCTAGCCTCTTTCCCTATTAATCTTGCTTCTGTCTCTTTCCTAGCGGAGGATGAAGAGGATACCATAGCAGCTGAGGAACAGTTGGAAGGGGAGGTGGATCATGCCATGGAGCTGAGCGAGTTGGCTCGAGAAGGTGACATTCACCAGACATTTTACTAAGTGTCCACTTGGTGTCTGCCCTGTGCAGTACCAAGGATAAAGAGATGAATAAGGCACTTCGTATCCACCCTGGAGGAATTCCATGTCTAATGACTAAGACAGACTTGTAAACCAATAATGATAAGTAGAAAGTGATGAGTGCTTATGACAGAAGTTTAAATGGTGATGTGGGAGTGAAATGGAGGGAAGAGCTAATGTAGGAAGATATTGGCCGTATTTGACCTGGACCTTGGGAGGCTCACCAGGTTGATAACGTTCTTCCCAATTCCCATGGTACTTCCCCCAGGTTGTGGGGCTTGGCTTTGCTAACTGATGCTGAAAGTAAGCTCTTTTGCCTCCCCTCAGACCTGGGCTTAGCAGTATCTACAGAGACCTAGGTAAAATTAACTGGTACCAGTCAGACCTCCTCTTCTCCCTCCCCTCAGAGCAACCAAAATCTTCCCTTTTATTTCTCTTCCAGGTGAGCTTTCCATGGAGGAGCTATTGCAGCAGTATGCAGGAGCCTATGCCCCAGGCTCTGGGAGCAGTGATGATGAGGATGAAGATGAGGTTGATGCTAATAGCTCTGACTGTGAACCAGAGGGGGCTGTGGAAGAGGAAGAGGCTCCTCAGGAGGATAGTAGCAGTCAGTCAGGTGAATATGTGGTCATGAAGCAGGAGCTGGGGAGGGTGGCCATTGGAGGAGCAGGTATGGTGAGCAGTAAGCCTTGGTCTTATGCTTTAGACTCTGTGGAGGACCAGAGTGAGGATGAGGAAGATGAACATTCAGAGGAGGAAGAAACAAGTGGAAGTTCAGCATCAGAGGAATCTGAGTCTGAAGAGTCTGAGGATGCCCAATCACAGAGCCAAGCAGATGAAGAGGAGGAAGATGATGATTTTGGGGTGGAGTACTTGCTTGCCAGGGATGAAGAGCGGAGTGAGGCCGATGCGGGCAGTGGGCCTCCCACTCCAGGGCCCACTACTCTAGGTCCAAAGAAAGAAATTACTGACATTGCTGCAGCAGCTGAAAGTCTCCAGCCCAAGGGTTACACGCTGGCCACGACCCAGGTATCCCCAGGTTCTGGCCTCTCCTTTCTCATGTCTTGACTTTCTCATGTCGCCACAACAAATGCCTCATTTCCATTGTGTTACCTATTTTTCCTCTCTGCCAGGTAAAGACGCCCATCCCCCTGCTTCTGCGGGGCCAGCTCCGGGAGTACCAGCACATTGGGCTAGACTGGCTGGTTACCATGTATGAGAAGAAGCTTAATGGCATTCTTGCTGATGAGATGGGGCTTGGGAAGACGATCCAGACCATCTCTCTGCTTGCCCACTTGGCTTGTGAGAAAGGTAAGTAGGCAAGGCCCCTTCCCTAGTCTAGCTCCCTGGGAGCTTGTTCAGTGATGACTCCAGCTTCATTGACTTGCTTTATTGACTCTGGTCATTAATTGTATAGAGAGGACAGTGTAGGTGCTAGGATTCCTAGGAAGGGCCAAAGGGTGGTCAGGGTTATAAATTGAGGAATCAGAACCACAGAATTTACATTTCCTTACCATCTCTCATTTTTTTGCCAAACAGGTAACTGGGGTCCCCATTTAATCATTGTTCCCACCAGCGTGATGTTGAACTGGGAGATGGAGTTGAAACGTTGGTGCCCCAGCTTTAAAATCCTCACTTACTATGGAGCCCAGAAAGAGAGGAAGCTCAAGCGGCAGGTTCGATCTTTCATGTGGTCACTTTCCTCCCGTTGATGCCTCCTTTATTTTTAAGCCCTTTCCTCAGGTGAATTCCTTTCCCCCTTCTTTTCTTTTTTTTTTAAAAAATTTTAAATTATTTGTAAAAATAAAGATGGGGTCTCACTATGTTACCCAAACTGACCTTGAACACCTGGGCTCAAGAGATCCTCCCACCTCAGCCTCCCAAACTACTGAGACTATAGCCGTGAGCCACCGCACCCAGGCCCTTCCTCTTTCTGTCGCCCCATTCTTTTGCTGGGACTTTGTCTTTTCATCCAACCTGATTACTGTCCTTTGAGGAGTTTAGCATGTCTTCCCTTTGCTCTCTTTTCTTTTCATCCCACTCTGCTACTTTCTGTCTTCGATCCCTCAGGGCTGGACCAAGCCCAATGCCTTCCACGTGTGTATCACGTCTTACAAGCTGGTGCTGCAGGACCACCAGGCCTTCCGTCGCAAGAACTGGCGCTATCTCATTCTGGATGAGGCGCAGAACATCAAGAACTTCAAGTCACAGCGCTGGCAGTCACTCCTCAACTTCAACAGGTGGAGATGGAGATGGGGATTCATGGGAGGGTTGACTTGGCTAGAAGGGAGGGCCACCTGTGTTGAGGAATGTATCAGAATGCTCAGAAGGTTGGGAGCTTGCTGACCATCCTCTCTCTGATTCTCTCTGTCTCTTTGCAGCCAGAGGCGCCTGCTCCTGACAGGAACTCCCTTGCAGAACAGCCTCATGGAGCTATGGTCCTTGATGCACTTTTTGATGCCCCATGTCTTCCAGTCTCATCGCGAGTTCAAGGAGTGGTTCTCTAATCCCCTAACTGGCATGATTGAGGGCAGCCAAGAGTATAATGAAGGTCTAGTCAAACGCCTCCACAAGGTAGGGCCTGCAACAGTTTCTCAGGGTATTGGGAATGGTAAGGAATCATTCCTGAGCACCTGGGCAGTGCCCAGGAAACCCTTGGGGAGAGGGAAGTCAGTGCCAGGCTGAACTCCTTTGTCAAGCTCCAGTGTTCTAGTGACTAACCCATTGCCAGATTGAGTGACCTTATCTTAGTCATCAATTCTGTTTTTTTTTTTTTTTTTTTTTTTTTTTTTTATGAGACTGAGTCTTGCTTTGTCGTCCAGGCTGGAGTGCAGTGTCGCGATATCCACTCACTGCAAGCTCCGCCTCCCGGGTTCACACCATTCTCCTGCCTCAGCCTCCCGAGTAGCTGGAACTATAGGTGCCTGCCACGAAGCCTGGCTAATTTTTTTTTTTTTTTAAAACGAGTTCACTCTGTCACCCAGGCTGGAGTGCAGTGGCGTGGTCTTGGCTCACTGCAACCTTTGCTTCCCGCGTTCACGCCATTCTCCTGCCTCAGCCTCCTGAGTAGCTGGGACTAAAGGCGCCCACCACCACGCCTGGCTAATTTTTGTATTTTTAGCAGAGACGGGGTTTCACCGTATTAGCCAGGATGATATCGATCTCCTGACCTCATGATCTGCCTACCTCGGCCTCCGAAAGTGCTGGAATTACAGGTGTGAGCCACTGCGCCTGGCTTTTTTATTTTTATTTTTTTTGAGACAGAGTCTCTCTCTGTCATCCAGGCTGGAGTGCAGTGGCGTTATCTGGCTCATTGCAACCTCCACCTCCCGGGTTCAAGGAATTCTCCTGCCTCAGCCTCCTGAGTAGCTGGGGTTGCAGGTCTGCACTGCAATACCTAGCTAATGTTTGTTATTTTTAGTAGAGGCGGGTTTTGCCATGTTGGCCAGGCTGGTCTTGAACTCCTGACCTCAAGTGATCCGCCCTGCCCACCTTGGCCTCCCAAAGTGTTGGGATTACAGGCGTGAGCCACTGTTCCCAGCCTGTTTGTTTTTTGTTTTTTTTAAATGGTGATGTTTTTGTCCTTACTGTCTTTGAGTAGAATAGTACTTCTGATTGGTCCCTGCTTGGATTTCTTCAACTTCATATTGTCGGTGTTTTCTCTCTCTGGTCTCCTTTGGCTCTTCCTTTTTCGCCCAGCTTTTAAATCACAACATCTTTCAGCATTCTGATCATTACTTTTTTGTCTTCTCAGTCTACATATCTCACAGGCCTACTCATTCCTAAGGCTTTGACTATTTCTTATGTGATAAAGACTCTCCAGTCTGTACTGAAATTCCTTGACTTTCTAGATCACTTCACCTGTATTTAAATTTCTGATTTGGTATCATTAATTGAGAGTTCCTCTTGAACTCAACACTGTTCTAAGCCGGACATCTCTGGCCTTATAGCCTGTTATTTCTACTTCATCTTGGTCAATCACTATCATTTGGTAAGCTAAGCTAGAAAACAGGAAGTCGGCCGGGCGCGGTGGCTCACGCCTGTAATCCCCAGCACTTTGGGAGGCTGAGGCGGGCGGATCACGAGGTCAGGAGATCGAGACCATCCTGGCAAAAACGGTGAAACCCCGTCTCTACTAAAAATACAAAAAATTAGCCGGGCGTGGTGGCGGGCACCTGTAGTCCCAGCTGTTCGGGAGGCTGAGGCAGGAGAATGGCGTGAACCCGGGAGGCGGAGCTTGCAGTGAGCCGAGATCGCGCCACTGCACTCCAGCCTGGGCGACAGAGCGACTCCGTCTCAAAAAAAAAAAAAAAAAACCAACCAGGAAGTCTTCCTTAACTATTATTTTTCCTTCATTTGCCTCCGTTCCTTTACTACTTCCATGTCACTGTAGACGTGGATGACTGTGTCCTATTCGAGTTTATCTTCTGAGATTACAGATTTGCCTTTTGTTTTATCTCCTGTCAAGCCCACAGGTTTTGTTCTCCTCATCTTCTAGATTTGTTTGCATCATCTTGTAAACTTACAATCACTCCTCAAAATCTAGTTTGAGTTTTCTATCCTGTGTAGTTGGTCTGCGCACAGTGCTTCCTTATATCATTTCCTGTGCATGGTATCATTTTGTGTCTGTCTCCTTCAGCAGACAGCAGATCCCTTGAGGGCTTGCAGTTGACTCATCTTTGTGTGGTTGGTGTCTGATATGGTGTGCCGTATGTCTCCATTAGTGTTTGCTGAGGGGCTTAGGCTGGGGCTCGGTGCCTGAGTTCTCCTGTTTAGCCTCTCGCTTAATTTGCTTTTAGGTTTTGAGGCCTTTTTTACTGCGCCGTGTTAAGGTGGATGTTGAGAAGCAGATGCCCAAAAAGTATGAGCATGTTATCCGCTGCAGGCTCTCCAAGCGTCAACGCTGTCTCTATGATGACTTCATGGCACAGACCACGTAAGGGAGGAAGGAGGGTGGGCCCTGGGACTCGAGATTGGAGTGTAGGTGGCTGTTAGGACGTCCCATTTATTTTTCCTCTTTCCCCAGAACTAAGGAGACACTAGCCACAGGCCATTTCATGAGCGTCATCAACATTTTGATGCAGCTTAGAAAAGTTTGCAATCATCCAAATCTGTTCGACCCTCGACCGGTTACCTCCCCTTTCATCACCCCAGGCATCTGCTTTAGCACCGCCTCTCTGGTGCTAAGGGCCACGGATGTCCACCCCCTCCAGGTAAGTATGATTCCATTAATATGAAATGTAAAGGTTATTGGCATTACCCCAACTGTGTACCTCTTTTTGTTAGACTGGGGTCTGTCTTTTGCATCCTCATTACTCCCGTATCATTCCCTTAGTTTTATTGTATTCTAGCCATGTGACTTAACGATGGTTCAACTTAATATTTTTTTGACTTCACTGTGAATTTATCAGGATGTAACCCCATCGTAAATTGAGGAGCATCTGGACTTAGAATGATTCAGCTTACAATTTTTTACTTTTTGATGGGCTTATCAAGGGTATTAAAGGGTATTAAATTCTTGGCTTGCTGAGAATTTATTGGAATGTAACCTCATTGTGTAAGTCCAGGAGCATCTGCATCACATTTTGTTTATCCACTTATCTGTCAGTGGGCACTTGGATTCTTTCCACCTTTTGTCTCTTGTGAATAAGGCTATGAACATAGGTGTACAAATATCTCTGCTTTTTATTTTGGGTATTTACTTAAAAGTGAAATTGCTGTAACATATGGTAATTCCATTTTTGCATATTGGGAAAACCTCCACACTGTTTTCCATAGTAGTTGCATGTTTTATGTTTCCACCCTAGCAGGGCATAAGGGTTCTAATTTCTCCACATCCTTGCCATTACCTGTTACTATTTCTTTTTTTTTTTTTAAATTACACCCATATTAATGAGTGTGAATTGGTATTTCATCGTGGTTTTGGTTTGCATTTCCTTAGTGATGAGTGCTGTCAAGGATCTTTTCATGTGCTCATTGGCCACTTGTCTATATTTTTGAAGAAATGTCTATTGAAGATTTGTTAATTTTGGGTGTTTGTGTGGTGGTTTTTTTTTTTTTTTTTTTTTTGAGACGGAGTCTCGCTCTGTTGCCCAGGCTGGAGTGCAGTGGCGCAATCTCGGCTCACTGCAAGCTCCGTCTCCCGGGTTCACGCCATTCTCCTGCCTCAGCCTCTCCGAGTAGCTGGGACTACAGGCGCCCGCCACCACGCCTGGCTAATTTTTTGTATTTTTAGTAGAGACGGGGTTTCACCGTGGTCTCGATCTCCTGACCTCGTGGTCCGCCCGCCTCGGCCTCCCAAAGTGCTGGGATTACAAGCGTGAGCCACCGCGCCCGGCTGTGTGGTGGTTGTTGAGCTGTAGGACTTCATTATATGCTTTGGAAATTAACCCATTATCAGATGTATGACTTGCAAATATTTTGTCACATTCCATGAGTTGCCTTTTCACTATGTTGATAGTGTTTTTTGATGCACAAACACTTGTTTTTGGTGGGTTTTTTTTCGAGACAAGGTCTATCTCTGTCACCCAGGCTAGAGTTCAGTGGTATGATCATAGCTTACTGCAGCCTTGAATTCCTGGGCTCAAGTAGTCCTCCTGCCTCAGCCTTCCAACTAGCTGGGACCACGGGTATGCACTACCAAGCCTGGCTTATTTTTTTTTTTTTTTTTGAGGCGGAGTCTTGCTCTGTCCTCAGGCTGGAGTGCAGTTGGCTCACTGCAACCTCTGCCTCCCAGGTTCAGGCAATTCTCCACAGCCTCCTGAGTAGCTGGGGATACAGGCACACACCACCACACCCAGCTAATTTTTATATTTTTAGTAGAGATGGGGTTTCACCATGTTTCCCAGGATGGTCTTCATCTCTTGACCTTGTGATCTGCCCACCTTGGCCTCCCAAAGTGCTGGGATTACAGGTGTGAGCCACCGCACCCGGCCCTGCTAATTTTTTTTTTTTTTTTTTTTTTTAGTTTTCTTGAAGAGATGGTGTCTCGCCATGTTGCTCAGGCTGGTTTCAAACTCCGGGACAAGTAGCTGGAACTATATGCGTACACCGCTATGCCTGACTGATTTTTTTATTTTTTATTTTAATTTTTTTGTAGAGATGGGGTGTTGATATGTTGCCTAGACTGGTCTTGAACTCCTGGCCTCAAGTGATCCTTCCGCCTTGGCCTCCCAAAGCCCTGGGATTATAGGCATGAGCTACCACACCTAGTTTTAAATTTTTTTTTGGAGCGGAGTTTTGCTCTTGTTGCCCAGGCTAGAGGGCAATGGCACAATCTTGGCTCACTGCAACCTCCGCCTCCCAGGTTCAAGCGATTCTCCTGCCTCAGCCTCCCGAGTAGCTGGGATTATGGGCATGCGCCACCATGGGCAGCTAATTTTTGTATTTTTAGTAGAGATGGGGTTTCGCCATGTTGGCCAGGCTGGTCTTGAACTCCTGACCTCAGGTGATCTGTCCACCTCGGCCTCCCAAAGTGCTGGGATTACAGGTGTGAGCCCCCGCGCCCGGCTTTTTTTTTTTTTTTTTTTTTTTTTTTTAAGGTGGAGTCTCACTCTGTTGCTCAGGCTGGAGTGCAGTGGTGCAATGTCAGTGCACTGTAACCTCCATCTCTTGGGTTCAAGTGATTCTCCTGCCTCACTCCCAAGTAGCTGGGACTACAGGTGTGTGCCACCACTCCCAGCTAATTTTTGTATTTTTGGTAGAGATGAGGTTTCACCATGTTGCTCAGCTGGTCTCGAACGCCTGACCTCAGATAATCTGCCCGCCTTGGCCTCCCAATGTGCTGGGATTACAGGCGTGAGCCACTGCACCTGGCCCCCAGTTTTAAATTTTGATGTAGTCCAACTTATCTATTTTTTTCTTTTGTTGGCTGTGCTTTTGGCATCATATCCAATAAATCATTGTAAAATTGGCATCTTTGACACTGCATTGTGTTGTTTTTACTACTTTTTTTTTTTTTGAGACAGAGTCTTAACTCTGTCACCCAGGCTGGAGTGCAATGGTGCAGTCTCAGCTCACTGCAACCTCTGTGTCTTGGGTTCAAGTGATTCTCGATTCTTGTGCCTCAGCTTCCTAAGCAGCTGAGACTACAGGTGTGCACAACCATGCTGGTTGTATTTTTAGTAGAGATGGGGTTTCACCATGTTGGCCAGGCTGGTCTCAAACTCCTGGCCTCAAGTGATCTGCCCACCTTGGCCTCCCAAGGTAGTAGGAGTACAGGCATGAGTCATGGTGCCCTATTATTTATTTTTTTTACTTTTTTTTTTTTTTTTTTTTTGAGACGGAGTCTCGCTCTATCACCCAGGCTGGAGTGCAGTGGTGCGATCTCGGCTGACTGCAAGCTTCGTCCCTCCAGGTTTAAGCAATTCTCCGTCTTAGCCTCCCGAGTAGCTGGGATTACAGGCGCGTGCCACCATGCCTAGCTAATGTTTTGTATTTTTAGTAGAGATGGGGTTTCACCATCGTGGCTAGGCTGGTCTTGAACTCCTGACCTCGTGATCCACCGGCCTTGGCCTCCAACCATGCTGGGATTACAGGCGTGAGCCACTGCACCCAGCCTTTTTATTTTGGAGTAAGGGTGTACGTGTGCAGGTTTCTTACATGGGGTATATTGCACGATGCTGAGGTTTGGCGTACGATTGATCCTGTTACTCAGGTGTGAGCATGGTACTGAACTGGTGGTTTTTCAGCCCGTTCCCCGCCACAGTCATTTCTGGCGTGTATTGTTCTCATCTTCATGTCCACGCGTGTTTAGCTCCTACTTATGAGTGAATACATGTGGTATTTGGTTTTCTGTTTCTGTGTTATTCACTTAAGGATAATGGCCTCCAGCTACATCTGCGTTGCAAAGGATGTGATTTTGTTCTTTTTTATGACTGTGCTTTCTTTCTTGTGGCAGCGGATAGACATGGGTCGATTTGACCTTATTGGTCTGGAAGGTCGTGTCTCTCGATATGAGGCAGACACATTTCTGCCCCGGCACCGCCTCTCTCGCCGGGTGCTGTTAGAGGTGGCTACTGCTCCTGACCCCCCACCCCGGCCCAAGCCAGTCAAGATGAAGGTCAACAGGTACAAGGACTAAGGAATGAGGGGATGGTTCCTAGAATAAGTGGCTGAAAGCTGCCCAGAGGGGCCTGGGGTGGGAAGAAAAGGGCGCAAACGTGGAGGGAATCAGGGAGAGAATAACTAGAAGAGGGTACTGGGATGCGCTTCTGTGTTAGTCACTTTTTCTCCCTTTCTCTCTGTTCGGTGCTTTCTGATTATCTTGAATTCCTATTCCTCTTTCTCCTTTGGGTCTCTTTCCTTTTCTTTGCTTTTATAATCTGCCTCTCTGTTTCATTTTCTTCTTTTCTTTGATATTGCTACCCCTTATTCTGCTTCTCTCCCTACCCACTCCCTTAATTTTTTTTCATAGGATGCTGCAGCCAGTACCTAAGCAAGAAGGCCGGACAGTGGTGATGGTGAACAACCCACGGACGCCCCTGGGCCCTGTCCCAATTCGACCTCCTCCAGGTCCTGAGCTCTCAGCCCAGCCCACCCCTGGCCCAGTCCCCCAAGTGCTGCCAGCACCACTGATGGTTTCAGCCTCACCTGCCGGGCCCCCGCTTATTCCTGCATCTCGGCCTCCTGGCCCTGTCCTCTTGCCTCCACTGCAGCCCAACAGTGGTTCTCTCCCCCAGGGTGAGTTGAAAGGGAGCCAAGGATGATGCGTGGTGCTTCAGAAAGGTTGTTCAGACTGAGGAAGAAGTAGTGAAATTAAAGGGTTTGAGGAGCTGGGCTGGGGACAGGGGTCTAGTATTTGATGGGTTGGAAGGGAGTATGGAGGCTTCTGGGACCAGGCTAAGGCTTTAGTCAGGGTATATCTGACAGGTGTTTGCTTTGTGTCTGCAGTGTTGCCATCCCCCCTGGGGGTCCTGAGTGGGACCTCACGGCCTCCCACGCCAACCTTGTCCCTAAAGCCAACACCACCTGCCCCAGTTCGCCTGAGCCCAGCCCCACCTCCAGGCTCCTCTAGCCTGTTGAAGCCCCTGACAGTGCCACCAGGCTACACCTTCCCTCCTGCTGCTGCCACCACCACTTCTACCACCACGGCAACTGCTACCACCACAGCAGTGCCACCTCCGACTCCTGCACCACAGCGCCTCATTCTATCTCCCGATATGCAGGCTCGCCTGCCCTGTAAGTTCCCAGGGCTCTGTGGTGAGGGACTTGAGATGGGAGGAAAGCTCAGGACCGTGAGAGCATCAAATTTTAGGCAGCTGGGTCAGGCATGATGGCTCATGCCTATAATCCCAGTGCTTTGGGAGGCCAAGGTGGGAGGATTGCTTGAGCCAGGAGTTTGGAGCTGCAGTGAGCCATGGTTACGCCACTGCAATCGTGAGCAAGACCCTGTGTCAAAAAAAATTGAGGCAGCTAACATATGTTAGGCATTATGCTAGACATTGTTAGATCATAATTAAGAGCCCTTAAGAAATTGACATAGGGAGATGACACATAGATGAATAAATAGTGGTAAGCCTCGCAGTAGGAAAGTATTTGGGGTAAAAGGGCAGTGTAGAGCAGATGGTGGTGATTAGCTCAGTCTGGTGGCAGGCCATGTTAGAGGATATAAAGGAGATTGCTAAGCAAATGGGATTGGAAGGAGTAGCACATGAAAAGCCCAAAGGCTGTAGGTAGAGGCTGAGTTTGTTGGGACATGGTAAATTGTGGGAAGGGCTTAGTTGTTTGAACTGGACACTCGGGGGAGAGTGTGCTTCATGGGGTCTGTGAAGTGGTGTTGAGCGGGATGAGCCTTGTGTACAATAAGGCCTTCTCTGTTTTTAGCAGGCGAAGTGGTCAGCATCGGGCAGTTAGCCTCACTGGCACAACGTCCAGTGGCTAATGCAGGGGGAAGCAAACCTCTCACCTTCCAAATCCAGGGCAACAAGCTGACTTTGACTGGTGCCCAGGTGCGCCAGCTTGCTGTGGGGCAGCCCCGCCCGCTGCAAAGTAGGTAAAACCCACCCCCTGTCCTGCCTTTTTCCTCCTCTTCCCTGTCTCTTTGTTTTTGTGACTTTTTTGAATGTCAGCCTTTATGTTTCTTTCCCAAGCTTTTGGTGGGTGGGGCCAGCGGGTATGGTTGGAGGGATCTTGGATAAAGACAGGGAAGAGGTCATTCTAGAGAATTTATTCCCTCTCTGTTCTTTCCTTCTCTTCTTGCCTTGCCTCTGTCCTCCTCAGGCTGATAGCTGCTTCTCTCTCTCTTTCTCTCTTCCCTTAACCCAGGGAATGTGGTGCACCTCGTGTCAGCAGGGGGGCAGCACCACCTCATCAGCCAGCCTGCCCATGTGGCCCTCATCCAGGCCGTGGCCCCGACCCCTGGCCCTACCCCTGTCTCTGTGCTGCCTTCTTCGACCCCCAGCACCACCCCTGCCCCTACTGGCCTCAGCCTTCCGCTTGCTGCTAACCAGGGTGAGGCTCCTGGCCTTCCTACTTAGCCCTTGCTGGCCTTGGTCCTTCCAGGCATGCGCTGGGCTACTGTCTGTCCAGCCTTCCCTCAGTGTTATTTTCCCTTGCGAATATCTATGATACCTGTCTGCCACCTTCTCCTGCCCCTGGACTTCTTCCATTCTTTGGGTCTTTTGTTTCTTTTCTACCTTCCTCTCAGTGTAGCTTCCTCTTGCAGTGCCACCAACCATGGTGAATAATACAGGCGTGGTGAAGATTGTAGTGAGACAAGCCCCTCGGGATGGACTGACTCCTGTTCCTCCATTGGCCCCAGCACCCCGGCCTCCGAGCTCTGGGCTTCCAGCTGTGTTGAATCCACGCCCCACGTTAACCCCTGGCCGGCTACCCACACCTACTCTGGGTACTGCTCGAGCCCCCATGCCCACACCCACTCTGGTGAGGCCTCTTCTCAAGCTGGTCCACAGTCCTTCACCTGAAGTCAGTGGTGAGTCCAGGTGGCTGAGGCCAGAAGTCCTTGCCAGGAATGGAGATGAGATGGGGTCGCCTCAAGGTTTCTTAGTTTTAGTACAGGTTTCTTCATATCAGCGTACTGCCTTGATTTGTAGTGGGCCCTGGAAGTGGGCTGCCTGAGCCCTGACCTAATTTCAAGATACATTTGCTGGAATCTTGGAGGGGAAGAAAATCTAGTTGTCAGATTACTTGGATGTTTGACTTCATGTTGTGGGAGTGAATGCCTTCTGGGAAATGGGGAGCTTGGGGGTAAGGGAAAGGTGGGACAGGGAGTAAAAAGGGTCAGGAAAATAATTCTGGGGCTAACTCCTCCTCTCTCTCCACAGCTTCAACCCCCGGAGCTGCCCCCTTGACCATCTCTTCTCCTCTCCACGTGCCATCCTCACTCCCTGGGCCAGCCTCTTCTCCAATGCCAATTCCCAACTCCTCTCCCCTTGCTAGTCCTGTGTCCTCTACAGTCTCAGTTCCATTGTCATCTTCACTCCCCATCTCTGTCCCCACCACACTTCCTGCCCCAGCCTCGGCTCCACTCACCATCCCCATCTCAGCCCCCTTGCCTGTTTCCGCTTCGGGCCCAGCTCTGTTGACCAGTGTGACTCCACCATTGGCACCTGTTGTCCCAGCGGCTCCTGGACCTCCCTCCTTGGCACCATCTGGTGCTTCCCCGTCAGCATCAGCCTTGACTCTAGGTTTGGCCACAGCTCCATCCCTGTCTTCGTCTCAGACACCTGGTCACCCTCTGTTGTTGGCTCCCACCTCTTCACATGTTCCAGGGTTGAACTCAACCGTGGCCCCAGCATGCTCACCTGTCCTGGTGCCAGCTTCAGCTCTGGCCAATCCTTTTCCGTCAGCACCAAATCCAGCTCCAGCTCAGGCTTCCCTTCTGGCTCCAGCATCTTCTGCATCTCAGGCTCTAGCCACCCCTCTGGCTCCTATGGCGGCTCCACAGACAGCAATTCTGGCTCCTTCTCCAGCTCCTCCTCTGGCTCCTCTTCCGGTCCTGGCACCATCTCCAGGTCCTGCTCCTGTCCTGGCTTCATCACAGACTCCAGTTCCAGTTATGGCTCCATCGTCTACTCCAGGAACCTCTTTAGCCTCAGCTTCACCGGTACCAGCTCCAACCCCTGTGTTGGCTCCATCATCAACTCAAACTATGCTACCAGCCCCGGTTCCGTCACCTCTCCCGAGCCCGGCTTCTACGCAGACACTGGCCCTAGCCCCAGCTTTAGCACCCACTCTTGGAGGCTCATCTCCATCTCAGACACTCTCTTTGGGAACGGGGAACCCCCAGGGACCCTTTCCAACTCAGACATTGTCATTAACTCCAGCATCATCCCTGGTACCAACTCCAGCCCAGACACTGTCTTTGACACCAGGACCACCACTGGGTCCAACTCAGACGCTGTCTCTGGCTCCAGCACCCCCTCTGGCTCCAGCTTCTTCGATGGGCCCAGCCCCAGCTCACACGCTGACTTTGGCTCCAGCATCGTCATCTGCTTCACTCCTGGCCCCAGCTTCAGTGCAGACACTGACCTTGAGCCCTGCCCCAGTTCCTACCCTGGGCCCAGCTGCAGCTCAGACCTTGGCGCTGGCCCCAGCCTCCACACAGTCCCCAGCTTCCCAGGCATCTTCCCTTGTGGTTTCGGCATCTGGTGCCGCTCCCTTGCCTGTCACCATGGTATCCCGGCTGCCTGTTTCCAAGGATGAGCCTGACACACTGACATTGCGCTCTGGTCCCCCCAGCCCTCCCTCCACTGCTACCTCGTTTGGTGGCCCCCGGCCTCGACGCCAGCCCCCCCCACCACCTCGTTCCCCTTTTTATCTGGTAAGTTTTACTTCCTCAAGAGGGAACAGGAAGTTGAGTTTCTTTGGAGTGTTGGTAGGGTGGATGGAACAGTGATGTCACATTTAACCTGGTGAATTACAAAGCTTAATGTTATGGACCAACTACTTGAGTGACATTTGGACAAGTCCCTTCTCTTCCCTGGGCGTGTACCTCATGATCTGCCTGCCTCGGCCTCCTGAAGTGTTAGGATTACAGGTGTGAGCCACCGCGCCCGGCCTCTTTTCCCGTTTTTTAACCTGCATGGTAATAAATGGGCAGTAAAAGGAACTCTTCTCTGTCCCTTTTATGATTTCTGGTAGCTGTTTCTTTCCTGTACTATGTATATAGGCCCATGTCTGTGTAGTAGTTGAGTTAAACTCACAGTTACAGCTTAAGTAACCCAGAACTAAGGAGAAGGAAGGTCCAGTGGGTCCCTCCAGGCCCTCTGGCTTTTCCCCACTGTAATCAGAGTTGCTGCTTAGTCTTTGCTTCATGCCTACTCCCCCACCTTCCACCAGTGCCATTGACTCCACCTTTGGTCTTTACCTGACCAGCTGCTAGGTTGGTCCTGGCTGGTTGGAAGTAAAGAGTAGAGGGATTGCTCTGCAAGTAGATAATAGCTTCTTGCCACTTGGTTTTTTTTGTAACAGTTTGTGCTATAAATCATATACCATTCAATTTACCTATTTAAACTGTACAATAGCTTTTTTTTTTTTTTTAAATACAGATGGGGGTCTCACACTGTTGACCAGGCTGGTCTCGAATTCCTGGCCTCAAGAGATCCTCCCATCTCGGCCTCCCAAAATGCTGAGATTGTAGGTGTGAGCCACCACGCCTGGCCTTAAACTGTACAATAGGTTTTTAATATATTTATAGGGTTGTACAATCAACACAATCAACTTAGAACCTTTCCACGGCCCCAAAAAGAAACGCTGCGCCTGTTAGCCAGCATTCCCCAATCCCTCCATCCCTCCCAGTCTTGAATGACTACCATCCTACTTTCTTATCTCTCTAGTTTTGCCTATGGAGTCATAATGTATAATGTGTGGTCCATTGTGACTGGCATCTTCCACTTAGATTAATGTTCTTTGAAGTTTATTGTGTTATAGTATATATCAGTACTTCATTTGTTTTTATGTTGAATAATAATGTATGAATATCACATTTTATCCTTCCTTGAGTTGATGGAAACGTGTGTTACTTCTGCTTTATGGCTGTTATCAACAATGCTGCTGTGAACATTTCATGTACAAGTTTTTGTATGGACAGGTGTTTTCAGTTTCTGTTAGATACATACTGAGGAGAAGAATTGCTGGGTTATATTGTAACTAGGTTTTAACTGTTCAAGGAACTGCCAGACTTTTCCAAAGTGGCTGCAGCATTTGACATTACCACCAGCAGTCTGTGAGGATTCCAGTTTCTCCACATACTTTTTTTTTTTTTTTTTTGAGGAGTATTGCTCCATTACCCAGGCTGGAGTGCATTGGCACGATCTTGGCTCACTGCAACCTCTGCCTCCTGGGTTTAAGTGACCCCACCTCAACCTGCCTCGTAGCTGGGATTACAGGCATGTGGCACCATGCCTACCTAATTTTTTTGTATTCTTATTATTTTATTTCTGAGACAGAGTCTTGCTCTGATGCCCAGGCTGGAGTAAAGTGGCACCATCTGGGCTCACTGCAACCTCGCCTCCCAGGCTCAAATGTTTTTCCTGTGTCATCCTCCCGAATAGCTGGGACTACAGGCATGGCATCACCACACCCGGCTGATTTTTGTATTTTTAGTAGAGATGGGGTTTCACCATGTTGGCCAGGCTGGTCTCGAACTCCTGACCTCAGGTGATGCGCCTGCCTTGGCCTCCCAAAGTGCTGGGATTATAGACGTGAGCCACAACTGCACCTGGCCAGATTTTCTTGTATTTTTAGTAGAGATGGAGTTTACCATGTTTGCCACACTGATTTCGAATTCCTCACCTCAAGTGATCTGCCTGCCTCAGCCTCCCAAAGTGCTGAGATTACAGGTGTGAGCCACCATGCCCGGCACATCATCACTTACTTTGATTATAGCTATCCTGCTAGGTGTGAAGTAGTAGTTCATTGTGATTTTGATTTGAATTTTCCTGTTGGCTAATGTTGAGCTTTATTTCATGTGGTTTGAAATACCATGTTGGCCATTTGTGTATCTTTGAAGAACTATCTGTTCAGATCTTCTGCCCTTTTGTAAGAGTTCTTTATATATTCTGGTTACAGATCCTTTTTCAGACGTATGGTTTACAAATAGTCTTTTTTTTGAGACAGTGTCTCACTTTGTCACTCAGGCTAGAGTGCAGTGGCACAGTCTCCGCTCATTGCAGCCTCCTGGGCTTAAGTGAACCTCCCATCTCAGTCCTCCGAGTAGCTGGGACTGTAGGCTTGTGCCACCATGCCAGGCTACTTGTTTGTTTCTCTTTTTGAGACGGAGACTCACTCTCACCAGGCTGGAGTGCAGTGGTGCGATCTCGGCTCACTGCAACCTCCGCCTCCCAGGTTCAAGTGATTCTCCTGCTCAGCCTCCCAAGTACTTGGGACTACAGGCTTGCACCACCATGCCCAGCTAACTTTTTTGTAATTTTAGCAGAGATAGGGTTTCATCATGTTGGCCAGGATGGTCTTGATCTCTTGAGCTCATGATCTGCCCACCTCGGCCTCCCAAAGTGCTGGGATTATAGGTGTGAGCCACCGCGCCTGGCCCTTGTTTGTATTTTTTGTAGAGATGGGGTTTTGCCATGTTGCCCAAACTGGTCTTGGAATAGGAGGCTGAAACCATCCACCTAGGCCTCCCAAAGTGCTGGGATTATAGACTTGAGCCACTGCTCCTGGTCAGATTTTCTCTTTTTGCTACTATTGGGAGCTAGCCTCAAAAGGAACTAGCTCTTTGAGTTTATTGGTTTTTCCGTCTGCTAGAACACCTTTTTTCCCTCACTTACAGCACTTCAAGCCAAGAGGTGAAACTTGGTAGTAGTCAGGAAGGAGATTTGGAACACTCCTCTTTTCACAACTATCTCCTGGGGTCTAGCCTCCCTCATTTGTTCATTTTGTTAACAGATAAATGTATTGAGAGCTTAATTGTGCTAGTTACTGAGTGATTATAGTGAGCAAGGCACAGTTCATGTTGTATGGGGCCTACCGCGTAGTGGATAGATGTTAGTCAAATAATCATACAAATGTGTAACTACAAGCATAATAAGTGATTACAAAGAAGTTTTTCAGACTGTGAAACTGGAAGCACAAAGATGGGAAAGGATTAGGTCAAAGTCATCCAGGTCTCCTCACTGCTGGGTTGCCCATTTTCTGTCTCAGAGTGATGAGACCCGGATGTCTGGTTTAGCTGTTCCCATTCCACCCCATTCCAGTCTGGCCCTTGGCAAAAACCTGGTCTGGATTTGATTGGCCTCTCTGTATCCTGGTCAGTGATTTGAAGAAGGCTATAGTCCTGGAGTTGAGTGTTACGTAGGAAAATACCCACAAATCGTCCATTCTATAAACTTGTTGGAATTGGAGATCTTAATTTTGCATATTCAGTCATTCCGCTTTGGTAGCATACAAGGAAAGATCAGTTTTCTCTAGCAGGGAAGTTATTTAACATCGTGGAAAGAATAGTTCTCATTGATAACTTGGAACACTACAAAAAGCATAGTGTATTTTTGGATCCCATGGTTTCTATATATTTATTTCTATCTGGGAAGAACAGTCAGGTTTTGATGTGGACTCTGAGGGCACCGATTACTTCCTCTGTTTTTCTCTCACCCCCAGGACTCCTTGGAGGAAAAGCGGAAGCAGCAGCGGTCTGAACGCCTGGAACGGATTTTCCAACTTAGTGAGGCTCATGGGGCCCTGGCACCCGTGTATGGGACTGAAGTCCTGGATTTCTGTACCCTGCCCCAACCTGTTGCCAGCCCCATCGGCCCTCGTTCTCCTGGCCCCAGCCACCCCACCTTTTGGACTTATACCGAGGCTGCCCACCGGGCTGTACTGTTTCCCCAGCAGCGACTAGACCAGCTGTCAGAAATCATTGAGAGGTTGGCAGGGCTAAGTGCTAATGGGGAGTGGGTCTTGGGGCCTCAGAGTGGATGTAGTGTTTAGGGCTGGTGAAGGTGTTAACTTTTGGGGCATTTCAGAGTCCCATCTTATACACTGCCTGCTTCTTCCTTTCACAGGTTCATCTTTGTCATGCCTCCTGTGGAGGCACCTCCCCCTTCCCTGCATGCCTGCCACCCACCTCCTTGGCTGGCCCCACGTCAGGCAGCCTTCCAGGAGCAATTGGCCTCTGAGCTCTGGCCCCGGGCTCGTCCTTTGCACCGTATTGTGTGTAACATGCGCACCCAGTTCCCCGACCTGAGACTCATCCAGTATGATTGCGGTGAGTTTCTTGGCCAGTGTAGGACCCTTGACTTCTCTTCCTTTCTTAGTATTAAGACTGTTATATCAGAGGGATGCTGTACTTAAGGTCTCTTGCGATTTCTGTGAAGCTTCAGATGGTTTTTTAGGTTATGCTTATGGGCAAGATAGAGAAATGTAAGCCTCGTTAGATTCTTGACATTCATAAATATGACTTTCTTTCTTCTTTTTTCTTTTTTTTTATTTTGAGACAAAGTCTCACTGAGTCGCCCAGGCTGGAGTGCAGTGGTGCAGTCTTAGCTGACTGCAGCCTCCCAGGTTCAAGTGATTGTCCCACCTCAGCCTCCAGAATAGCTATGATTACAGACATACGCCACCATGCCTGGCAAATTTTTGTATTTTTAGTAGAGATGGGATTTCGCCATGTTGGCCAGGTTGGTCTCGAACTCCTGACCTCAAGCATTCCTCCCGCCTCAGCCTCCAAAGTGCTGGGATCACAGGCATGAGCCACCATGCCTGACCATGAATTTGACTTTCATGAAAGTTGAAAACATGCTGCTAACTCATTCATTCAGTGATCATTTTGTGAACATCTGTTACATTTTGCTAATCATTTGGGATACAATAGCAAGACAGTGCAGCATAGAGTTTTTATTTAGCTGTATGGGAAAAGATGTCTGGTGGTACAAGACTGCACAATAAGTAAACAGTAAATTTTGGTCTTGGAAAAGACAAGGACCTTTTTGGGTTGGCTAGAATTATTTGGCAGTAACAGAAAACCAACTAACAGTCGCTTAAACCACAAGAGCATTTATCGTTTACTTAATGAGCCAATCTGAGAATAGTGGTGTGTAGCTGTTTCAGTAGCTTAACGATATTTTCAGGGACCAGGACCTTTTCTTCCTTCTTTCTTTTTTTTTGTTTCAGATGGAGTCTCACTCTGTCACCCAGGCTGGAGTGCAGTGGCTCAATCTCGGCTCACTACAACCTCCGCCTCCTGGGTTCAAGCAATTCTCCTGCTTCAGCCTCCTGAGTAGCTGGGATTACAGGCGCGCACCACCACACCCAGCTAATTTTTGTATTTTTAGTAGAGACGGGGTTTCACCATGTTGGTCAGGCTGGTCTCGATCTCCTGACCTCGTGATCCGCCCACCTTGGCCTCCCAGAGTGCTGGGATTACAGGCGTGAACCACTGCGCCTGGCCTTTTTTTTTTTTTTGAGATAGAGTTTCACTCTGTTTCAAGGTATTCTCCTGCCTCAGCCTCCCGAGTAGCTGGGATTACAGGCGCCCACCACCATGCCTGGGTGATTTTTTTTGTATTTTTGGTAGAGACAGGGTTTCACCATGTTGGCCAGGCTGGTCTCGAACTCCTGACCTCGTGATCCCCTCGTCCCGGCCTTCCAAAGTGCTGAGATTACAAGTGTGAGCCACTGCACCCTGCCTTAAGGGACCAGGACCTTATCTTTCTACCCTGCTGTACCATCTTTAGCTTTTATCTTCTTATTCTCATGCTTTTGTTTCTTCATGATGTTAGGATGGCTGCCATAACTCCAGGGCATACACCAATCCTCTAAACAAGAAACAAGGGGTTGAGACAAAACACTCTGAGAAAGTTTTCTGGGAACAAAAGACCTCCAAGCTGACTTTGCTTCATAACTCATTGGCTCAAACTGAGCTATATGCCCATACTTAGAGCAGTCACTGATAAAGGGGAGTAGCAAAAAAGACCTCTGGCTTATTTAGGTCAACTTGATTTATTTTCTGGGGTTGGGTTGGGGCCTCCTTCACCTGGGAGCAAGGAACCTCTGCCAGCTGTCCAGGGTTAATCAGGTTCTGTTACCCAAGAATGGCTGTTGGGTAAGTGACTAGTTTCTTCCACAGCCCTGCACAGACATTTGTATGGTAACATGTTTCGAGATTTCTTAAATTTTCCTAGAATATAAGAAAATCAAAATTTTTATTAATATGTGTTCAATAAATGTTTTAGTAAAAAAAGTGTTTTTGTTACATTTGAAACTATTCAGAGTAGATGAACTGAAAGTCTTGGTTAAAAGTGTTCAAGGCTGGGTGTGGTGACTCATACTTGTAATCCCAGCACTTGGGTAGGCTGAGGTGGGCAGATCACTTGAGGCAAGTAAAGACCAGCCCAGGCAACACGGCGAAACCCTGTCTCCTCAAAAATTGAAAAATTAGTGGATGTAGTGGTGCACACCTATAGTCCCAGCTACTCAGGTGGCTGGATTGCAGGAGCCTGGGAGGTTGAGGCTGCAGTCAGCTGAGATCATGCCACTGCACTCTAGCCTGGGTGACAGGGTGAGACCTTGTCTCAAAAATAAAATAAGGCTGGGCCTGGTGACTCTTGTCTGTAATCCCAGCACTTCGAGAGGCTGAGGTGAGTGGATCACTTGAGCTCACGAGTTGGAGACCAGCCTGGGCAACATGGCAAAACCCTGCCTCTACAAAAAATACAAAAATTAGCCAGGCATGGTGACATGCGCCTGTAGTCCAAGCTACTTGGGAGGCTGAGGTGGGAGAATGGCTTGAGCCCGGGAGGCAGAGGTTGCAGTGAGCTGAGATCACACCACTGCAATCCAGCCTGGGTGATGGAGCCAGACCTTGTCTCAAAAAATGAAATGAAAAAATAAGTGTTCAGGCTGGGCACGGTGGCTCACGCCTGTAATCCCAGCACTTTGGGAGGCCGAGGCGGGTGGATCACCTGAGGTCCGGAGTTCGAGACCAGCCTGACCAACATGGAGAAACCCTGTCTCTACTAAAAATACAAAATTATCCGGGCATGGTGGCACATGCCTATAATCCCAGCCACTCGGGAGGCTGAAGCAGGAAAATTGCTTGAATCCAGGAGGCAGAGGTTGCCGTGCACCGAGATCGCACCATTGCACTCCAGCCTGGGCAACAAGAGCAAAACTCTGTCTCCAAAAAAGAAAAAGGAAAAAAATAAAAGTTCAAACTGAGTTCCCAGAAATGTTGAAGTTATTTCTGTGTTTGATGGAAGGTTGAACTAGATAACCTTCTAAGAGCCTTTACTGTTCTGATCTGTGGCCTTAAATCCCTGTCTGTAAGCTGTGACCATGGATTTGTTGATATCTATCCTGTGAATCTGTTCTGGATTTCAGGTGGTATGACTGTTGTAATACTTAAAGATCTCTTGCTCATAGCATTGAGGATTCTGTTTTTCCCTCAATGTTATATATTTCCCTACTCTTTTAGTTAGACTCAAAGAAGTTAGATTCTAGGCCGGAGCAGACCGAAGAGGTGAAGCCCTTAAAGGAAGAACTTGTATGGAGTTAAATATAGATATTTTTCGTGACAGGGTCTCGCTTTGTCGCCCAGGCTGAAGTGCATTGGTGGGATCTCAGCTCACTGCAACCTCTGCCTCCTGGGTTCAAGCCCGAGTTCTCATGCCTCAGCCTCCTGAGTAGCTGGGATTACAGTCACCCACCACCACGCCCAGCTAATTTTTGTGTTTTTAGTAGAGACAGGGTCTCATAACGTTGGCCAGGCTGGTCTCGAACTCCTGACTTAAAGTGATCCATCTGCCTCAGCTTCTCAGAATGCAGGGACTACAGGTGTGAGCCACCATGCCCTGCCGTAGTTAAACATTTTTGATCCGTTAGGCTAACTGAAACTTTGGCTTAAAGCATTGATTACATTTCATCCCCAGCCTTGCATTGCTAAGCATTCTACCCGTTGCAGCTTGTAGCTAGCTCCGTGTATCTGTTCATATCTCTTTAGGAAAGTTGCAGACGTTGGCAGTGCTGTTGCGGCAGCTCAAGGCAGAGGGCCACCGAGTGCTCATCTTCACCCAGATGACCCGAATGCTGGATGTATTGGAGCAGTTTCTCACCTACCATGGCCATCTCTACCTGCGTCTGGATGGATCTACTAGAGTTGAACAGAGACAGGTAACCCAGGTTTCTGCAGCTCTTAGAGACTCACCTCTGCTTCTCTCTCCTTTTCCCAGGATTTGGGCTTCCAGACGGGGTGCCACTAAGCCCTAGACCTGTTTTGGGGGATAAGTCTCCCAGTATCACCTTTTTTTCCCTTTCCTTCTAGGCCTTGATGGAACGGTTCAATGCAGACAAACGCATATTCTGCTTCATCCTTTCAACTCGGAGTGGGGGTGTGGGCGTGAACCTGACAGGAGCAGACACTGTTGTTTTTTATGACAGCGACTGGAATCCCACCATGGATGCTCAGGCCCAGGACCGCTGTCACCGAATTGGCCAGACCCGGGATGTCCACATATATAGGTATTGCCTAGTCTTCCCTCACCTTCCTTCCCATTTACTGATGGGGTTTCCTGGATATATTTGGCTGCTTACACATGGCCTTCATCACCCCCTAGGCTTATCAGTGAACGGACAGTGGAGGAGAACATCCTAAAAAAGGCAAATCAGAAGAGAATGTTGGGAGACATGGCCATTGAGGGAGGCAACTTCACCACAGCCTATTTTAAACAGGTACTAAGTAAGATCTTTTAGCCTATGCAAGAGAAAACTGCTGTGCCTTTAGGAGTTCCTCCTGTTTATTAAAGAAGACTGCTTTTGACTTTGGGCGGCTGAGGCAGGCAGATCACTTGAGGCCAGGAGTTCGAGACCAGGCTGGCCAACATGATGAAACCCCGTCTCTATTAAAAATACAAAAATTAGCCGGGTGTGGTGGTGGTTGCCTGTAATCCCAGCTGCTCGGAAGGCTGAGGCAGGAGAATCACTTCAACCTAAGAGGCGGAGGTTGCAGTGAGTTGAGATGGCGCCATTGCACTTTAGCCTGGGTGACAAGAGCAAAACTGTCTCAAAAAAGAAAAAACAAAAAGGACTGCTTTGGCCTTCACGGACCTGCGTCTTCAACCAGTGGCACCCCTGATAGTTCCAAGAACCATCAGCCTTACAGCTTAGACCTAAGACTAGCATTCTGTTGACTCTGACACTTCCCTCTGTTCTATCCGATAGCAGACCATCCGAGAGCTGTTTGATATGCCCCTGGAGGAACCTTCTAGCTCATCTGTGCCCTCTGCCCCTGAAGAGGAGGAAGAGACTGTGGCCAGCAAGCAGACTCATATTCTGGAGCAGGTGAAAAAAGAGTGGGCAGTTCCTAAAGTTGAGCTAATTCTTACAGAATATCTTGTCTTTTGTTAGTCTGTTGAGCTTGTCCAGGGGAAAGACATGTTTCTTCTGCTTCCCAGATTACAGTCAGCCTTTGATAGTTGTAAGCACATTGCTTATTGGTTCACATGATTTAGTAGGAAAAAAAAAACAGGATTTTGGAGTCTTTAGTTTTAGGAGTTTTAGGTTTGAATTCCAGTAATGCTTCTTAATTGTGTTAAGACAAGTTACAATCGTCACTCTTCTGAACCTCACTTTCTATTAAAAGTAATGTGGGCAGGGCATGGTGGATGGCTCATGCCTGTAATCCCAGCTCTTTGGGAGGCTGAGGCTCCCAGCTGGAGAGCTCTGAAAACACACAAATGCTCAGACCCAACACCCCAAAATTATGATAGATTTTGAGACAGGGTTAAGGAATAAATCTTTTAAGAACCTTTCCAAATGTGATTTTATTATGTTTAGTAAGTGTTTGAAACAGCGTTTCACATTAAGTACAAAGCATTTCTTATATCCACCTCACCATTTAATCCTCAAAATTATTTCCTTTTCATTAGCATTTCCACTTAAGTGTTTAAGTTGGTGCAAAAATAATTGCAGTTTTTGACATTACTTTTTACTTTTTTTTTTTTTTTTGGAGATGGAGTCATGGAGTCTCGCTCTTTGACCCAGGCTAGAGTGCAGTGGCGGGATTTCGGCTCACTACAGCCTCCACCTCCTGGGTTCAAGTGATTCTTCTGCCTCAGCCTCCTGTGTAGCTGGGATTATAGGCACGTGCCACCACGCTTGGCTAATTTTTGTATTTTTAGCAGAGATGGGGGTCTCACCATATTGGTCAGGCTGGTCTCGAACTCCTGACCTCATGATCTGCCCACCATGGCCTCCCAAAGTGCTGGGATTATAGGATTGAGCCACTGTGCCCGGGTGAATTGTGCATTTTTATTCACATCTTTCTGTGGTGGCTTTTTTTTTTTTAAGCACTGAGGCTGACTTTAAAGGAAGGGAAGTAGAGCGAGCAATCTCAAAAATACTCATTTTTCCCTAGTGGGAGTCCTGGTAAAATCCATTCCATCCTTTGTGGACCACTGAGTTGTTGTGGTAACTCTGGAGGCCTAGGAGGTTGTTGAGTTGTGTTACAAACCTAGTTTGGTGTACGCTTGGTCTCAAGTTCTTGCCTGAATCAAATCACAGGATGTAAAGTACTTGAAGTCTCTTGTTTTCCTTTTATACACCCTGGTAGGCATTGTGTCGGGCAGAAGATGAAGAGGATATCCGTGCGGCCACCCAGGCCAAGGCTGAACAGGTGGCTGAGCTTGCAGAATTTAATGAGAACGATGGGTTTCCTGCTGGTGAGGGAGAGGAGGCTGGCCGGCCTGGGGCTGAGGATGAGGAGATGTCCCGGGCTGAGCAGGAAATTGCTGCCCTTGTAGAACAGGTTAGTGTTGGACTCACTAGTTCTTGACTTTACTGCTTCTCCTGGGCTTGTGACCCTCCTTATATCTTTCCTGGTGGGAATAAATAAGGGTGGTGGGGCCCTGGTTACCGGGTACCAGGTTCCTAAGTTTATCACCGCTGCTCCTCCTTGCAGCTGACCCCCATTGAGCGCTATGCCATGAAATTCCTGGAGGCCTCACTGGAGGAGGTGAGCCGAGAGGAGCTCAAACAGGCAGAAGTGAGTATTTCCAGGGGTGGGGCTGGCCGTTGGAAGTTGCTAATTTCTTTTTTTTTTTTTTTTTTTTTTTTTTTTTTTGAGACGGCTCAGCCTCCCAAAGTGCTGGGATTACAAGCGTGAGCCACCGCGCCCGGCCGCTAATTTCTTTTTCATTTCTTTTTCTTTTCTTTTCTTTTCTTTTCTTTGAGACAGTCTCGCTCTGTCTCCCAGGCTGGAGTGCAGTAGCACAATCTCGGGTCACTGCAATCTCCGCCTTCCGGGTTCGAGCAGTTCTCTTGCCTCAACCTCCCAAGAAGCTGGGATTACAGGCGTGCACCACCACGCCCAGCTAATTTTTGTATTTTTAGTAGAGATGGGGTTTCACCATGTTGGCCAGGCTGGTCTTGAGCTCCTGATCTCAGGTGACTCGCTGCCCTTAACCTCCCCAAGTGCTGGAATTACAGGCGTGAGCCACTGCGCCTGGCCTGGAAGCTGCTAATTTCTACTCAGTCTCTACTCTACTTGCCTCCTGACCACTTTTGGGCCCTGTTGTTGTAGGAGCAAGTGGAAGCTGCCCGCAAAGACCTGGACCAAGCCAAGGAGGAGGTGTTCCGCCTACCCCAAGAGGAGGAGGAGGGGCCGGGGGCTGGGGATGAGAGTTCCTGTGGGACTGGTGGAGGCACCCACCGGCGCAGTAAAAAGGCTAAGGCCCCTGAGAGGCCGGGGACTCGTGTCAGTGAGCGTCTTCGTGGAGCCCGGGCTGAGACTCAAGGGGCAAACCACACTCCCGTCATATCCGCGCATCAAACTCGCAGCACCACCACACCACCCCGCTGCAGTCCTGCCAGGGAGCGAGTTCCCAGGCCAGCACCTAGGCCTCGACCCACTCCAGCTTCAGCTCCGGCTGCAATTCCTGCCCTTGTTCCTGTCCCAGTCTCTGCCCCAGTACCCATTTCAGCCCCAAATCCAATAACCATTCTCCCTGTCCATATCTTGCCTTCTCCCCCTCCTTCACAGATTCCTCCTTGTTCTTCTCCTGCCTGTACTCCTCCTCCTGCCTGTACCCCTCCACCAGCTCATACACCACCTCCAGCCCAAATCTGTCTTGTAACTCCTTCCTCTCCTCTCTTGCTTGGTCCACCTTCTGTGCCCATCTCTCCCTCAGTCACCAACCTCCCCTTGGGTTTGAGGCCTGAGGCAGAACTGTGTGCCCAGGCATTGGCATCTCCAGAGTCCCTGGAGCTGGCTTCTGTGGCCAGTTCAGAAACCTCCTCACTTAATCTTGTGCCCCCTAAAGATCTGTTGCCAGTTGCTGTGGAGATCCTGTCTGTGTCAGAGAAGAACCTTTCTGTCACCCCTTCTGCACCCAGCCTGACCTTGGAGGCTGGCAGCGTCCCCAATGGTCAAGAGCAGGAGGCACCAGATTCTGCTGAGGGGACCACCCTTACAGTGCTGCCTGAAGGTGAGGAGTTGCCCCTGTGTGTGAGTGAGAGCAATGGCCTGGAGCTCCCACCCTCAGCAGCATCTGATGAGCCACTTCAGGAGCCATTGGAGGCTGACAGGACCTCGGAAGAGCTGGCAGAGGCCCAGACCCCAACTTCTAGCCCAGAGAAGCCACAGGAACTCGTTACAGCTGAGGTTGCAGCTCCATCCACCTCATCTTCAGCCACTTCCTCGCCTGAGGGTCCTTCACCTGCCCGACCTCCTCGGCGTCGCACCAGTGCTGATGTGGAAATTAGGGGTCAAGGGACTGGTCGGCCAGGACAACCACCAGGCCCCAAAGTGCTTCGAAAGCTGCCAGGACGGCTGGTAACTGTGGTAGAGGAAAAGGAACTGGTGCGGCGGCGGCGGCAGCAGCGGGGAGCTGCCAGCACCCTAGTGCCTGGGGTCTCTGAGACTAGTGCCAGCCCGGGAAGCCTGTCTGTCCGCAGCATGTCAGGGCCAGAATCCTCCCCTCCCATTGGTGGGCCCTGTGAAGCTGCTCCTTCATCCTCACTGCCCACTCCACCCCAGCAGCCCTTCATTGCTCGCCGTCACATTGAGCTGGGGGTGACTGGTGGTGGCAGCCCCGAGAATGGAGACAGAGCACTGCTTGCCATCACCCCACCTGCTGTGAAACGTCGGAGGGGGAGGCCCCCCAAGAAGAACAGGTCTCCAGCAGATGCTGGGAGAGGTGTGGATGAGGCACCCTCGTCCACCTTGAAGGGAAAAACCAACGGGGCCGACCCAGTCCCTGGGCCTGAGACCCTAATTGTTGCAGATCCTGTCCTGGAACCACAGCTTATTCCTGGGCCCCAGCCTCTTGGACCCCAGCCAGTTCACAGACCGAATCCCATCCTGTCACCTGTGGAGAAAAGAAGGCGAGGGCGTCCCCCTAAAGCACGAGATTTGCCCATCCCTGGGACCATTTCCTCTGCTGGGGATGGCAACTCCGAAAGTCGGACACAGCCACCCCCACACCCATCACCCCTAACCCCACTCCCACCACTGCTAGTTTGTCCCACTGCTACTGTTGCCAACACTGTCACCACTGTCACCATTTCAACGTCCCCACCCAAACGGAAGAGAGGCCGACCTCCCAAGAATCCTCCATCACCTCGGCCCAGCCAGCTCCCTGTCTTGGACCGTGACAGCACTTCTGTTCTCGAGAGCTGTGGATTGGGGAGGCGACGGCAACCCCAGGGCCAAGGGGAGAGTGAGGGTAGTTCCTCTGATGAGGATGGAAGCCGCCCCCTCACCCGCCTGGCCCGCCTTCGGCTTGAAGCAGAAGGAATGCGAGGACGGAAGAGTGGAGGGTCCATGGTGGTGGCTGTAATTCAGGATGACCTGGACTTAACAGATAGCGGGCCAGGCGGGTTGGAATTGACACCTCCTGTGGTCTCATTAACCCCAAAACTGCGCTCGACCCGGCTGCGTCCAGGGTCTTTAGTCCCCCCACTAGAGACTGAGAAGGTGCCTCGCAAACGAGCAGGAGCCCCAGTTGGCGGGGGTCCTGGGCTGGCAAAGCGGGGCCGCCTACAGCCCCCAAGTCCCCTGGGGCCTGAGGGTTCAGTAGAGGAGTCTGAGGCTGAAGCCTCAGGTGAGGAGGAGGAAGGGGATGGTACCCCACGCCGACGTCCTGGCTCCCGCCGGCCTGTTGGGACCACCAACCAAGGGGACCAGCGCATCCTGCGCAGCAGCGCCCCTCCCTCCCTGGCTGGCCCTGCTGTTAGTCACAGAGGCCGCAAGGCCAAGACGTGAGTGGGCTGCCCCTCCACCTAGGCTTTCCACCGTGGCCGCTCCCTCCATGACCAGGCCTGACTCTGTTAACCACTACTTGAAGTCTTGAAGGGGAAAGCCTCCAGGGAGACATAGGGGCCTTCTCCCTTCTTCCTACCAAAGTAGGGGGTAGGCAACTGGTTGTCATGGAAATGGGGATCATAACAGTCCCCTTCCCCTTTACCCCACGTGGCTGGGCAGTGTTAAGGGTGGCAAGATAGTCTCTGTCCCCACCCCCTTGTACTTGATTCCCCAGCTGTCTTTCACAGCCCCCCACCCTTAGGGGAAAGGGGAGGGGCTTCTCTACAATGAGGTTTTTTTCTTTTTTTTCCTTTTTTTTTAAGAAGAAAAAATAATAAACTTAGTTTCTGTACGAGCATCCGCGTAAGGAGGCTTCTGATTTTCTGGTCTGGTGGAGGGTTGGGTGGGAACTTGGGCATCATTTTTCTCCTCCCTCTTGTTCTTGCAAAGATCCTAGCACCTGATCTCTAGCCCAGGACTGTATATTCCAGGCAGAAATCTACCCAAGAAGAGGGAAGATTGGTGAATTTGATGTGGTAGGGTGCCTTTCCCTAGTCAGTTTGAAGTCACAGACATCCTTTTCCTCTCCTTTCTTTTCCCTCGGTTCCTAGATGTTCCTCGGAGCTCTTTGATGCCTCAGACCTTTCCCTTTTATCCCTCTTGCTCAGGTGCTTCCTTTCACAACTTTTTCCAGAGGGCAGGCGTCCTAGCTCCAGTTGCTCCATCCCTTGGGCCCTCCCCTGCTCTTCATCTAGCCAAACTGGTTTGAGTCAGCCACACCCCTTCCCAGCTCCCTGGGCTCTTCAGGTGGTGGCTGGCCACTCAACCCCACCCCTGGGCTTGGCTTGGAGCCCTGAGTCAGCTCCATCACTACCCAAGCCAAACTGAAGCTGAGGCAGGAGCCGAAACTCGAGAGTCCCTCAAGGCCTATAGCCAGGTAAGAGCCCTGTTCATTTTTCCATTCTCTGTTCACTCCCTGGGCCCTCCTTGTGTCCTCTTGTTGACTCTATGCTTACCTCATCCGAGTTATTTCTTTGTATCTACTTCCCTGCAGCTTCTTGGCACACATTTTTTGCTGTCTGCTTGTTTCGCCCCTTTCACCTTTCCTATCCTTTGTTACTTGGGTTCGGGGAGCCAAGGTGGTTTCATTTTGTCTGAGTTGTAGGGGAATGGTTGGGGATAAGGGTAGAAAGGTGGTTTGATGCCAGGGCCTAGAGGACCTGAGAAGTAGGGAGACAAGAAGTGATTAAGTAGGGCATCATTTTGCAGGTTTCTGTGTGGTAATGAGGTCATTTGGACTCAGTGTACTAGTCTGATTGTGTTGTGTGGCCTGGGAGAGAGGAGGTGGCAGGGAGGCAGCATAGCAGAGGAAGCCCTGACTTAGGGAAGTAAGGTCTTTCTGATGTTTGGTTTCAGCGGTAAAAAAGGGCTTACTTGGGTACATTTTCCTTACCTTTCTCCATTCCCATAACTGTTTTCATGTAAAATGGCTGCTTTGCTTGAAACGAGGTGCAGTGCCTAGGGTCCTGCTCTCTGACGTCTATAATACTTAAGAGGGCAGCCCCTTGGGAATTTGGGGGAATTGTAGGGTCCTTTGAAATAGATTAAAATAACAGATTCATAGCAGCTTTCAAGTGTTTGTATTTTTCCTGCTTCTCGGTGTGCACCTGTCATTTGGCTTCTTCCCACTTGTTGAAACACTAAATAATACAGATAATGCCTTGTCTACACTGGCTTGCTTTCAAAGACTCAGAACCTCAAGCTCAGGTAAAAGGATTCCAGCCACACATTTCCTCTCCCGCTCTGTGAGTCACTAGAGGAATTCCCCAGTAAGGCAGCATTCCTGAGTGCCAGGCCAAGCCATGAGAACAGAATGCTCTGAGAGGGGTGGAGTCTGAGCAAGCAAGGCCAAGGGCCAGTTGTTGGGCTCACAAGTACCTTGACTATCGCCCACAGGTGATGGAGGACGAGGAGAAGGCAGTGGAGATCTTGGGCAAAACGGAAGCTGCTCATCCTCCATCCCCCATCCGCTGCTGCTGGCTCCGCCTCCGCTGCTTGGCAGCTACTAGCATTATCTGTGGCTGCTCTTGCCTGGGAGTCATGGCTCTGGTGTTTGCCATCAAGGTGAGGAGTGCAATTCCCATGGGAACGGGAGTGGGTATAAGGCAATGGTTTCATGTATCTGATCTATCTACATTGATCAGTCACTGAATACCTATCAGTGCTCTGGGCCTAGTGCCAGAAATAAGAATAAGACAGGGTTCCTTGTCGTCAGAGGACCCATAATCTAATGAAAAAGATGACAGTGAAAATGGGTAGTTAATAGAATGCAGTTCATCAGTACCGTAATACAGGAAGCACAGGACAGTCTGGGAGCCAGGGAGGATCTATGTATGTAATTATATATATGTATATGGTAGGATAGGTGACTGGAAAGACATCCTAGGAGAGGTGACAGGAATTAATCTTAAAGGGTGAGTGAGTAAGTGTGGAAGGGCATTCCAGATAAAAGGAGCAGTGTGTACAAAGGCCTGTGGAGCACAACTGGACCAGTGAGGAATGGTGAGAGATGAAGCTAAAGGACCCAGATTCCCAATGGCCTCCAGTTCTGTGCTTAAGAGTTTTGACTTTATCTTGAAAGTACTGGGGAGGCATTGAATGGTTCCTGCAGGGGAAAGTGACATGGTCAGATTTGAGTTTTAGAAAGATCCACTCTCAAGGCCTACATCGAGGGTGACTTGGAGGGGGCAAGGCTGGAGGCCGCTGAGCGGTGATGAGCGCAATCTCTAGGAGTCTGAAAGACACTATTGGGTTTTTGAGAGGGCTTGACCATTTCAAAAAGCCTATTAGAAACAGCACATGTCCGCCAGGCGTGGTGACTTAGGCCTGTAATCCCAGCACTTTGGGAGGCCAAGGTGGGCAGATCACGAGGTCAGGAGATCGAGACCATCTAGGCCAACATGGCGAAACCCCGTCTCTACTAAAAATACAAAAATTAGCTGGGTGTGATGGTGCATGCCTGTAATCCCAGCTACTTGGGAGGCTGAGGCAGGATAATTGATTGAACCAGGGAGTCGGAGGTTGCAGTGAGCCGAGATCATGCCACTGCACTCCAGCCTGGTGACAGAGCAAGACTCCGTCTCAAAAAAAACAAAAACAAAAAGAACAACAACAAAAAACAGCACATGTCCTTTAGGAAAGGCTACACAGGCTAACTTAAACTTCATGCTGGAATTTTCTCAACCCTAGACATATTTTAACAGTCAGGAACTGTAAGAACTCCTGGGTTCCATTAGGGCAAAATCCTAAAAAGGGCCCTTAATGATGACAAACAGGCTGGGCGCAGTGGCTCACGCCTGTAATCCCAGCACTTTAGGAGGCCGAGATGGGCAGATCACTTGAGGTCAGGAGTTCGAGACTAGCCTGACCAACATGGTGAAACACCCCGTCTCTACTAAAAATAAAAATTAGCTGGGCATGGTGGCATGTGCCTGTAATCCCACCTATTCAGGAGGCTGAGACATGAGAATTGCTTGAACCTGGGAGGAGGAGGTTGCAGTGAGATCGCACCACTGCACTCCAGCCTGGGCGACAGGAGTGAAACTGTCTCAAAAAAAGAAAAAAAGATGGAAAAGATGAGGCCCATTGGGCTATGAGAATGAGGTGGTGTTTGGGCATGAGTGAAGTACTCCAGGCTCACTGTTTCTTGCCAATAGTTACAAATTCTGAATCAATCTTGGATAGTTGGAAAGAATGGGGAATAAAAGAATTGGTAAGTACTTTCCCATATGCGATCTTGTGAGCTAACTATGGCCACCCTGAGAAGTAGGCAGGGCCCAGAGATGGGTACCTTATTTTGCAGATGAGAGGTTAGAATCAGAAACTGGAAAGGGAGGTAGAGGGTTTGGATGTGAGATTTTGATCTGTGACAGGGAAGAGGGAGTGGAGTGGGGAAATGGGCACCTTGGGGCAGAAGCAGGGGGAGAACCTAACCAAGAACCTGCCCCCACAGGCGGAAGAGCGGCATAAAGCAGGCCGGTCCGAGGAGGCAGTGCGCTGGGGGGCCCGGGCCCGGAAACTCATCCTGGCCAGCTTTGCTGTCTGGCTTGCTGTCCTCATTCTGGGTCCCCTGCTGCTGTGGTTGCTCTCCTACGCCATCGCTCAGGCTGAGTGACCCTGGATGGCCTCTGATGAGAGCCAGCCGAGACCTCCTGGATCCTGCAATGCGGCATTGCTAAGGTCCTGTGACAGCAGTGGTTGGAAGGATCCTGGTTGGAAGGATGAGGACTCTCTCAAGGGGCTTTGGAAGAGCTCTTCTAGCCCTTTATAAAAGGAGGGCAGCAGCTGAGACTGATGAGAGGAGGGCAGCCTGCTCTGTTCTTTCAGGGCCCCCCACCCCCATCTCCCCTACCCTAGCCCACCCTAGGGCCTCTACCCAGCGGGAGGGGTTGAAGACCAGGCCTGGTTTTATTAGAATTCATTTTGTAATAAAAGCCTTTTTTAGTGGTGAAATACTCCTGTCTAATTGTTCTCCCCCTGCTTTCCCTTGGGCCCTTGGTGAGAGCCAGACGGGACATCTGACTGATAGCAGAAGCCAGCATCCACCTCATCCAGGAGCTCCAAGAGAAGGAAACAATTTTTATTTTCTTCTTCTGGAAGTTTCCCTTCTTGGAAAGACCCCAGCTTCTCCCTTGTACCTCCACAGAGACTCTGAGGCCAAGAGTAGTAGCAGCTGCTACTGTTTAGTACTTACTATATTCCCGGCTGTGTTCTAAGCACTTTGTATTTCTTAACTTACTCCAGTTTTCAGTCACTCAGTAGGTATCTATACTATCATATCCATCATATGAGTATATCACATATGATAGGTACCAACTATCTGAGTGAAAACTGGAAGAAGTGTTCTAAAATCACAGTGTTCTCGTTTTATACTTGAGGAAACACACAGATTTGCACAAGGTCCTCAGCTACTAAATGGTAGAGCTGAGACTGAACCCAAACAATTTGGTTCCAGAGCTGAGAGAGGAGTGAAAGAGTTGGGTAACAACAGCAACCATCCTGTACATGGAGATTTGAGTGATTAAAATGGATTTTCATATCTTTTATCTTGGACCTCATAATATTTCAAAATTTTTTTTTTAATTATGAAGTATACATATAGGAAAATACCCAAAACAAGTATACAGTTCATTAACACAAAGCAAACGTGAATGACCACATTCAGTAAAGAAATTGGAACACTGTCAACACTTCAAAGCCTCCTTTATACTACTCCCAATCACTGCTACTTCCTTTCTTCCCACAGGTAACCACCATTCTGACTTCTAGCAGTGTCGTTTAATTTTGTCTGCATTTGAACTTTATATAAATGGAATCATGTATTCTTTTCATGTTAACATTGTGAGATTTGTCAATATTTGGAATAGGTGTAGTTTTCATTGCTGTGTAGTATTCAATCATGAATGTATCACAATTTGTCCATTTACTGTTGGTGGACTTTGGGATGTTTGCAGTTTGGGGTTATTATGAGTCAAGCCTTTTGGAGTATGTGTGTCCTGGCAGGCACTTTACCATAACTCAGAGTCCAGAAGAGCACCTAAAGGAACTGGAGATGTTGCACACTGAAGAGAGACTAGAAGGGAAGGAGAGGCACATGATGGCTGTCCTCAGTGTTCCCAGATGTTCCAGGAAGAAGGAAGAGAATTGATTGGTGGTCTCAGAAGTTAGAATTAAAACAGTGGGTAGAAGCCAATATACAGGGCAGTGTTCTCAACATAGCTTCACAATGGAACCACCTGGGAGCTTTAAAAAGTAGTTAGGCCTGGGCTTTACCCAGACTATATTCTGACTTAATTGGTGTGAGGTACAGCCTCGGCATCAGGATTTCTCAGTTTCCCAATTCTAGTACACATAGTTTGAGAACTACTGCTCTATAGATAAGATTTTACTGGATTCACTCTGCAATTTCTAAATCAGGAGAAACGGGTAACACATTTTAGAAAGTGTTTTTGTTTGTTTTGAGACGGAGTCTTGCTCTGTTGCCCAGGCTGGAGTGCCGTGGCACAATCTCGGCTCACTGCAAGCTCCACCTCCTGGGTTCACACCATTCTGTCTCAGCCTCCCAAGTAGAGAGGGGATTTCACCACGTTAGCCAGGATGGTCTCGATCTCCTGACCTCGTGATCCGCCCGCTTCGGCCTCCCAAAGTGCTGGGATTACAGGCGTGAGCCATTGCACCTGGCCTGTTCTTTTTTTTTTTTTAACTCTTAAGTTCTGGGATACAAGCAGAACATGCAGGTTTGCTACATAGGTATACATGTGCCATGGTGGTTTGCTTCCACTGCAACTCTGCCTCGGTTCACCCTTCTCTGCCTCACCTCTGGATACTGGACTACAGGTCCCCCACCACCCGGCTAATTGGGGTTTCACCGTGGTCTCGATCTCCTGACCTCGTGATCCGCCCGCCGCGGCCTCCCAAAGTGCTGGGATTACAAGCGTGAGCCACCGCGCCCAGCCATGTCATCTAGTTTTTAAGCCACCATGCCCTGCTAATTTTCGTATTTTTAGTAGAGACGGGGTTTCACCATGTTGGCCAGGATGGTCTCGATCTCGACCTCGTGGTCCACCCACCTTGGCCTGCCAAAGTGCTGGGATTACAGGTGTGATCCACCGCGCCCAGCCCAATGCACAGATTTTAAGTGTGCAGCTTGACTAATTTTTTTTTTTTTTTGAGATGGAGTCTCCCTCTGTCACCCAGGCTGGAGTGCAGTGGTGTGATCTCACTGCAACCTCTGCCTTCTGGGTTCAAGTGATTCTCCTGCTTCAGCCTCCTGAGTAGCTAAGGTTACAGGCACGTGCCGCCATGCCCGGCTAATTTTTGTATTTTTAGTAGAAATGGGATTTCACCATGTTGGTCAGGCTGGTCTCGACCTGACCTTGTGATCCGCCCACCTCAGCCTCCCAAAGTGCTGGTATTACACGCGTGAGCTACTGTGCCTAGCCGATGAATGTTTTAACGTAAGTAAACCTGTGTGGTCAGTCACTTACCATCTATAGGAATATAACATTTGCAGCACATCAGCAAGGTCCCTCATGCTCTTCATTATTATTTTTATCCCTGATATTGACCTATGGAAACTCTTTCAATCTGGTTCCTGTGTCCTTGTGATAAGCCCCACTCATTAGTAATTTCTGGCATAAATCACTCCAGACTCACCTTGTACTTTCCCTGCTGAAGCCTAGAAATTGGCCATTTCTCCTGAACAGCCTTGGTTCCTTTTATTGGGGACTTATTGAGAAATCAGCATCTAGACACTAGGCGTTCTACTGGGAAGTTACTGCTTGGGGCATGCTGAAAGCAGAGGTAAGAGCCAGTAAATAGTTAATGTTATCTATTTTAAATC
>NW_026652281.1:81463265-81513645 GCF_009828535.3 Hylobates moloch
GCCTCCCAAAGTGCTGGGATTACAGGCGTGAGCCACCACGCCCAGCCTGAACAGATTGCGGCCAGGTGCAGTGGCTCACGCCTGTAATCCCAGCACTTTGGGAGGCCGAGACGGGCAGATCACGAAGTCAAGAGATCGAGACCATCCTGGCCAACATGATGAAACCCCGTCTCTACTAAAATACAAAAAATTGGCCAGGCATGGTGGTGGGTGCCTGTAATCCCAGCTAATCGGGAGGCCGAGGCGGGAGAATCGCTTGAACCCGGGAGGCAGAGGTTGCAGTGAGCTGAGATTGTGCCATTGCACTCCAGCCTGGGTGACAGAGTGAGACTCTCTCTCCAAAAAAAAGAGAGAGTGTTCAGCAGTGGACTGACCACTTAGAAAATAGATCCTTGCTCACCAGCCTCTCTTGCTGCTTAACACACTAACTACTCTAGTGTCTGTCTCTGCCCATCAGTTCTTTTTCTGGTCAGAATCTGAATGTCAGATGCAATTGGTATAATGCAAACCAATTGCAAAGGTATTTCAAAAGAGAATGATTTGAATTCCAAAGATTTAAAAGAGGCCCTTGGAAAAAAATTCATGAAGGCTTCGATATATTTACAGAAATGGCCCTCTGCAAAAGTCAGAGGGGACATAAAGATGTCTATTATGCCATCCTGTAGCTGTGCAGAGTGACTACACTCCCCAAAACAGCACCTGATAATGTTACTTTGAGGACTGATGCAGAGTGCAAGTATAACCTCAATTTTGAAAGTATTATTTTTAATTGACACATAACCTCAGCTTTTAAAGACAAAATTTCAAAATAAGGTCCTATTCAACCTTTGTGCCACAAAAAACTGAAATTTTGGTCCATTTTCTTTATAGATTCACTCTGAATGGCCTTTTTCAGGCATAGTTACTCTCAAACAACAAGAACCTCCTATAAATTATATTGTCACAAGAAGTCTCTTATTTTTGCCATAATTGCCCAGTCATGGCATAATGCAGGTATTTCAGCTGCCAACACACCAGGCCAAACTGCCTTGTTGGAGTGCTGTGTCTCTAGACCCTTTGGTTTGTCCGCAGAGGAATCTATCTTTAGTGGCCTCTTCCACGATATTTTGTATGAGCACTGGTCTGTTTTCTCAGCCCCCACTGTGGGATGCAGCTGCCTCCTATGCCCCTCCTTCCCTTAGGATGCGGAAGGGAGAGCTGTTTGACTATCTCACAGAGAAGGTGGCCCTCTCTGAAAAGGAAACCAGGTAAGGGTTGAGCCTGCAGCCCCAGGGATGAGCAGGGGGTGGGACATGGCAGGGAGGAGCCGAGGAGGAGACTGCACCCGCCTCCCCTTCCCCCAGGCCCATCATGCGGTCTCTGCTGGAAGCAGTGAGCTTTCTCCATGCCAACAACATTGTGCATCGAGATCTGAAGCCTGAGAATATTCTCCTAGATGACAATATGCAGATTCGACTTTCAGATTTCGGGTTCTCCTGCCACTTGGAACCTGGCGAGAAGCTTCGAGGTGAGGGGATCTAGTGCCCTAATAGGCTTGGGAGGGGAGACCCAGGCCTGATGAGATTGGTTGGCTGGGTCTGAGTACCAAGTCCCTGGTGCCAAGAAAAAGGGAGAAGTCATTGGGCACTTGCCAAGTACCCTGTGGGCGCAAAGCCTATGTTTAACCTCAGAGTGGGCATCCTGACCTGGGAGGATGGAGACAGACAAGCAGGCAGACAGACAGTGGTGCACAAGTGGGCAGAGGGCCATGCCAGGGGAGCCCGGAGGAAGGAACGCCAATTCAGCCTGAGCCCCATAGAGGAGGTAAAAAAGGGAGCAGAGCAGAGTCATGCTCAGCCACATGTTTGGGGTCTGGAGTGCAGGACCACAAGAGCCTGATGTGATGTGTCCAGACTGCACTTCCCACCTGGGCCCTGGGCCTCAGGTTCACCTGATATGAATACAGTTGTTGTGACAGGAATGTTTCTACTGCAAATGGGAAACTTCAAATAAAATCCACCTGTGGGATTCTTCAGAGCCTTTAGTCTGCCACTGACTCTCTCCCTCAGTGGCTTTTTACTAGACTTATGAAAAGCTACCGTTTACTGGGCATTCACCTGTGAGGCAGGCACCAGTCTTTTTTTTTTTTTCTTTTTTTTTTTTTTTTTTGAGACACAGTCTCACTCTGTCACCCAGGCTGGGGTGCAGTGTCATGATCTTCACTCACCGCAATCTCCGCCTCCTGGGTTCAAGCTATTCTTCTGCCTCAGCCTCCCGAGTAGTTGGGATTACAGGTGCCCACCATCACACCCGGCTCATTTTTGTATTTTTAGTAGAGATGGAGTTTCACAATGTTGGCCAGGCTGGTCTTGAACTCCTGACCTCAAGTGATCCTCCTGTCCCAGCCTCCAAAAGTGCTGGGATTACAGGCATGAACACTGTGCCTGGTCGGCACCAGTCTTTATATGGCTTATTCCCCTAAATCCTCTCCACAGCCCTGTGTGACAGATAGTATTTGTGTCTCTTTTTTTATAGATAGGCTCAAAGAGGTGACATGACTGCTCTAGGGTCCTAATGCTAGGATTTGAACTTGGACAGTCTGACTCCAGAGTTTATACTCTTAACCTTTGGACTTACATGTCTGGTGGATGTTGTACTTTAAAACCCTTTGGACTTCCACATGTACTTTTCCCCTTTCTGGAATCATCTTTGCCTTTGCCCACTCCGTCCTCTCCTTGGCTTGGGTAATTCAGGCTTCACTTTAAACCTCCAGGGCAGCTTAGGTCCCCTTGCTTTTTGTTCTCCCATCTTCTTCATTCACAACACGTCTTAACTTTATTATTTCTCGCTTGCCTTCAGGTAGACAGTGAGCTCGGTAAGGGCACATCTCATTTGCCACTTGGCGAATCAATGCAACTTGGCATTCAATAAATACTTGGTGTAGGAATGAATTTCCCAAGAAAGTCAGTTTCAATTCGGGGCTGTTAAAATCTCCTGGAAGTGTGCCATGGAACACAGTTCAGAAAGTACTGGAAGAATTGGTGCCCGAGTGGTAGAACAAACTAAAAATACAGACTTGAGCCAAGCGTGGTGGCACGCATCTGTCACCCCAGCTACTCGAGAGGCTGAAGGAGAAGGATCACTTGAGCCTAGGAGCCCAAGGCTGCAATGAGCTGTGATAGTGCCACCACACTCCAGCCTGTGTGACATAGTGACCCTGTCTCTAAAAATAAATAAATAAATATAAAAATACAGACTTGGATAAAGTTTTGGAGGGCTCTGGACTTTAGAATTGTAGATTTGATCATGTGTCATGATGTGGAATCAGGGAAGGGTTTTGAAGAAGGGACTTACCCATTATGTGCTTTAAGAAATCCCATAGCTCGCCGGGCGCGGTGGCTCACGCCTGTAATCCCAGCACTTTGGGAGCCCAAGGCGGGCGGATCACGAGTCAGGAGTTCAAGACCAGCCTGGCCAACATGGTGAAAGCCCGTCTCTACTAAAGATACAAAAAATTAGCCAGGCGTGGTGGCACGCGCCTGTAATCCCAGCTACTTGGGAGACTGAGGCAGGAGAATCGCTTGAACCTGGGAGGCGGAGGTTACATTAAGCCGAGATCATGCCATTGTACACCAGACTAGGCGACAGGGCGACTCCATCTCCAAAAAGAAAAAGAAAAGAAATTCCTTGTCTCCGCTTCTTCCCCTTGGGTTGAGTGATGGTTGGAGATTATAGGTGGAAAGAGGTTTAGGCAGATAGGAATGCAGAAAATTTTTTTTACATATATATTGTGATGTATGTAAAAATATATAATCTTTCCATATGCATTATGATATATATAAAACTAAGGTAACAAGTTGTGAGGAGTGGATAGGTTGGCTTGGATAGTGGGTAGGTAGGGTTGGAGGAGGCAAATGATATGGTGGAACAAGGACCTTGAAATCAATCCAAAACCCAGGTTTTCCTAGGAAGGCCACCAGGAGCCATGGTGAGCCAACTGTTGAGCAGGGATAGTGCCTCGGCAGGAGACTTGGCAGAAGGCAGGCAGGATGAGGATAGGAACACTGGTAGTCCTGGCAGCGTTGAGGAGGCTCCAGCAGAGATCCAGTGCTAAGGGCCCTGGAGGGGCTGGTGGCATCCCCTCAATCTTGGTCCTCTCTCCCCAGAGTTGTGTGGGACCCCAGGGTATCTAGCGCCAGAGATCCTTAAATGCTCCATGGATGAAACCCACCCAGGCTATGGCAAGGAGGTCGACCTGTGAGTTCCTGGTCTCCCCCTCCCTCCTATGCTTGCTGTCCTTTGCTGGGTCTGCCTGTCACCCAGTCCCGCCTGACTCCAGTCTCTTTCCCAGCTGGGCCTGTGGGGTGATATTGTTCACACTCCTGGCTGGCTCGCCACCCTTCTGGCACCGGCGGCAGATCCTGATGTTACGCATGATCATGGAGGGCCAGTACCAGTTCAGTTCCCCTGAGTGGGACGACCGTTCCAGCACTGTCAAAGACCTGGTGAGCTGGGGCTGAGAGGACAGTAGGGGAGGCCCAAGAGCTGCCCCTCATGCTCTGGGTCTCTCCTAGATCTCCAGGCTGCTGCAGGTGGATCCTGAGGCACGCCTGACAGCTGAGCAGGCCCTACAGCACCCCTTCTTTGAGCGTTGTGAAGGCAGCCAACCCTGGAACCTCACCCCCCGCCAGCGGTTCCGGGTAAGCCTGCGTGTGTCAGGGTCTGGGCCCGTTCCTGTGTCCCGTGATCTTTCCCCTGCACTAGAGCTCACCCTGCCCCACTTCCCAGGTGGCAGTGTGGACAGTGCTGGCTGCTGGACGAGTGGCCCTAAGCACCAATCGTGTACGGCCACTGACCAAGAACGCACTGTTGAGGGACCCTTATGCGCTGCGGTCAGTGCGGCGCCTCATCGACAACTGTGCCTTCCGGCTCTACGGGCACTGGGTGAAGAAAGGGGAGCAGCAGAACCGGGCGGCTCTCTTTCAGCACCGGCCCCCTGGGCCTTTTCCCATCATGGGCCCTGAAGAAGATGGAGACTCTGCTGCTATAACTGAGGATGAGGCCGTGCTTGTGTTGGGCTAGGACCTCAACCCCAGGGATTCCCAGGAAGCAGAACTCTCCAGAAGGGTTTTGATCATTCCAGCTCCTCTGGGCTCTGGCCTCAGGCCCATCACTCATCCTGCTACCCTCTTGAAGACCAGCCCAGTACCTCTCTCCCCACTAGCCAGGGCTCTGAGATCAGAGCTGGGGTGGAAGGGAGCCACTCTGAACGCCATGCCTGCCCCGGTCAGTGCTGCCTGTGCTGCATATGAAATAAAATCTACATGCCAGGGAGAGCGGGTGTCCTGTGTCTGTCTGGCTTGGGCAGGAAAGCCCAGAAGGTGCTCAGCAGGGTGCAGGGATGGTGCCATTCTGGCCCAGACCTTTATTGGGGAAAATGTTGGGGGTCACTTGGTCTTGCTCTTGCTTTTACCCGGAGGTAGCTGGAAGGGCTGCTCTAGTGCAGTCAACTTGCTGCTGAGCCTTTCCTCGCTGGCCTTGAGCCGCTCCTCCACCAGCCGCTGGAGCTGCTCCAGCTCCTTGTTCACTTGGGTCTTGATGTAGGCTCGGAGGACGTGGATGTGGCCTGCATGGGCAGGGGAGGAAGGGGCAGGGTGAGGAGAGATGCTGTCTGGCAATGGGGGATGGTCCCTACTCGGGCAAACACAGCCCCCAAATTTCCCCTGGGGGATATAGAGGTAGCAATGTTGTTTCCCTTTAGGAAACGTCAGCCAGCCCTTGTGTGAGAGGTAGTTGGGTTGGGTGGCTACGCTGGACTTTGCAGATTCAAATTCTGATCCCTATTCAGTAGCTGTGTGACCTTAGGCAGGTTATTTAACCCATCTGTGCCTCAGTTTCCTTGTGTGAAATGTGGATAGTGATACCTAGCACATAGGATTGAGGGAGGATTAAATGAGTTAATTTATGTAAAATGCTTAGAGCAGGGCATGCACTGCACACCTATTGCCAAGTATGTGCTGGCTGTTATTGTAATTGGCTTTCTTTTTTTTTTTTTTTTTTTCTTTTTGAGATGGAGTCTTGCTTTGTCGCCCAGGCTAGAGTGCAGTGGCAGCGATCTCAGCTCACTGCAAGCTCTGCCTCCCAGGTTCATGCCGTTCTCCTGCCTCAGCCTCCCAATAGCTGGGACTACAGGTGCCCGCCACCACACCCAGCTAATTTTTTGTATTTTTAGTAGAGACGGGGTTTCACAGTGTTAGCCAGGATGGACTCGATCTCCTGACCTCGTGATCCGCCTGCCTCGGCCTCCCAAAGTGCTGGGATTACAGTCGTGAGCCACTGTACCTGGCCTTTTTTTGTTTTTGTTTTTGTTTTTTTTTTTTTAACTCTTAAGTTCTGGGATACAAGCAGAACATGCAGGTTTGCTACATAGATATACATGTGCCATGGTGGTTTGCTTCACCCATCAACCCATCATGTAGGTTTTAAGCCACCGTCATTCGCTTTCTTTTTTTTTTTTTTTTTTTGAGACAGAGTCTTGCTCTGTCGCCCAGGCTGGAGTGCAGTGGCACAGTCTCGGCTCACTGCAAGCTCCGCCTCCCGGGTTCATGCCATTCTCCTGCCTCAGCCTCTCCGAGTAGCTGGGACTACAGGCGCCTGCCACCGCGCCCGGCTAATTTTTTGTATTTTTAGTAGAGACGGGGTTTCACCATGGTCTCGATCTCCTGACCTCGTGATCCGCCCGCCTCGGCCTCCCAAAGTGCTGGGATTACAGGCGTGAGCCACCGCGCCCGGCCACCGTCATTCGCTTTCTAATGATCATTTCTCTGGAGCCACCTCAGCTGTGCTTTTTTGTTTGTTTGTTTTGAAACAGAGTCTTGCTCTGTCGCCCAGGCTGGAGTGCAGTGGCGAGATCTCGGCTCACTGCAGTCTCCACCTCCTGGGTTCATGCAGTTCTCCTGCCTCAGCCTCCCGAGTAGCTGGGACTACAAGCGTGCACCACCATACCTGGCTATTTTTTGTATTTTAGTAGATAGGGGGTTTCACGGTGTTGCCCAGGCTGGTCGCGAACTCCTGAGCTCAGGCAATCTGCCCGCCTCCAGATTGTGCTGGGATTACAGGCGTGAGCTGCCACGCCTGGCCTGCAGCTGTGCTTTTATCTGTCATCTTGGACTTCTGCATAAGGGATCATTTAGAGAAAGGACTCTATGACTAAAAACAAAAAGTCTGAAGTCCTGATGTGATCCAAACCCTTCATTCTACACCTGCTCAGAGAGACAGGGCAGCCTGCCCCCTCCAGATCCTCACTTGGCTGTGGCTCTGGCGGGGCCACTGTCTCTAGTTCCTTTTCCTGCAGGGTAACTGCCTGCTCCTCCACTTCCTTGCTTTCTTCTTTCTCTGCAAACCAGAAGCAGGAAGAGACTGTGGCCCCAGGCCTGGCCCAGCCCAGCCCTGCCCTGCCCTGGCACTCTCCCTTACCCATCTCACTCTCTGGCCACAGTTTGGGTGGCTGTAGCCCCATGTAAGTCAAAGACAGATCCAGCCGCACCTGGGAAGCAAGGCAGAGGGAGGCTGAAAGGAGTGCACCTGCACTGAGGGAAGGGGCGGTTGAGGGTGGCTCCTCATGGTCCACCACCCCCTACCTGGGGTGTGAAGACGTATTTATAGAGCTTGAAGTGGCGGAAATAAGTGTTGACCACGTAGTCTTCCAAGGCCAGCAGTTGTTCCTCTTTGAAGAGGTCGATGCTGAAAGGAGGCCGCTGTGGTGGTGACTCAGAATTAGAACCCTGACTACCTTCCGGAGCCCTGGCTTTGCCTCCAAAAGCCCAGCAATGTAGGAGCAAGGAGGGCCCACTAGGGTCTTCACAAGAAGATAAGGGTAATGAATGTGAGAGAGACTGGGTTAGACCTTGTCTGGGGATGGGTAAAGGTTCCAGAATGTTCCAGGGGAACTGACCCTGACTCCATGGCAAAAAAGGACACTGGTGAAGTAGCGGTAGCACTCCTCCACGTTGCCCAAGGGGGTTGCTGGCAGGGAAAGCAAGATGCGGCAGTGAGGCCTTCTCTGGTATCCATTCATTCAGTTCACTCAACAGCTGTTTATGACCATGAGCTTCAGAGGCAGACAGATCTGGGTTTCAGCGCTGGCTTGTTTCCTTAACTCATGTAACAAATACTGAATACCCATTATATGCCCACTGTATGCTGTTTTAGGCACTGAACAAGACAGACAAGGTCCTGCCCTTAACGAAGCTTATATTCTAGGGGAAGTGACACAATAAACCAAGAAATAGACCATTTCAGCTATTAAACATTCTGAAGCAAGAGCTATTAAACGTTCTAAAGTAGGTTTTATTGTGTACTATGCATATATTGGCATATATTATTTCTCAGAACAGTCCTGTAAAATGTGTGCTGTACCCTTAATTTCTAGATAAGGAAGCAGTGGATTGGAAAGGTGATGGCTTATGTATGATAATGCTACTAATAATGACATATTCCAGGCAGAAATCCCCTGCTTCTGCTTCCCATGGTCACTTGTGCCAGCCCCGGTTCCTCTTCTCCCTGGGGCTCAAACCTGGTAGCTGCCCCCTCTCACCAATACAAGCCTTGTGAAGATCCTGGAGCAGGGCACAAGCCGCTGATGTCTGCTCCAGTGAGAAGCCCTGCTGGCGGCAGAAAATGAGCGCGTGGCAGAAGAGGTCCAGGGTGATGGCGTCTCGCAGGTTCTGCTCAGGACACCCTAGCTCCAGCAGCTCAGCCAGCACCCTTGGGAGGGAGAGAGGAGTGAGTGACAACTGGGCCTCCTTTCATCACCCTACACCCACCACATGCTTTGGAGTCAGCCATTCCTCATGTTTTCCCAACCTGACCCCTCAGCCTTTGCCAACAGCTCTTCCCGCGCCCCCCTCAGTCCCTACTCCCTCATCTCCTCAGCATTGGTGGTCTTCTCCAGCTGGTGCATGGAATGGATGTCCAGGTACTTCCTGTTATAGGAAAAGAAAAAGAGAATTGGTGGCCATTACCTATCATGACAGGGCTGTGACAGCTAGTGCGTGAGACTGCGAGTTGGGCCACCGGCGTGAAGCTGGGCTCTTTAGCCAGCTTGCTGTGTAACTATGCAAATCGTTAACTCTCTGGGCCTAAATGAACTCTTATGAGCCTCTCCATTTCTAAAGCCTAGGGTTAGGAATCTTGAATTCTTTTTTCTGCTCTGCCACTACCTTGTATGACCTTGGTCAAGTACTCCCTGTGGCCCTCAGTGTCCCCCTCTGTACAATACTCCTTAGCGGCCATGAGACTCCATTTACATTCTGTCTTTGGCTCTTTTTTTCTCACACTGCCTCCCTCCTCTTTGGATTGGAGAGGCTGGAAAGCCAGCTTCCAGTCACCTGGAGTAACTGCATCTCCGGGCCTCAGTCTCATCTGTAAAATGGGGATGCCCTGGCCACAGACAGGACTGTTGGGGAGGCAATAAAGGAAGAACGCAAATATTCAGTGTACGTTTTGTCTCTTCACACTCACCACATGCAGATCCGGGGTCGGGGCAGCGGCGGCTGCGGAAAGAAAGCGAATTGGGGAAGGCAGCTGTGGTGTCCTGGCCCGTAGCGAATCTCCAGCGGGCCCGAGAAGGCGCTGTAACTTGCCATCTCATCTCAAGGACTAAGAAGGAGAGGCGCGGGCGAGGCAGGGCTTCAGCAGGCCCTAGGTGCTCTACGCGAGCACAGTAACCACCGGGGTCACACACCCCTGCCTCTCCTCGCCCAGGCAGCCCGGGAGACGTCCCGAACGTTAGTAAGCATAATGAGGGGTGGCGCCTGCGAGGGAGCTGGTTTATAAATATTCACGAGCAGACCAGACTGTCCCGCCCTCACCGGAAACAAGTTGGCTCCGGGGTCTTCATCCGCTTTAGCCGCCGCCGCCGCCGTCGTTGTCGTCGACTGGGTCCGCACACTCGCTCGCGTCCGCGCCGCCAACCCACGCACTGAGCTGCGATCCTTCCCCGCTTCCCGCCGCAGCTCGGAGAGATGTTCAAGCTCCGACTGCACCCTCATTCCCAAAAAGTGGCTGGTCTTGCGGTTGAGCATCTCGCCGCTCTTCCGTGCCGCGAGGCGCCCCGGGCTCCCGCCGCCTCGGTTCCAGGACAGCCAGCGCTCGGTCTGCGGCCAAGGCCGGGCCCGTTCGCCTCGCTCCGGCCAATCTACGCGCGGAGAGGCGCGGCGGGGCGAATCCGTGGGGGCGTCTCCCTCCGTCTCAACGGCGACGGTTGCCAAGGGGGGCTTGTGAGGGAAGGAAGGCGGAAAGCGCAGGCTCACGCCAGTGGGTGCGAAGAGAACGCGCAGATACGTAAGAAATTGCGAGTGCCCACCTGGGCACCCTCTCTTCCAAGTTGCTAATACGAGGGCCGGCGCTGTCCTCCAGGCTGGGAAGTGGGAGCGCGGTGTCAGTTACTATGGGAACTGCCTCTTGGCCAATCACCGAGAGAAAGAGGAGGTGTTTGGGAAGAAGCCAGAGGACCCGAGTGGCGGGACCGAGCGTAACCAATAGAAGCAGAAGATAAAGAAGTTTCCTCACATCCGGGACTGCCTTTGGCGCCTGCGCCCTGCGCACCGTTGGGGGGCCAGTGTCGTCCAGTGACGTCCGGTGAAATCCAAGATGGCGGCGCTAGGCTGACCCTGCTGCTGGTGAGGGCTCTGGCGCCGGCGGGGACGGGATCCAGCAGGTGTGTGCGGGGTGGAGGGTGTTTGGGGCTGTGGAACACCAGCCGTTCCCACATCTCTGCTCTCTGTCTTCTGCAGGTGACGGAAGTACCGCCTCTTCCCGTCTGACGCCCCTCAGGGGACCCTGCGCCGCTCCAGCCGCCGCGGCCATGTCTGGGCCAGGCAACAAACGCGCCGCCGGCGACGGGGGCTCAGGGCCCCCCGAGAAGAAGCTGAGTCGTGAGGAGAAGACCACCACCACTCTTATCGAGCCCATTCGTCTTGGAGGCATCTCTTCCACGGTTCGTGGGCTCTTGCCTTAACCCTCAGAACTTGCCAAAGCCCTCCCTCTGTTCTCTGGCCAAACTGTCCAGAAACTTACACCCACTTCCCCAAGTTTAGCAAGGTCCGCGTTACAGGATACTCTGTTGAAAGAAGCTGAGAACACGACGCCTGTCTTCCCTTTACAGATAGGAAAACAGGTTCCCAGGGGGCGTGTGACTTGTCAAAGACTAAGGATTTACAAGGGAACAGGCAGAAACAACGTGAGCCTCCTCACAACCAAGACACTTTTCGCTATGTGTTGTCTGAGCCTCCTTAGATTCTGTTAGCGGTTAGTGTGGGAATACCCCCATCTCCCATGCATTCCAGATGTTCTGCTCCTCTCTCTCTCTCTCTCTCTGTCTCTCTCTGATTGGTTTGTGGGCCCTGCTTGACCCTCTCGTCGGCCCCTTTGTTTCCTTTGGTAGGAGGAGATGGACCTGAAGGTACTACAGTTCAAGAACAAGAAACTGGCAGAGCGGCTGGAACAACGGCAGGCTTGTGAAGATGAACTCCGAGAACGAATTGAGAAGTTGGAGAAGCGGCAGGCCACAGATGATGCCACACTCCTCATCGTCAATCGCTACTGGGCCCAGGTGGATACCTTCTGCTTTCAAAGACCAGGCCTTGATTCAACTGCCAATCCCCAGATTCCCCTGCTGGGAAAGGAGTATCATGTTGGAAAGCACTAAGGGATTCATAACATTTTTGATGTTTTCTCCTTCCAGTTGGATGAAACTGTGGAAGCCCTTCTCCGGTGCCATGAGGGCCAGGGGGAGCTGTCTTCAGTGCCTGAGGCACCTGGGACCCAGGAGGGGCCAACATGTGATGGGACTCCTCTCCCAGAGCCGGGGACATCAGAGCTGAGGGGTAGGACTAGAGTCCTGGGATCTGGGGAGCTTAAGTTCTGGGAAAAGTCCTGGAGAGGAGGGGACTTTGGTGTTGGGCCCCTGAATTGCCTGCCTTACTACTCCCCACGAAATGGATTTCATGTTTGGGCAGTAAAGTGCAGTGCACAAAAACACAGGCTTTGGACTCTGACTAACTTGGTTTATAGAGCAGTTCATGTTTTGACACCCCTTTGTTTCAAACAGTATTATGGTTGAGTATTAACTATGTATTTGACGCTTTCTAAAAATGAGTGTTGCACTTGCTATGAGGGAGGAAATTATAAACATAGTAAGCAGAAAGTACTGGGGCTCCTGAACGGGAATGATTGTGTGTGCATGCATGTTTGTGTGATTCTAATTTATATTGGGAAAGTATAGGAAGCTTCCCTGAGGATGTGATACGCAACTCTGTAGCTTTGAGGAAATTACTTTACCTCCCTGAACCTCATTTGTCTCACTTTCAGGATGGAGATAATAGTGCATTATAGGTTGTGTTGATTAAGTGAACCATTAGTATTGAAGGGCTCAGTCTGGAACTTGGTACAGAGTGGTAGTAACTGCTGTTACCCTCATGAGGGTCTGTCCATTCCTTCCAGACCCCTTGGCGATGCAGCTGCGGCCCCCTCTCAGTGAGCCAGCCTTGGCTTTTGTGGTGGCACTGGGTGCCAGCAGCAGTGAGGAGGTGGAGCTGGAGCTGCAAGGCCGAATGGAGTTCTCCAAGGCAGCTGTGTCTCATGTGGTAGAGGCCTCAGACCGCCTTCAGCGCCGGGTGGAGGAACTCTGTCAGCGAGTGTACAGTCGAGGTGGGTTCTTTGTGCCCATACCCAAGAGGTGTACATCCCCACCTGCATCTTGATGGCACCCCCTTCCCAATTCCGCTAATTCCCGAGTCCAAGGGCGACCAGAATTCCCCAAGGAATAAATCAGCCATGTTCTTGGAAGGGGTAGGTTAGGCTGTAGATGGGGGTTCCAACTTTGATTCCTGGATTGAATGCTAGAGAGATGGGTTGGAGGAGTTGTTGATGCCGGTAGAGCCTCCTGGCCAGAGGCCCCTCTGGAGCACTTGGTGTGGGTTGCAGATCCACAAGGCATAGCTTCAAGGGCTCAGGCCTTATAGGTTGACAGGTTTCTCCCACTTAGTTCTGCCATCCTTACCTGGACATGCTGGGAAAGTGGCTCCCCTCTCTGAGCTGGTTTCCTCCTCTGTGCAGTGGGGATAAAGACTCCTGGCTTTGTCATGAGAAATGGGCAAGACAGCTGGTGGATCACACTGGGCACATAGCAGACTCCAGAATGAGTTAGTTGTTTGCCCCATTGCCCTGAGCTGGGCTCTTACCTGGGCCCTGCCTTCCCAGGGGACAGTGAGCCCCTCAGTGAGGCGGCTCGGGCACGCACCCGAGAGCTGGGCCGTGAGAACCGGCGACTGCAGGACTTGGCCACTCAGCTGCAGGAGAAACACCACCGCATCTCACTGGAGGTGAGGAGCCGGGGGCTTTGGGGGTGGGATTAGAATCAGGCAGGTTTTGGGTTAGATGGGCACTCAGGGACCTCAGAAACCAAGTCCCCCATCCAAGCGTCTGCTCCCTCATTGTTCCCAGTACTCTGAGCTCCAGGATAAAGTGACATCGGCAGAGACCAAGGTGCTGGAGATGGAGACAACAGTGGAGGACTTGCAGTGGGACATCGAGAAGCTGCGGAAGCGAGAGCAAAAGCTCAATAAGCACCTGGCAGAGGCCTTAGAGCAGGTGGAGCAGGGGGGCAGGGGTGCTGGGGTAGGTGAGGCAAGGCTGGGCCCTTGGGCCCTAGCTCCTCCCCTCCATGTCCATTGCCTGTCTGTTTTCTCTCCACAGCTTAACTCTGGCTACTATGTATCTGGGAGCTCCTCAGGCTTCCAGGGGGGCCAGATCACACTCAGCATGCAGAAGGTGAGCAGCATCTTCCTCTCACCCCTTCTCACAACCTCTTCTCTATTGCACTCTTGAAATTCTCCTCAGGACAAAGGACAAACATCCATCTCCGAGGCCCTTCCTGGTCACTCCTGCTGTTCTTTCATGCATTCATATACTTGTTGAGTAAATTTTTGAACACTTAGTGCTAGGCACTAGGCATGTTGGCGAGAACAAAATAGAGGTCAAAACTTTCATGGACCAGGCAAGAAATAAATAAAAGAATGTATCTTTAGGTTCTACTTGTGGTAACAGACAAGAAATCAGTAAAATAGCGTATCAGTGTGTTATGAGTACCACATATGATAAAGCACAGAAGAGAGAGATAGGAGTGAGTTGGAGTCATTTGGCATCTGGTGGTCACTGTGCCCTTTTTCCCTTTACTAGCACTTTAGGCCTTCCTGGAATGCTTCCGTGACTCCCCATCAGTTAAGAGCCTTAGTTTCCAGCACCGACCATGCAGTATTGAATTTTCTCCCATTTGTCTGGGAGCCCTTAGGAAAATACTTGGTTTGGGGTATCAGAATCGATCATTGCCCTGCACAGGGTGCTTGGGGTGGAGTGTGTGCTGGGGACGTAAGGGAGGCCTGCTGCCACATCTGGCCCTGCCTCCCATGGCCCTGCCTCCCATGGCCCTGCCTCCCACTCCTTAGTTTGAGATGCTGAATGCAGAGTTGGAGGAAAACCAGGAATTGGCCAACAGCCGTATGGCAGAGCTGGAGAAACTGCAGGCCGAACTTCAGGGGGCTGTGCGGACCAATGAGCGCCTCAAGGTGGGCTGCCGTAGGGGCTGAGAGGGCCTGTGCCTGTAAGGGAGGGACTGAGCCCTGAATCCTCTTGCTGATCCCATTTGGGCATCCCTGCCCCAGGTGGCCCTGCGGAGCCTTCCTGAGGAGGTAGTGCGGGAGACGGGGGAGTACCGCATGCTGCAGGCCCAATTCTCACTGCTCTACAATGAGTCTCTGCAAGTGAAGACCCAGCTAGACGAGGCTCGGGGCCTGCTGCTGGCCACCAAGAACTCCCACCTGCGACACATTGAGCACATGGAGGTATGGCCCTGGAACAGGCGTTGGGGCTGGGCTAAGGGCCAGACCCTTAGTGTTGAGGTGTTTGTGGCTTCAGAGGCCCTGTGTGCCAGCCAGGGGTCCCTGGGTAATAGATTGTTCCCAAGATACTGAGTCCTGAGATGGGACCAAGGGGCTATGTGGGTCCTTAACACATCAACCCACAGAGCGACGAGCTGGGGCTGCAGAAGAAGCTGCGCACAGAGGTCATTCAGCTGGAGGACACGCTGGCCCAGGTACGCAAGGAGTACGAGATGCTGCGCATCGAGTTTGAGCAGAATCTGGCGGCCAACGAGCAGGCGGGTATGTGGTGAGGATAGGGCGGAGGTGGGGCCTTATCTGGGAGTGCTGGGCCCTGGTGTGGGGCTGCTGCTTATCCTGATGCAAGAGGCTAAGGCCTTTTTTTTCACAGAGCCTCGGCTTCTTATGCAAAACAGGGCCTGCACTGCTTGGCTCCCAGGCACAGTGAGGGTCACGCCAGCTGGGGTGGCTGATGGAGCAGGCACATGCAGAGTCTGAGCTGTCAGCCCTGTCCTCATTCTTCTGGTCTGATGATGTCTCTGTCTCTCAGATACTTGTGTTACAAAGATTTGTCAAATGCCACCTATGAGCCAGGCTCTGTTCTAGGGTTTGGGGTTATGCCAGTGAACAAAACAGAATTCCTGCCATGTGGAGCAACATTCTGATAGAAGACAGACTAGAGGAAGACGAACTAGTAGAAGAAAAATGGAAAATGCGTTAGCTCGTGACAAATAGGAAAGTAAAGCAGAAAAGGAAGATAGGAAGTATCAGAAGAAAGGGTTTTGCAATTTTGGATAGGAGGCCAGGGAAATGTACTGGGAAGGTGATGTTTAAGACTCTAGAAGAAGTTGACTAACTTTTGTGAATGTTACAGTTACCTTCTCTATTAAAGGGAATTAGATGTATGAAAAAAAAGAAAAGAAAAAACCTAGGCCAGGCATGGTGATTCATGTCTGTATCCCAGCACTTTGGGAGGCCAAGGTGGGAGGATCACTTGAGGCCAGGAATTTGAGACCAGCCTGGGCAACAAAGTGAGACACTGTTTCTATTTAAAAAAAAAAAAAAAAAAAAAAAAAAAAAAATTCTACATTAGCAAAAGTTATATGAATAGGCAGTGTCAAGTTACTTTTAGGTGAGTTTCCTTGAAGTCAGCATTATTTACTTTGATGAGTTCATGCTCCATTGAGGCCGCAATGTTCCCCTCCTGCACAGTGGGAGTGATGGCATAGCCTCTTCCCCCACTGAGGGGTTGGAGTCCTAACCCAGGAACTGGTTCTGACACCTTTACTTCCTGATGCTCCTCCAGGGCCCATCAACCGTGAGATGCGCCACCTGATTAGTAGTCTTCAAAACCACAACCACCAGCTAAAAGGGGACGCCCAGCGATACAAGCGGAAGCTTCGAGAAGTACAAGCTGAGATTGGCAAGGTGAGAAGGGGCCTGCCTGGGAAAAGCTTTGGCTAGACTCCAGTGAATACCATCTGACTTCATCCCTCTTCCTCTCTGCCTTTGCAGCTCCGGGCCCAGGCCAGTGGCTCTACCCACTCCACCCCCAACCTGGGCCACCCAGAGGATTCTGGCCTCAGTGCCTCAGCCCCAGGGAAAGAGGAGGGTGGGCCAGGCCCTGTCAGTACCCCTGACAACAGAAAGGAGATGGCTCCAGTGCCTGGCACCACCACTACTACCACTTCAGTGAAGAAGGAGGAGCTGGTCCCCTCCGAAGAGGATGTCCAGGGCTTAACCCCTGGGGCCCAGGGCCCTTCCTCCCGGGGCCGAGAACCTGAGGCCAGGCCCAAGCGGGAGCTTAGGGAACGGGAAGGTCCCGGCCTGGGACCTCCACCTGTAGCCTCCGCTCTCTCAAGGGCTGATCGGGAGAAGGCCAAGGTGGAAGAAGCCAAGCGGAAGGAATCAGAACTCCTCAAGGGTCTCCGAGCAGAGCTCAAGTGAGGCTCTGTTCCTGTCTCCTTCCTGACCCTGCCAGGTGGCCTCCAGTTCCACTCACCAAGACTTCCTCCTGTACCTCCTTGCCAGGAAGGCCCAGGAGAGCCAGAAGGAGATGAAACTGCTGCTGGATATGTACAAGTCAGCGCCCAAGGAGCAGCGGGATAAGGTGCAGCTCATGGCAGCGGAACGCAAGGCCAAGGCCGAGGTGAGGGCAGCTGGGGCTTGTGGGGCATGCAGAAAGGCAGAGCAGAGTCCTAGGTCAGCAGGAAGCAGTGTCAAGAGAGTTTCTTTTTCCCTGTGCTATAGGTTGATGAGCTGCGGAGCCGCATCCGGGAATTGGAGGAGAGGGATCGAAGGGAGAGCAAGAAGATCGCAGATGAGGATGCCCTGCGGCGCATTCGGCAGGCAGAGGAGCAGATAGAACACCTGCAGCGCAAGCTGGGTGCCACCAAGCAGGTGCGGCCCATGTGGTGCCTTCGCGTCAGAACGCAGAGAGAGCTCTTCATACCTTGCTTGGTGCCTGTAGTGCCTGCAGCACCTTGATGATCTGGGTCCCCTCTGGTTCTTTGCTTCGCTGTGTTTTCCCATGGTTCCCCCACAGCCATCCTATCCACTTCCCACGTTCCATCTTGTCTCTGCCCACTTGCTGCAGGAGGAGGAGGCTCTGCTCTCAGAGATGGATGTGACAGGTCAGGCTTTTGAGGACATGCAGGAACAGAACGGGCGGCTGCTACAGCAGTTGCGGGAAAAGGATGACGCCAACTTTAAGCTAATGTCAGAGCGGATCAAGGCCAACCAGATTCACAAGCTGCTGCGGGAGGAGAAGGATGAGTTGGGCGAGCAGGTCCTTGGCCTCAAGTCCCAGGTATGGCCGCCCCCAGCTTGCAGGGTGGAGGTGGAGAGGTGGAGAGGTGGGGGTCATAGCCCTGAGTCCTCCTCTGGTCCTTAGGTGGATGCCCAGCTGCTGACTGTGCAGAAGCTGGAAGAGAAGGAGCGGGCCTTGCAGGGCAGCCTCGGGGGTGTGGAGAAGGAGCTGACGCTGCGCAGCCAAGCCCTGGAGCTCAACAAGCGGAAGGTGAGGCTGGGCCAGGGGGACACACAGCTTGGGCTGCTGGCTCACCTCCTCACCTTCCGGTTCTGCTCAGAGCACCCGACGCAATAGCCTGAGGTGAAGCCAGGCTGTCACAGAACAGCTCACACATATTGAACATTTACATGTGCCAGACCACATGCTGAGTACTTGACATGCTTGGTCACATTTCAGTCTCACTAATCCTATCAAGATGGTGTTTACGGGCGTGGTGGCTCACGTCTGTAATCCCAACACTTTGGGAAACAGAGGTGGGAGGTTTGTTTGAGGCCAGGAGTTGGAGACCAGCCTGGGCAACATAGTGAGACCTCATCTCTACAAAAAAATTTTGTGAGAGGATCACTTGAACCCAGGAGGTTGAGGCTGCAGTGAGCTATGATCGCACCACTGCACTGCAGTCTGGGTGACAAGAGCGAGACTCTGTCCCTAGGAAAAAAAAATAAAAGATGGAATTTTTTTTTTTTTTTTGAGATGGAGTCTTGTTCTGTTGCCCAGGCTGGAGTGCAGTGGTGTGATCTCGGCTCACTGCAACCTCCACCTCCCAGGTTCAAGCAACTCTCCTGCCTCAGCCTCTCAAGTAGCTGGGATTATAGGCACGCACCACCACGCCCGGCTAATTTTTGTATTTTTTTTAGTAGAGACAGGGTTTCACCATGTTGGCCAGGCTGGTCTCAAACTCCTGACCTTGTGATCCGCCCACATTGGCCTCCCAAAGTGCTGGGATTACAGCGTGAGCCACTGCACCTGGCCGGATTTTGTTTTTAGCCTCATTTTATAAATAAGGAAACTGAGGCTCAGCGAGGTGGACTGATCTGCTCAAGAGGGAGTGGCCCTGATATTTGGGTCCAAGCCTCCTTGACTCTAGGCTCTACCTTCTAACCACTCGCTAGTGAACTGTAAAGTGGGGATGATGTTCTCTGTCACGTAGTTGTATTAAATATAAGAAATGTCTAGCTTTGGCTAAAGGCTTAAGATTAACATTGATTTCCATTTCCTCTGAAGCTGTTTTCTTCTACAGTTAGTTCATTCATTTAAGCAGTATGTTTGTGTTTTTTTTGTTTTTTTTTAGACGGAGTCTAGCTCTGTTGCCTAGGCTGGAGTACAGTGGCTCGGTCTCAGTTCACTGCAACCTCCACCTCTCAGGTTCAAGCGATTCTTCTGCCTTAGTGTCCCGAGTAGCTGGGAGTACAGGAGCCTGCCACCTCGCCCAGCTAATTTTTGTATTTTTAGTAGAGAAGGGGTTTCACTGTGTTGGCCAGGCTTGTCTCAAACTCCTGACCTCGTGATTTGCCCGCCTTGGCCTCCCAAAGTGTTGGGATTACAAGTGTGAGCCACCACGCCTGGCCCATTTAAGCAGTATATTTTACATCCCTGCTATGTACTAGGCCTTGCGCTGATTGCTGTGGAGACAGTGGGAACAAGAAGGTCTCTGCCTTCGAGTCAAAGCTGGAACTTCAGGTCTTGGCAGGCAGAGCAAGCCAGTAATCCCCCAAATAAAATAGTGCATGTCACAGTAAGCCTTGTGCAGGAATCTGAGGTGCTGTCAAAGAAAAATAGGGGAGCCTCTTAGGTGACACTTGAGCTGAGGCCCAGGGGAGCTGTGCGTGTGGTGGGGAAGTTGAGGGGAGCAGAGAGGAGAGCCTTGTGAAGGCTCAAAAACCAGACAGCAGGCCAGGCGCAGTGGCTCACGACTGTAATCCCAGCACTTTGGGAGGCCGAGGCAGGCAGATCACAAGGTCAGGAGATCTAGACCATCCTGGCTAACACGGTGAAACCCCGTCTCTACTAAAATACAAAAAATTAGCCGGCCGTGGTGGCAGGCGCCTATAGTCCCAGCTACTCGGGAGGCTGAGGCAGGAGACTGGTGTGAACCCTGGAGTCAGAGGTTGCAGTGAGCCGAGATCGCGCCACTGCACTCCAGCCTGGGGGACAGAGCAAGACTCCATCTCAAAAAAAACAAACAAACAAAAAACAGCATCACACATGAGGAACTGGAGAGGGAGAACAGGAGGGGAGGGCTTAGGGCTCAGGAGGCAGGAGCAGCTCCAGGGCAGGTGTCACTGGGGTACTGGACACAAGCATTGGTGGGCCATGACTCCACATACCTGAATCACCAGGCTCAGACCAGTGCCTCCTTCCACCCCACTCAGGCTGTAGAAGCCGCCCAGCTGGCCGAGGACCTGAAGGTGCAGCTGGAGCACGTGCAGACTCGGCTGCGGGAGATCCAGCCCTGCCTGGCAGAGAGCCGGGCTGCTCGTGAGAAAGAGAGCTTCAACCTCAAGAGGGCTCAGGTGTGTGCAGGGGTGAGGGGCCAGGCCAGGGTGGTCCACGGTCACGGACCTATCCTGGGGGCAAGCGGCTCAAGGGTGAGGACCCTTGCCCTTAGCCAGGCCTCTCCTGCCCCAGGAGGACATCTCACGGCTGCGGCGCAAGCTGGAAAAGCAGAGGAAGGTGGAGGTCTACGCGGATGCTGACGAAATCCTCCAGGAGGAGATCAAGGAGTACAAGGTGGGGCTGTGTGCCAAGTTGTGCCCTGTCCACCTGGGAATTGTAGATGCAGGATTGCTGAGACTGTAGTGGAGAGTCTGGGGACCTTGGAAGTAACATAGGGCAGCAGAAAGTGGGCAGCACAGTGGTTGCAGAGTCAAATACTGTTTGCTGTACATGTACCGTGAGCTAGGCATAATGCTTGGCTGGGTGTGGGTTGGGAGGCTAGGAACTGGCTCTGGTCTGATTTCTTGAAACTGACAGTTAGGGGAGGAGGCAGCCAAGTAATTCTCTCATCCCAGATGTGTAATGTGATGGCAGAGGCTAGAGGGGCTGAGGGGACTCGGGAGGCCCTTCCCCTGGCCCTGGGGTCAGCAGGCTTCCTGGAGTGAATGTCACCACAGCGGACCTGAAGAATAGGCCAGACATGGCTGTGAGGAACGGGGGTGAGTGGCTTTAGGCAAAGGGAATGGCAGATGTGGAGGCCTGAGCTGAGGGGTTGCTGGGTCAGCACCGGAGGTTGTAATCAGAGGAGCCAATGTGGAGAGGTTGGGCAGTGTCACCTCCTGAAGGGTGCGGTACGCCAGGTTGAGACCTCAAAGGGTTTTAAACAGGAGAGTGATGTGGTTAGATTTCTTGTTGGTTTTGGGCTGGAAGAGGTAGATTGGAGGCAGGGAAATTGTTATGGTATTGCAGTCACTGAGGCAGAAACCAGAGTAGATGGGTTCAGGAGACGTTTCAGAGGCAGAATTGCTTGGACTCAGGGATGGATCAAATGCATGGAGCGAGGGAAAGGGAACACTTGGAGGACTCCTGGGTTCCTGGTTTGAGAAACTAGGTGGATAGCCAGTACCATTTGGGGGGTTTGGAGGCCTGTGGGGGAGCAGGTTCTATGGGATGGTGTCAAAGGATGCTGAGAAGGTGCCTGTGGGACCCCTTGGGAGGCTGGGAAGGTGCTCAAGACAGAAGGGCTGGGCTGGAGAACGGGCTCGGCGAATGTCAGTAGAGGTAGAGGTGGAAGCCACATATGACTTGGTCATCCCTTGGAAGCAGTTGAGCCTTGAAGGGCAGAGGCAGCTGGAGGCAGCCATGGGGTAGAGGCAGGCTTGGGAGCCTGTTCAGTGCTGGTGCATAGGTTCCTGGGAGACAGGAGTGATGGCAGGGAGGCTGCTGAGGCGGCAGGCTGTGCTGGGATTTTAGCAGGCTGGAGGAGGACTGTTGGGGAATGCTGAGTTGAGTCAATCCATGTCTGGAGTTGGAGGTGGAGACCTTCCTGGTGGTGGAAGAGAGGTCTCAGGCTAAGAAGGGACCCACAGCAGGGTCTCTGGCCAGTGCCGAGGCTGGGCCCAGTTGAGGGTAGAGAGAACAGATTTCTAGTTGCATTGCCATTCCAGCTGTGACTTAGCAAGTGCAGGTGAAGAGGTAGACAAGATTGAGATTTCACCAGAGAAGGTCAGTGGGGCAGGAGATGAAGCCCCAAGGCAGAGTCCAGGCTGGGCCTGTGGGTCCTTGTCCTTTTGAGGGGACACATGATAGCCATCACTGCCCAGTGATGAATCCGGACTCTGCTGATTTCTAGTGTTGAGACCTTGGCCTCTGCACCTCAGTTTGCTCATTCACAGAGTGCTCGTCCCTACCTCCAGGGTCATGGGAGGATGAGGTGCAGTCTCCAATGTGGTGGGCTTGACCTGGACTCCTCCTGCTGTCAGCTTGGGGTCTGGGCACTGTCAGAGTTGTTCCCAAGCTGATGCCTTTGCCTGGCCCAGGCGCGGTTGACCTGCCCCTGCTGTAACACCCGCAAGAAGGATGCAGTCCTTACCAAGTGCTTCCACGTTTTCTGCTTCGAGTGCGTGCGGGGCCGCTATGAGGCCCGCCAGAGGAAGTGCCCCAAGTGCAACGCGGCCTTTGGTGCCCACGACTTCCATCGTATCTACATCAGCTGAACCTGAAACTCAGGGGACTCTGGAACACCATGGACCCTGGGGGCTGTGCCCCCAGCCCCTCCCCACTCCAGGTCTAGTGGCCCCACCCTCCATTCCAGACCCCATGGGCCCAGCCCCTGCCCACCTTGTTGGTTTGGGGACCCTGGTGCATGCCAGTGGGCGTGGGATCAGCCAAGCTTCGTTCCGTCTTTTCCTAAAGGTCAGAGCTGCAGCCTAGGGGGCACTGCCCTACAGAAAAGGTCTGCCTGAGAGGCCTGAGGAGCCCAGAGCACTCGACTGAGCTTCCCGGAAACTGGCCCTAACCTGTCTCCATGGATGCATCCCAACCCTAAGGAAAATTCCCCAGGCTGTGATCTCCGACCCTAGAGAAGGCTCGCTCCCTGCCTACTGGCTCACAAATGAGGACCAGTGGGCCATGTCCTTGTTCCTTGTTTGAGACTGGGCTGCAGGCCCCAGGAAGACTTTCCTTCACCCACCATCCCCCTAGCCTCGGCAGGGCTTCTGTCCTGTGGAGTTCCCTGGACACCTCGGTCTGGCTCTTGTGCCAAGGGCTGAAGGAGGTACCCTCTTGGCAGATGGGGGCATCACCCGCTTCCTTTGGGAAGCTCTAAGGTTGCTGCAGTCACCTTCCTCATCTTGCAGGTGCTGAACCAACATCAGTTTCTATTCTAATCAGGCCCCTTCCCAATCTCCACTTCTCTCCCAAGCCCATTTACCCCCACCTCATGCATCCCAAGGCTCTACTGGGTCCCTGGACCTAACCCTGCTTTCATCTGGTGGCCTTAACTACAGTGGAGGTGGAACTTAACAGGAGGGGAAGGGACAGACCAGCCCCAGCCGCTGGGCCAACTTCCAATCATTCCAGCTAGAAGAGCTTCCCCCCCAACACCCTGTGACTGAGCCTGTGTCCTGTCTGCCTGCCCAGCCATGCTCCATCGGCTGTGAGGGCAGCACCCGGAAAGGCCAGAGGGTTGGAGCTACAGGGGCCCGTTTGGACCCACAGCCTCTGCTCTAGAGATGCTTGTATAGGCTGTTAATTGTGATCAATAAACGTTCAACCCTCGGCCTGCAGCCAGAGTGGCCAGGCCTCGCACCCCAAAAGTAGTCCCCCGATTTCAGCTGCAGCAGCTGAGCAGCACTTTGCTGGCTTGGTGTGAGCCTGGGAGGGCTCAGACTTAACGGCCGACAGGGATCACGGACTGGGCCTGAAGGGGAGAGCGTGGTGGTCGCCGCGGAGCCGCCTGTACTGCTCCCGCGGACCCTGGTCTGGCTACGCCCTCGGCTGTCATGACCTGGGGATGCCGGGACTCCTCGGGCTGCATCCTGGGAAGTGTAGTTCCTGGTCAGCACATGGTTAGGAGGTTCTCGAAGGGAGAGCTGGTTTCCCGGTTGCGCTGGCCAAAGGCCGGTCTGAATTGGATACTGCGGGCCCCTTCTCAGCGGCTTCACCCCCACATCACTTGAATGCACAGATCGGGACTCCTCAGCGGGATGACTTCATTGCAATCGGCTTCGGGTGCGGTGCGGCGTGTACCGAGCGGCGTTCTTGGGATCAGCGCGCTGCAGGCGCCCCGGGCGGATCCTTCACCAAGGCGGGACTGGGGCTGGTGCGGAGCGGTGTTGGTTCCGGCGCTGGCGACAGGGCTATGGCCACGGCAGGGGCCGCGTGCCTCTCAGCGGTGGCGCCTTCGCGAGGACTAGCGGCTCTGTCGGCCTTCGGGCCCCATTGGCTCCCGGGTCTTAGGCGGGGCCGCCGCTGCTGGCCCAGGATGGACTGGAGACGGAGACGCGGGCCGCCACGGTGACCTCGGGCGCAGGGCCGGCGGCGGTGGGCACGCTAGTGGAAGCGTGGGCCGCGGCGGGGGAGGACATCGGGCCGCAGAGGAAGTGCCGATGGCCCGGAGCAGCAGTGCGAGGGTGGGAAAAACGCAGGATATTGCATCATAGAGACGCGGCCACCTGCGCCCCTGGAGAGCGCGTCTCAGGAGCGGCGCACCGGTCACGGGTGGAGGTCAGCCAGGCCTTTGTAAGCGCGGTGCCCTTCCAGGAGTCGCCTTCGCCTGGGCCCTTGAGTAAATGCCAAGTAATTCCGCATCGTCTCCCTAGATATCTGCTCTAAAGGCCACCCGGTCTCCTTATCAGAGGGGCAAAACTTTCCTTGTGGGTCTTCATACCTAATAAAAGCCGGCATCAAACCACTTTCTCAAGGTCAAGTCCAAGGGAACGGGGTGAAGATCCCAGAATGTCAGTGAGGCAGCAACCACTGATGTGGTGGCAGGAACCAAACTTTTTTTTTTGTTGTTTGTTTGAGACGGAGTCTCACTCTGTCTCCCAGGCTGGAGTGCAGTGGCACGATCTCGGCTCACTGCAACCTCTACTTCCCGGGTTCAAGCGATTCTCCTGCCTCAGCCTCCCGAGTAGCTGGGACTGCAGGCGTGCACCACTGCACCCAGCTGATTTTTGTATTTTTAGAGACGGGGTTTCACCATGTTGGCCAGGCTGGTCTCAAACTCCTGACATCATGATCTGCCTGCCTCGGCCTCCCAAAGTGCTAGGATTACAGGCGTGAGCCACTGTGCCCGGCCAGGAACCAAACTCTTAATAAACATTTCCTATGAGACTCTGGTGCCGGGAGGATTTGCCTTAATTTTTTGACTGCTTACCACCCCTAGTGGTCCCAGTGGCAGCGGTACCCTGGGCCACTGCCCAGGGACTGGCAGACCAAAACTCCTCCTGGGCCCACCCCGACCTTGGCTGTCTTCTTGGGAGTCAACAGATGTTGGCATCAGTGGTGGACATGCCTGTGATTGGCCAGTGGGTTGCCTGATGTTGACCGCTCTCTTCTCAAAACTTCCCTTGCATCTGACGGTGCTACGCTGTCCTGTCCTGGTTTTTCTCATACTGTCTTCTGCTGGTCCTCTTCCTCCACCCCTAAACTAGACCTGCTTTGCCACTCTGGGTGTGTTTATTCATGGTTATGGCTATAGCTAAGGTGATAAGAGCTAACTGCTCCAGCCACTCCTCCTTCCTGAGCTCCAGACCTGGAGAATCACCACTGTTCTTGTGGCGAGAAGAGAGATCATGTCACTCTCAAATATCCCCAAGTGGTACCTTCCCCGAGCTGCTCCACGGGCTCCACACTGTGGGCTCTGCCCTCTGCCTGTCTTCCCATAGTCCCCTCTCTGCTCTAAGCCCATACCCAGCTGTTATGCACCCCTGTCGCCCCTCCCACCCCCAGCCCATACACCTACTCTTGGGTCTTCTTGCAGCCCTCATCCTTCAGGTCACTTTCCCCGGAAAGCTTCCTGACCCTCCGCTGTGGCAGGCACCATCTCTGGGTCCACAGCCCTTCTGCGAAAGCTCTGAAGCAGTCACTGCCCTGTGTCTGCTCTTCTGCTGTAGTCACTTTCCTGCAGATTTCTCCAGCGCTGGGACTCCTGATGGACCTCAGTGTCCCCAGGGCTTGGCACACAGAGAATGTAGAGTAGCCTTCATTACTTGCTTCTCCTCTCCTCCCAGCCCCCTTTCCAGGTGGGGAAGGGAAGGAGACACTGAACCTGCCCTGGGTTGTGGTCAGAGGGATACAGGAAAGGTGGGGAGACACTTTCTGGCTGGGGCAGGATCCCCCCAACCCCCCATGGCCAGGCCCAGGGCCCAGGAGACTGAGCACTGAAGCAGGCCTGACATTGGGATGGAGTGGGCGCAAAACATGCTTGAGTTCCTGGCCATTCTGGTTTCCTTCACGGACTTGCTGTGGATCTTGGGCAAGTGGCTGCCCTTCTCTGAGCCTCACCCTCTCCACACAGTGAGGGCACAAAGGCTGACATCCTGGGAGTGAGATGACAAGCCAGGTCTCCACCCACCTCTCCCAGGGTTCCCAAGTGAACCAGGAATGGTGGATGCCAGCTTCTGAAACTAGATCCTCAGAACTTCCCTGTGGCAGGTTGCAGGTGTGGTGGCCAGAGAGGCCTCCCTGGGGCTGCACAGCTGGGCCTGAGCTGGCCAGCGCCAGAGCCACCAGGCAGCCACTCTGCAGTCCTGCTGGTGGAGAGGCCAGGCACCGATGAGAACAGCTTAGCTCGGCTGCCATCTCATCAGATTTATCCCTTTCTGCACCAAGGGAGTGCAGCTTAAAACTTCATAAACTCTTCAGCTTCCCACACGCCAGCACTGGATGGGGATTTTAGGGCCCCTGGGTGAAGGGGGCCCTGGGGCTGGGCTGAGCTTTTGCAGTCACTCCTGGGCTCCGGCTTAAGGTGAGGCCATGCTCTTTCAGCTCACTTTAGGCTGAAAGAAAAAACAAGAAACACCCAGGAAATCTTACTCCCTTTATTCTCTTCAACTAAGCAACATGACCACCAGTGACACACAAAACACTGTTTTGGACACACAACACTCAAAAGTGGAGCCTCTCTTCACTCTATGGGGACAAGTCAGGTGACTGGGGCTTCCCTAGTGAAGGCAAAGGAGTCTGGGAGCTGCTGACCTCAGGGCGGGTCACGGAACCCCACCTCTTGGCTGTGATGGCTTCAAGTTTCCCTATCATTCAGGATTCATGCCCAGTTCCAAGTTCCCATCTGACCTCCATGTCCACTGCAGTTTCGAGTTTCACTCTAAGCTCTCCCCTTTGCTTTCCTCACTGAATCCCTGACCCTATCTGTTGGGCTCCTCCCTCCACCAGGGCGTTTCTGAGGGGCCTGGGGCCTGCATGTGATTGGACAAGAGGGTTTGGCTGCACAGTGCCCTCCAGACTCAGTTCTGGTGAGCAGATGCTTTGACCCCTGGGCCTTCATCTGAGCCGATCTGAGCAACTCTAGCCACTGCCACCTCCCCGCTTCAATCCTCCCAAGACTCACTCTGGGAGGGAAGCTCCTGGTTAAAGGAGCTTGGGGAGGTGGGCAAGAGAGAACAGGCCACACCCCAGAGGTCTCAGACCCTGCCCCTTTCCTACTGGAAGACGCCTGACCCTACGAACTATGCTCACATCATCCATCTCGTACGAGAGCCAAGCCCCTTAGCCCTCACCCGTCCCTACAACATGCGAGCATCCTACTACATATGCTACACCCTAGTCCGAAACAGGCCTGCGCCGGCCTTTGGCCACACTGCCTGCCTCCCCCCAGACTGGCCTCTGAGCCCCAAAAGTTGCTCCCCAGACCTCTTCTGGGAACAGATTCCTTAGGCCCGTTTCTGAGAGCATCTGCTTCTGGCTTTGCGAGGGGTTTGTCTTTACAACTTCAGTTTCTGCTACCATCTTGGGGAGGGGGAAATCTGCTTAGACTTGGCAGACTTCTCAGTCTTACAGGGCACCCCCTTCATCGGCATTCTGTTAGGGAGAGACCCACAGGCAGAGCCCCCCTCAGTAGTGCTTCCCTTCCTGGCACTTGGGTAGGCTGGGGCGTTACACAGATGGCAACATGGTTCTCCACACAATCTTGAGGCCTGCCTTCTCCCTCTCCCCAGCAGGCCTGGCGTTTTCCTCCCACAATGTTTGAGATTTTGATCCTTTTAAATGTGAGGGTCATCCCACTGGGGCCAGGATAGACGAAGGGCGAAGGATTTGCATAAAGGTTGTGTGAACCTTTAGGTCATGGAATTAGAGGTCTCTTCCACAGCTTTGCAAAAATCCGGGTCACCCCTCTCTGAGATGTGACTCCTGATGGGCCCCACAGCTGGCATCTCAGTCCTCTTACTCCAGGACAGTGCACTACTGGGGTTGGCAAGCACTTCCTTTGCGACCCAGCACTGAGCAGAGTCCTCTCCTTTTGAAGGGGTCTCCAGGATTAGGGAGTGGGATTCTTGTTACGGATGTTTCATTCAAGAGTTTTCTCTCTTCCGCCATCTCATAGGGCAACAGTCTCTCCCCAGCCACATACGCCCAGGCCTGTGAGCAGGCTTGGCTGTTTATGAACGTGTAACTGTGTGGTGTGGGAGGTGAGATGGGCCTGGCAAGGGAGCCTTTCTCATCCTTCTGTTTCCTTCTGAAGGTTTCTGGCTAAGGAGGAGAGGGGAGCCAAGTGAGTGGAATCCATCCCATCCATCCCAAGGCTGAGATTGGGCTGGATCATCACAACCCTGGAGGGCTCCAGGTACCAGGGTGAGGAGGGTGATACGGCCTCTATGGACTCCTCAGGGACCTGTGGCTCAGTCCGTGGGGTGTCTGGATCCCCACCAGGGAGGCTGCCTTATCCTGCGGGGCAGCCTTGCTACCAACAAAGATGAATAGCTGAAGTTTAAAATCAAGTTGCTGGCTAATCAAAGCTTTCTAAGAAATTCTGTGGTCCTGATGACTTGGGAGAAGGCTGGGGAGGCCCACACAAAGGCCCTAAGTCTCTGAAGGGCTTTATTCTTTGGAGGTCGACTAGCAGCGGTTCTCCCTCTCCACTGAGGACAGAATTCGAGGAAATGTGCTGCCACTGGCGGCAGTTAGATTTCAGGAAAAACCTCCTGACGGTGAGACCTGAGAATGTGGTGGGAGGCAACTGCCATCCCTGGAGGCCTTGTAGAGTAGAAGTCCCTGGCTAGGCAGGGAGAAAGGGTGGTCCTGCCTGGTGCGGGGAGAACCCTTGCACCCTGAGAGCTGGGACCTGCCTGATACTTGCAGTTTCACAAGCTCCCGGAAGCAAGAAGGGGCCTGGAGTTAGCTGGGTTCCATGTGAGCAGTTTCCCCACCTTGGTTTGCTCCCCTCAAAGCAATCTAACAGAAACTGCCCCCTGCTTCCCCCTAATTTTTGTGGTGGTTTCTCAGTATCCTTATACTGACCATGTTTCTGCACCCCAAACTTCAGCCTTTAAAAAGGCTTGCCAATTTGTTTTTTCTTCCCCATTTTGGGGTTCTTTTTGATAAGGGATTCCACAGGCCTCTTTCCCTAACACACACAATTTATCTAACATTGGCCTCAAACCCCAAGGAACCCCAGTGCAGTGAGCGGGACCTTTTCTTCCTAGTCTCTGTCTTATCTCCTCTGGGGGCTCCAGAGCTCCTGGTCACTTATTTTTCTCCTATTTTCTTCCTTTTCAGTTCCACCCAGTTCCCACACCACTCCCCCAGCTGAGCATCTTCCTCCATGGGAACTGTCCAGGGCTGCTGGGAGAGAACACTGTGGAACAGCGAGGGAGAGGTGTTTTCTGCATCTTCTGAGGGTCGTTCCTCCCGGGTCAGTGCCATCGCGGCACTTCCCTGACCCTATAGGAATTTCCTAAGGATTTTGATACAGTTTTATAGGGTGGTTCAGAGACGTATTGGGACCTCTTCCTACAATTAATAGGGCTTTTATCCACTATGGTTTATAGGGTTTTTCTGCTACAGATTTAAAGGGCTTTTTTTTTTTTCCTACATATTTATAGGGTTTCTAACCCAACAGTTTTTCTCTGCTGCCTTATAAGTGCTTCCCACCAACAATTTTATAGGGTTTCTCATCACTGATGTAAAAGCACTATTTTTTCCCAGGGTTCTTTCTCCTCCACTCTACTACCATCTGATAGGGTTATCCTCCCTTCCCCGTGTAATTTTTTTGGGGGAAAAAATCCAGTGTTCCTCTCTGGAGAGAGCAAGGCCCCTGGTCTCCAGACCCATTTCACAGGGAGACACCTGGGTGGCAGCTCCTATGGAGCAGGAGGGCTGCGACTTCTGTGAAGCCGTCTCCACACTCGGGGCACAGATAGGGCTTTTCTTCCACTAGGGTTTTGGGGTTTTCCCCTTCTTCCTCTTCCCCATGGCTGCTGCTCTCTGTGGGGGTAGGGGCTTCCCCCTCACCTTCCTGGTCTGTGGACAGGGTGGCTTCCTCTGGAGGGGGTTCCTCGGGACTGGGGGACTTTTCCTGGGTGTGGGTTTCTTGGTGCCGGGTGAGGGCCACGCGGTCGAGGAAGGAGGCCCTGCAATCTGAGCAGCTGTAGGGTCTGGCCCCCAGGGGGCTCCTGAGATGCTCTAGGAGGACGGAAGAGCTCTTCCCCAGCTCTGGACTCTTCTGGGAGCTCTTCCCGCCTGCATGGACTTTCTGGTGCAGCAGCAGCTCAGAGCTGAGGCCAAAGCTTTGTTTGCATTCAGGGCATTTAAAGGGCTTCCCACTTAAGAAGGGGCTGGGCCCTGCGCCTTCCCCTAGGCCAATTCTATAATCAGGAAAGAGAAAGGGCTTTTCGTTGCCGTGGGTGAGCTGATGCTGGAGGAGCACAGAGCGATCCAGGAAGCTCTCTCCGCAGTGGGAGCAGATGTAGGTCTTGGAGGACAGCAGCCCCCGCCTCTGGCTGAAGCCCTCCTGACCCTCCGGCGGCTTAAGGGGCTGTCCGGGGGCTTCGGCTCTGCCCTCCGCAGCCCCGGGGTAGGAATTCCCTCTGAAAGGGAGCCTTGGGGATCGTAACTGAGGAGGTTTGGGGGCTGCGTGTGCGATGAGGCCGTCTGCATTTTTGTAGGGGTTTTCTCCGATGTGGATCCTCTGATGTTGCATGAAGATGCCCTCGTCGTTGAAGCCCTTTCCGCACACGAGACACTTGTGCGGCTTGGCTCCCGGCGGCGGGGTCAGCAGGGAGGGGTCCCCGAGCCCCAGCAGGGTGTCGCCCTGCGCCCTCCGCGCTGGGGTCTTCCCCCTCTCATGGATCACCCGGTGCTGCTCCAGCTCGTGGGCTTCCAGGAAGGCCTTCCCGCAGTCGGAGCACACGAACAGGTTCTCATCCATGTGCGTGCGGACGTGGGTGATAAGGTTAGAGCTCTGGCTGAAGCTCTTGCCGCACTCGGGGCACTTGTAGGGCTTCTCGCCGGTGTGCGTGCGGCGGTGCTGGATAAGGTGGGAGCTGCGGATGAAGCTCTTGCCGCAGTCGGAGCACTTGTAGGGCTTCTCACCGGTGTGGATGCGCTGGTGGCGGATAAGGGTGGAGCTCATGATGAAGCTCTTGCCGCAGTCGGCGCAGATGTAGGGCCGCTCGCCGCGATGGATGCGCTGGTGGTTGATGAGGTTGGAGCTGACGCTGAAGCTCTTGCCGCACTCGGGGCACTTGTAGGGCCGCTCGCCCGTGTGCGTGCGCTGGTGCCGCAGCAACGTGGCGCTCAGGGTGAAGGTCTTGCCGCACACCGGGCACTTGAATGGATCCTCGCGCAGGTGAGTCCGCTGGTGCTTGATGAGGGTGGAGCTGTGGCCGAAGCTCTTGCCGCACTCCAAGCACTCGTAGGGCTTCTCGCCTGTGTGCGTGCGCTGGTGCTGGGTCAGCTCCGAGCTCTGGATGAAGCTCTTCCCGCACTCGGTGCAGCGGTATGGCTTCTCGCCCGCGTGGATCTTCTGGTGCTTGAGGAGATTGTGGTTCTGGCCGAAGCGCTTCCCGCACTCGGGGCACTTGTAGGGTTTCTCGCCTGTGTGCGTGGCCTGGTGCTGGATGAGGTCTGAGCTGCGGTAGAAAGCCCGGCGGCACTCGCCGCACTTGTAGGGCTTCTCGCCGGTGTGGGATCGCTGGTGCTTGATGAGGTTGGTGCTCTGGGTGAAGGCCTTCTCGCACTCCGTGCACTTGTAGGGCTTCTCTCCTGTGTGCGTGCGCTGGTGCTGCACCAGGTTGGAGCTCCAGCTGAAGCACTTGCCGCAGTCGGGGCACTTGTAGGGCTTCTCGCCGGTGTGTGTGCGCTGGTGCTGCACCAGGTGCGAGCTCTGCGTGAAGCTCTTGCCGCACTCGGAGCAGGTGTTGGGCCGCTCTCCCGTGTGGATGCGCTGGTGCCGCAGCAGCTTGGACCACTGGCTGAAGCTCTTGCCACACTCGTTGCAGATGTAGGGCTTCTCCGCCCCCGCCGGGCGGCCCTGCACCAGCTCTCGCAGGCTGGGCTCGTTGGCGGGGACGACCGGGGGGCTGTTCCATGTGGTGAGAGCGCCCCACTGCCAGCTGGCCTCGCAGGCCTTGGTCCAGTCAGATGGGGTAGGGACTACCTCCGGGGCTGGGGGGTCCAGGGGGGTCTGGTGGTCCAAGGGGTTGGAGTGACCCAGTGGAGTTGGGGGGTTCTGGGGGACAGAGGGGTCCTGGGAGGGTCTCTCCAGGGACATCTCTGTTGAGTCCTTGGATTCTGGACTCTGAGCCGGGTCTCCCATGATGATCTCCTCCCCAGAACTTTCCTGCCGAGGGCTCTCCTCTTCGTTTTCACTCTCGGCACCTACAGAAAGAAAGGGAGTCTACAGCCCCCAGCCCCTTTCAGAACACGGGGTTTGGTCTCTCTTCCCTCCCCTGGGTGTCCCCCAGAGTCCAGGCCCCTCCCTGAGCCGGGACCACCGTCTCGCCGGGACCGCAGCCCCCTCTTGTGCCCCTCACCTCTGTGAGCATCGTTGGGGCTCTGTTCCGGACCCTGCAGATCCGGGCCCCACAGCGCAGTCTCGGGCTCCATCCCAGAGCTCAGGACTGCAGTGTTCCAGGGACCCTGCGAGGGAAGACAGCGATGAGCGCACACTGGGAGCTGATTTTGCACTTTGCTTTATTCCCCCTGAACCTCACTCCCACCCTGCCCCGCCCCATTCCTCCTTGTGTGAGCTTCAGTGTCCTCCCACCCCATTTTTCTGGGCACGGGTTCTTGCTGTGGCCCCCTTCCCCTGCAGTCCTGATTCTCACTCCAGATCTTAAGAGCACAACTAAGCAAGCAGGTGAATTTAAGAGCGTAATTAAAAACTCATCACTCATAAGCCTTTGAACCCAGAATGGGGGCTGGAGCAGTCTGTGACATCCACAGGGGAAGGAGGTTTTCACTCCACACCTCTGATGCCCAGAGGCTGGGAAACCTGTTATTTGCTAATCAGAGGAAGCTCATTAAGGCTCTAATTTTCCTCCTAATGGAGCTGCTAATTGAGACTAATAAACTTTTCTGTGCCCCAGAGTGAACCGAGGCTGCCTGAGACACTTAAAGGGTTAAGAAAAAAAAAACACCCCAGTTTCCCAGAGGAGACAGAGGCCCTCTAAAAGGACTGGGGCACTTTCCTGCTATCCAAGCACAGAAAGAGGGTCAGGCTGGAGGTGGGGGGAGGGGCAGTTTAAAGCTGCATCTGCAGGAACCGCCCAGAGGAAGAGAAAAAGTAAGGAGAAGTGGAGGATGGATGCTTGTGTGAACACCTGCGGCAGACCCAGCGCCTGCCATGGTGTCATTTCTCTCACCCAGTCCTCCCACAGCCTGGTGAGGAGACCCAGAAATCAGGCTGTCCATTTTACAGATTAGTACATCAACGCCTGGGGAAACCTCTCCAAGGTCAAGGCTGGGAAGTGGCAGAGCTAAGATGATAAAAGCAGGGCTCCGTGTCTGGCTCACCCCTGTCTCTGAGAGCATGAGGTGACCTTGGGAGTCATGTGAGACTCATGCTCATGGGAGGCTGGCAGTAGACAGGTGATGAGGACAGCTCATGGGGAGCCTGCTGGCAGTGAGAATAGGCTGGAGAAATTCCTGGGACCCAGAGGTTTCCCAGGCTAGAAAAGGAGGAGTTGGACCCAGGGACTAGGCCTGCTGGTCTGCACCCATGAGCTGGAACCATACTCCCCACCAAAGCCCTCCTGTCCCCACTCCTGCCTGGACCCTCCTTTTACTCCTTTTGTTCTGCTTTGTTGAGGCTGTTTCCCAAGCCTAGCCTGGCACTTAATAGGTGCTCCAGAAACTTTGCTGAATGAATGAATGAGTGAATGTCCCTAGCCCCTGGAACACCTGTTTGGTCTAATGCCTTTAAAGATCAGTTTGCAAGGGGATGGCAGCAAAGGAGCAGGAGTTCCAAGTGGCCCCCTGGTAAAATAAATAAATAAACAAATAAATAAAAACAGCCAGCTGTCACTCCAAAAATGGTGAGATGAGTTCAGGATGAGGGAACCGGGCCACAGGAACAAAGGGCTATAAGGAGGTCCCACACCATTTACACCCTGCAGAGAATCCCTGGGTGGGGCCTGGAAACTTTGGATGGCTGTGTGAGGTGGGCGCTGTGTGCACAGGGGCAGTGGGGCAAGGGAGACATGGCAGGAGGCAGCTGAGAGGTGACCAAGGTGAAGCAAGACTGCTGCACCCTGGCGAAGAGCGGTAGGAGAGACAGAAGTTAACGTTTAGGAAGTAAATTAATTTCTTCATCTCTGCAGCTACTTAAGCTCCGAGAATCCCCCCTCCCCGCCTGTAAGTGTCTTTGGGGTGGTGGAAGCGGAGACCTCTGCCACACTGGGGGCTGCCTGATGTCTGGTCCGGCAAGGATGCCCTGCTATGTTTGCTGGGGACAGGTAAGAGTTTGTGGACCTCGATGGTCTCCAAAAAATTCTCCCCTAGTGGTCCAGAGTAGGAGGGAAAGGGTTAATGACAGGGCCGACACAGAGCATGGACGTGGGAAGACCGAGGGAGGCCGAGGCGCTGGGAGCCCAGGCGCCAGGCACGCCAGCCTGAGACCTCACGATGGCCCCACTGCAGAGGGAGGGAATGAGGAGCCGCCTCCCGAGAGATGTGGGGAATGGCCCAGGGTGACCCTGACATGGAGGCGGCGGAAATGCGACCGCCCGGCCCGGCCACCCCACCGCCTGCACCGTCGACCCCAGACTTATGCTCCCCCGGAGCCGCGACCCCCGTCCCACTGCTGATCCAGAGCCTGGGCATCCGCCCCCGCCCCGGCCCCCGGGGTCCCGGCTCCTTCCAGCACTGCCAGGCTCCTCCAGGGCTGCGCTGGCAGCGCCGGCCCCCGGCCCCGGCCGATCCCTCTTCCCAGAATCCCCAGGCTCCCCTCCCCCGCCACCGACCCCCGCGCTTCCCAGAATCCTCGGCCCTCCGCGCCCCCCGCCCGCCCCCACCCCGGCCACAGCCCTGGGCACGGGTGGGGGGCTCAGGCCCGGGCTCCCGGCCCCCGCCTCCCGGGCCCCATTGTTCCCCGGCGGCCGTCCCGGGCACTCCAGGCCACCCCCCGGGAACCCAGGCGTCCCCAACTCACGGCTCTGGGGTCTGGGAAAAGCCGGAAGGAGGAATCCAGCCCCAGGGGACTTAACCCCTTCAGTGCCCTGCCTCGGGGGACGGACTGGGCGCCGAGGACTCTGGGGTCCTTCTTAAGGGGTGATTCCAGGCTGAGGACCCGGGGACCAGTTCAGGGTGACTGGGACGGAGCAGGAAGTGACCCCAGCTTCCCGGGCCCCTCTAGCCTGGAGTCAGAGCATCAGCTCTATGGGATTTAACCCTTTGCCTCCCGCAGCCTGGGGAAAAAAGGGGACAGCAGTGGGAGCAGGCAGGAGGCTGGGACGACGCCCCTGTCCCCGTCTCCAGTGGGAGCAGGCAGCGTGGGCATCTGGGGGAGCCCCGATGCCCGCGAGGGTCCCTGGGCTTCTGGCCGCTCTTCATCTCGCAGGGGCTCCGCCGGCCGCGCCCGGAAAGCCCTATCTCAGATTTGGTGGCTGCTAATCCCCTGAGGCCAGCCTTTGTTTGGACTCACCCTGGGAAGGGGCTGGGATGGGGCTGGGATGGGAGCAGGGGCTGGCAGAGCAGACCTGAGAGGGAACACCCCAAGCACTAAACATGGCCTTAATGCTTGATGGAAGTCATGGCTGCAGGAGTTGGGACTGCAGGGACAAGCATAGCCGGCAAGGATTTGCAATAGCCTGTGTCCCAGCCCCTCTTCCCCAAACACGTCTCCTCGGGGGAGGAAACTGAGGCTTACGGTGGCAGGAAAGAAGCCACTGGGGGTTCCCTGGCCAAGGAGGGAGAACCTCTTTTCTCATAGCTCAGAGGGCACCCGGCTCACAGCAGAAGAAACCTTTAAAAACCCAGGAACACTGGTGGCCTCTCAACGTCCAAGTTATCTATGCTCGCAATTTTTACAGCCTTTCTGTCTTGTCTTCCTTATCACAGTCCCATGGGATAAGGTTGCCCATCATCCCCATTTCACCGAGGAGGAAACCAAGGTGTGAGAAGCGAGTGGTGTACTTAAGGTCACCTGATTCTTTCAGTTCAACACATTGCATTATTATTCCTGGGCACTGTGGTTAACACCGGGGTGGGCATACCTCAGAGATGCATGGAAATTGGGCTTTCTACCCTTGGGAAGTTTGGTATTGTGTATGTGTTACAGACACAGAGGAATCCTGGGAGCGTGCAGAGGGCTCTGTCCAGAGACTGAGGGGCCTGGGGGAAGAGTAAACCAAAGGTCAGAAATTACTAAAGGCAGCTGGGCACGGTGGCTCACGCCTGTAATCGCAACCCTTTGGGAGGCCAAGGCAGGTGGATCACTTGAGGTCAGGAGTTCGAGACCAGCCTGGACAACATGGTGAAACCATGTCTCTACTAAAAATACAAAAATTAGCCAGGCGCAGTGGCTCACGCCTATAATCCCAGCACTTTGTGAGGCCGAGGCAGGCAGATCACTTGAGCCCAGGAGGCAGAGGTTGCAGTGAGCTGAGATTGAGCCACTGCACTCCAGCCTGGATGACAGAGTGAGACCCTGTCTCAAAAAAAAAAAAAAAAAAGAAGGAGGGAGGGAGAGAGAGAAAAGGAAGGAAGGAAGGGAGGGAGGGAGGAAGGAAGGAAAAGAGAAAAGAGAAGAAATTGCTAAAGGCCAGGCCTGGTGGCTCATGCCTGTAATCCCAGCACTTTGGGAGGCTGAGGCAGGAGGATTACCTGAAATCAGGAGTTCAAGACCAGCCTGGCCAACATGGTGAAACCCCGTCTCTACTAAAAATACAAAAATTAGCTGGGGCTGGCTGGGCACAGTGGCTCACGCCTGTAATCCCAGTACTTTGGGTTGCTGAGGCAGGCGGATCACAAAGTCAGGAGTTCGAGACCAGTCTGACCAACATGGCGAAACCCCGTCTCTACTAAAAATACAAAAATTAGTTGGGCGTAGTGGTGTATACCTGTAATCCCAGCTACTCAGGAGGCTGGGCAGGAGAATTGCTTGAACCTGGGAGGCGGAGTTTGCAGTGAGCAGAGATCGCACCACTGCACTCCAGCCTGGGTGACAGAGTGAGACTCTGTCTCAAAAAAAAAAAAAATTAGCTGGGCATAGTGGCGTGCACCTGTAGTCCTAGCTACTCTGGAGGCTGAGGCACGAGAATTGCTTGAACCCAGTTGGTGGAGGTTGCAGTCAGCTGAGATCATGCCACTGCACTCCACCCTGGGTGACATAGTAAGACTGTATCTCAAAAAGAAAAATTAAAAATTGAATTTCTTGCTTATTTATTTATTTATTTATTTATTTATTGAGACAGTCTCGCACTGTCACTCAGGCTAGAGTGCAGTGGTGCAATCTTGGCTCACTGCAAGCTCTGCCTCCCGGGTTCACACCATTTTCCTGCCTCAGTCTCCTGAGTACCTGGGACTACAGGCGCCTGCCACCACACCCGGCTAATTTTTTTGTATTTTTAGTAGAGGCAGGGTTTCACCGTGTTAGCCAGGATGGTCTCAATCTCCTGACGTTGTGATCCGCCCACCTCAGCCTCCCAAAGTGCTGGGATTACAGGCCTGAGCCACCGCACCTGGCCTGAATTTTCTGCTTCTTTGGAAAATCCAAAGATGTGGCAATGTGATCCACGTTTTCACATGTCAGTAACTGGCTGTTGCTGGGCAGCTTGTGTCTTTACAGGGCACTGACCTGCCAGCTGGTCACCATCCCTGTCACTCCTCTGTGTCCCCAATGAGGCCAAGGTGGCTTCATTATATGAATGGTCCTTCACTGCTGATGTTCCAACCCCCGTTTAACTGTAGGTATAGATTCTGGACCCCTAGGCCGGGCGCGGTGGCTCACGCTTGTAATCCCAGCACTTTGGGAGGCCGAGGCGGGCGGATCACGAGGTCAGGAGATCGAGACCACGGTGAAACCCCGTCTCTACTAAAAATACAAAAAAATTAGCCGGCCGTGGTGGCGGGCGCCTGTAGTCCCAGCTACTCGGAGAGACTGAGGCAGGAGAATAGCGTGAACCCGGGAGGCGGAGCTTGCAGTGAGCCGAGATCGCGCCACTGCACGCCGGCCTAGGTGACAGAGCGAGACTCCATCTCAAAAAAAAAAAAAAAGATTCTGGACCCCTTAGTCTGTGTCTCCAAGGTTCAGAGTAATTTTTTATTTTTAGAGACAGTGTCTTGCTGTCACCCAGCCTGGGGTGCAGTGGCACGATCATAGCTCACTGCAGCCTTGAATTTCTAGGCTGAAGCAATCCTCCCACCTTAGCCTCTCAAGTAGCTGAACCTACAGGTGCGTGCCACCATGCCTGGCTAACTTAATTTAAAAATTCTTTGTTCCTCACAAAACTTCTTCCTGAATAATTTTTTTAATATTTTATAGAAATAGGATCTCACTATATTGCCCAGGCTGGTCTCAAACTCCTGGATTCAAGCAGTCCTCCCACCTTCACCCTGCAAAGTGCTGAGATTATGGGCATGAGCCACCACGCCCAGCTCCAGAGTAACACATGAGGATGGTGCCTGCTGACATAGTTACATTTATTGAGCACTTACGCACTAGGCACTGTGTTTGCATGTAACAACTCCTTAAACCTCCACAACTAATGGCACCATTATTATTATCATCCTGGGACAGAAAGGGTAAGTCACTTGCACACAGGTCACCAGTGGCAGGAGTGGATTTAAACCCATGCACAGTGACTTCAGAGCCACCGTGGATCCTAAACACACCTCTCCTGCTCAGATGGGCCCAAGCGTGTCTGGGACCCAAGGGTGAGCCTCTCAGTCCCTCTGTCCTCTTCCTCAGAGTTGGAGAGAGGAGCTGGGAAGGGCAGGGCACCCCCATTTGGGCCAATACATCCTCCAGGAAGAGTCTGGGTGTTCTGCTCCTAGGGACATAAAGGCTGCCATGTCCTCTTGCCCTCAGTCAGCTGGCATCGCGGCCATGGCAGCAATCTGCCTGGCAGGGGAGCTCTTGCAGGGATGTAGAGGATCCCACCCTCACACCTGTCATGAACAACTCACCCAGTGCTCTTCTCTTTGTTTGAGACTAGTCTTGCTCTGTTGCCCAGGCTGGAGTGCAGTGGCGCAGTCTTGGCTCACTGCAACCTCCGCCTCCTGAGTTTAAGGGATTCTTCTGCCCCAGCCTCCCAAGTAGCTGGGACTACAGACACGTACCACCATGCCCAGCTAATTTTTGTATTTTTAGTAGAGACAGGGTTTCACCATATTGGCCAGGCTGGTCTCGAACTCCTGACCTCATGATCTGCCTGCCTCGGCCTCCCAAAGTGCTTGGATTACAGGCGTGATCCACCACGCCCAGCCCAGTGCTCTTCTTAGTTATGGGCCTTATGCCCCGAGGGGCTGCAATAACAGTGAGTTCCTGGCCAGGTGTGGTGGCTCACACCTGTAACCCCAGCACTTTGGGAGACCAAGGCAGGCAGATCAGTTGAGGTCAGGAGTTTGAGACCCGCCTGGCCAGCATGGTAAAACTCCGTCTCTACTAAAAATACAAAAATTAGCTGGGCATGATGGTGGGCCCTGTAATCCCAGCTACTTGGGAGGCTGAGGCAGGAGAATCACTTGAACCCGGGAGGCAGATGTTACAGTGAGCCAAGATCGTGCCACTGCATTCCAGCCTGAGCGACAGAGCAAAACTGCATCTCAGAACAAAAAACAAACAAAAAAGTGAGGTCCTGGAGGTAGACCCGGGTCCAAACCTGCGACAGCACTCCTTTTGAGGGGGCACCAGCTGCGGGGAGTCTGTCCCTTGCAGACCCCTGACCTGGTGATGGATGAATAAAGTATAATGGCACACAGATACTTTGCTCTGCCAGTCGAGCTGAGGGTCCAAGCCACTTACAGGCTCCCTGCTGAGTCCTGTAAACAGTTGCGACTGCGACCCTGATCAGCTAGTCAGAATCACATTTATTCAGTAAGATTAGTTAACAAAAGCTTGAGTCAACACCATTAGAAGGTAATTGACATTGCGGACTTCCCCAGTAAAAAGCACTTAAGCACCTGGTATATCAAAGGTTAGTTTTAAGATCGAATGAGTAAACAAGCTAGCTAGGTAAACTACTCTGCCTTCCTTTATTACTACTTTAATTTGTTAAAAGGTAAAGATCAGGTTGCCTTCAACCATATCTATTACCGAAGCTAATGCAAACTTCTCGGCCTTCCAAGAAGATTGGTGTCTATCTCTAAAACTATCTAATATTTTTCCCACCAGCCTGACTGAATCCCAACACAAACCCTGCGCCATCCTCACTGGCTGGTGTGGTCTTGGGCAACTCTTGGAGATTCAGCTTCCTCTTCCTTGGGAAGAAGATGAGCCTTGGTACCCAAGGGACAGAGGGGTAAATGAGATAATGTGTGTCCGAGCACTTGGGAAGAATGTGTTCCCTCTCCCAAAGGAGGTGACCAGCGGAGCCGGGTTGGCCTCACTCTTCCTTGTCTCAGCTCACAGCCCTTGGCCTGGTAGGTAGGAGATAGAGGATTCTCAAAGCCATGTCCTGAGATGACACCGGGAGTGTTTAACCTGTGAGGACTCACCATCATAAGCTCCAACCTCTGGTGTCTGGCCAGGGATACTCTAGAGGGCAGGATGGTGATGCTGGAGGGACCCATGCTGTTCCACACCTGAGGCACCCTCTCAAATGGAGAGGGTCTCACTGCAGGCAGGAGAGGCTGCAGAGGCCACCGTCAGGCCAGGGTGGGCCTCCTTCCTGGAGATGTGTGAGCCACAGGTGGGCTGGCGGCTGCTTTTCAGGACTGCAGTCCTTAAATGTGGGGCAAGAGCTGAGGCTGAGGAGCTAGCAGGCCCCTCCCACCTTAGGATTTCATGATCATTCACTTACTGCCCAAAAACCTACCATGTCTCCCTAATGCTTCACTCATCAGACCTCCTGCCCTCCTGATGCCTGCTAACAGCTGCATTTCCCAAGACTCAGACCTGAGCCCTTCCCTTGTGTTCTCTTCCTGAAAAATCTCAGTGTGGCCAATTCCAAAATCCCTAGATGTCCACTGCTCAGCCCGTAGCCCTCTCCTCACCGCCATCCCCTTGTTTTTTTGTAGTTGTTTGTTTTTTGAGACAGAGTCTTGCTCTGTCGCCAGGCTGGAGTGCAGTGGCGCAATCTTGGCTTACTGCAACCTCCACCTCCCAGGTTGAAGTGATTCTCCTGCCTCAGCCTCCTGAGTAGCTGGGACTACAGGCGCGCACCATCACGCCCAGCTAATTTTTGTATTTTTAGTAGAGACAGGGTTTCACTATGTTCGCCAGGCTGATCTTGAACTCCTGACCTCAAGTGATCCCCCCACCTCAGCCTCCCAAAGTGCTGGGATTACAGGCGTGAGCCACTGCGCCCGGCCCCGCCCCCCCGTTTTTAAGACACAGGGTCTGGCTCTGTCACCCAGGCTGGAGTGCAGTGGCATGATCACAGCTCACTTCAGCCTTGGCCTCTTGGGCTCAAGCGGTCCTCCTGTCTCAGTCTCCTAACTAGCTGGGACTATAGGCATGGGCCACCGCACCCCCTTAATTTTTTTATTTTTTGCAGAGACAGGGTCTTGCTCTGTTGCTCAGGCTAATCTCAAACACCTAGTCTTGAACTCCTGGTCTATAACTCCTGACCTCAAGTGATCCTCCCACCTCAGTCTCCCAAAGTGCTAGGATTACAGGCACGAGCCACCGCCTCCTCACTTTGTTCTTTATCTCCATTTGCCTAACAGATCTTTCCACTAGGCCATCACCGCAGATTCACCGGCTCCATTGCCCTACACCACACCTGACCATTCTGCTCCCCAAGGCCTGAGGGATCCACCCCCTTAATCAGTAAATCCTGATTCCTGTGGTGCTCCTGCTGCCCTCACCCCCCACCCCAGGCCACTGGAGCCCTCAGGTCCTCATTCCTGAATCACCACAGTGACTTTCAAATGGGTTGTCCCCACTCCAGCCCCCTTCACTTCTCCCTGCCCATCTGGTGCCCCATGGATCTTCCTAAAAGTACCGGTGTGTTCCCCCTTCAGAACCCTCCGTGGTCCTTATTATCTTTTTTTCTTTTTTCTTTGTTTTTGAGACGGAATCTCACTCTGTCACCCAGGCTAGAGTGCAGTGGTGCAATCTTGGCTCACTTAAATTTCCACCTCCCAGGTTCCAGCGATTCTCCTGCCTCAGCCTCCCAAGTATCTGGGACTACAGGTACACGCCACCAAGCCTGGCTAATTTTTGCATTTTTTAGTAGAGACAGGGTTTGACCATATTGGCTAGGCTGGTCTCAAACTCTTGACCTCGTGATCCACCCGCCTTGACCTCCCAAAGTGCTGGGATTACAGGTGTGAGCCATCGCGCCCAGCCAGGTCCTTATTATCAGTAGAGGGCTTAAACACAGTTGTTGTTTTGTTTTTTAAATCATGGTATTTTTATATTTTTAAAAAATCAAGGTAACTTTAAGCTATAGAAAATCATATACAAATGGGTAAATAAAATAAATGTATAGGCCAGGCACAGTGGCTCACACCTGTAATCCCAGCAGTTTGGGAGGCCAAGGCAGGCAGATCACTGGAGGTCAGGAGTTCGAGACCAGCGTAGCCAACATGGTGAAACCCGGTCTCTACTAAAATTCAAAAATTAGCCAGGTGTGGTAGCTCAGGCCTGTAATCCCAGCTACTCAGGAGGCTGAGGCTGGAGAATCTCTTGAACCCGGGAGACACAGGTTGCAGTGAGCCAAGATTGCACTCACTGCAGCACACTAGAGAGTCGCTCAAGCTGGAGTGCCGTGGCGCGATCTCGGCTCACTGCAACCTCCACCTCCCGGGTTCAAGCAATTCTCCTGCCTCAGCCTCCCGAGTAGCTAGGATTACAGGCATGCGCCAACATGCCGGGCTAATTTTGGTATTTTTAGTAGAGACACAGTTTCACCATGTTGGCCAGGCTGGTCTCAAAGTCCCGACCTCAGGTGATCCTCCCACCTCAGCCTCCCAGACTGCTGGGATTACAGGCATGAGCCACTGCACCTGGCCGGGGGCTGAGTTTTGTAAAGGTATTCTCACTAGACTAATGGCTTCTGACTGCTAAGAGTTTGTTTGTTTTCTTTGTAGGTTTATTTTTTAATTATTATTATTTTTGAGACTGAGTTTCGCTCTTGTCCCCCAGGCTGGAGTGCAATGGCATGATCTTGGCTCACTGCAACCTCTGCCTCCTGGGTTCAAGTGATTCTCCTGCTTCAGCCTCCTGAGTAGCAGGGATTACAGGCGTGCGCCACCACGCCTGGCTAATTTTTGTATTTTTAGTAGGGACGGGGTTTTGCCATGTTGGCCAGGCTGGTCTTGAACTCCTGACCTCAAGTGATTCACCTGCCTTGGCCTCCCAAAGTGCTGGGATTACAGGCGTGAGCCACTGTGCCCAGCTGGTTTATTTTCAAACACATATTTATAAGGTGACCTATGAAGTTGAAGTTATGCAGCCTTTCTCTAGTTATATAAGGCTTCAGATATTTAAAGAACACCTTTAAGTGGGTCCCATAAAGGAGAGGAGGGAATTTTACAGTTGTGTTTGTTTGTTTCTTTGTTTATACTTGCTTGGTTTCAAAAAGGACATGAAGCATTTAGAGAGCCACATATTACACAACAGGCGCCTGGCATCTGGTCCTTACTGACTCACAGTCCCTAAATCTTGGCCATTGTTACTGACAGTAGCAGTAGTAATGGAGTAAGTAGTATCATTAACAAGACAAAAAACTGAAATGCAAAGGGAAATTAAAGGGGGAATTATAACAGAAGCTAGTGTTTGCACACAAAACATACGGTATAAAGTTCCATACAATAGCTAAAAGTGGCTTGCAGATTGGCTGATCTTTCTAGAGACCTGTGCAAATAAATACTGGGTCCAGGCCGGGCACGGTGGCTCAAGCCTGTAATCCCAGCACTTTGGGAGGCCAAGGCGGGCAGATCACAAGGTCAGGAGTTCGAGACCAGCCTGGCCAATATGGTGAAACCCCATCTCTACTAAAAATACAAAAAAATTAGTGGGGCGTGGTGGCACGTGCCTGTAGTCCCAGCTACTCAGGAGGCTGAGGCAGGAGAATCGCTTGTACCCAGGAGGCAGAGGTTGCAGTGAGCTGAGATCATGCCACTGACTCCAGTCTGGTTGACACAGTGAGACTCTGTCTCAAAAAAAAAAAAAAATACTGGGTTCACACTTCATGTGGCACATCCAGGAAAGTTCTCCTGTGGGTTTTCAGCAAACTGATATTTTGAGATACACGGGGCCACGTCTTCAACCCCATCCCTTAGTTCTGGACCCAGTCTAACATGGACACGGATGGACAAACAAAGCCTCAATGATGTATGATACTGAGTATGGCTGCCATGAATTTGACAGTCTTGCTTTTAAAGCTGCCATTACTGGCCAGGCAAGGTGGCTCACACCTGTAACGCCAGCACTTTGTGGGGGCCAAGGCAAGAGGATAGCTTGAGGCCAGGAGCTCAAGACCAGCCTGGGCAACATAACAGGACCCTAGACTTCTGAGAAAAAAAGGAGGGGGTCTGACAGATGACTTGAAGCTAGACCAGCTTAATACCAGCGCAGCTTGACTGCCCCTATAGGCAGGCTTGCTCCAAACTTAGTGGATAGCACTAAGAGTACAAAAGCAGGCTGGGTGCGGTGGCTCACGCCTATAATCCCAGCACCTGGGGAGGCTGAGGTGGGAGGATCGAGCCCAGGAATTGGAGGCTGCAGTGAGCTATGACTGCGCCACTGCACTCCAGCCGGGGTGACACAGTGAGACCCTGTCTCTACAAAAGAGAAAAAAAGTAAAACGCAAACAAACAACAAAACCTCCAAATACTACTCTCAGAGTATGAAACAGAAACCATCTTCTTACTGGTTGGATGTTTCTAGGGCCACTGTGTTTCATTCTCTGTGAATGGCCCCTGGAGCTGAGCAGGGAGGAGATACTGTGTATCTATGGAGTAACCCCATAGGGTTAAAAGTTACATCATGTCCTGGTTTTTCTTAGACTTCACCAGTGCTTAATTTTCTTTCTTTTTTTTTTTTGAGACAGAGTCTCACTGTGTCGCCCAGGCTGGTGTGCAGTGGTGTGATCTCGGCTTGCTGCAACCTCCGCCTCCCAGGTTCAAGTGATTCTCCTGCCTCAGCCTCCCAAGTAGCTGGGAATACAGGTGCGTGCCACCATGCCCAGCTAATTTCTGCATTTTTAGTAGAGATCGGGTTTCACCATGTTAGCTAGGCTGGTCTTGAACCTGACCTCGTGATCCGCCCACCTCAGCCTCTCAAAGTGCTGGAATTACAGGCATGAGCAACCGTCTCTGGCCTAATTTTTGTATTTTTAGTAGAGACAGGGTTTCACCATGTTGGCCAGGCTGGTCTCGAACTTCTCGACCTCTGGTGATCCACCTGCCTCAGCCTACCAAAGTGCTGGCATTATAGGCATGAGTCACTGCACCCGGCCTAACCAGTGCTTAAAATTTGACATTCTCTAGATTAAGGCTGGGACATATGATTTGTAATAGGGGCTTTATTTATTTATTCGTTTTTTGAGACAGGTCTTCACTTTGTTGCCCAGGATGGAGTGCAGTGGTGCAATCCTAGCTCACTGCAGCCTCAACCTCCCAAGGGTCAAGCAATCCTCCCACTTCGTCCTCCCGAGTAGCTGGGACTACAGGCGCACACCACCACAACCGGCTAACTTTTGCACTCACAGACTCACCACTCACTTTTTTTTTTTTTTTTGAGACAGAATCTTGCTCTGTTGCCCAGGTTGGAATGTAGTGGCAGGATCTCGGCTTACTGCAACTTCCGCCTCCTGGGCTCAAGCGATCCTTCTGCCTCAGCCTCCTGAGTAGCTGGGACTACAGGCACATGCACCCGGCTAATTTTTGTATTTTTAGTAGAGACAGGGTTTCACCATGTTACTCAGGCTGGTCTCGAACTCCTGACCTCCGGTGATCCACCTGCCTTGGCCTCCCAGAGTGCTGGGATTACAAGTGTGAGCCACTGTGCCTGGCCTGAAATACTATTTTTAACCTAAGAGGTTATCAAATGTAAATAGTTTAATTATATACTATGTGGAGAAAGAGGCACTCTCAAACATTAGTAAGATGTGCACTTCCTCTTTGAAGAAGAGATTTGGCTACACTGATCAAAATTCAAAATGCCCATACCCTTTGATGCAGCAATTCCACTTCTAGATCCCACAGGCATGGTCACACATGCACACGAAGATGTATTTACATACTACAATTTCCACTGAACTGTTTTTATAGCAAAAGACTGAAAATAACCTACGTCCACCATAGGAGAGTTGATTAAATAAATCATAGCATATCCATATAATGGAATACTTGGCTTTGAAAATAAAAGCAGCTATGTAGAAACTGACATGAAACATTCTCCAAAATAGGTGCTGATGTGAAAAAATGCAAGGGGAAAAGCAAGCATTACTATATGCCATCCATTTTCTGCTTTCTAAAAGGAGATGCTTGCATATGCATGGACTAGCTCGGAAAGACACGACAAATTGGTAACAGCTCAGCTCAGGAGAGGGAACGGGAAGGGGCTGGGCAGAAGCAGGAGGGAATCTTGCTTTTTTTATACATCTACCTTTTTATGCAGTTTGAATTTCTTTTAACCATGTGAATTCGTTTTCTTTCTCTTTCTCTCTCTCTCCCTCTCTTTTTTTTTTTTGATGGAGTCTCGCTCTGCTGCCCAGGCTGGAGTGCAGTGGGGCAATCTTGGCTCACTGCAACCTCCACCTCCCGGGTTCAAGCAATTCTCCTGCCTCAGCCTCCTGAGTAGCTGGGACTACAGGCACCCACCACCATGCTCGGCTAATTTTTGTATTTTTTTAATAGAGATGGGGGTTTCACCATGTTGGCTAGGCTGGTCTCGATCTCCTGACCTCATGATGCACCCGCCTCAGCCTCCCAAAGTGCTGGGATCACAGGTATGAGCCACCACACCCGGCCATGAATTCTTTTTCAAAATATAAAAGGTGAAAAAGAGCTGAGGCGGGAGGAGGCCAGGAGTTCAAACCTAGCCTGGGCAACATAGTGAGACCCCCATCTCTACAAAAAAATTTAAAAAGTAAAAAAGAGTGGCCAAGCGCGGTGACTCACGCCTGTAATCCCAGCACTTTGGGAGGCAAAGTCGGGCAGATCACCTGAGGCCAGGGGTTTGAGACCAGTCTAGCCATCATGGTGAGACCCCGTCTCTGCTAAGAAAATGCAAAAATTAGCCAGGCACGGTGGCACGTGCCTGTAGTCCCAGCGACTCGGGAGGCTGAGGCAGGAGAATTGCTGGAGCCAGGAGGCAGAGGTTGCAGTGAGCCGAGAACAAGCCACTGCACTCCAGCCTGGGTGACAGAGTGAGACTGTCTCAAAAAAAAAAACAAAAAAACAAAAAAAAAACGGGGATCCTTCAAGTTGCATCAAATTCTCTCTGGTGTAACACGGCCAGGGCAGCAAGTATCTCAGAAGGTACACGAGGGCACCAAGAGGAGTACAGCATGTCCTAGATTCAAAGACCATGCACACTTTTTTTTCTTTTCATTTCTTTTTTTAGAGAGAGAAAGGGTCTTGCTCTGTTACCCAGGCTGGAGTGCAGTGGCTTGCTCCCGGCTCACTGCAACCTCTACATCCTGGTTTAAGCGATTCTCCTGCCTCAGCCTCCCGAGTAGCTGGGACTACAGGCGTGCCCCACCACACTCAGCTAGTTTTTTTGTATTTGTAGTAGACATGGGGTTTCACCATGTTGGTCATGCTGGTCTCAAACTCCTGACCTCAAGTGATCTGCCCGCCTTGGCCTCCCAAAGTGCTGGGATTACAGGCATGAACCACTGCGCCCAGACAGAAAAATATAAATCTTGTTAGAAAACATATCCCCTGTATTGTACAGGCATGATTTTCCTGGCTAGAGAAAAGTGTGCATGGTCGGCCGGGCACAGTGGCCCACACCTGTAATCCCAGCAGTTTGAGAGGCTGAGGTAAGAGGATTGCTTGGGCCCAGGAGTTCAAGATCAGCCTGGGCAACATAGTGAGACCTTGTCTCTATTAAAAAATACAAAAATTAGCCAGACATGGTGGCAGGTACCTGTGGTCCCAGTTACTTGGGAGGCTGAGGTTGGAGGATTGCTTCAGCCTGGAAAGTCAAGACAGCAGTGACCCACCACTGCACTCCAGCCTGGGGGACAGAGTGAGATCCTGTCTTTTTCTAAAAAAAAGAAAAAAATGTGCATGGTCTTTGAATCCAGGGACATGCCGTACTCCTCTTGGTACCCTTGTTTACCTTCTGTGAGACATTTGCTGCCCTGGTCCATGTACACCAGAGATTTTTTTTTTTTTTTTTTTTTTGAGACAGAGTTTCGCTCTTTTTGCCCAGGCTGGAGTGCAATGGCGTGTCCTCAGCTCACTGTAACCTCCGCCTCCCAGGTTCAAGTGATTCTCCCGCCTCAGCCTCTGGAGTATCTGGGATTACAGGCGCCCGCTACCACGCTCTGCTAATTTTGTATTTTTAGTAGAGACGGGGTTTCACCATGTTGGCCAGGCTGGTCACGAACTCCTAACCTCAGATGATCTGCCCACCTCAGCCTCCCAAAGTGCTGGGATTACAGGCGTGAACCACCACACCCAGCCACCAGAGAGAACCTGTTGCAACATGAAGCCCTCAGCCAGCAGGTAAGGAATCTGGGTTCCAGTCCTGACTAAACTACAACCTGTAGAGTCCTCTTGAAAAAGCCCCAAACTGAGGCCGGGCGCGGTGGCTCACGCTTGTAATCCCAGCACTTTGGGAGGCCGAGGCGGGTGGATCACGAGGTCAGGAGATCGAGACCATGGTGAAACCCCGTCTCTACTAAAAATATAAAAAAAATTAGCCGGGCGTGGTGGCGGGCGCCTGTAGTCCCAGCTACTCGGAGAGGCTGAGGCAGGAGAATGGCGTGAACCCAGGAGACAGAGCTTGCAGTGAGCCGAGATTGCACCACTGCACTCCAGCCTGGGCGACAGAGCAAGACTCCGTCTCAAAAAAAAAAAAAAAAAAAAAAAAAAAAGAAAAAGCCCCACACTGTTCTCAGGGTTAGGATGCAGAGCTGATGAGATGGACAGTGCCCTGCCCCTCCAAGCTTACACCAGGCAGAGCCAGCAGCATGGCCAAGGGCATGGCCGTGAGAAAGTCCTCACCCCAGGCTCTCCCTACTCTCTGGCCTGCCCTCCTCCATGACTGTCTAGTTGCTAAGTCTCTAGGGTTCAAGCTCCACAGGGAATGAAAGGAAGACAGGACAGGCCATTTCCTCCAGGCCTCCACAAACTCTATGAGCCTTTAGTACTAAACGCTGGAGCTGATAGTACTAAATGCTGGAGACTTCAGTACTAAATACTGGAGTGGAATCTGCCCAGAGAGCCATTGAGCAGTGGAAGCAGGAAGAAAGGCTGCGCGGGAAGGTCTGTTCTTCCAAGTCTCCACAGGCTGTATGAAAGGGGAGGCCGGATGGTAATTGTTCTTGCACGTAAGAGCATGGTGTTATTTTATCCTGAAAACACACACAGTGCCTTTCGGCTTTCTGTTTTTGTCTAAAACTTGCTTCTTTTCAAGGTCACAAGATCCTCTTCTTTTTTTTTTTAGACAGGGTTTCACTCTGTCACCAAGGGTGGAGTGTGGTGGCATGACTATAGCTCACTGCAGCCTCGACCTCCTGGGCTCAGGTGATCCTCCCACCTCAGCTTCCTGAGTAGTTGGGACCACAGGTGCAGGCCAAAACAGCTGGCTTTTTTTCCCCCCCTTTGTAGCGACTGAGTCTCCTTATGTTGCCTAGGCTGGTCTGGAACTCCTGGGCTGAAGCAGTCCTCCCTCCTTTGCCTCCCAAAGTGCTGGGATTACAGGCGTGAGCTCTTCTTTAAATGAAGTTGGTGTCTGTTCTGGGGCAGCACCGTTCATGATTGATTTTCATCCTGTTGTAGGAATTAGGTGATTTAGCACAGCTCTGAACTAACTAGATGTTCAAGTTTGATGCTTTAGTTTGGAATTCCCAGAAAAAGTTTCCCACATGGAGATTCGGTGCAGAGGAGAGGGAAAATCGTGCACTCTGGAATCAGGCAGTTTTGAGTTCAAATCAGACTCTGACATATACTCAGTTATTAA
>NW_026652281.1:81514045-81529209 GCF_009828535.3 Hylobates moloch
TTTTTTTGTATTTTTAGTAGAGACGGGGTTTCACCGTGGTCTCGATCTCCTGACCTCGTGATCCGCCCGCCTCGGCCTCCCAAAGTGCTGGGATTACAAGCATGAGCCACCGCGCCCGGCATTTTTTTTATTGTTAGTAGAGACAGGGTTTCACCACGTTGGCCAGGCTGGTCTCAAACTCCTGAACTCAAGTGATCCACCTTCCTCGGCCTCCCAAAGTACTAGGATTACAGGCATGAGCCACTGTGCTCGGCTTTTTGTTTGTTTGATACGGAGTCTTGCTTTGTTGCCCAGGCTGGAATGCAGTGGCGAGATCTCGCTCACCACAACCTCTGCCTCCCGGGTTCAAGCAATTCTCCTGTCTCAGCCTCCCGAGTAGCTGGGACTACAGATGCGTGCCACCATGCCTGGCTAATTTTTGTAGTTTTAGTAGAGACGGGGTTTCACTACGTTAGCCAGGCTGGTCTCGAACTCCTGACCTCGTGATCTGCCCCCCTCGGCTTCCCAAAGTGCTGGGATTATAGGCATGAGCCACCGCGCCTGGCCATTAACCCGTTTTTGTTTTTGTTGTTGTTGTTGTTGTTTTTTAAGACGGAGTCTCACTCTGTCGCCCAGGCTGGATGGAGTGCAGTGGTGTGATCTCGGCTCACTGCAACCTCTGCCCCCTGGGTTCGAGCGATTCTCCTGCCTCAGCCTCCTGAGTAGCTGGGATTACAGGCGTCCACCACCGCACCCGGCTAATTTTTATACTTTTAGTAGAGAGAGGGGTTTCACCATGTTGGCCAGGCTGGTCTTGAACTCCTGTCCTTGTAATCCACCTGCCTCGGCCTCCCAAAGTGCTGGGATTACAGGCGTGAGCCACCATGCCTGGCCTAACCCGTTTCTTAATCCATAAAATGGGAATAATATTAACATTCCCTTCACAGAGTTGTCCTGAGGTTATAGAGATAAGGTGTGTAAGGAACCTAGCACACAGAAGGCTCTCAGTAAATAGCAGTTATTACTATCATTTTTATCATGTTTCTTATTCTCATGTCTCAAACGTGACCCTCCAACAAAAGTTCTTTTATAGCAGAGTATAAATAATGAAAAAAATGATATATAGCTTTTTTTTTCCCCCTCCACACAGTGTCTCACTGTCACCCAGGCTGCAATGTAGTGGCGTGATCATAGCTCACTGCAGCCTCAAGCCTCTGGGCTCACGCTATCCTCCCGCCTTGGCCTCCCAGTGCTGGGATCACAGGCCCGCGCCACCACGCCGGGTCCCAGCCTCTCTTCTGAGTGCTGCACATGCATTAATTCATGGAATCCTTACAGCAAACCCCTTGCGAGGAAGAAAGCTGTGACTCAGAGAGGTTGAATAACTTGTCCAAGGAGCTCAGCCATGAGGCGGATCGGGCATGGAAACCCAGGCCGTGGGCCCTGCGCTGTTACAGGCACTCAATCCTCCAAATGTCCCCAGAGTGACTAGCGGTGATCATTCGGCACTTCTCAGGAAGAAAGCGAGCGAACACCTCACGCGGCGACGGCCTCCCGGAGCTGAAGGGGTTATTCCCACTGAGACGCGGGCGCCTCGGCTCCTAGAGAGGCCGCGGAGGGCGCCGCACTTCTGGCCTGGGTCCAGCTCTGGCTCCGGCTCCCGCTCCTGACCTGCGGCTTCCCGGGCTGGCGTCCGGGCCCAGGTGGCCGGGGCCTCCGCGCTCAGAGGCTGTGCCGAGGACCGAAGGAGGGGAAGGGATTCCCCAAAGGCATCCCTGACTCCCGAATTCCAGCAAGGGAGAACCAGGCGCTGGGAGGCAAGGAGAGGGCCGCGGGGCGCGAGTCTTCCAGGACCTCGGCTGCTCGTCCCAGTAAAGCCCAGGCGGCCCGAGGCTGGCCGAGGGAGCGGCCCTCTCCTGCCTCTTCTGGAAGGGCCGCTTCCCCGCCCTGCTGTAGACCCCGAGCTCCCTGGGGGAAGGACCCGCTCCTTCCATCCTCCACCCTCCCGATCACCAGCCTGGGAAGGAAGGGATCTCGGTTCCTCCTTAGAGGCGACTCCTTTATCAAGTCTGATTTAGACATGGGCTCGTCCAAGGTCGCTCAGCAGCGAGTAGCTGGGGCTGCACCGAGGAGCTCAGACCCCGCTCCGTGTTGCGGTCAAGACCAGATTTTTGGGGCCAGCTTCTCAAACTCAGCACTACCAGCACCAAACTACCTGGGCCCTCCTCCCGAGTGAGGGTTCATTCTCAGTCAAATCGGAACCTCAGTTTTTCTCTCCTGCTTTCCGTCTGCTTCCCTCGTCCTCGCCTGACCATACTTTTATGCTTCATCTTTTTTCATCCAGCCCGTCTTTCCAGCCCTCCCTCGGCCGTACTGCCGCAAACCTGTGTCGTTGCAACAACCTGCAACCTTGCCTGCCCCTCCTTTTATTTCACGTGAAACTCCACTACAAGGAGTCCCCAAATCCTTGCCTCAGGCCACCCCTCGTTCCAAAAATACCTTTTAGTGATTTACTCACTGCCTGTGAGTTCAAGTCAAAACTCAGCTTGGCATTCAAGACGATTTGAAACCTGGCTCAAGCCCACCTCTCTAACCTGATCTATCTTGGTTCCCTAAGTAGAGGTCACAGACTGGCAGATGCAACTGGGAAATGTGTTTCAACTGGCAAAGAGTGTTTCTTTTCTTTTTTCTTTTTTATTGGAGCCAATGGCCAGGCGCGATGGCTAAAGCCTGTTATCCCAGCACTTTGGGAGGCCGAGGCAGGTGGATCACTTGAGGTCAGGAGCTCGAGACCAGCCTGGCCAACATGACGAAACCTCATCTCTACTAAAAATACAAAAATTAGCTGGGCATGGTGGCTCACGCCTGTAATCCCAGCACTTCGGGAGTCCGAGGCGGGCAGATCACGAGGTCAGGAGATCGAGACCATCCTGGCTAACACGGTAAAACCCCATCTCTACTAAAAATAAAAAAAATTAGCCCGGCGTGGTGGTGGGCGCCTGTAGTCTCAGCTACTCGTGAGGCTGAGGCAGGAGAATGGCGTGAACCCGGGAGGGGGAGCTTGCAGTGGGCTGAGATCGCACCACTGCACTCCAGCCTGGGCGACAGAGCGAGACTCTGTCTTAAATAAATAAATAAATAAATAAATAAATAAATAAATAATCATGCCACTGCTCTTCAACCTGGGTGACAGAGTAAGACTCCGTCTAAAATATGAAACAAAATAAAGCTGAGGTCCATGCCTGAGTAACGTGCCAAAGGCCACAGAGTAACAGGCCGACCCAGGATTTCAAGCCCACGGGGGCTGATTCCAGGGCCCCTGTGCTTGGCACTGTGCTTTTTGAAACATCTGGGGCTGAAGAGGGGCATGGTCAGGACCCAGAGCCTCCGCTGGCAGCTCCTTCAGGTTCTGGGTTCTGTGCCCAAGAGTAAACCTAAAGCAGCGCCTGCCCCCAACTCCTTCTCACCAGTTTTCTCTAACATCCTTCTTTATCTCTCTACCTAAGGGATTAAAATACATCAGAACCAATGAAACCTTAAGTTCAAAGAGAAACTTCCTTTTTTTTTTTTTTTTTTTGAGACAGAATCTCACTCTGTCACCCAGGCTAGAGTGCAGTGGCATGATCTCGGCTCACAGAAACCTCTGCCTCCTGGGTTCAAGTGATTCTCCTGCCTCAGCCTCCCCAGTAGCTGGGACTACAGGCGTGTGCCACCACACCCAGCTAATTTTTTATTTTTAGTAGAGACAGGGTTTCACCATGTTGGCCAGGCTGGTCTCGAACTCCTAACCTCAGGTGATCCGTCCGCCTCGGCCTCCCAGTATGCTGGGATTACAAGCGTGAGCCACCGCGCCCACTTAAACTCCTCCCCCTCTTTTTTTTCTTTTTGGACGATGTCTTGCTCTCGTCACCCAGGCTGGGGTGCAGTGGCGCAATCTTGGCTCACTGTAACCTCTGCCTCCTGGGTTCAAGCGATTCTCCTGCCTCAGCCTCCTGAGTAGCTGGGATTACAGGGGTGCATCACCACACCTGGCTAATTTTTGTATTTTTAATAGAGACAGGGTTTCACCATGTTGGCTGGTCTCGAACTCCTGACCTCAGGCTATCTGCCTGCCTTGGCCTCCCAAAGTGCTGGGATTACAGGTGTGAGCCACCATGCCCGGCCGAAACTTCCCATTTTTTAAAAGATCAAACCAACAGACAATATAACTTCAAACTCGGCCGGGCGCGGTGGCTCACGCCTGTAATCCCAGCACTTTGGGAGGCCGAGGTGGGTGGATCACGAGGTCAGGAGATAGAGACCATCCAGGCTAACACGGTGAAACTCCGTCTCTACTAAAAAAATACAAAAACAATTAGCCAGGCGTGGTGGCGGGCCCCTGTAGTCTCAGCCACTCATGAGGCTGAGGCAGGAGAATGGCATGAACCCGGGAGGCGGAGCTTGCAGTGAGCCGAGATCGCGCTACTGCACTCCTGCCTGGGCGACAGAGCAAGACTCCGTCTCAAAAAAAAAAAGAAAGAAAATAAATATATATATATATAAAACTTCAAACTCTTGAAGTTATATTGGGAGAAGTAGCTTCCCAAAGAAAGGACAGAGAGGGAAATTGATAGGCATCAAAGGCATCAAGCATCTAGTGTGTGCCAGGGAATGACAGATGCTTTCACATTTTTTTCTTTTTTCTTTTTCTTTTTCTTTTTTTTTTTTTTTTTTTTTTTTTAGAGATAGGGCCTCATTCTTTCCCCCAGGTTGGAATGCAGTGGTGTGATCATAGCTCACTGTAGCCTCAAACTCCTGGGCTCAAGCAATCTTCTGCCTCAGCCTCCCGAGTAGCTAGGACTGTGGACACATGCCACCACATCTGGGTTTTTGTTTTGTTTTGTTTTGTTTTTGAGACAGAGTCTCGCTCTGTCACCCCGGCTGGAGTGCAGTGGCGCCATCTCCACTCACTGCACGCTCTGCCTCCCGGGTTCACACCATTCTCCTGCCTCAGCCTCCCGAGTAGCTGGAACTACAGGCACTCGCCACCACGCTCAGCTAACTTTTTTTGTATTTTTTTAATAGAGATGGGGTTTCACCGTGTTAGCCAGGATGGTCTCTATCTCCTGACCTCGTGATCTGCCCACCTTGGCCTCCCAAAGTGCTAGGATTACAGGTGTGAGCCACCACGCCTGGCCTGGTTTTTTTTTTTGTTTTTTTTTTAATTAATTTTTTGGCTGGGCACAGTTGCTCAAGCCTGTAATCCCAGCACTTTGAGAGGCTGAGGTGGGTAGATAGCTTGAGGTCAGGTGTTCGAGACCAGCCTGGCCAACATGGTGAAACCCCGTCTCTACTAAAAATACAAAAAAATTAGCCAGGTGGGGTGGCACATGCCTGTAGTCCCAGCTACTCAGGAGGCTAAGGCAGGAGAATCGCTTGAATCCAGGATGCAGAGGTTGCAGTGAGCTAAGATCGCACCACTGCACTCCAGCCTGGGCAACAGAGTGAGACTCTGTCTCAAAAAAGAAAAAAATTAATTAATTTTTTGTAGAGACAGGGTCTTGCTATGTTACCCAGGCTGGTCTCCAACTCCTGGCTTCAAGTGATCTTCCCACCTCAGCCTCCCGAAGTTCTGGGATTACAGGCGTGAGCTGCAGTTCCCAGCCACTTTCACATTTTATCTTACTGAATCCTTACACATAGGAAAGTGTTGTCATCGTATTTTACAGAAGAGGGAAGTGAAGCTTAAAATGCTATGTAATTTTGCACTTTTTTTTTTTTAGATGGAGTTTCTCTGTTGTTGCCCAGGCTGGAGTGCAGTGGCGCGATCTCGGCTCAATGCAACCTCTGCCTCTCGGGTTCAAGCAATTCTCCTGCCTCGCCTCCCGAGTAGCTGGGATTACAGATGCCCGCCACCTCGCCCGGCTAATTTTTTGTATTTTTAGTAGAGACAGGGTTTCACCATGTTGGGCAGGCTGGTCTCGAACTCCTGACCTCAGGTGATCTGCCCGCCTCGGCCTCCCAAAGTGCTGGGATTACAGGTGTGAGCCACTGCGCCCAGCCAATTTTACAAAATTTAAACTGACACTGAGCTTGGATCAGAAGGCAGTCCTGGTAGTCAGAGAGTTGTCTAGCATTCACCCTGTCTTCTGTGTCTCCATGAAATAAGCCAAAGAAACTATTAATGTATGAGTTGTGGGTCCATGGCCCTAGTCTCTCATTGTCCAAGTGTCATTCTAGATGTTCTCTCCTTGTACCCTAGAGTTATTTTAGATGTGTCCACACAAGTGAAAAATTGGCCTCTTTATCTCCCTTGTCTCCCAGCCGTAAATCTGTCAGGTTTACAAAATTATTTTAAGACTTTCCAGGCTGGGCGTGGTGGCTCACGCCTGTAATCCCAGCACTTTGGGAGGCCAAGGCAGGCAGATCGCTTGAGCCCACGAGTTCAAAACCAGCCTAGGCAACATAGTGAGACCCTGTCTCTACAAAAAAAAAAAAAAAAAATTAGCTGGGCATGGTGACACACGCCTGTAGTCCCAGCTACTCTGGAAGCTGAGGTGGGAGGATCACTTGAGCCCAAGAGTTCAAGGCTGCAGTGAGCTGTGATTGTGCCACTGTACTCCAGCCTCGGAGAAAGAGCAAGATCCCGTCTAAACAAAACAAGACTTTCCTTTATCACAAAAGTGCCCAGTATACAGTAGGTTCATTCATTCATTCATTCAATAAGTAAATACAGAGCATTTACTCTGGGCTCTCGTGACCACTGTAGTTGTGAACAAAACAGATAAAAATTAAAAAACAAAAACTGCTGCCCTTACTAGAGATTAAATTCTGTTAAGGAAGACAGATAACAAAGAAAATAATGAGAAAAATAAAGTGGGGTCAGGGAAGATGTTGAAATTTTGGATAGGTGGGCCAGCAGAGACTTCTCTGAGAAGGTGGACTTTTAAAAATTTTATTTTATTTTATTTTTTTGAGACAGAGTCTCATTCTGTCACTCAGGCTGGAGTGTAGTGGCATGATCTTGGCTCACTGCAACCTCTGCCTCCGGGTTCAAGCGATCCTCCTGCCTCTCAGCATCCTGACTAGCTGGGATTGAAGGCATGCACCACCATGCCCAGCTAATTTTTGTATTTTTAGTAGAGATGGGGTTTCACAATGTTGGCCAGGCTGGCCTCGCACTCCTGACCTCAGGTGATCCACCCACCTGGCCTCCTAAAGTTCTGGGATTACAAGGGCCTGGCACAGTGGCTCACGCTTGTAATCTCAGCACTTTGGGAGGCCGAGGAGGGTGGATCACAAGGCCAGGAGTTTGAGACCAGCCTAGCCAACATGGTGAAACCCTGTCTCTACTGAAAATACAAAAATTAGCTGGGTGTGGAGGCATACACCTGTAATCCCAGCTACTTGGGAGGCTGAGGCAGGAGAATAGCTTGAACCCAGGAGGCAGAGGTTGCAGTGAGCCGAGATCGCGCCATTGCACTCCAGCCTGGGCGACAGGGCAAGACTCTGTCTTAAAAAAAAAGAAGTTCTGGGGATTACAGATGTGAGCCACCATGCCCAGCCTTATTATATATTTTTAAGACAGAGTCTCGCTCTGTCGCCCAGGCTGGGATGCAGTGGCATGATCTCAGCTCACTGCAATCTCTGTGTCCTGGGTTCAAGTGATTCTCCTGCCTCAGCCTTCCAAGTAGCTGGGATTACAGGCATGCGCCACCACACCCGGCTAATTTTTGTAGTTTTAGTAGAGATGGGGTTTCAACATGTTGGTCAGGCCAGTCTCGAACTTCTGACCTCAGGTGATCCACCTGCCTCAGCCTCCCAAAGTGTTGGGATTGCAGGTGTGAGCCACTGAGCCCAGCTGAAGGTGGACTTTTAATAAAGTCATAAAGAAAGTAGATGTTTAGGCCAGGCGCGGTGGCTCATGCCTGTAATCCCAGCACTTTGGGAGGCCAAGACAGGTGGATTGCTTGAGCTCAGGAGTTTGAGATCAGCCCGGGCAGCATAGTGAGACCCCCGTCTCTACTAAAAATACAAAAAAATAGCCAGGCATGGTGGTGTGCTCTTGTGGTCCCAGCTACTTGGGAGGCTAAGGTGTGAGGATTACTTAACCCCAGGAGGCAGAGGTTGCAGTGAGCTGAGACTGTGCTACTGCACTCCAGCCTGAGCAACAGAGTGAGACTCCATCTCAAAAAAAAATAAAATAAAATTATGCTCCCTCCAAAATCACTTCCAGAAGGAAGGCAGACATGAAAAAGCTACTCAAACACTTGAAGTCCAGAAGGGAAAAATATCACAAAATATTAAGGAATCTTTTCCTTTTCAAAGTTGTCTTTTGTTCTTTCCTAGTTTGCTCTAGGAAGTTTCTCCCTTTTCCAATCTCCAGCAAGACTCACCTGCCTTCTGCCTTTTCTGTTCTCCCCTTCTCTATCCCAACTCCGTCCTGGGTAGCCAAGAAATTAGGTGGCAGCCGAGGCAGGCGTGCAGGAGATCAGGGGAGCTGGCATGCTTCCTTCCACCGAGTGGAGCTGGGTAGAGTGTAAAGTGGTGGCTGAGTGGGAAATGGGGACGCTGTGGGGGGACACACCTGGAGATTTGGGAGACATCTGCAGGAGCAGACGGCCGAGAACCGCACCCCAGATCTCCCCAGAGTGAAAGGATGTAGCCACACAGAACCTAGGGAAGAAACACAGGCACATGTTGGTTGGTTTTGTTTTGCTTTTTGGTGTGCCTCTTTTGACGTAACAGCTTTATTGAGATGTAATTCACATACCATACACTTCATCTAGTTGTTTTTTTTTTTTTTTTTTTTTTTTTTGAGACAGAGTCTCGCTCTGTCACTCAGGCTTGAGTGCAATGGTGTGATCTCGGCTCACTGCAACCTCCGCCTACCGGGTTCAAGCGATTCTCCTGCCTCAGCCTCCCAAGTAGCTGGAATTACAGGTGCATGCCACCATGCCCAGCTAATTTTTTTTTTTTTTTTTTTTTGAGACAGAGTCTCAGCCTGTTGCCCAGGCTGGAGTGCAGTAGTGCAGTCTCGGCCCACTGCAACCTCCACCTCCTGGGTTCAAGCAATTCTCCTGCCTCAGTCTTCCTAGTAGCTGGGATTACAAGCACCCGCCACCACACTCAGCTAATTTTTGTATTTTAGTACAAAACTCTTGGCCTCAGGTGATCTGCCCGCCTCAGCCTCCCAAAGTGCTGGGATTATAGGCATGAACCACTTCGCCTGACAAATTTTTTGTATTTTTAGTAATGATGGGGTTTCACCATGTTGGCCAGGCTGGTCTCCAACTCCTGGCCTCAAGTGATCCACCTGCCTCGGCCTCCCAAAGTACTGGATGGAGTTTTGCTGTGTTGCCCAAGCTGGTCTCAAACTCCTGGGCTCAAGCAATTTTCACCCCCTCAGCATCCTGAGTAGCTGGGACTGTCTCAAAAAAAAAAAAAAAAAAAAGATTACAAAGGTCAGTTTGGAACACTAGGGTAGGGGTTAGAAGCTCTTCTGGAGGGGACAATGGGGCAATGGTGATAGATGGAAAAGCAGAAGAGAGAGATAACTCACTTCTGTTTTATTTTTTATTGCTCTGTTTTTGCTTTGTAAGTCACCACGAATGTAGGCAGATAGAAATCCTAAGTACACCAAAGTGGGAAGTGCTACAAATTAAATTGCTTTTATTCCTGTGGATAATTTTCTTTCCCTGTTTTAACATATTTATGCCTTCTATTTCCTAACACTTTGTAAAGGAACTGATTATGAAATCAGAAAACCTGGGTTTTTCCTCTTAATGTGACTTAGCTGCTGTCAGAGTTTCCTCATCTGCAAAATGAGGGAGTTAGAGTACAGTGGACACTCCATTATCCTCTCTAGCATCATCCCCTGAGTGCAGGCAGGCACTCTTTCAGGGATCTGTTGACAGTCCCTATTTTATTTTTAGGTGCCAACCCAGCCTTTCCCCTCCTTTTCTAGAACTTTTGTGTACAGAAAGTGAAGGTGGGGCTGGGCACCACAGTGAGAGCTCGTCTCTCAAAAAAAAAAAAAAAAAAAAAAAGCCGGGCATTGTGGTGTGTGCCTGTGGTTCCAGCTAGTCGGGAGGCTGAGGCGGGAGGATTGCTTGAGCCCAGGAGTTGGAGGCTGCAGCGAACTAGGATTGTGCCACTGCACTCCAACCTGGGTGACAGAATGAGACCCTGTATTTAAAAAAAAAGAAAAGAGGACCAGGCACAGTGGCTCATGCCTGTAATCCCAGTACTTTGGGAGGCCGAGGTGGGTGGATACCTGAAGTCAGGAGTTCAAGACCAGCCTGGCCAACGCGGTGAAACACCGTCTCTACTAAAAATACAAAAATTAGCTGGATGTGGTGGTGCATGCCTATAATTCCAGCTACTCAGGAGGCTGAGGCAGGAAAATCGCTTGAACCCAGGAGGTGGAGGTTGCAGTGAGCTGAGATCGCACCACTGCAATCCACCCTGGGCGACAGAGCGAGACTCAGTCTCAAAAAAAAAGAAAAGAGGGTGAAGGTGGCTAAATAGCATAACATGTCAGAGATTTAACATGTCAGAGATTTCCACATGTTATCAATTCTGTTTCATGGCTAAGAACTGGAAGGGACCTTTGAGGACATCTAATCCTCATAGGACTTAACAATAGGATGAGGAAACAAACTCAGAAATAGGCTATAACTTGCCCAAGGCACTCAGAGAGGGAATGCCAGAGCCAGGGCCAGCTCTCAACTTCAGGCCAGAGAAGCGCAGGGTCTTCCATGAGAAATAGGGCCTGTCAGACTGGACAGGCTCCTTGGAGGTGGTCCAGTGAGTCCAATCCCTTTTTTTTGCCGCGGCTTAGACGAGGGGCCGCTGAGGATTCTCAGAATTCGCTGGATCTGGACCCAGACTTCCGGCTCCGCAGTGCAGCCTGAATGATCAACAGGGGAATGTGGGTTCGCCAGGGTCCCCGGGGGTAGAGGCACCTCTCCCTGTGCGGGGCCGGGGATATTACTCAACACGGGTCTTAGGTGTCTGGGCTGCTGGGGTCTCCTCCACGGGCAGGAGCCACGGCCAGGACGTGCAGGCCGCCCCCTGCTGGTCCGTCTCGGAACCGGGCAGGTGGCCGCGGCGCTGCCTGGGTTGGGGGCATGGCCTTACAACGGTGAGCCAATCCCAGGCCGCACCGTGGATAGGGGCGGGCGTTCACTTCTCCTCCCCGTCCCTTGGTTCTCTCCGCGGCGGAAGCTGTGCGGCGACCTAGCAACCGTCCTTGCCGACCCTCCCGCCGGTGACTTGGCTGCGACCCGCCCTTCTTGCCACAGCCCTTTGGAAAGCGAAGGTCCCTTCAGGGCCAAAAGGACAGAGAGGTTTTTTCCTTCCTTCCTTCCCTCCTTCCCTTTTTCTTTCCTTTCTTTTTCTTTCTTTCCACAGAGTCTGACTCAATCACCCATGCTGCAGTGTAGTATCATGATCCGCTCACTGAAGCCTCTGCCTCCCGGGTTCAAGCGATTCTCCCAACTCAGCCTCCCAAGTAGCTGTACAGGTGTGCACTGCCACACCCAGCTAAATTTTGCATTTGTAGTAGATACGGGGTTTCATCATGTTGGCCAAGATGGTCTAAAGTGATCCGCCCGCCTCGGCCTCCCAAAGTGCTGGGATTACAGGCGGGAGCCACTGCTCCCGGCCAGGACAGGGATTTTGGTTGGTTGGTTGGATGGAGCCTTACAGTTTGGATGTGGTGAGCATGAAACGCATACGTTCAAGAAGCTGAGCCAACAAAGGGCTTACTCTAGGTGGACTGAAAATTCGGTGTTTCCAATTCAAAACATCTGCTCTCCGAGGTGTGGGTGAAGGTATGAGGGGTCCAAAAATGCCCGGGTCCCACCACCTGATGTTGTTAGTTACACTTCTTTTTTTGTTTTGAGGTGGAATTTTGCTCTTGTTGCCCAGGCTGGAGTGCAGTGGCGCGATCTCGACTCATCACAACCTCCGCCTCCTGGGTTCAAGCGATTCTTCTGCCTCAGCCTCCCAAGTAGCTGGGATTACAGGCATGTGCCATCACACCAGCTAATTTTTGTATTTTTAGTAGAGACGGGGTTTCTCCATGTTGGTCAGGCTGGTCTCGAACTCTTGACCTCAGGTGATCCGCCCACCTCGGTCTCCCAAAGTGCTGGGATTACAGGCGTGAGCCACTGTGCCCCGCCGTTGTTTTTTTGTTTTGTTTTGTTTGTTTGTTTGTTTTTTGAGACAGAGTTTCACTCTGTCATCCAGGCTGGAGTGCAGTGGTGCGATCTTGGCTCACTGCAAGCTCCACCTCCCGGGTTCATGCCATTCTCCTGCCTCAGCCTCCTGAGTAGCTGGGACTACAGGGCGCCCGCCACCGCGCCCGGCTAATTTTTTGTATCTTTAGTAGAGACGGGGTTTCACCGTGTTAGCCAGGATGGTCTCGATCTCCTGACCTCTTGATCCGCCCACCTCGGCCTCCCAAAGTGCTGGGATTATAGGCATGAGCCACCGCGCCCGGCCTTGTTTTGTTTTTGAGACGGAGTCTCAATCCCTTGTCCAGGCTGGACTGCAGTGGCACCATCTCAGCTCACTGCAACCTCCGCCTCCCAGGTTCAAGCAATTCTGCCCCCTCAGCCTCTAGAGTCGCTGGGATTACAGGCATGTGCCACCACGCCAGTTAATTTTTGTATTTTTAGTAGAGATGGGGTTTGGCCATGTTGGCCAGGCTGGTCTTGAACTCCTGACCTCAGATGATCTGCCCACTTTGGACTCCCGAAGTGTTGGGATTACAGGCATGAGCCATTGTGCCAAGCCTTAGTTACACTTCTTTTTTTTTTTTTTTTTTTTTTTGAGTCTTGCTCTGTCGCCCAGGCGGGAGCTCCGCCTCCCGGGTTCACCCGGTTCCCGCCATTCTCCTGCCTCAGCCTCCGGAGTAGCTTGGGACTACAGGCAACTGCCACCACGTCCGGCTAATTTTTTTGTATTTTTAGTAGAGACGGGGTTTCCCCATGTTAGCCAGGATGGTCTCAATCTCTTGATGTCGTGATCTGCCCACCTCGGCCTTCCAAAGTGCTGGAATTACAGGCGTGATAGTTACACTTCTTTTGGAAAATGTTCTACATTGACAAACTCTTGAACAGCAAAGAAAGAATATATATATACTAAACAGCAGAATCTATGATTAGTTATACTTCTGTGAAAGAAAAACAAAATCTTGGGACCCCCAATTCACTAGTCCAAAAGGAAAACAATTAAACCGAAGAGTTATGCAAGAAACTGCCTTTCAGTAGGGCACAGTGGCTCACACCTATAATCCCAGAACTTTGGGAGGTCAAGGCCAGAGGATTGCTTCAGCCCGGGAGTTCGAGACCAGCCTGGGCAACATAGTGAGTCTGCATCTCTACAAAAAAAATAGAAAAATTAGCCGGGCACGGTGGCATGTGCCTGTGGTCCAAACTACTCGGAGCTGAGGTGAGAGGATCCTTTGAGCCTGGGAGGTCGAGGCTGCAATGAGCCAAGATCATACCACTGCACTCTAGCCTGGGCAAGAGAGTGAGACCCTGGCTCAAAAAAATAAAAAAGCAACTGCCTTTCCTTTTGTTCCTAAGCAGATAGTTACAGATAAAAGGGTAAATATTGCCTGGGCATGGTGGCTCACGCCTGTAATCCCAACACTTTGGGAGGCTGAGGCAGGCGGATCACAAGGTCAGGAGATCGAGACCAGCCTGGCCAACATGGTGAAACCCCATCTCTACTAAAATACAAAAAATTAGCCGGGCGTGGTGGCAGGTGCCTGTAGTCCCAGCTACTCAGGAGGCTGAGGCAGGGGAATCACTTGAACCCAGGAGGTGGAGGCTGCTGTGAGCCGAGATCACGCCACTGCACTCAAGCCTGGCAACAGAGAAAGACACCATCTCAAAATAAATAAATAAATGAATAAATAAATAAATAAATAAATAAATAAATAAATAAGGTTAAATAACTCCACAGATAGCTACTCTATGTTCACAATATCTGATTTACTGAGCGTGAGATGAATACGTAATTTATTCCTCTATCTGCTGCTTTTCTCTTGCAGCCTGTGGATCCAGTATGTGACAGTGACAGTCTCCTCCCTCTTTCATTTCCAGTCTGCATTTCTTCTTTAATTACTGAAGCGCTCAAAATTATCTTTGGAGAAAATGACAAACGACACTCCTTCTGTGATTCTGTGTTGCTTTCTTCTGGTCATAGTCCTTAACCTTGGCAAAATAAACTTCTAGATTGATTGAGATCTGTCTTTGACACTTTTTGGTTTATGCTTCTTAGTAGTAGTATTGTGAGGAACACAGGTGCTTAACATCTATTGAGTGCCAGCCATAAACAAAACAAAGATTCCTGCCTTCTTGGACTTTGGGCCTTTATATCTCCTTCTCTCCTTCCACCCTCCTTCCCTCCTTCCCTCCCTCCCTCCCGCTCTCTCTCTCTTTCTCTCTCTCTCTCTTTCTTTCCTTCTTTCTCTTTCTTTCTTTCTTTCTCTTTCTTTCTTTCTTTCTTTCTTTCTTTCTTTCTTTCTTTCTTTATTTCTCTCTCTCTCTTTCTTTTTCTTTTTTTTTTTTTTTTTGAGACGGAGTCTCGCTTTTTCACCCAGGCTGGAGTGCAGTGGCTCAATCTCGGCTCACTGCAAGCTCCGCCTCCCGGGTTCACGCCATTCTTCTGCCTCAGCCTCTCCGAGTAGCTGGGACCGCAGGTGCCCGCCACCACACCCAGATAATTTTTTGTATTTTTAGTAGAGACGGGGTTTCACCGTGGTCTCGATCTCCTGACCTTGTGATCCGCCCGCCTCGGCCTCCCAAAGTGCTGGGATTACAAGCGTGAGCCACCGCGCCTGGCCGTTTCTTTCTTTTTTTGCGGAGTCTTGCTCTGTCGCCCAGGCTGGAGTGCAGTGGCACAATCTCAGCTCACTGCAACCTCCACCTCCCGGGTTCAAGCAATTCTCCTGCCTCAGCCTTCCAAGTAGCTGGGATTATAGGCACCAGCCACCAGCCTTGGTTAATTTTTGTATTTTTAGTAGAGACAGAGTTTCTCCATGTTGGCCAGGCTGGTTTCGATCTCCTGACTTCAAGTGATCCCCCCCACCTCAGCCTCCCAAAGTGCTGGGATTACAGGCGTGAGCCACCGTGCCTGGCTTTTTTTTTTTTTTTTTTTTGAGACACGGTCTTGGTCTGTTGCCCAGG
>NW_026652281.1:81529309-81554818 GCF_009828535.3 Hylobates moloch
AGTGATCTCAGCTCACTGCAACCTCCGCCTCCTGGGTTCAAGTGATTCTCCTTCCTCAGCCTCCTAAGTAGCTGAGATTACAGGTGCATGCCACCAAGCCTGGCTGATTTTTTGTATTTTTAGAAGAGACAGGGTTTCACCATGTTAGCTGGACTGGTCTCGACCTCCTGATCTCAGGTGATCTGCCTGCCTTGGCCTCCCAAAGTGCTGGGATTACATGCATAAGCCACTGCGCCCGTCCCTTTTTTTTTTTTTTAAGACAGGAGCTCACTCTGTCACCCTGGCTAGAGTGCAGTGGCATGAACATGGCTCACTGCAGCCTTGACCTCCTGGCCTCAAGGGATCCTTCCACCTAAGCTCCCCACCTCATAGAGCTTATATTCTAATAAGGTCAGGCATACATTTGTCACGTATTAGAAGACTGCTACAAGGCTCTGGGGAAAAAGAGCTGACTACATCATTAAATAGGTGGTCAGATTAGACATCAGTGAGGCAGAGAGATCTAAACAGATAATTTTTTTTTTTTTTTTGAGAAAAGAATCTCAAAAAAAGAGATGGAGTCTTACTGTGTCACCCAGGCTGGAGTGCAGTGGCGCGATCTTGCCTCACTGAACTCTCCATCTCCCACGTTCAAGCTATTCTCCTGCCTCGTACTTCCGAGTAGCTGGAACTACAGGCATGTGCCACCACACCTGGCTAATTTTTATATTTTCAGTAGACACGGGGTTTCACCATGTTGGCCAGGCTGGTCTTGAACTCCTGACCTCAGGTGATCCATCTACCTTGGCCTCCCAAAGTGCTGGGATTACAATGTAATATCTTTTATAATAAACTTGTAAACGTAAGTATCTCCCTGAGTTCTATGAACCACTCTGGCAAATTAAATCCAAGGAGCAGGGAATGGGAACCCTGATTTATAGCCAGTCAGAGTCAGAAGCACAGGTAAAACAACCTGAGGCCTGCGGTTGGCATCAGAAGTCAGGGGCAGTCTTGTGGGACTGAGCCCTCAACCTGGGGATCTGACACTATCTCCGGGTAGATGGTATCAGAATAGAATTGGAAGACACTCAGCTGGTGTTCTCTGCAGAATTGATTGCTTTCTTGGTGTATAGGCGGAAAGTCCCATACACTGTGGTGTGCAAATAGAGGAAAAACAGTGCTTTTTCTACACAATGCTATAACATGGGTGAACCTTGAAAACATGATGCTAAATAAGTCAGACAAAGCTATCTGTATGTTTCTACTTACATGAGGTACCTAGAATAAGTAAATTCATAGAGACAGAGAGTTGATTAGAGGTATCAGTGGGTAACTTATTCCTAGGGAGAGGGGAAAATGGGAGTTTTTACTTAATGGTTACAGATTTTGTGCTGCTATAACAGAATACCTGAGACTGGGTAATTTATAAAGAACACAAATTTATTTCTCTAACAGTTCTGGAGCCTGGGAAGTCCAAGATTCAGGCACTAGCATGTGGTGAGGGCTGCTTTCTGCTTCCAAGCTGGAGCCTTGGATGCATCCTCCAGAGGGGAGGAACACCTTCCATCAAGTCCTTTTTTTTTTTTTTTGAGATGGAGTCTCACTCTGTCGCCCAGGCTGGAGTGCAGTGGCATGATCATGGCTCATTGTAGCCTCAACTTCTAGGGCTCAAGTGATTCTCCCACCTCAGCCTGCTGAGTAGCCTCCTACCACCACGCCTGGCTAATCTGTTTTTCTTTTTTTTCTGAGACGGAGTTTCGCTCTTGTTGCCCAGGCTGAACTGCAATGGTGCTATCTTGGCTCACTGCAACCTCTGCCTCTGGGATCAAGCGATTCTCCTGCCTCAGCCTCCCAAGAAAACTGGGATTATAGGCGCCTGTCACCATGCCCAGCTAATTTTTTTTTTTTTTTTTTTTTTAAGACGGAGTTTCACACTTGTTGTCCAGGCTGGAGTGCAATGGCGCAATCTTGGCTCACCACAATCTCCGCCTACCAGGTTCAAGCGATTCCCCTGCCTCAGCCTCCCGAGTAGCTGGGATTACAGGCATGCACCACCACGCCCAGCCAATTTTGTATTTTTGGTAGAGATGGGGTTTCTCCATGTTGGTTAGACTGGTCTTGAACTCCCGACCTCAGGCGATTCGCCTGTCTCGGCCTCCCAAAGTGCTGGGATTACAGGCGTGAGCCACCACACCCAGCCCACGCCCAGCTAATTTTTATATTAATTAATTAATTAATTAATTAATTACTTTTTTTTTGAGACAGAGTCTCACTCTAGTCACCCTGGCTGGAGTGCAATCTCTTGATCTTGGCTCACTGCAACCTCCGTCTCCAGGGTTCAGGTGATTCTCCTGCCTCAGCCTCCTGAGTATCTGGGATTACAGGAGTGTGCCACCACACCCGGCAGATTTTTGTATTTTTAGTAGAGACGGGGTTTTACCATGTTGGCCAGGCAGGTCTGGAACTCCTGACCTCTGGTGATCCACCCGCCTTGGCCTCCCAAAGTGCTGGGATTACAGGTGTGAGCCACCACACCTGGCCTAATTTTTGTGTTTTTAGTAGAGATGGGGTTTTGCTATGTTGGCCAGGCTGGTCTCGAACTCCTCACCTCAGGTGATCTGCCTGCCTCGACCTCTCAAAGTGCTGGGATTACAGGCATGAGCCACCACGCCTGGCCCATGCCTGGGTAATTTTTGTTTGTTTGCTTGTGTTTTAGAGATGGGGTTTTGCCACGTTGCCCAGGCTGGTTTCAAACTCCTGAGCTCAAGCGATCGGCCTGCCTCAGCCTCCCAAAGTGCTGGGATTACAGGCATGAGACACCATGCTTCGCTGGTTTTATCACAGTTTTTAAAAAGTAATAATATAGTAGGCCGGGCATGGTGGCTCATGCCTGTAATCCCAGCACTTTGGAAGGCTGAGGCAGGCAGATCACCTGAGGTTGGGAGTTCAAGACGAGCCTGACCAACATGGAGAAAACCCGTCTTTACTAAAATACAAAAATCAGCTGGGCGTAGTGGTGCATACCTGTAATCCCAGCTACTTGGGAGGCTGAGGCAGGAGAATGGCTTGAACCCAGGAGCCATTGGTTGTGGTGAGCTGAGATCGTGCCATTGCACTCCATCTTGGGCAACAAGAGTGAAACTCCATTAAAAAAAAATTAGCCGGGCACAGTGGCTCACGCCTGTAATCCCAGCACTTTGGGAGGCCGAGGTGGGCGGATCACGAGGTCAGGAGATCGAGACCATCCTGGCTATCACGGTGAAACCCCGTCTCTACTAAAAATACAAAAAAATTAGCCCGCGTGGTGGCAGGCTCCTGTAGTCTCAGATACTCAGGAGGCTGAGGCAGGAGAATGGCGTGAACCCAGGAGGTGGAGCTTGCAGTGAGCCGAGATCGCACCACTGCACTCCAGCCTGGGCGACAGAGCAAGACTTCATCTCAAAAAAAAAAAAAAATTAATATAGTAAACAAAAACTCACTGAATTGTACACTTCAGATGGGTGAATTGTATGGTATGTGAATTATATCTCAATAAAGCTGTTTCAGAAAGTTGTGGGTTTTTTTTCTTTTGAGACGGAGTCTTGCTCTGTTGCCCAGACTAGAGTGCAGTGGAGTGATCTCAGCTCACTGCCACCTCCACCTCCAAGGCTCAAGTGATTCTGGTGCCTCAGCCTATGTTTCAGAAAGTTTTTAATTTGGATGAAGTTCAATGTGTCACTTTTTCCTTTTATGAATTATGCTTTAGGTATCAAGAACTCTTTGTATAACATTAGATCCTTAAGATATTCTTCTGTTTTTTTCTGAAAGTTTTATAGTTTTTACATTTTACATTTAAGTTTGTAACTCATTTGGAGTTTATTTTTGTGTACGGGTTTTTAGGGTTTTGTGTTTTTGTCTATGGATGTCTAATTACTCTACACTTGATCTTAGCCAAAAGGCCGAGAAGCGATGGATGTCTAATTACTCTAACACTCGCTGTTGAAAAGCACCACTGAATTGCCTTTGGTTTTTTTAATTTTGTTTTGTTGGTTTGTTTGTTTTTGAGATGAAGTCTCATCTGTCACCCTGGATGGAGTGCAGTGGTAAGACCTTGGCTCACTACAACCTCTGCCTCCCAGGTTCAAGCAATTCTCCTGTCTCAGCCTCCCAAGCAGCTGGGACCACAGACAGGCGCCACCATGCCTGGCTAATTTTTTTTTTTTTTGAGACAGAGTTTCGCTCTTGTTGCCCAGGCTGGAGTGCAATGGCACAATCTCGGCTCACTGCAGCCTGCGCCTCCTGGGTTCAAGCGATTCTCCCGCCTCAGCCTCCTGAGTAGCTGGGATTACAGGCGTGTGCCACCATGCCGGGCTAATTTTGTATATTTAGTAGAGACAGGGTTTCTCCATGTTGGTCAGGCTGGTCACCGACTCCTGACCTCATGTGATCCGCCCGCCTTGGCCTCCCAAAGTGCTGGGATTACAGGCGTGAGCCACTGCACCTGGCCATTTTTTTGTATTTTATTTTTATTTTTTGGAGACAGAGTCTTGCTCTGTGGCCCAGGCTGGAGTGCAGCAGCACGATCTTGGCTCACTACAAGCTCCGCCTTCCAGGTTCACACCATTCTCCTGCCTCAGCCTCCCGAGTAGCTGGGACCACAGGCACCCGCCACCATGCCCGGCTAATTTTTTTGTATTTTTAGTAGAGATGGGGTTTCACCGTGTTAGCCAGGATGGTCTCAACCTCCTGACCTCGTGATCCGCCCACCTCCGCCTCCCAAAGTGCTGGGATTACAGGTGTGAGTCACCGTGCCTGGCCATTTTTTGTATTTTTAGTAGAGATGGGGTTTCACCGTGTTAGCCAGGATGGTCTAAATCTCCTCACCTCGTGATCTTCCCACCTCGGCCTCCTAAAGTGCTGGGATTATGGGCGTGAGCCACTGCGCCCAGCCCTAATTTTGTTTTTTTTTTTGGACGGAGTCTCGCTCTTGTCGCTCAGGCTGGAGCGCTGTGGTGTGATCTCAGCTCACTGCAACCTCTACTTCCCAGGCTCCAGTGATCCTCCCACTCAGCTTCCCAAGTAGCTGGGACTATAGGCACACGCCACCCTGTCTGGCTAATTTTTGTATTTTTTATTAGAGAAGGGGCTTCGCCATGTTGCCCAGGCTGGTCTCAAACTTCTGAGCTCAAGGGATCCGCCCACTTCGGCCTCTCAAAGTGCTGGGATCACAGGTGTGAGCCACCGGGCCCAGCCTTGCATGGGTTTAATTTTTTTTTTTTTTTTTTGAGATGGAGTCTTGCTCTGTTGCCCAGGCAGGAGTGCAATGGCGAGATCTCAGCTCACTGCAACCTCTGCCTCCTGGGTTCAAGCGATTCTCCCGCCTCAGCCTCCTGAGTAGCTGGGATTACAGACATGCGCCACCACACCAGGCTAATTTTTGTATTTTTAGTAGAAATGGGGTTTCACCATGTTGGCCAGGATAATCTGGAGCTCTTGACCTGGTGATCCGCCCACCTCTGCCTCCCAACGTGCTGGGATTATAGGCGTGAGCCACCGCGCCCGGCCTTTTTTTTTTTTCTTATGTTAAATAAACAACAAAGAACTGTGAAATAAAATATATAGCAATACAAGGAAAAACATGAGAAACACTTTTATTGGAAATATTCTAACACATTTTCTGAACAAATAATCAAAAAATAAATAAGGATAGAAAATATGAACATATAAATTTCTTAACCTGAAAACAAACAATACATCTTCTTTTCAAGTTTCATGGACAGTGGACAAAATTAAATAATTATTAAGCTACAAAGAATATTTTGGTAAATTTTGAAAAGTAGAAATTCTAGAAACCATTCTCAGATCAAAATGCAATACAACTAACAATAATGTAAAACACACCGCTTAGAAATTTTGAAACATAAGTAGCATCTCAAATTATCCTTAGGACAAGATGTAAATCAAGAATTAAAAAAATTAAAAAACAGACTATTTAGAAAATAATTTAAAAAGTAGGATTAACAGCCAAAGCTATATGCAGAGGTAAAAACAGCATTAAATGCTTTTAGTGTCAAAAAGAGAAAAAAAAATGAAACGAATTAAGCATGCATGCAAGTTGAGATTTTGGAAAGTAGCATAAAAACAGTTCCCCCAAAAATGGGAGAAAGGGAATATTTGAAATAGAAAACAGAAAAAACAAACACTCAGAGGCCTGAGAGGCAGTGGGATGAGCTTTCTGCCTGTGGACAGAGACACGCTTGGGGGCATCCCCGCGGGCTTGGTCCCCTGGCGTGTGTCATCAGGCCTGTCCCCTCTCACTCCTCGAGCTCCGCCTGGTGTCCTCTCCTGCTCCCAGGGCTGAAGCTCCTGTGTCTATGTCATCACCGCACACTTGAACATCCTGTGCCTGGATTGTGGCACTCTACAGGTTTCTCTGCAACTAATTATTTTCACTTATGACTCACTTACTAGTAGACTTGACAGGACAGGAACCATGTCCTGATACTCATTGGATCCACAGGGCCTGGTAGGCATTGAGTTCTTAATAGACATTATGAGTGGAAGAATGAGTGGATGGGCTCAAGCACTGATTCCTGAGTTGCATCTGGCCCCATTGCCCAGCCACAGGCCGGAAGCCCATGTCCTGAGGCCTGGAATGAATTAGTCCAACAATAAGAGGACTAACTATGCAGGTCCACCTAATGGACTGTTGTGTTGACAATGTCAATAAAATATGACGTAGTGGGGCTTTGATTGTTTTTCTTTTTCCTTTTTTTTTTTTTTTTTGACGAAGTCTTGCTCTGTCGCCCAGGCTGGAGTGCACTGGCACGATCTCAGCTCACTGCAAACTCCGCCTCCCGAGTTCAAGTGATTCTCCTGCCTCAGCCTCCCGAGTAGCTGGGATTACAGATGCCTGCCACCACGCCCGGCTAATTTTTGTAGTTTTAGTAGAAACAGGGTTTCACCATATTGGCCAGGCTGGTCTCGAATTCCTGACCTCATGATCCACCCGCCTCGGCCTCCCAAAGTGCTGGGATTTCAGGCATGAGCCACTGCACCCGGCCTTTTTTTCTTTTTTTAAAAATTTTTTTGAGATGGAGTCTTGCTCTGTCCGCCAGGCTGGAGTGCAGTGGCATGATCTTGGCTCACTGCAACCTCCGCCTCCCGAGTTTAAGCGATTCTCCTGCTTGGGCCTCCCAAGTAGCTGGGATTACAGGCGCCCGACGCCATGCTTGGCTAATTTTGTATTTTTAGTAGAGACGGGGTTTCACCATGTTGGCCAGACTAGTCTGATTTTTTTTCTTATTTCCTCTTTTTACTGAATAATCAAAGATTTCTTGTGTGAAATGGAAAATAGTCTTCTCCTCAAGTCCCAGTTCAAACGCCATCTTCTCTGAGGACCAACCCTGATTTCTCCAACTAGAAACACTCTGGCCTATCCTGGGCTCCCAGAGCAGCTGCCCCTCCCTCTGGTCTCTTACAATTTCTGCCTTTGGTTATCTGTGTCCTGCCAAGGGGCTGTCAGCACCCCATAGGAAGGACTGCATACTTCCTGGATGCCTGCACCCCAGGATGTTCATTCTGACTTGAACCCACCCTCTATGGGCCGTGCAGGGTGGGAGGGGACAAGATACAGTTTTGAATGAGCAGTGGCCTGAGTGACAGAGACCACACTGAACTCAAAGCATGCCAGGGCAGAGGATCATGGTCCCCAAACAGACTCCAACAAGCCTTGGGGACCAGCCTGTGCACACTCACACCTGCTGTGTTACACCTGGCTGGGTAAAGGTCCCAGGAGCAGGTTGTATAGCTCTAGCTACAATGAGGCAGGGAGACGTGGGTTTGCTATTACATCACCAGGGGCTGGTGAGTGCAGTTGAGACAGGTGTTTTAATCATCGTTTTTGCACCCAGATGAACAAGGAGAGGGCATTCAGGCATGGCGACCCACCTGAGCCACCTCCAGGGGCAAGAGATGAGCAGATTTACTTTAGAAAGGACGACAGCATCAGCCACTGCCACAGCCCCCCAGATCATCTGTACTTGGCTGTCAGGACAGTCCTGCTGAAACGCCAATCACACCTGTCATTCACTTCCCTGCCCAGGACTCTTCAGTGGGCTACCCAGCGCTCAGCATTCAGCCTGACACTCCAGACGCCATGTGCCCTGGTCCCCACCTACCTCTCCACTGCAAATTCTGGCCATACAGCCCGCACCTCCAAACAGTGCACTCCCATCTCAGTCCACATTCTCCCCTTACAACATTTCATCCAAGACCATGGATTCATAGCCTTAAGTTTTCTTCTGGTCTGGACTTCTGTGTCAGCTCCAGAGTCTAGTTGTCTCACTGACCCCTTCACTTGGGTGCCAGAGAACACTGGATGTTCCAGACCCCTCAAACTCAACGCATCTAACACCTCCCCCGCCACCCAACCCCTTACTCTGCGTGTCTTCCCTGTATCAGTCAACATCACCATTCCCCCAGCTGCTCCGGTGGCTCTCAACTCTGCCCTCTCTTGACTGTGCGTTCAATCCACCACTAAGTCCTGCTGATTCTACCTCCAATGTTTTTACTTTCTTTTAGAGACAGGGTCTCACTCTGTTACTGAGGCTGGAGTGCAGTGGCACAATCATGGCTCACTGGAGCCTCAAACTCCTGGGCTCAAGTGATCCTCCCACCTCAGCCTCCTGAATAGCTAAGACTATAGGTGCACAGCACTATGCCTGGCTAATTCTTACTTTTTTTTTTTTTTTTTTTTTGAGACAGAGTCTCGCTCTGTCACCCAGGCTGGAGTTCAGTGGCGCAATCTCGGCTCACTGCAAGCTCCGCCTCCCGGGTTCACGCCATTCTCCTGCCTCAGCCTCTCCAAGTAGCTGGGACTACAGGTGCCCGCCACCACGCCTGGCTAATTTTTTGTATTTTTAGTAGAGACGGGGTTTCACCGTGGTCTCTATCTCCTGACCTCGTGATCTGCCCGCCTCGGCCTCCCAAAGTGCTGTGATTACAAGCGTGCGCCACCACGCCCGGCCGATTCTTACTGTTTTTTTTTAAGAGACAGGGTGTTGCTATGTTGCCCAGGCAGGTCTCAAACTCCTGGCCTCAAGCGATCCTCCTGCCTTGGCCTCCCAAAGTGTTGGGATTACAGACGTGAGCCACAGCACCTGGCTTCCAATGTTTCTCTTACCTCCATCCATTCCCTCCCCATGTATGTCACAACCCTAATCTAAGCCACATCTCCCACCTGGACTACACAAGGGTCTCCCTGCTTCCTCATCTGTGCCCCTATAAGTGCATTCTCATACAGCAGTCAGAGTGATCTTATCTGTAAACTGAATCATGCCACTACACTGAAGCTGGGATGAAATCCAGGCTTCTAGTTTTAAGGAGCTTCCAGCGGCCAAATCTGGGACAATCTGAGCACCAAAATAATTAAGACTAATAACTAATTATAAAATTTATTGGAAAATAATATAAATCCAAGAGTTCCTATTAATAGTGAATCCAAAATAAGTGGACAGAAGAATGCCAAGTGTTGACTAATAAATGTGGAGGGAGTCCTGGAGTTGAGTTACTATTCTGTAACCATCGTGATTCTTAGTCAGGCAAGAATCATCAATAGGTGTTAAATCTCATCTATTTAACTTTTGATGTGGAATAGGATATAGTCATGGTTATAAAATACCTCCTCATTGATTACTTGTTACAAGGGAAAAATAGTAACTCTAGATTGGAGAAATCAAATAACCTTGAATTGGTGATCAAAATTAAAATCACCAAGGAGGGGCTGGGTGTGGTGGCTCATGCCTGTAATCCCAACACTTCGGGAGGCCGAGGCAGGCGGATCACCTGAGGTCAGGAGTTCAAGACCAGCCTGGCCAATATGGCAAAACCCAGTCTCTACTAAAAAATACAAAAATTAGCTGGGCCTGGTGGTGGGTACCTGCAATCCCAGCTACTCTGGAGGCTGAAGCAGGGAAAATTGCTTGAACCCAGGAGGCGGAGGTTGCAGTGAGCTGAGATCACACCACTGCACTCCAGCCTGAGCAACAGAGCAAGACTCTGTTTAAAAAAAAATCACCACGGAGGAACAGACAGACATGTGTGGCTTTAGCTGTTACACTGAGAAGGACACAGTATCACTTACACAGTCTTCCAGCCAGGAATGCATAACCCATATATTATAACGAAGAAACAAGCAGACAAACCCCAAATGAAGAATGTTCTATTAAGATAAAGGGGAAGATTGAATTCTTCAATAATATCAACACCATGCAGACAAAGAAAGGCTAACCATTCCCGATTAAGGGATACTAGAGAGAAACAACAACCGAATGCAATACATCATTCTTAGAGTGGATCCTGTGCTAGAGGAGAAATGCCATCTAAAGGGTGTTACTGAGACAAGTGACAAGATGGGAGGTAAATTAGATACCATATTGGATCAGTGTGAAATTTAATGCAGTGGATAACTGTACTGTGGGAGGAAACACACACTATTTAGGGGTAGAGGAACATGAGGTCTGCAACTTATTCTCAACTAGATCGGAATCAAAGTTGTCTGTATATACCTTAAATAGAGAGATGGCCAGTGACAGAGAAATGGGGTAAAATGTGAACAGCAGGTGAGTCTGGGACAAAGGCTATGCAGATGTCCATTGTACTATTCTTGAGACTTTTCTGTAACTTTGAAATTATTTCCAAATAAAAAGTTAAACCAGGAAGGGCATGGTGGCTCATGCCTGTAATCCCTTTGGGGATTTGTAAGCACTTTGGGAAGCCGAGGAGGGTGGATCACTTGAGGTCAAGAATTTGAGACCAGCCTGGCCAATATGGTGAAACTTTCTCTCTACTAAAAATACAAAAATTAGCCAGGTGTAGTGGCGGGCGCCTGTAATCCCAGCTACTTGAGAGCCTAAGGTGGGAGAATCGCTTGAATCTCGGAGGTAGAGGTTGCAATGAGCCAAGATCACGCCACTGCACTCCAGCCTGGGGACAGAGTGAGTCTGTGTCTCAAACTTAAGAAAAAAAAAAAAAAAAGTTAACCCAAAACCTCCAGGCTCCTTACTGTGGCCCACAAGGCTCTGCCATCACCCCTGCCCAGGCCACCCGGCCTTATCTCAGCCCATGCCCCTGCATGCTCAGCTACCACTATAAGGATTGCCTTTCAGTTTCCCCACCATACCATGCTCTTTCCCACCCTTGGGTCTTTTGTGCCTACTCTTGCTTGTCTATGGAATTCTCCTCCCCAACTCAGATCTCAGGGAGATAGTAATTGTCACTTTCTCACAATGACCTTCTTTGATCATCTTAATCTAATTTAGATCGACAATATGCTTTTATGGCACCAAGAACTTTTCCTTCATGACACTTATCACAGTTTATAAGAGTGTATTTTGGGGGATTGCATGACGTCTGTCTTCTCCAACAGCCTGAATGCTCCCTGAAGCCAGGAATCCTGTTTGTTCTACACATGAATGCATCTTTCCACCCCAGCAGCTGGACCTGGCATGCAGCTGGGCATTCTGTAGCCAGCTGACTGATTAAATGGTGAATTCCACTCTCCAAGTTCACCCCCAGACTGTTGGTAGCTCTCAGAGAACACACTCTGTGGTCTATCTCTAGCCCTGAGAACTCATTCAAGAGCCTTCGTCTTTGAAGGCTTTCTAAATTCCCCACCACTACGCCACAATTTGGAACTAAGAGGCCATGGTAGGGAGGAGGTGGCACTTGAGAGGCAAGCTGTGTTAGGGGAGACATCACGAATGAGACCCAGAGAAGGGATGTCAAGGAGGCAGCTGGCTGCTCAGGCTGGCGCTCAGAGGGGCAGTCTGGGTTAGACTGAGAGAGGACCAACAGCTGGAGCTGCACACGTAAAGGAGATCTTTCACAGACCCGTGCAGAAGAAAGAGTCTAAGGACAGGGCCCAAATGAGGCTGACTTAGGGCTAAGCAAGAAAAACAGCCCTGGAAGCAAAGAAGCAGTGTCCAGAGAAGTAGCAGTAATATTCAGAGACAGAAAAAGTTGTTACCTTGGCCGGGCGCGGTGGCTCACGCTTGTAATCCCAGCACTTTGGGAGGCTGAGGCGGGCGGATCACGAGGTCAGGAGATCGAGACCACGGTGAAACCCCGTCTCTACTAAAAATACAAAAAATTAGCCGGGCGTGGTGGCGGGCGCCTGTATTCCCAGCTACTCGGAGAGGCTGAGGCAGGAGAATGGCGTGAACCCGGGAGGTGGAGCTTGCAGTGAGCCGAGATTGCGCCACTGCACTCCAGCCTGGGTGACAGAGCGAGACTCCGTCTCAAAAAAAAAAAAAAAAAAAAAAAAGAAAAAGTTGTTACCAAAGGCAAGAAAGGAGGACATTTAGGCACTGAAACCATTTGGATTTTTTTCTTCCTTGTTCAAAATCAGCAGTCTGGCCCCTGGTGGTTGAGGCAGGCTGGTGGAGTTAAGAGCTTGGACTGTAAACTAGCCAGGCGCAGTGGCACACGTCTGTAGTCCCAGCTACTCGGGAGGCTGAGGCACGAGAATCACTTGAACCTGGGAGGTGGAAGTTGCAGTGATCCAAGATTGTGCCACTGCACTCCAGCCTGGGTGATAGAGCGAGACTCCGGCTCAGAAAAAAAAAAAAAAAAAAAAAAAGAACTTGGACTGTGTCTGAATCCTGACTTCATAATATATTAATATCAGTTGTGTGACCCTGGGCAATGGACTTGACTTTCCGAGACTTCAAGCCCTCATCTGTACGTTGTTGAGGGGCTGCTGTCAGAATGACATGCAATCCTCTCTGGAAGGCCCTTTGAGCCATGTTTGGTCTACGGTCTAGGCAATGAATGACATCGTGGTGCATGCACAGTGCGAGAGGGTGCACTGGTTCCAGCAACCAGGAATGTGTCCTAAGTTCCGCCTTTCACCAATAGCAGTTTCAGACAAAAGTCAGAGCCCTCCAACCACCTTCTATTACATGTCCCCTTCCTCTGATGTGGCCCCTAATTAAAAACAAAAACAAAAACAGATAGTGGGCAGGTTCCATTTAACATGATCCTTCCTCTAAAGCCTCTTTCTGAAAAATCAGTTTTCTCCCTGTCTCCAAGGGTGCCCCAAGTCATACCATGCCAGGGTTTGCCCTCATGACTGCAATTAACCCTTAGCTGAGAGCATTTTGCACTGTTTTCCAGCTACCCATGGTGACACTCACCTCAACACAGCTACCTTCTGTGGACATAGGTAAGTATTCTCAGGCCCCTTACTTGGGGATACCATTAATGTCTGCCCATAGCTTCGGACCATCCCATCTCTGAAGGCAAGAGAAGTGTGTGGCTACCATTTCACAGCTTAGAAAGCACTTCCCCAACACAGCCTCCCTTTCATCCTCACAACTGCCCGGTGAGGTAGATACAGCAGGTAACAGCTACAGTGGTTTGCGTTTATCAAGCACTTACAATGTACCATGTTCTGTGTTAAGCATTTTCATATGTGATCTCATTTAAACTCATGAAAACTCTATGAAGATGATGTTTGCCACAATCATCAATCAGTGCCACCACTTTACAGAAGAGAAAAATGGAGCGGTTCGCAACTTGCCTCAAATCAAAGAGGGAGTAAGTAATAGAGCCAGGATTCAAACCTCAGACTGACGCCAGAGCCACACTCTTAACCCTCCTACAATATTGCCTCAAAAAGCAAGCATTGACTCCCCACACATTATTCATCCATTAAATTGAAGCTCAGAGAGGTAAAGTGACTTGCCCAAGACTCGCCACCAGGAGCTGGTAGAGCCAGGACGCACACTTGGATTCTCTGGCTCTGAGGCCCCTGAAACCAAAAAGGCAAGATTCAATGTTGTAGGTAAAATTCCAGCAGCAGACTTGACTTGCCGATGCTGCTCAGCCCAGAGTACTGTTTCTTTTTCTTTCTTTTTCCTTTTTTTTTTTGAAACAAATCTCCCTCTGTCACACAGGCTGAAGTGCAGTGGTGGGATCTCAGTTTGCTGCAACCTCTGCCTCCTGGGTTCAAGCAATTCTCCTGCCTCAGCCTCCTGAGTAGGTGGGATTTCAGGCACGCACCACCATGCCTGGCTAATTTTTGTACTTTTAGGAGAGACAGGTTTCACCATGTTGGTCAGGCTGGTCTTGAACTCCTGACCTCGTGATCTGCCCGCCTTGGCCTCCCAAAGTGCTGGGATTACAGGCATGAGCCACCGCGCCCGGCCTTTCTTTTTCTTTTTTGAGACAGAATCTCACTGTGTCATCCAGGCTGGAGTGCAGTGGCACAATCTCTGCTCACTGCAACTTCCACCTCCCGGGTTTAAGTGATTTTCCTGCCTTAGCCTCCCAAGTAGCTTGGACTACAGGTGTACAGCACCATGCCCGGCTAATTTTTTTTTTTTTTTTTTTTTTTGTATTTTTAGTAGAGATGAGGTTTCACCATATTGGCCAGACTGGTCTCGAACTCCTGACCTCAAATGATCCGACCGCCTTGGCCTCCCAAAGTGCTGGGATTATAGGCATGAGCCACTGCGCCCAACCCCAAAGTAGTGTTTCTATGCAGGAAATCCCTCCTGGAATTTATCAAGAAATCCGTATGTTCTTCTGAATCCCAAAAACAATCAGTCAAGAAATTGAGAAAATGGGGAAAAGCATTACAATTCTCCTGTGAGAATTAATGCTTAACAATCAACACAGAGGCATTCCTGGCTTAAAGAAATCCACTAATGCCAAATTGAAAGCAAGAGAAGGCAATGTTGACACACGGAGTCTAAAGTTAAGGTACTGTAATCCGGGTACTCTGGGAGGCTGAGGCAGTTGGATCATTTGAGGTCAGGAGTTCGAGACCAGCCTGGCCAACATGGCAAAACCCTGTCTCTACAAAAAATACAAAACTTAGCCGGGCATGGTGGCACATGCCTCTAATCCCAGCTACTCGGGCGGCTGAGGCACAAGAATTTGCTTGAACCCAGGAGGTGGAGTCGAGATCGCACCACTGCACTTGAGCCTGGGAGCTACAGCAAGACTGTCTCAAAAAATAAATAAATAATGTTAAGGTAGACATTTCCAGAATATGGGACAAGAGTACCTAGGAGATAAGTAGTCAAAATACTTTTTGTAGCTGTTGACACACTAAAAGTATATTTGTGGTTCTACCTGTTGTTAAGAGCGAGTCATTCTCACAAATATTAATGTTTACGTGCACTGTATTTTATACAAATCCTGCAAATGATGTTCTAATCAATAACAAGTTTTGGAAACAAATAAGTCCTTAAACTGGCAATTTCTCTCCCTCTCTCTTTTTTTAAGAGACAGGGTCTTGCTCTGTTGCCCAGGCTGGAGTGCAGTGGTGCAATCATAGCTCACTATAGCCTCACACTCTGGGCTCAAGTGATCCTCCTGCTTTGGCCTCCCAAAGTGCTGGAATTATAGGCATGTGCCACCATACTCAGCCTAAACTGGCAGTTTCAACTCGTGATTCTGTGTAGTGTTGTTAATCTTGTCAAATATTTGAACATTTCGTTATTTAAATACTACCCAACAAATGTTCGTTGGCATTTTCCAGTTATTGAACATTTGCTACGGCCTACAGTTCTTTGTAACTACTACTAAATGTGTATTTCTTATTTATTAAAAAATACAGAAAGTGGCCGGGCATGGTGGCTCACGCCTGTAATCCCCACACTTTGGGAGGCTGAGGTGGGTGAATCACCTATGGTCAGGAGTTTGAGACCAGCCTGGCCAACATGATGAAACCCTCTCTGTACTAAAAATACAAAAAATTAGCTGGGCGTGGTGGCACGTGCCTGTAATCCCAGCTGCTAGGGAGGCTGAGGCAAGAGAATCACTTGGACCCGGGAGGCGGAGGTTGCAGTGAGCCGAGATCACACCACTGCACTCCAGCCTGAGTGACAAGAGCAAAACTCCGTCTCAAAAGAAAAAAAAAATACAGAAAGTTATGAAAAATACAGAATAACATGCTTTCAGGAATTCCCCCAAATTCCATTTTTTCATTCCCAACTCCTGAAGATTAGTTTCCCTTTTGGGAACTTGGAAATCTTAGTCCAGAGGAACTGGATGAACTTCCCAGACAACCCAGTGGGATGGCAAACGGAGAGAGGTCATCCTTGTTGGCCTCCAGGAAGGCTCTACACAGGAGCTGGTCCTGGAGTGGAGCTTCCTTCACCAACATCACCCTGGTGACGACTGAGAAAAGGGAAAAGGTCATTCCAGAATTCCGTGGGCTGAACCTAAAGCATTGGCTTGAAGCGTGAAATTTCTGTGTCATCTCAATCATTGGTACAAATGTTAACTTTCATCCCAGGGAGTATCTACTCACTTCAGTGGAAAAAGCGTTTTCTATAATTCACCAGAGAAAAATGAATGCTCTCCATAAGTGGAGGCCCTGTTAGCCCACGGCCTTAATTAACCCCGCTGTGTCCCAGCACGAGAAGTGGTACTGCATTGCTGACTTTGGGCAGGTTCCTTAACCTCTCAGAAACTCAATTTCTCCATCTGCAAAATGCAGATAATGAGAATATCCGTGCCATAGAGATGCAGTGAGAACTAAATTACATCAGTCACAATGCCTGGTACAGAGTAAACCCTTGATAAATGGGAGGCATTATTATTTCCTAGTACAACAGACCCAACGGTGAAGTCAGGAAGTGAGAGCTTGGTGAAGGGCCTTGGAACCACCCAAAAGGCTCACTCGTGCTGCTTCTCGGGCTAGGATTTTCCAGGTAGGTTAGGCCACCAGCTCAGGGCTGCGCCAGAAGTCTCCACGCCTCCACACAAGGTGGGCGCCTAGGCTGAAAGGCCGCTTGTCCACGTGGGTTCCCAGGTTGGCCTGCTAGGCTGACACCCTGGTGGAAGCACTTGCCCTATGTCCTCGGGCGCTGGAGGTCCCCCAGCGCTGGCGTACATAAGCCCTGGCGTGCGGGGCGGCTTCCGCGCTGGGGTCTCTGCGCGTGCGCGGGCCTCAACACATGCTTGGACGTCCGGGCGCCACGTGGGCGTCTCGTGGTGCTGCAGAAGGCGCGAGGCCAGCGGGTCCCGTGCGCCTGTCCCCGCCACGGCCCTTGCCCGCTGTGGACCCAGAGGCTCAGTGCCGGCAGGACTGGGGACTCGGCGCCTCTCCTGGGGTGGCAGGCGCCTCGCATGGCACACTCAGACCGCTGGGCGGGTGGCCGCGTGGGTGCGTGAGGAGGTGGGTGAGGCAGCCCAGTGCACCTCTCCCCTGGGCCTCTAGCAAGGCGGCCTCAGGCGCTGGATGTGATCCGAGTTCTGCCCTAAGCCCTTCCCATGCATTCGGGCGCCAGTGGCGAGCCAGATGGGTGCTGTGGCCTTAGATTCGGGCAGGTGTAGGGCCGCTCGCCCCCGATGTTACCACGGTGGGTGAGCTGGGAAGCTCTTTCCGCCCTCGGGGCACAGGTAGTGGCTGGATCTTGGGGCAGCCAAGGGAGGCTTTAGGAGCCTTGGCTTGCTTGGGGACCCCACTCACCTCCCCTTACCCTGGGGGATTGTTCTGGGTGCCCTCGGGGCCTTGCTGCCTCCCCCGGGAGCTCTGGTGTCCGGCACCACCATGGAACTGGGCCGGGCATTTGTCCGGAGGCCCCTCCTGGGCAGGAGCCTCCTGAGGGGCTCTGTCTTCAGCCCCTTCTCGTGGAGGGCTCTCCTCGTCATTCTCACTCCCGAATCCTGTAAGGAGACAAGAAGAATCTGGGTAGTGTCCTCTTCTCCTCACCTCACTGACTTTCCACCAACTTGCCCCATTTATGACTTCCAAATGGGGCAAGTTGGTGGAAAGTCTTTTGCAAGCGATTAAGTTGTGTATTTTTGAGAGCAGGCAGAGGGTGAGGCAGGGCCTTGTAGGAAACCTGTAGGACTTCAGTTTCTGAAATTAGACAGGGCTGTGTTTGAATCACAATTCCAGCCATTACTTGTAGTGTAATCTTGGGAAAGCTACATAACTTCTTGTGAAGCTCTAAGACGGAGACAACGGTAAAGGCAGGCTCAAATGATTCTGTCAGTGTGGTTGGTGCATCCACAGGCCATCAGGGATATGTTAAATTGGAAAGATCAATATAAACCTTTACATTTAAGAAAATTTTTGGCCGGGCTCGGTGGCTCACGCCTGTAATCCCAGCACTTTGGGAGGCCGAGGCGGGTGGATCACCTGAGGTCAGGAGTTGGAGACCAGCCTGACCAATATGGTGAAACCCCGTCTCTACTAAAAATATAAAAATTAGCTGGGTGTGGTGGCGGGCTCCTGTAATCCCAGCTACTCGGGAGGCTGATACAGGAGAATCTCTTGAACCTGGTAGGCAGAGGTTGCAGTGAGCGGAGATCGCACCACTGCACTCCAGCCTGGGCAACAGAGCGAGGCTCCGTCTGAAAAAAAAAAAGAAAAAAATTTTTTAGCAGAGCACGATGGTTTAGCCTGCTATCCCAGCACTTTGGGAGGGAGGCCAAACAAAGCAGGATGATCTCTTGAAGCCAGGGTTTCAAGACCAGCCTGGGGCCAGGCGTGGTGGCTCATGCTTGTAATCCCAGCACTTTGGGAGGCTGAGGTGGGCGGATCACTTGAGGTCAGGGGTTCAAGACCAGCCTGGCCAACATGGTGAAACCCCATCTCTACTAAAAATACAAGAATTAGCTGGGCATGGTGGTGCGGCACCTGTAATCCCAGCTACTTGGGATGCTGAGGCACGAGAATCGCTTGAGCCTGGGAGGCAGAGGTTGTAGTGAACCAAGATCGCATCGCTGCACTCCAGCTTTGGTGACAGAGCAAGAGTCCGTCTCAAAAACAAAACAAAACAAAACAAAAAAACCAAAAGGCCCAGCCTGGGCAACATAGCGAGATTCCATCTTTACAAAATATTAAAAAATTAGCCCAGCATGATGGCATGTGCCTGTAGTCCCAGCTACTGGGGTGGGGTGGCAAGGTGAGAGGATCACTTTAGCCTGAGAGGTCTGAGATGCAGAGAACTTATGATCATGCTGCTGCACTCCAGCCTGGGCAACAGAGTTGAGACCCTGTCTTATTTATTTATTTATTTTTTTGAGACAGGGTCTCCCTTTGTTGCTCAGGCTAGAGTGCAGTAGTACAATCGTGGCTCACTGAAGCCTCAAACTCTGCATCTCAAGCGATCCTCCCACCTCAGCCTCCCAAGTAGCTGGGACTTACAGGTGCATATCATCATGCCTGGCTAATTTTTGTATTTTTTGTAGAGATGGGGTTTTGCCATGTTGCTCAGGCTGGTCTTGAATTTCTGGGCTCAAGCAATTCACCCACTTCAGCCTCCCAAAGCTCCCAAAGTGCTTTTTATGAGGCGGAGTTTTGCTCTTGTTGCCCAGGCTGTAGTGCAATAGAGCCTCTTGCCTAGTTGAACCTAGTTCAAGTGATTCTCCTGCTTCAGCCTCCCGAGTAGCTGGGATTACAGGCATGTGCCACCACGCCCAGCTAATTTTTGTATCTTTAGTAGAGATGGGGTTTCACCATGTTGGCCAGGGTGGTCTCAAACTCCTGACCTCAGGTGATCCACTCACCTCAGCCTCCCCAAGTGCTGGGATTACAGGCGTGAGCCACCGCGCCTGGCCGTGAGGACTTTAAATAAGAAGATGCAGATAAAGCACTTGGCACTGGGCCTGCAGCAATTCCACTGGCTTCACCACAGAACAGCCCAAGGTCTCAATTCAGGGCACAGGCACTCGGCTAATCTCCACCAAAGTGGTTAGGAGCGTGGGCTTTGAAATGGATGACAGAGGTTTGAATCCTGACTCAGCTTCTTCTTATCTGTGACCTTGGGCAAATAATATAACATTACAAAGCCTCAGTTTTCTTATTTGTAAGTAGGCATAATAATCCCTACCCAAAAGGAATGTGATGATTAAATGAGATTATGTGAGTGTATGTGTATATAGCATACACATAGATCAGAGATAGATGGTAGGTAGGTAGATAGATAGATAGAGGCACTGAGTAACATTAGTGGCTGCCATTATTGCCTTAATATTCCAGTTACTTCAGGGTTTGCTCCTTGGAGGATTTTGGATATTTGCTTATGAATATAAACAAACAGATTAGGCCAGGCGCAGTGGCCCATGCCTGTAATCCCAGCACTTTGGGAGGCCGAGGCGGGTGGGTCACTTGAGGTCAGGAGTTTGAGACCACCCTGGCCAACATGGTGAAACCCTGTCTCTACTAAAAAAAATAAAAAAAATTAGCAGGGATTGGTGGCAGTCACCTGTAGTCCTAGCTATTCAGGAGGCTGAGGCAAGAATTGCTTGAACCCAGGAGGCAGAAGTTGCAGTGAGCCAAGATCACGCCACTGCATTCCAGCCTGGATGACAGAGCGAGACTCCGTCTCAAACAAACAAACAAACAAACAAAAACCCCAAATAGATTAGATCAGACCAGTGGCAAAATGGTTTTTTCTGGGTATTAATAATGCATTATAGCATTTTCAGGAAGTTATAACCATTTTATTTCAAATTTTCCCCAAATCGTTAACAGATAAATCAATGAAGAATGTCAGAAAGATTCTGGGAAAAAAATGTCTCTATGACAATAGCCAAGGTGGACAAGTGGTTGCAATGCACGGGCTGTATTTGAGCCCACAGGATCTACTGAGATCAAGGCCACTCACAACACCTGGAGGTGGGTGCCATTCACTACCAGGTAAACAAGAGGTTTGTATAGTTAGTGCAACAGATTTCCAACAGATAACAGTACATTGTTTTAAGGAAAGGGCACCTTTTTTCTAGTTCATACAAAGTTGCTAAGAATTTATGAATGAGCTGAAGAGCTGACTGTGGCCTCTCTAGGGGAGAAAGTGTGTACCACACTTGTCTATTGGGCTAGATTAGGATCTAACAAACCTGTGGCAGAGAGGAACTGTCTTCTCTCAGGGTCTGGGGCAAAGAGTGGGATTCCCTGGTGTGACAGACAGGATTCTAAAGATGCTCCCCTCAAGATTCCTGTCCCCTGGTTATTCAGTCAAGCACTAATTTAGGTGCTGCTGTTAAAGGATTTGGCAGATGTAATTAAAATTCCAAGTCAGTTGATATGAGGATACTGAGATTACCACCCAGTCAGGTAGCCATTTAAAAGCAAGCTTTTCTCTAGCTGGTAGCAGAACAGGAAGTTATGAGGGGCATTTGAGCCATTGCTGACTTGAAGAAGGAGGCAGCCATGTGCTGAAGAATGTGGAGGCCTCCAGAGAGCTGCCACTACCCGACATCCAGCAAGGAACTGAATTTGGCTAACAACCTAAATGAGCTCGAAAGTGGATTCTTCTTCAAAGCATCTGGATAAGAGCCCAGGTCAGCCAACACCTAGACTTTGCCCTTGCGAGACTGAGCTAAGAACCCAGTCATGCCCATACAGTGGGACTTAGGGAACTGCGAGATAATAATTGGTTGTGGCTTTAAGCTGCTAAATGCGTAGTAATTTGTTATGCAGCAATAGGAAACAAATATTATTTGTTTCATGAAAGAGCTCAGCTGGAGATAACTTGGGGATCCCTCCAGGAGAGGATTCTGTCAGCTGTCTTGCATTATGCTGGTGGAGAGAACACATTTTCCCCACTCCTGATGTTTACTTTTATGCAGATAGAGATCTAAAGGTGTAACATTACTGACCTTTCCCCACCTCCTGACTTACTTAGGAAGGAATGGAGTTACTAAGAAGGAGAAATGGTATGTCTATATATCTGTTCCTTCCTCTGTTTTTCCCCTTGAGAGTGAACCTGTTGCCTAAGAACTTAGGTTCTGTTCTACACCGTCAAATTCCAAGTTTTTTTTTGTTTGTTTTGTTTTTTGTTTTTTTTTGAGACAGAGTCTTGCTCTGTTGCTCAGGCTGGAGTGCAGTGGCACCATCTCGGCTCATTGCAACCTCTGTCTCCCAGGTTCAAGCGATTCTCCTGCCTCAGCCTCTCGAGTAGCTGGGATTACATGCACATGCCACCATGCATGGCTAATTTTTTTATTTTTAGTAGAGACAGGATTTCACCACATTGGCCCGGCTGGTCTCAAACTCCTGACCTCAAGTGATCCACCTGCCACAGCCTCCCAAAGTGCTGGGATTACAGGCGTGAGCCACTGCGCCCAGCCATCAAATTCCAAGTTTTACAAGGGGAAGCCTGTCAAGGTCTAGTACTACCTGTGACTATGGATTGGTAAACATGGTCCAGAACTGAGGAAGAAGAAAGATGTATTAGTCTGTTCTCACATTGCTAAAGATATACCCAAGACTGGATAATTTAGAAAGGAGAGAGGTTTAATTGACTCCCAGTCCAGTGTGGCTGGAGAGGTCTCAGGAAACGTATAGTCATGGCGGAAGGGGAAGCAAACATGTCCTTCTTCACATGGCGGGAATAATAAGAAGTGCTGAGCAAAGTTGGAAAAGCCCCTTATAAAACTACCAGATCTCATGAGAACTCACTCACTGTCACAAGAACAGCATGGAGGTGACTGCCCCCTATGATTCAATTACCTCTCACTGGGTTCCTCCCATGACACGTGGAGATTACAATGGGGACTACAATTCAAGATGAGATTTGGGTGGGGGGACACAGCCAAACCATATCAAAGACCTTAATTAATGGTCTCCCTCATCTCTCCCACCCCTGCCAGAAACCACATATAAACATGTAGCCCTGGAAGAACTGACCTAATCTGCTCACCTTTGAGCACTTAGAAGGGAGCTGCACAGGTAGACTGACTTGAGGAAAGATGCCTGCCTGCACTTGAAAAGCCCTGTAGGTAAGGCTTCCTATTCATGCCTTAATAGTCAGATAGTGGTCTGCAAATTTGTTCAATACTGGGTGTTGTGGACTGAAGGTATATCCTGCCCCCTCACCCCAATTCATATGAAGAAGTCCTGATACCTCAGAATGTGACTGTATTTGGAGAGGGTTTTAAAGAGGTAATTTGTTGGGAGCCGAAAAGGCCACAGGGATCGTGACCAACTCAGCATTCCACTGGAGGCTATATGATCAAAGAGCAAACTGTTTATTATGAATGCAGGATGTAAGCAAACTCACACTGCACCTGCCACCAAAAGGTTTGCTGAGGGCCATCACTCCCTGGCGCCAGGCTCCTTGAAGTTAGCTACTGGGAAATCTAGCACCTATTGTTCGAAGGATACAGTCTCACAAGCCTGCTGTGAACCAAACAGCTGACTGACAATTACCCAACAACCAGCCCCCCTTTCTCGTTATCTTTTTTTACCAATAAATACGGAGGGCTGTGTAAAGCTCAGGGCCCTTGGCCGGGCGTGGTAGCTCACACCTGTAATCTCAGCACTTTGGGAGGCTGAGGTGGGCAGATCATGAAATCAGGAGATCAAGACCATCCTGGCTAACACAGTGAAACCCCATCTCTACTAAAAATACAAAAAGTTAGCCAGGCGTGGTGGTGGGCGCCTGTAGTCCCAGCTACTTGGGAGGCTGAGGCAGGAGAATGGTGTGAACCTGGGAGGCGGAGCTTGCAGTGAGCCGAGATCACGCCACTGCACTCCAGCCTGGGCCAAATACGAGACTCCATCTCAAAAAGAAAAAAAAAGAAAAAAGCTCAGGGCCCTTGTCCACTAGAGACAAGGTGCCCCCTGACCCCTTCTTCCAAATATACTCTTTTGTCTTTGTCTTTTATTCCCACGTTCACCCCGCTTTGTTCCGTCTCCCAAGGTCCGTACAGGTTACAGTAATTGAATTACAGTGAAGTTGTTAGGGTGGGCTCTAATTCAATATGACTGATGCACTTAAGAGGAAATTTAGACACAGACATATACAAGGTGAAGACCATGTAGGGACACAAGGAGAACAAGGCCATCTACAAGACAATGAGAGACGCCTCAGAAGAAACCAACTCTGCTGACACCTTGATCTTGGACTTCCAGCCTCCAGAACTATGAGAAAATAAACTTCTGTTGTTTAAGCCACCCAGTCTGTGGTACCTTGTTATGGTATACCTAGCTAAAGAACACACTGGCCACTCAAGAGGTTACAGCACTTGCCTCTGTTTGATAGAACCTAATATACTATTCTGACTGCTAATTGTGAATAAAATAAGGAATAATTAAAGAAAAGTTACAGCCCATCTAAGGGACTCAGAAACCAGAGGAGAGAAGATCAAGCCAGTCCCTGGATGAAATGTTATTTATTTATTTTTTAAAACAGAGTCTCGCTCTGTCATCCAGGCTGGAGTGCAGCGGTGCGATCTCAGCTCACTGCAACCTCCGCCTCCCGGGTTCAAGAGATGCTGCCTCAACCTCCCGAGTAGCTGGGATTACAGGTGCGTGCCACCACACTTGGCTAATTTTTTGTATTTTTAGTAGAGTCAGGGTTTCACCATGTTAGCCAGGATGGTCTCAATCTCCTGACCTTGTGATCTGCCCGCCTTGGCTTCCCAAAGTGCTGGGATTACAGGCGTGAGCCACTGCACCTGGCCGAAATGGTTTTAACTGAAGTAAAATTGATTGAGGTCTGTTTTTAAAAAAAAGTTACAAGAGCTCAAACTTCCTTGTCACCAATCCTGTTCCTTCCAAATACCAGGCTATCTAGCCAAATCATGAGCAACTGCCCATGCGTTAGTATAGGTCTGTACTTCTGGCTATTTCTCATTCCAAACATAGCAAACAATCAAACATACTAGTCAAAATTCCGGCCACTGCGAGGCCATGACAGCAGATTTTGCAGACTCTTCTGTAAAATGAGAGATACTCCAGGAGATCATAGGCACTAATAGAGGGAGAGGAAGACAATGTAGCAAGAGTTGGTATTGGGCTGGGTGCCGTGACTCATGCCAGTAATCCCAGCACTTTGGGAGGCTGAGGCAGGAGGATCACTTGAGACTATGAGTTTGAGACCAGCCTGGGCAACATAGTGAGACCTTGTCTCTACTAAAAATGAAAAAGTTAGCTAGGCGTGGTGGCAAAAAGTTAGCCACTTGGGAGGCTGAGGTAGGAGGGTCACTTGGGCCTGGGAGGTTGAGGCTGCAGTGAGCTGTGATCATGCCACTGCACTCCAGTCTCGGTGACAGAGTGAGACCCTGACTCAAAAAAAAAAAAAAAAAGTTGTTGTTGAAGGAGTCGATTCTTCTATTGGTGTTTGCCATGTTTGCCATGGACACTGAGCATTACCAGATCTGCTGGATCTCAAGCACCACACAGTAGAGCAGCATGTGATGTAATGCAGCCTAGACTTGCTGCAGTGCCTTCTCTCGCTGCGGTCCCTGCTCAAAACTAGCAGCATAGACCAGGCACCGTGGGTCATGCCTGTAATCCCAGGATTTTGGGAGGCCGAGGTGGGCGGATCACTTGAGGTCAGGAGTTGGAGACCAGCCTGGCCAATATGGTGAAACCCCATCTCTACTAAAAATACAAAGAATAGCCAGGCATTGTGGCACATGCCTGTAATCCCAGCTACTTGGGATGCTACTTGGCAGGAGAATCTCTTAAACCCGGGAGGCAGAGGTTGCAGTGAGCTGAGATTGCACCATTGCACTCCAGCCTTGGTGACAAAGCGAGACTCTGCCTCAAAAAAAAAAAAAAAAAAAAAAAAA